>NC_142517.1:18022500-18710000 GCF_057876585.1 Rhinolophus sinicus
GCAAAAGTCTCTTAACTTTTGTTCTACAGTCCATTTCTCTAAGCCATAAACTTTCTCTATACATAGTAAAAGTATTTCTAATATTCTGTACATTATACTGAATGCTTAAAGGTTTTAATTCACTTATGTTTTGCAACATTATAAAACAGCAGTCAATGAAGAACCTGTGAGTTTAGATGGTACATGATATTGCCCAGATCACACAGGATATAATAGTTGGAACCGAGCTATGTGCTGAATCATTAGGCTAGGTTGTCCCTCTTTTGCTCATAATATTTTAAAATGGAAGCTAGATTTTTTTTTTTTTTTTTTTTTTTTTTTTTTTAATATAGGAAATCATCAGACCTCAATTTAGTGACAGAAGGATTGGCTGTCTCAACAAAAGGAAATATTTTGTTGCAAATAGTATAGAATTAAGAAAGCATAGATTAGCACCATTAATGTCACAATCCTGAGAGATTAGATATATCATTGGACAATGGCTAAGCCATATATAAAAACAGAACTTTGATCCACAACCTGCAGCAACTAGCTGGAGAATCTAACCAATTACCTACAGTAACTGGCCCTGAAAGTAAGTCAGCTGTCTCTAAATCAGACTTATAGGAAGCCATGCTATCTTTAGTTACCAGTCCTGGTAAACTATGCAACACTCAACACAAAATGGCTGGGAATTGATTAATAACTGGCAACTCTGTATATTTTTGTTCTTCTTTCCAACTCAGGACCAAGCAGAGAAAGCCAAATATATACCCCTAACCAGTTGTATTGATGCCACTTTGCAGTTAGTCTACCTACAGCTACTCCAAGGCAGTGGCATCCAATCAAGGCATCACTGAAACCTTCTTTTTATTTTTTTTTTAAACACTAAAAATCTTTCCCACTCCACTGTTTGTCTTTGACTCTCAGCCAAAACACAAGTGATGATGGCCAACTGACTTCTTATGGCAAGCTCTCAATAAATAGCTGTTGCTTGTTCTTATTTGTTAATTTCCACTATCATATAATATTTTGAACTGACTTGACCTTATTCACTTTGGATGTTGGTCTAGATTGTGCTATAATTTATGCTGCTCTTACTCTGTGTGACAACAAATCCCAGAATGAGTTTTTTAGATAGTCTTTCGAATGTATGGCTGTGTGTTTATAGGATTGCAACGAACAAAGTTGGTGTGTGTGTGTGTTTGTTGGGGGGGGTGTCACTAAGCTTATGTTTAGACAATTAAAAACTTCACGAGATAGTAGTAAAATGACAACAATTGCTCACTACTATTGTCTGTGATACCTAATTCCTTTGTGTATTATTTTTAAATGTCACCTTTTTATTCAATTTTCCCCTTCACAACATAACTCCTACACCAACACATGAGAGTGGAAATGTATTTTCCACAAGACTCAGTAATTAGGGAAGTTAGTCTTTTTTTTTCTATTTCTGGACTTGATCAGTTGCTTTTCTTGTATGTGGATAGACTATTTGAGGTGCAATAATTTTGTTAAAGTCTCAGTTTTTTCCAGTGATTCTCAAATGGTAAGAATATAGCCAGAAGGTTGTATTTCTCTGATTCGCAGAATGTTTATGGAACAGAAAGCAAAAGATATCTTGAAATCAATGGCTCTAAATTTAAAGAAATATATATATATATATATATATATATATATATATATACACACACACACACACATATATATATATATATATACATATATATACATACATTATATATATATATATATATATATATATATATATATATTCACACACATATATTCATTTGTGTCTTAGACAAGGAGATGAAAATGTGTCTTAGACAATGCCTTATTGAATAGCAACAGTGATAGAATAATAATTTCTTGTGGTCCAAGGAGGTGATAAAATTCAAGGTGGCCATGAGTTGAGGATATTGATTATACAATCCAGAGCTGTGTCCTGTGGAGACAATTGGAAGATGGGAGGGAAGATAGACTAATCTGTAATCTGTGGTGGACAGTATGGTTTTATAGAGGGTTTGTGATATACATACAAAATCAGAGAAAAAAAATCCAAAACTGAGATATATAATCTTATGCACTAGTTATGTAACTCATTTATCAATAACCAATTGAAAGCAAAATTAAGTCAGCAGAAAATCTGATGTTTGGTGGTACATAAAATATCTACTTTCTTGTTTAACATGTTTCCATTCTCTGGTCTTCAATTGTTTTAGCACTAAATTCTAGTCAAAATCCCCACAACTAGGAAGGTTTGTTTCCTAGCTGAAGGGTCACCTCTGCTTTTGTTTTTTTCAAAAAGAATCTCTATTTTGTTGTTGTTGTATATTACAATGTAATAGTTAGACATGTACACCCCTCACAAAGAGACACCTCCCCTTCTCCAATCTACTACCCTTCTGACATCATATATACGTAGCTGTTACATTTCCACTGTCTCTATTCTTTATTCTGTACTCCACATCCCGTGACTATACATATATAAAATTATAGTTGACATACATTATTATTCAGCTTCAGTTTCAGGTGTACACTGCAGTGGTCAGGCACCTACACCGTCCATGAAGTGGTCTCCCTAATAAGACAAGTGTGTCAGATAGAGAAAGACAAATACCATATGAGCTCACTTATATGTGGAATCTAAAGAACAGCATAAATGAAGAAACTAATCAGAAACAGTCTCAGAGATACGAGGAAGACTGAAGAATCTTAACGCTTGATCACTGCTTCAGCACTTTCCTCCAGTCACAGGAAGATAGTTTATCAGGTTCATGTTAGATGAGCTGTGAAGAATATTGAGCCCCATTGTGTAAATAAGTCATAAGTACCAAATGACAAAGATTGCTACAGGGAAACCTCACAGACTCAGGAATTTTAAACACAAATTAATTATGTTATAAAATGAAAACCATAGTTAGCTAAGAAACACCTAATTTATGGCATTTGCTTTTAGAAAATGACAGCTGTATCCTGAAATGGGAAAGTATATTGGAGAATTTTTAGAACATTAACAATTTCTTTCTGATAAAACTGTGGTAAACGATTCTGTAACTTAGTCCTAGTTTTCTTTTGACTACATTTATAAAAATAACCTCGAACTAATAACAAAGTTCTTACAAAGTTATGTCTGTCCTTAGCCAGAGTGTAACTATCAAAGTCTCTCCTGGATTTGTCAAAGGTGATTCCACTTACTTTGTTGAAGGTGTTTACGCAGAAACTGAATGATGGCAATACATTTAATTTTAGCACTAACATGAACAGCCATATACAGTGGTACCTCGGTTTTCGAACGTAATCCATGAGCTCTGAAACATTGGAAAACAGCCGACAGGCCTCAGGATCTTGCTCTCAGGGGAAGCTGTGTGACATATTCGACTTCTGAGTTGTGTTCGAAAACCAAAGCATTTACTTCCTGTTTACGGCATTCATAAACCAAAATGTTCATCAACAGAAATGTTCGAAAACCGAGGTACTACTGTATACCTTTCACTACTGGCACAGAAAGAAACCCACAGTCAATGTATCAAAAGATAGGTTACTAGGAATCAGGTTGCCACTGTTGTTTCTGTGTCTATCAATGAAGTCAATGGAAATAACCCCTGTTATCAGTCACTCCATACACATATTACGTTTATGGAATTCCAGCCTTGCTCTGCATTTAAAACAGGCTATCTAAACATGTTTGCAGGGGATAAGAATAAGCCCTGAAGATCTACTCTTTAAACTTTATACTTTTTTCCACAGAAACTCGACTTCAAAGATACTCTGAAAACACCATAAAGTTTCAAACTACAGTGCCCGCAAACTTTGCACTTGGTTCCCATTGACATCAATCAGAATTCTGTGTGCATGGACTGAGGGCACAGCAGGGCCTTTTATATGGCCGACAATAGGTTTGAAATGACTACAAAACTGTCTGAAACTTCAAACACTGTGCTGACTTTACACTTTGAAAGGACATTAAATTTTAAGAACTCCAAAAATGTCTAAATGTGCTGCATTTTACAAGTTTAATTTCAAATTTTAAAAACTTCAGGGGGATTTTCTTTACCATGTGAAGGTTAAAATTAAGTTAACCGACACCATTAAAAATTTAAAGGAATGTGTGATGACTTCTAAATATCTTTTTATTGAGTTATTGCTTCTCATGCAAAGTATTGATTGATTAAATATCTAGTAATAGCAAAAGGAATTTGCCACCCAGTCATTTGGGAAAAACAAACCCAGCAAATAACACTTCAATAGTAATTAAAAATTGTAAAAACAAAACCAGAAAAGCCATAAGATTGTTGGGGATGGTTTGACACCGAAGTTGGCCCCAGGCAGTTGGAGGCTCCTCATTCCCTACCCTATAATTGGAATGTGTGCTGTTCTTGCCTGCCTCATCTAGAAGCTAACCAAGGACAGAGCCTTGATATGGCCATCTGGTGATGTAACATCTGGACAGGGTATATGACTAAACCCACTGAAGTCCACCTGTGTGTGTCACTAAACCCAGTTAAGGCCTCTATAAACTTAAAATTCTGGTGGGTGCGTGTGGACAACTACTTGTCAAGATAAGTCTTGTATGTCAGTCCCCTTGCTTATTAAATCTGCTACCTACCAATCTGCAGTGGTTTGTCATTTATTTTGGTGTCTTCTTCCCCTCTAAGTCTGGCGGCTGATTTCAGATTACACCCAGGAAGCTCTGGGAAAGTTGTGGAGCAACAAATATATCAGGAGATATTTACAAAATTAACATAACATTTTAAGTACCATTAACTAATTGCATTTGCATCTAAGCTTCCTGAAGTTGTAAGGTTTTTGGCTTCCTGTGTTGTGCATTTGTGCTGATTCATCAGAGGCTATGAACCTCACAGGGTAGGGGCACTGTCTTTTTTTTTTTTTTAAATATTTATTTATTTATTATTTTTATTAGTTTGAGATGCACAAAACAAAATGATACTTAGACGTTTATCATTTATATCCCTCACACTGTGTCAAACCCCCTCCCCCCATCCTCTATCCCTCTGACATCGTACACAGCCATTACATTTCCACTGTCTCTATTCCTAATGCTGTACTCCGCTTCATGCACTGTCTTTTATAGAACTTCTTTAGTGCTGTTCTGATGAATGAAATTACGTGGAAATGCTTTTCTGCATCTAACTATAAGGATTTACAAATTAGTTTTTAAGCAATCGTCCATTGTTTCTCTCAGATCATGGGATTCCATATTCAATACTTTATATCATTTTTATCTCTAAAACCCGCTATTAAAATGCAAGTATTACTTGAAAATGTATGTAGTAGTCCCCTATTATACGTGGATTTGCTTTCTGAAATTTCAGTTACCTGACATCAAACATGATCCAAAAGTATTAAATGGAAATAAACAATGCTTAAGTTTTAAATTGTACATGTTCTACCCCACCTTGGATGTAAATTATCCCTTTGTCCAGTGTATATACACCATATACACTACCCAACCATTAGTCAATTAGTAGCTGACTGGGGTGTCAGATTGACTGTGGTGGTATTGCAGTGCTTGTGTTAAAATAACTCTTATTTCACTTAATAATGGTCCTGAACTGCAAAAGTAGTGATGCTGGCAATTTGGATATGCAAAGAGAAGCAGTAAAGTGCTTCCTTTTAGTGAAAAGGTGAGTACAGTGTAAAAAGATATGATATATAGCTTTTATAAATATATATATATATACACATACATATACATATATATATATATATATATATATATATATATATATATAGAGAGAGAGAGAGAGAGAGAGAGAGAGAGAAAGAGAGAGAACCACAGTCACATAATTTGTATTGCAGTATATTATTACAATTATTCTCTTTTATTATTGTTGTTCTCTTTCTGTGTCTAATTTATAAATTAAACTTTATCACTGGTATGTAAGTATAGGAAAAAAAAAACATAGTATGTAAAGGGTTCAGTACCTTTATAGTATATAAAGTGGTTTGAGGCATTCACTGGAGGCCTTGCAACTGTCCTCCATAGATAAGAGGGGACTACTGTAGTATGATGCGGCTACCAGCAAACTCATTAATGATATTTAGTGGGTCAAAAGGAAAAAAGAAAAGAGAAAATTATCTGGAATGAATGTCTTTTCAAATAAGATATAAGTATAGAGGGTAAAGAAAACAAAGTAAAAAAAAAAAAAAAGAAAAGAAAAGAAAAAAACTGGAAGTAGAAAAAAGAGGGGTAAGTGGAAGTAAGAAATTCCCCAAAATGAGGTTCAGCTACATTATTAGTTTTTATCCTAATGGTCCATCAAATTAAAATTTGACCCTAGAATATAAACATGTGGTCTACTGTTATAGTTTTCTATCTGAGAAAACAAACTGCTTAACGTAGTGACCCCTCATGTTGGGCTGGATTTGATTAACAATTCAACATTGGATTCAGGAAACAGGTTAAATAATCAAATCTGGATAAAAGTTATGTTAGTCGAAAAGCTTACCAGGAAGGCTTTGTGTTGTAGAAAAAGTATTTAAATAAAGGTGTCAGTGCACAGTAATACCAGGAATTAAAGAGTAAAAGAACAAAGAAATCTTCATCTCATGGGGCAATAGATTAGTAAGTATAGCACAGTTACTCTGCCCTGAAAAGATTCATGATCCATACAGACAGCTAAAGCAGCCTCCTGGAATCCCTCTTATGCAAGGATTTTAACCCTTTTAATGACTGAATTTTGGGATGTCCTGGGAGGTAAGCTTAGCAGCTGGGTCAGCAAGGGATTTGGGGGAAGATTGATCAAGCAGTTAGTTGCCAACAGGAGTGTTTCAATTTTCTGCGATATTGTTTTCATCTTCATTATATACTATGATGAATATCAAGGCTCCATCATACATGTAACAATTTTACTTGGTATAAAATGTCTACCTACAAATCAAGTATACATAATCAAAGAGATCTCCCATTCTTCTCCATCTGTTCTCACACTACAACTCGGGGCAGTGATCTTCCATCATACATGGTTTGGAATGAATGTTTGTGTCACCCTAAAATGCATTCTGTTGATGCCTTATTATGATGGTACTTGAATGTGAGGCCCTTGGGAGCTAGTTAGGTCATGAGGGTGGAGTCTTAATGCTAAATGCCTGTAGGTTTTATTGGCCAATGTTGGGGCCTAGTGGAAAACAGGCCCCAAAGGAGAGCCTAACTAAGGTTCCTTTGTGGATGTGCGCTGCCCTCAATGCTAACATTGGTCTTCATTTTATACAACTCATCTAAATCTCAATTTTCTCAAATCTTAACAATATACATTGCTCAAAAACTTCTAAGAGTTCCTCTCTGAAATTAATAACAGATAAAATAGGGCATGTGATAAAGAAAGAATTTTGCTTTTATTTTTGTGAAATACTGTCATGTAAGGTTTATAATTCATTCTTCATGATTGTTTAGTTTGTTTACATAAATTGTATTTTGGGTATGTTCCTTTGTGTTTTGTAGTGTATATAAATTTCTGTGAATAATCACAAAATGCTTTAAAACTGTGTACTTTGTATTTCAAAGTAATCAGTCAGATTCAAATATAATTGTTTCAAAAATTATAATAGTTATGACATTCTGGGGCATTGTTTTACGTAGTACAGTCTTAGTTTAAATTTTCCCAAAGGCATACCCTGTGACAAGTATTATATTCGTAAGGAAATACAAGTAAACATGGGTTTGATAAGGAAGTGGGAAAGTGAGACAGAGAGAAGGAAGCCAACAAAGATGAACACATAATTACATTTCCCAAAGGGGCTATCAGGGCTCAATCTGCTGAGAACTTTTTGAATACTGAGAGAATCCACCTTACAATTATGCCTCCTGGGTTGAGGATGCTGGGTATTTATTCAGCAACTGTTTTCCCTCATTAATGTAGATTACCCAGCTGTCACTGCCTCTCTAGCACTTCTACCCACCTGGTATAGGCACAAAAGGACTGTCCTATGGCCAAAGATGCTCGTAGGCTGAGAGATAAATATGGGTCCATTTGTATGCATATAAAATATTGGTAGGCGACCTCCAGGATTGGGCTAAGTGTACATGAACTGGATAATGAAGAATCTTCTCCAAGTACATAAAATCAGAGATATCCTGAAGAGTCCACATTTTGTTCATATTATATGTGAGCCAACATTTTCATTATGTAAACTTTTAAATGAGAAAAGGAGAAAAAATGGGCAAGAAATTGTCAGAGTTATGAGCTAATTTTACGACTGATGAAGAATGATTCACTTATGGGTCTTGCACTTTTTTTCTCTCTACTGACCTCAAAGTGGTATAGGAGTATATACAAAATAAGTCCTTTGAAGTCAACAAGTGAGAATTACTATTTTGGTATATTCCTCTGAAACATAAATCTTAATTCTAAGAGATAATGCATCTGAAAAAAAAAAAAAAAAAAAAAAGAATGAAATGTTAAAATTGGTAAATGCAATTAGGTGATGATTATGGGAACAAAAGCTAGCATTGTTGTGATCGAGTGTTACTAGGCAGCAAGAACTGGATAATGCCAATATGAAAATGAACCCATTAGCCTTCAGAATCTATTTAACTCGAGGCTGTACCTCTACATGAGCTGAACTGGAACAAACACAAAGAAATTAGCTTTCAATATATTTATTAATGTCAAAATATCCTTGCTGGTTTTGTCCCTCGGTATTTTTAAAAATGATTTTATGTGCATTCCTGGCCATCATTCTGAATAGTCTCATAATAAGGCAATCACTGTGGAAAACTTAATTTTGTTCTTAAGCCAAACATTTTTAAATGCCTTTTTTTTATGGTATTCAGTCATACAATAATAATATCCCCAGGTTACTTCTGTGCAATTACTTACACAGGGTCCATTTAGGCATATAAATACCTGGGTTAATATCTTGATTCAATTTAAAGAAAGCTGTTTATCCTCATAATAGATATTTACTTCCTTAAGATTTTCTCTGTCTCTTTTTTTTTCCTTGAAAAAATGATATTTAAATCACACACTATGGCCATAAAATTTAAAAACAGATGTAAATATTATGTATTAGTATAAAACATTATCCCTTATATTAAACATAGTCCTCTTAATAGGCTGTAGAACTAACTCTGCTTTATATAAAACCTATATATAAAATACATTAGCATAGAAAAACTACCAGTCATGGATATTTGAAACTATTTTATGATAAATTATATATTAGTATTTTTTAAAAACTTAGAAGCTTCAAAATATAAATATTTAATATGTAAAAACATAGAACAAGTTTCCTATCTCTTTCACAATGCTTAATTCATGCTTGTTAGATTCTGAAAAATTATTTTTGAAATTGAACATATTACAAATGTATGTATTCCTTTTAATTTCTTATTAAAAGACAATATTTTTTATAACTATGTTTTCTGTAAATTTGATTTAGAGCCATCAAGGGATAATTGATACCAGATAAGTGGCCTTTATAGTTAAATGATGACATCTCATTATTAAACTAGTAAATTAAAAAAAATGAAAATTATTTATCATTCATGATATTTTAAAAATGTGTATGGGTGTGGTTAAGTAAAGTTTTACTTCCTTCTTTACAATTTGATTGTTTTTCTTTTTCTTCCCCCCTTTTTTTCACTGGATAGCACTTTCGTTAGAATGTTGAAGAGAAGAGGTGGAAGTGACTATACTTGTCTCAGTCCTGATCTTACCAGTAACCCTGATCGTTTGCAATTTCGGGAGTTCTGGTGAAATCTCAAATTGGTCCAGGACATGGAGGGTAAGGTAAGACCAAACAAGGAGTCAGACCACTTTAGGTTGGTCAGTAATTACTTTTGAGACTTCTCTGGGGGGGTCAAAAGATGAGTGGATCTTTCCATACCTACTCTGCCAGAATCTTGAAATTCATATAGATGCTTTAACTAGATTTAGTCACATATACCATCCAGATGATCTCAACAACACATTGCTCCCTCAGCATTTTGATATGTCTTTGAAATGGTTTGTATTGTGGGAAGAGTAGGCGGAACATGCATTCCGAGGATAGAGGAGGTTGTGAGGTACCTCAGATCGCCTGGATTCAGCTTGTGAGTAAAACAGAAGTCAAGTCCTCTCATTAACCTCATCCAAAAAACCCTTAATTCTTTCACCATGAATTATTTTGCTAGCCATTGAGCTGTAATAGATGGTCTGCCATGTTGAGGAAGTTCCTTCCATTCTTAATTGCTAAAACCTTTATAAGAAATAGATGTTGGATTTTGCCAAATGCTTTGTCGGAGCTTTTAAGTAATCAGTCTTTTTTTTTTTTTTTTTTTTTCCCCATCTTTTGTTAATTTGATACATTACATGGCTTGATTTCGTAATCAACCTTGTATTTCTTGGATAAACTCCACTTGATCATGTTGCATTATCATTTTCATATTGTTGAATTCAACTTGCTAAAATGTCCAGAGTTTCTGTATCTATTTTCATAAAGGATATTATTGTGTAGTTGGTTTGTGTTTTGCTTTATATAATGCTGTTATCAAGTTTTAGTGTCAGGATAATAATGGTCTCATAGTATATGTTGGGAAATATTTTATCTTTTTTAACTATTGGAAAAGTCTGTGTAGAATTTGTACTATTTCTACCTTAGATGCTTTATAAAATTCACCAGTGCACTAATGCAAACACCTGAGCCTTGAAGTTTCTTTGTGAAAGCATTTTATTGTCAAATTTTGTAAGATATCTATCTATCTATCTATCTATCTATCTATCTATCTATCTATCTATGGCTATTAATTTTTAAGAGTTTTATTAAAATATAGCTAACATACAATATTATATTAGTTTCAGGTGTACATCATAGTTATTCAACAGTATCCACTTGGTACTACAGAGTTATTACCATATTATTGATTATATCCCATAGACTAAAGAAGTGATCACTATGATAAGTCCAGCAGTCATTTGACACCATACCACACTATCACAATATTATTGACTATATTTTCTATGCTGTATATTACATCCCCAAGACTTAATTGTTTTGTACCTGGAACTTTGAACCTCTTATGTTTCTTTATCGTTTTCCCCCTATTTCTAATATTTCAATTAGAGTTGATGTTCAAACTTATATTAGTTTCAGGTGTACAGCACAGTGGTTAGACATTTCTATAATCTAGGATGTGGTCCCCCTGACAAGCACCTACCTGGCACTATACATAGTTATTACCATATTATTAATTATAATCCCATCCCCATGACTATTTTGTAACTACTAATTTTATTTCTTAACCCCTTCATCTTTTTACCCTGCCCCCAAACACCTTCCCATCTATCACCCCAATACATCTAGTACCTATCTGACAACATACATAGTTATTATAATATTATTGACTATAGCCCTTATGCTATGCCTTATATCCCCATGACTACTGTGCAACAACCAATTTGTTCTTCTTAATCCTTTCCCCATTTTTACCCAACCCCAACTCCCCTCCCATCTGACAACCATCAAAATGTTCTCTGTATCTATGTGTTTGTTCCTGTTCCAATTGTTTGTTCATTTTGTTCTTTAGATTCCACATATAAGTGAAATTGTATGACATTTGTCTTTCGCTGTCTGACACTGCACTCAGCACAATACCCTCTAGGTCTATCCATGTTGTCACAGATGGCTTTTTTTTCCTTTTTCTTTTCTTTTTTTCTCTTTTTTTAGCAAAGTATGTATGTATGTAACACCTCTTCTTTATCCATTCATCCTTTCATGGATACCCAGGTTGCCTTCGTATCTTGGCTATTGTAAACAATGCAGCAATGAACATATAGATGAGCAAGTCCCCTCAAAGTAGTGTTTTGAATTTCTTTGGATAAATACTCAGAAGTGGAATTACTTGGTCCTTCTTTGTCTCTTGTTACAGCCTTTGTTTTAAAGTCTATATTGTCTGATACAAGTTTTGCTACCACAGCTTTTTTATTTCGTTTGCTTCCATTTTCATGAAATATATATTTTTTCCCCATTCTTTTACTTTCAGTCTGTGTGTCTTTCAATCTCAAGTGAGTGTTTTGTAGGAGGCATATGTAAGGGTCTTGTTTTCTTATCCATTCAGCAACACCCCCCCCATCTTTTGACTAGAGTATTTAATCCATTTACATTGAAGTAATTGTTGATAGATATGTAGTTATTGCCATTTATTATTCATATATTTTACTTTTCCCCCCATCTTAAGGAAGTCCTTCTGATTCCTTGTAATACTGGTTTCGTGGTGATGAACTCCTTAGCTCTTTCTGGTCTGGGAAGCTCTTTAACCATCCTTCAATTCTAAATGATAGCTTTGCTTGGAAGAATCATCTTGGTTTTAGGTCCTAGATTTTCACCACTTTGAATATTTCCTTCCAATTCCTTCTGGCCTGCAAAGTTTATGTTGAGAAATCAGCTGACAGTGTGATGGAAGCTCTTTTGTAGGTAACTAACGACTTTTTTCTTGCTTCTTTCAAGATTCTCTCCTTGCCTTTAACGCTTGGCATTTAAACCTTTGGCATTGTCTTGGTGTGGGCCTCTTTGTGTTCATCTTGTTTGGACTCTGCACATCCTCATCTTTTATATCTATTTCCTTTGCCAGGTTAGGGAAGTTTTCTGTCAGTTTTTTCTTCAAACATGTTTTAAATTCCTTGTTCTCTCTCTTCTCCTTCTGGCACCATTATAATATAAATGTTGGTACGCTTGATATTGCCCCAGAGGCACCTTAAACTCTCCTCATTTTTTTTTTCATTTTTTTTTTTATTTTTTTTTTCTGTTCTGATCCAGTGTTTCCTTCTACCTCATCTTCTAAATTGCTGATTTCATCCTCTGCTTTGTCTAATCCACTGTTGATTCCCTGTATTGTAGTCTTCATTTTCATTATTGTATTCTTTATTTCTGACTAGCTCTTTTTTATGTTTTCTATCTCCATTTTTATGTTTTCTATCTCTTTATTGAAAATTTCACTGAGCATCCTTATAACCAGTGTTTGGAACTCTGTGTCTGATAGATTGCTTGTCTCCATTTTGTTTATGTCTTTATCTGGCTCTTTGTTCTGTTTTTATTGTTTGGTTTTTATTTTATTTATTTTATTGGGGACATGTTTCTTTGTCTCCCCATTTTTGCTGCCTCCCTGTGTTTGTTCCTATGTGTTAGTTAGGGCTGATATGTCTACCACTAGAGTAGCTTTATGTAGTAGGCATGCTGTTGGGCTCAGTGGCACTGCTTTCCTATCACCTGAGGCATATACTCCCGGTGTATTCCTGATGCAATTTGTGTGTGCCCTCCTCTAGTAGTTGAGCCTTGGTTGCTGTTTGCATGTCAATGAGGGGGACTGACCCTCAAGCTTATTGATTGCGAGGACTGGCCTTGACTACAGTGGAGGAGTTGTGGTGAAGGGACTGTTCCTACGGAGCAGGATCTGCCTCAGCAGGGCTCTGGTTCCTGCCCAATCCAACCCTTGGCTATGTCATTCATGGAGGTGGCTGGGTGATGCTTCAGCTCATTTCAAAGCTGGCCACTGGGAAGCCAGCTGCAGAGCCACCTGGGCGGGGACCTGCTGCAAGTCAAGTTCAGCCACAGCCCATGCCCCACCCAGGGCCACCTGGCAGGATCCACAAAGCAAACCACCGATGGCCACTACCCATGTGGTGACTGGAATTGCCTCAAGAGGACAAACCATGAACCAAGGCTGGCTGCTGCTAGTGCAAGACTTAGGGATGCTCAGCCAGAGGTAGAAGACACGCTCAAGCCACATGCTGCTTGTCCAGGTTCCATGAGTCTTTGAGAGTCTTTCCTAGGGTTTGAGAGACCCTAGGAAAGTCTTCAGTAGAGTCAAGGCAGGTGGTTTGTACAAAAAAGTCACTGGAAGGAACTTAGGTATGCCTGAAAGTTGGAGGGGGTGGGTGTCTCAGAATCACCAGGGCGTTGCAAAGGAACAGTGTTAGCCAGCTTAATGGAGACTCAGATGTGGCATCTGCTTGCATCTGCATTGGGAAGGGGGAGGGTTCATCAAAAAATCAATAGCCTCCACCTGCTCCTCTGTCTGAGAGAAAGCTGCCCCACCCCCCCACCCCCCAGCCACTATCCCGAAGCTAGGCCTCTCAGTTTCCCACCATGTGTCCCTACCACCTCTCTAGCTGCTGCCCCAGCACTGGAGTTCAGAGCCAGTGACTCTGTCAGTGAGTAAGTCCTTGCACAATTAAGAGGAGTGCCTGAGACTCCAGCCACCCTTCTTCTCACTCAGTCACGTCTCCACTGGTTTTCACAACCAGAAATTATAGGGACTTCTCTCCCCAGCATTGGAACCATGGGATGGTGAGGAGATGGGTCGCCTTACTCTTCTGGGAGGGACCTCCACAGTTGAGACATTCCTCCCCATTTTTAATGGTCACACATAGGTGTGGGACCAAAGCTACCCATGTCTCTGTTCCTCCTACCAGTCTCGAGGTGGCTTCTGCACATCTTTAGTTGCAGGGCTTCAGTTCAGCAAGATTTTAGGTGATTCTCAGTGATGTTTGTTTTGTAGTTTTCTTGTAATTTTGATGTGTCCATGAGAGAAGGTAGGCACAGCATTTATCTTGACCAGAAATTTGGCTATTCATGTTTTTGAGGAAGCTTTTATAGTTTGTGTTTTCAGGATACAAATTCCTTTCATATGACCTGTCAAATTCATTGGCATAAAATTATTTGTAATATTTGTTTTATTATCCTTTGGTATGTGTATAATCTATAATGTAAACAACTCTCATTTCTGATATTGGTCAATATTTTGCTATCTCTTTTTCTTTCTTTTTCATTCTCTCTGATCACTCTTGCTAGAGATTTATCAATTTTTGTGAACTTCTCAAAGAATCAGCTTTTGGTTTCACTTACATTGTCCATTCTTGATTCTGATTTCCGTTATCTTGATTTCCACTTTGATCTTTATCACGTCCTTTAACTTACTTTGTGTTTAATATGCTGTTTTTGCTAGGAGCTCCACTAAGATGGAAGTGCTGTGCTCCAAGGTGTCAGAGTAGCCAATTAAAATAAGCCAAAATGCAAATAACAATCAAGCATTTATTTACTTATTCTCATAGTACAAGTGAGAGGTTAAACTGCAGAAAGCTGCAATGCAACCTGCTGCTTCTTCTTTTGACCCACACTCTGGAGGAGGGTACAGTAGATGGGCACACAGACAAAGGTCATCTCACTGCTGAGTCGCCCCAAACAAAAGCCTGCTGCAGTTTTATTGATTTTGAGGGAGTTGAGGGAATATGCTAGGAGTGGAAAAGTTCTAAATGCTGAGTCAGAGCAGAAAAAATATTGATAATGGAGAAAATAAAATGGAATAAGCGTTCTTAAGAAAGTACTTAAAATAGAATTGAGATGCCACTGAGGAAGAGGGGACTATGCAAGCCTCCTGCTTCAGTTCTCAGAAGTTCTATTAAGTTGCAAGCCTGTTGCTAAATTCAGCTCAAGTCTGAGCCATAAATATCCTAGAACAATAACTGCTGAATGCATATATATGGACATTACTTCCTCCTTGTAGTTTCTGCCTCCCTAGTTTGTATATTGGAACTAACCCTGTTAACCTAGCCAGTGATACTTTAATTGCATGGAGGACCTAAATAGGAGCTACACTTGTGGTTTCTGCCTTTCTTTGTTCTCTTCAGAGCACAATTTGGTTGCTACCTGAATCTGCATCTTCAGGATTGTAATACTTTTTACTCAAATAAATGCTGTTACCCTTTATAATCCTAAAATTTTGGTTAACATTGCCTTTCATGCTTCTCTCCCCTTCCCTCATGTAAGGGGTCTCCCACAGAGCTTCTTGAGGAAGGCCTCAGCTAATACTCCAGATAAACAGGCATTTAAAGTAAGACACCTGGGCTAGGAGTTCAGCTATAAAAGAGCCAGCCAAGCAGCAGGGCCTGAGTCTTTGACTACAGCTGCAGCTCTCTTCAGAGACTAACCTGCTATGGGTGTCCCAAGACAGCAATGGGGTGAGTACCTTTCACCAAGTGAGGCATGTCAGGTAAAGTCTTTATAATTGTCTGTGGTTGGACCTGAGCAATCACACTTTTGTTTCTAACAAAGAACTGGAATCCTTATGTTCCCCTACCTCTGGAGTTTTTTGGTAGAATTTGAAGGCTTTTATGTGCAACTTTCTTTCTAGTGTGGCTACTTATTGCTGTGAATTACTCCCCAGTTACTGCTATAGTGGAACCCCCCACATTTCAATATACATTTACATTTTTATTCAGTACAAAATACTCTTATTTTCCTTTTAAATTCTTCATTGAGCAGAGATAGTCTTATTCCGGTTTCTAGTTATTATTTCACGGGGAGAGAACATACTTTGAATGATTTGAGTGATGTTAAGTTTATGAGACTTATTTTATGGTCTATCTTGGCAAGTGTGTTCTATATGTATATTTGAAACAAATTTATTGTCAACTGTTGTTAGTTGAACATTCTATATTGTTGATTATCTTAATCAGCTCTAGCTGTTTGGTAATTGTCACAATTTCTATGTTCTTGCTGATTTTTAATCTACTTGTGCTAACAATTGTTGAAGGCATTTAAATTTTCAACTATTTTTGTGCGGTTTGTCTATTTCTCGGTGCAGTTCTATCAAGTTTTGTTTCTTATTTTATGAAACTGTTACTTGGGATGTAAACATCTGGAGTTGTTAATTGCTCATGATCAATTGACTGCTTTCACATAATGGTACTTTAAATAAAAAATGTATTTACCTTATTTTAAAATAATACTTTTAAATTATATTTTAAAATAGCTAAAGAATGCAAAGCTGAAGAGTATTGCATGCTTGAATAAGCTTTTTGCTTATTGTCTAGCAGCATAGTGTCCTTTGATTTGAATACTTTATCCTTAATTTTAGTAAAATTCTCTTACATTAAATAATTGAAAGCACGTGTTTTTATCAGTTTTACTCTTTTTCTATGTTGGGTTAATTCATCTTTTTATCTATTTTTGCTAAAATGCAGTTGCTACAAGTCCTTGATTGCTTTTTGCTTTCATTGTAATTATCACCACCCTTTACTATAGATTTGCGTTTTGATGTTTGACCATTGTTATTGTCATTGTGATTTCAAATTTGTTAATTACTTCTCTAAATATGTTGTTTGTTTTAAAACATTTCCTTTCATCTCATTATTTTTAAATTATTTTCACCTTTATGATTTTGTTTTACCATATTTATACTTTTTCTTTATTGTTTTGTTTCAAAAATTAAGATGTTGTCTTGAGTTATTATATATATATATATATATACACACACACACACACACACACACACACACACACACATACATTTTTTTTTTTTAAGCTTTGGACATTCTTTTTTTCCCTTTTATTTTGCTCATATGTGCTGGTTATTTGTTGACATTCCAGATGGTTTTGACTTGCTTCTTTGTCTAGTTAATGTTTGAGAACTGAGTATTTATTGTTGTGTAATTTTTTATTGTTGGCTAAGCTGTAACATTTATAAATGACGGGAGACAGTAATAATAAGGAAATATGCAATATGTATTAGAAAACTCTCTTCATTTTCTGAAATTTAATCAAACATTCTTAAAATAAACTAATAAGGTGACAGCCAGAAATTTGGATAATTTTATTTAACTCAATGAATGAATGGTCATGGACTTTACCTATATAATTAGAAATAGGTTGTATTGTTCATATCTTTAATTCACTGCTTTCTCACTAGAAATTGTTCTAATGATTTCTCAGGCTGAAAGAAAATCACATATACCCAGCCTGCCTTTCTGTTTGTTTGGTTTTTGTTTGTATGTTTGTTTGCCACAAAATCTGGGTATATGACTAAGAATTCTCAGGATCCTATTGATCTGCTTTTCCAGCTTCTGTGGATTAAGCAGTAGTTGGGTATAGGCCTCTCTACTTTGTTCTCTTCTTTTGTTTGAATTTTAAAAGAACATTGTATAACATTATGTCTGTTCATTTGTTTACTTCATAACAATGTTTTATCACTCATTTTTAGTTCACTTATAATTTTAGATATCAGAAGAAAACAATTTTTGCTGCAATATGATTCTGATATCATAAGCTGTATTCTTCTGATGCAATTGTATTTTTTTTTGTTTTATTTTATTTTTAGAAAACAAACTCAACTGAAAAGCCAACTGAGTTTTCTTCCCACAGAATTAGTATATTATTTACCTACTCCTAAACTCAGCATATCTACCTAAGTTTAGAAAATTAATAAAAATACACACCGCCTATTTAGTTAATACAAAGTAGAGGTTAATGGAGGTGATCTTTACTTCTTGAGGGTTTCAATTTATAAATGCTATTTGCTGAAAAACTATTAGGTTTCATTTGCAATGTGAATAGAAATAGAAAACAAAAAGCAATATTGATTTAGTCATGTGTGTTATTAGAATAATAAACAATTGGAAATGTGTCTGATTAGAATCTTATTTTATTGAAATTATGTTTTGACAAATTTGGACAAATGTACCGGTTTCAAGGTCTGAATTTCAAAAATTGAGTTTCAAACTAAGACGTAACTTTTCAATATTTTAACCTAACATTGCTATGTATCATTAACAATAGGTTCAATACATATAAGAATTGTAGTTAAGCTTTAACATCTATGGATTGACGTAGAGAATGAACAATTCATTTCGACCATAAATACATTTTGAATATCCATAAATCCAGGAATAAAGTCTATAAATTATGACTCTGTTGTTTTTCACCCTAACATGTGATTAATATAATTGTTCATTTACTGATACAATAAATCACTATTTTTCTAATCATCAGAGACAAATACACCATTACTTAATTTACTTTCTAATAGGAAAAAAACAACAAAACTTTGCAACACACAGGTCTTCAATGTTTGTTTTAATAGCATATCACTAATCTTTATACAAAGGAATTTAAAATCAAGCTACATATGTGGATTTTTTATCAACATAGCATGATTAGTTAGTACTTTGTTTTAATGCCTAAAAGGTAAGACAAACTATTTCATTTTCAACAAAATGAAATTATTATTATTATTTTCATTTTCTCAGACATGGTTTTCATGAAGTAAGAGTTTTCACATTCATACAATCTCTTTTTAGATGGAATAAAAAGGAAGGACCACCTCATGGATGTTTGAGAAAAGAGTAACCTGGAAAGAGACAGTATTGACCTAGCCATATGCTTAGTGGCTGCTATGTTCTCCAGTGGGCACTGAGATATACCCACACTGGAGTGTGAGACTGCTGATGGCCGGCTGCCTATTTTCTACTGCAGCCATGTGTAATTGCTGCTGCTTCTGAAGTCTTAGCACTAGAGGTATCATGCTGCTCTCAGGGAAGATATCAGTTGTTAGGAGTGAACATTTTCCATTACTTTTGCACTCAAGAGGGTGGGGTACTAATGGATTTCTGGCTCCAAAAGAGAGAATTACACTGATTGAAATTCATCCTTGATATTTACTCTATAATTTAAACACAGAAGAGCTCATTAAGTTGTAGGAAAGACAATGTGTTATATAAAAACTACAGAAATTTAAGCTCAATTTTTAAAAGCTCAAGTGAAAATGTAGGCACTCACATAAACTAAAAGAAAATTTATTCTCTACCTTGGAAGAAATCAACAAAAGAGATACAAACTCAGGTACAATGGTCTCATCAAATAAGTCACATACCATTATTTGATTGTAAAAGAGGATATGAAATAAGAATTAGCTTAATTCAGACTAGTCTGCAATTAACTTAGATTTTGTTTTCGTGTACAGAGTGAGGTACGGATTCATGTAATTTTGGAAGTATATAACTATCAAAATACTGTTTTCCTCTGTTCCACAATGGCAGCTTGGATACACATACACACATTTACTTACAGGTGGCTCTGTTTCTGGGTTCTTTCTTATGGTCAATTGATTTGTTTCTATTTCTCTAGAAGTTCACCAATATCACTTTTGTTAGTCTGGTAGGGGAAGGCTCACACACTACCCTATTTCTTCACGATCAATTACAATGTTTATTATTGCTCTCTTAAGGAGAATTGGCTTTTATAAGGATTTTAACAGGCATCTATGGATCAATTTTGTAGTATTTGGTATATTTATAATGTTGATTTTTTTTTTAAATCTAAGAACATGGTATATCTCATTTTCTCCAATCAAGGATTCCATATATTTTGTATACTCCTTCCTACATATTTTATATTTTTTAATTGCAAACTTCAATTTTAATAAATTACATCATCCAACATCCTGTTACCAATGTAAAGAAAATTGAATTTTGCATATTGAGTGTATGTGTTTTACGTGTTTGTGTGCATATATGTGTGAATGTGTATGTTTTATTTGTCCCACTGATAAATTATTTTACACATTCTGTTTATTAGTAGATGCTGTGTAGGAAGTAAGTATGACTGTATATGTAGAAATTAATTGTTTATTTTTAAATTCTCTAAGTAGATACATATTTGTTTTTAGTACATACAAAGTAGCATAACTAAGAACACTATTTTTTCATTGATGTACAAAAGCAGTCATTTCACAAATTCATAATGAAGTAAGTTATATAACTTTTTAGAAATCTTTCATCACAGATGTTTCCCTTCATCCATCATACAAATAACTTTTTCATTAGTCTGTAGTAGACAATATCAAACATATTTACATTATATATAAGATAATTATATGCATTTTGTTCTTTTATTTTTAATGATAAATTACATAAATTGGTTTTCTAACATTATAAAACAACCATGTATTCATAGGATAGATAAGTTTGGTTTTCATGTGTTAATCTTTCCTGTAAGATGCTGAATTTATTTCTGTAATATATTAATTAGAATCATTTAAAGTACATCCATGTGTGAAGTTGGACCTTAATTTCCTTACCTAGTTTTTGTAATGATTTCACTGATGTGTGGTATATAAACCAAAAACAACAAAAGAACAAGACAAACAACTGAAAGAACAAAAACTCATAGACATAGACAAGAGTTTAGGGGTTACCAGAGGGTAAGGGGGGAGAGAAGAGGGTACCGGGATCAAATATATGGTGATGGAAAGAGAACTGACTCTGGGTGGTGAACACGCAATGTGAGATATAGATAATGTCTTACAGAATTGTACTCCTGAAATCTATGTAACTTTACTAACAATTGTCGCCCCAATATATATATTACATTCATAAACTGGTATGGATTATTGACTCATACATTAATCTTGGAATATTATCTTTTAATGTTCCCCCCAAAATTTAAAATTAATATTTTTACTCCTTGAATCTTTGATGTTACATTGATATCAAACTGGCCTAGATGAGTTTTGTTTGTGAAATTTTCTTTTAAAAATTTAATCGACTCAGTTTTTTTAAAGGAATAAGCCTATTGATGTTTCCATTTTTTCCCAAAATTATCTGGGGTCTATTTTCTTAGTAATACCAATTTCTACTCCTGACTTTTAAAAATTACTGTTATAATTTGAGATAGAAGCATTACATTTTTTGTTTAGTCACTGCAATGGCAATGGCAGTGGATATATATTTATATTGTTTCCTATTATATATATTTACTTTTCGTAATTTTTATTGATACATTTTTAGAAATGTGTAGCATTATTCTTTTTGAAGTTTCAACTATTTACAGTGTTATTTCTTTCTATTTTAGCATTTAAAATTAATAATTATTGTTTTTATAATTTCTTAACTTTTATCTGTTTGTAGTCTTTTACATTAGATTCTTAGCTCCTTAACTTTGAACTGTTCTTTCTTTGATTTTCCCTCCCTTTCTAACCTCCTTCTCTCTCTCTCCTCCCTCCTTCCTTTTTTATTGTAAGAATTTTAAGGATGTAAATTTTACTTGAAGTACTAATTTATCTGCATTTTCTGGCATTTCTATTATTTTGCACACAGAACTCAAAATCTTCATCTATAAAAGAGTACTATATTTCTCATATAGTACTTTCTTTTATGTGTTACAATTAAGTGCAATAATCCATGTCAAATTATTATAGACATAATCATAGAGGATGGCTTTGATCTTTATTATTGGATTATATTCAGAGATATAGGTAAAAATCAGACTGGTCTGTAAAATTATTTGCCTAATATATAGGTTCTAGCCTAAATTCACTGTAATTATCTCATAGATTGAGGTAGTATTTTCTAACTTTACTGCTGTATTCTCTGATACTCTTATTTTAAAAAGTATTCTATAAAATTACAGTTAGTGTTTGCCCTACTAAAAATAGCTCTTCTGTTCTTTATACTCATATAATAGAAATAATTGTTTGGATTAGAAATCCCTTCACACAATTCTAATCCCAACTTCTGCACACTGAGCCCTTTATATACTTCCCATTTCATATGTGAATTGTATTATAAGAACTATTGGGAGAGTTGGAAAAAATAGGATTCATAATAAAAGAAAAAAGCCAACATAATAGAACTATAGGTAAAGACTTCATAGAAACATAAAGCATTACCACCCTGTGATCTTTCTGTCTTGCACTTTGTGTGTGTGTGTGTGTGTACACACACACACATATTTGTATCTCTTTCAATGAAATATGTGTTCATGTCTCATTATATCCATTAATTTAATGCAAGGGATTTTTTTTATCAGTTGGAATTTCTTTTATCAGTGGAAATGTTGGGTAAAATTTTGACCTGTAGTATTTCACTTTATTATATTTCAGCTTGTTATGTGTCTCCAAAAATATTTTAGTGGAAAAGTGTATATTTTTAAAAAAAAGTTAGCTAAATCTCTGTGAAATTGTAAATACCTATTATTTTTGAAGCCATCTTAGTTCTACTGCCCTCAAACTGAATCTGTTCATTGGTTCTCAGCTTTTTCTACTTTACTAAAATTTTATAAATCTTAACTTTCTGTTATTAACAATGTGGATAATTACAACTAAACTGTTTTTACTAAAGAGTTAAAAGTCAAAATGTGATTCCCTTTACATGAGAAATGAATGGAAATATGCTACATGTACTATGTCTGTGTGGTTAGTAGTATTTTTAATTGAGTTTATTTGGAGTGTTCATATTTCCTGACCTGAGTCCCAATTTGTCTCAAATTTGTTTGTTTTTTGGCTATCAAATAAATAATTCCAAAGATAATTTGCATATAAATGTAAACATAAATAGTATGTCCATAGCCACCAACAGGAGAGGACAGCATTTGCATATGAAAATAAAAAATTTCTGTGGCATCATATTCTTACTTGGGCCTGATCTCCTTAAATTCCTTCAATCCTAATCACACTCTCATGCCTTGTGCCACATTTCTTCAGGGGATTTATCTTTCCTAAATCAAATCTGTTAAGTCTTTATGGCTATGTTTCAGCGATAACAATGTATTATTTTCCCCTAATAACCAATTATTAATTAAATAAAACCTATAAAATCTTTATAACAGAATTACTGTTTTTGAGATAGTTAAGCTGTGTCAGAGATTTTGAGCTTTAAAAGTCACTTCAGATTCTAGCTGACGAGGATCCTAGTGCTTTTCCTGTGGATACTTTATATCTTAAGCCTATGATTTTTTAGTAAGATTAAAGCCAATCAGGTACACTGTTAAGCAAAAACGTTAGCTAACAAGGCTGTCATGTAGTAGGTTTTCAAGAGTTGATAGTTACTTCCATTCAGCTCAGATAGCTTACCTTCATTTTTGCCTCTAAATTAAAGAAACAGTTAATTCTTCTCTCCCCTCCAAAGCCCCATTTTCCTTCCAGTCTTTTACTTCCCTACATGAGGTTCTACAGTCTTTTGGAATTTTGTTTTTTTTTTAATCTCACTTCAGAAATTGCAAACTGACTGTGGGACACTCAAAACGGAGGGTTGTTTTGGGGACTCATATTTAAGTTGCTGCTCAAGGTAATGGGGAAAGTCTATAATAGTTAAGAACTCTAAAGTTGTTTGAATTTTCAAAGAGAGCTCCATGATTTTCCAGAAAACATAATCTAACTTTTTATTTTGATTTATCTAATATATATATATATATATATATATATATATATATATATATATATATATCAGCAACTTCAGTGAAATGACTTGGCATGACATACCACCAGAATACGCAGTAACAAAGTATGGAAACTTAAGTTAATATGTGAAAGGATTTGAGTCAAAAGTTAAACTCCAAATAGTAAAAGTGATTTTTACATTAAAAATAAATAAAGAAAGAAAGAAAACAACCCTTAATTTGCAAAAGTTTCTTGATGGTTTGGTTAAGGAAATGAGTCATAAATATAATAAAATGGCAAAAATAATAAAAGATAGATTTGATAAAATAATACAAACCATCTGATCTTTTGGGACTTATGCCAAACCAAATGATTTGAATTTTCTTTGCCACTATCCTGTAATTAATATGCTAATGATAGTATAATACTGGCATCAATAACTATACTTTAGGATTTAGTGAGTGCTACCTGCTCATTTTGTGTCCAGCCAGATGTACAAACAGCTGAAGATTGCTGTCAAAGAAGCAACTGGAAATAGATGTTATATTTGGAAGCAAATCTAACTACAAAAAGAATGTTGTTGTTTTTCTCTCAGTATAAAAATTCTCTAAGTAATAGAGAAACATTTTTTTTTGGTTACAATTTTTTTTCTAAGCTGTTCCTTTATAACATAGTATAGTCATATATATGGTCTTTATATATGTGTTATAGACAATATATACAATCGTATGTATGATATTAGCAAGAAATTATCCTGGTAGAATGCAAACAGGTTGTCAACATGGAGTAGGGACAAAAGTGAATTAAAGGAAAGTCTAGTAAAACTAATTTTCGGTTAAAGCTAATATGTATTATATTATTTTACTGTGTAGGTGAATTATTTGTGTATATGTTTATTATTTTGTGTATGATATGTAGAAGTGTATATTTGTGGGAGGTAAATTTATGTATAAATTGCGATTAATTTTTATGTAGGAATAGATTGAGTAACGCAGTATAGGACAAGTATAAAGAAAGATATTAAAGCATGGGGAGTACACAGAGAAAGGTCACTATGTTCCTGTCAGACTAAGAAACAGGCAGCAGATGGACAATCTAAAACCATGGAAATCAGTAAAGGACAGACGTTAGGTTGTATGGGCACGAGTGGTGTGAAAACAACACTATAGAACATGCTAGAGCAATGCCCAGGCCACCTCGGCTCATGTAGCAGTTACTTCGTTGTGGGCATTTGGTTTGAATCACCAAATCAACATAGAACGCTAACCTAATTTAGACAAAAATAACTGCTTAAAAATATAATTTAACTGGCTAATCACTCCAATTATCCCTTTTCCCAGTGGCAATCTAGTTTCATGAGCTTCTGAGGTATAGAAATAATAACAATCTAATGAGCCATTTTCAATGAGAATACATCAGAGTATCTTAGGAGTTTCTATTCCTTGTGCAAGAAAGAAAAATGACTTGGAGATCAATATTCTTTTTGATCCCACCAATAAAGATTCACACATTGAAAGAGTATATACATCAGAATTTAAAATTTTTGAAATAGATTTTTCAGCTCAATGTGTTTATAGCATCATCTGTTTGTTTATTTTACTTGAATTGTTCACCTGTGTGTAAAAAGCAAAACTTTCACAAGGGAAACTAAAATTTCACACTTTTTTTTTTTCTTTCACAAAACAAATGATAGTCCCTGTGTCCTGACCAGCTTCCCCAGACTCATCTTTGACTACACAATATGTGCTTCTGATTGGAGACATCTGTTGAAAATTTATAAATTCTCAGATGCCTGCCAAACGGCGTAAGTGAGGAGGAATGCACCTGCTGTAGGAAACTGGAAACAATATAAATGTGTGAACCCTGCTCAGACGACTAGAAATCTCAAACGCTAGGCCCATGATTCGGACATAAAAATTGGCTGAAACTACAGAATTGTAAACTGCTGTTGGCAATTCATCATGGACACATCACATGTTTTAATATTCATAACCAATACCAAGAAGAAACTTTTTTTAAATTCATTTTTACATGAGACTTTCTGGGGGGAAAAGTGGATGCATTCTAACCTCCCCTCTAAATACATGTATGTAGATGGTGAATCCACTGTGAAATACGATTCAGATCAGGTATGTTGCCCTACAGGGCCTTCTAGTATCTGCCTGTATTAGTTAGAGTGGGGGTTCCAAGCTCCCTATATCACACATGCAGATGTGCCGTGTGTTTACCGAGATCTGTAAGGTGAGATTCTATATCATCATGAGCACTTGTGTTAATAAAAATCATAGCTAGCGTGAGCTGGACATTAATAGGACATGTAAAACACACATCCATCAAATCAAATCATTCTCTAACCAAATCAAATAAAAGGAAGAACAGTCCTGACTTGCTTTTCCCACAGCTCAACATAAATTAGTTCATGAAACCAATATTTTGTTGGATTATCACATCACATCATTACCCACATGGGAAGTATTATTCTATACCAGTATAAAAGTAGACATGTTGTGTGGTGGTGGCTGTGTAATTAAAGTTAAAAAAACAAGCAAACAAACAAAAAAAAAACATTGAAGTAAGTAAAAGTCTCTGAGTATAAAATGTTCTTATTCACAGTCAGAAAAACCTATGGTGACTTAATGTTTACAGCAGTTAATATATAAGAAGTTGGCCTGTTGCTTCCTAGAAAAGTATTAAATGGAGACATAGAATTTATCATTGAAGAGGAAAGGAGAAACTACTAGTAGATGAGAACTTTAGCCATGAAATCACCCTTTATGCCAGGAATTGCTTTTGCAGTATTGAAAGTAAAATTGAAAAGCCATTTTATGAGGAGGAATAAAAATTTGGGTAAGAGGAAAAACCAGTAATAGGAAAAAGTTACTTAGTAAACTATAATAATAAAACAACTCTTCCCAAAACTCTACTTTCTTTTCACAAATATCAGGTTATAATTGTACCACAATTACATATCATTTATCTACCTTGGGTTATACTTGGGTACATATGGTGTGAGAATTTTAGTGTTTTTTGCTCATGCTAAGCAAAGAGATAAAAAAAAAATAGCTTTGTGAAAATGTTTTATAATAGACTAAGTAAATAATATCTGTTTATTTTTACATTATTTTTAACCCAAGTTTCAAATATACCATCTTTAATAATTAATATTAACTATTAAATATTCTATTTCTCTTATGGGACTTGGAGTTTGAATTAGAAAACAACTGTATTCTTTTCTTACAACTGCACCTGCAACCTGATTCTGTCCCATTGGATAAAATCTATAGTAGACCCTGTGAGATTTATCATTACTTAAATGTAATAAAATTTTCTTGAGCCATTTAATTCCAAGAAACAACCAGTTTAGTAATTATCATGTCCACTGTAGGATAACAATCAGAATCCTAAAGTTCATTAAGATTTGAATGTTCCCTCTTTCCTCCACTTCAAACAGATGGCGGCATATGGGTGTCTCTCGTCTTTAACTTGTCAGGTCCTTCTCACTTCAACACAACTTCCCTAGCTCCAGCTTTTGATTTCCTTAAAGTTGGAGCATGGAGAGACGAGGGAGGGAAGAAGACAAGAAAAATAACTTGAAACTGTGAACAGTGGGGTTGACTGGACACTGATTTCTGTGGAATTGGCAGATATTTAAAGCCGACTCTCATGGGAGCATTCATGAATTTTTATGAACCCCATCTTGAAAGACCTTGCAGATGTTTTCATTAAAAACAAATATTTTTTGAGCACTTAGCATGTGCCAACACTATTCTAGGGTCTAGATATCCTGCCGTAAAACAAGAGGAACAGAGGACAGCACACCACGTTCTAAAGTGTGCCTAGGATTTCCAGGCATAGTGAGGACACTGGTGTGGTTGGAGCTGAGTGAGCTTGAGTGAGATGACACAGAGTTAACTGAGCTCATATTGCATATGGGATACATAGAAGAAAAAAATAAATAAAATAGTGACTGGCCACATCCCTCATAGATGATGATTTTATTAGAAATGGAGACTTGCACTTGAAAAAGCCTAAAACCCCAAGTCTTTTTTTCTTTGTTATTAAAGAAAAATGATTAAAGTGTAGTTGGGACACAATAGTCCATTAGTTTTAGGTGTGCAACATAGTGATTTGGCATTTAAATGCCTTATGATGCTATTACCACAATAAGTCTAGCAACCATCTGACACTACAAAATTATTATTAACTATAAAACCTTCAGTTAGTTTACTACACAGCCAACTCTGAGTGCCACTGTTGGTGGATCCGCCAGCTATTTTTACTCTCAGCAAATTGGAAATCACTGAAGTGAACTACTCTAAGTTATATTTTTAAAGTATCTCCTGTTTTTGTTTTGATGAAAGGCACTAGGGGATGGAGGGCAGAACAGTGAGACCAGGTAAATGGCTATGGCAAAATGCCACAGAGATCAAGGTGTGTTGGATGAAGATGACAGTGGAGAAGTGGGGTGAAGTTGTTTAGTATGTTCTAACAGTAGACCCGATGGGATATTTTGGATCTTCTGATACATGGTAAGATTGAAAAGAAAGGAGTTCAGGATGACTTCAAGTTGTTTTTGGCCTGAGCGATTGGATGAATAAAGTTGCTGTAAACTGAGATGTATAGAAACTGTGAAGGGACAAGCATCCACGGACTGATGTTAATGTTTTCAAGTCAGACAGGGATGAACAGGTATTTAGGTTGTGGGGAGTATTTGTAGAAGGGACACAGAGTCATAGGAGATATTCCTAACTTCTAGAATGATGGGGTGGAGGCCAAGGCAGGCGTTTCACTGGGAACACTCACGGCTATGTGGCTCCTTCTTGAATCTGGCTTGGGAAGCCAGGAGGCCTTAAGAAGGAGGAGCCCTTTCTGGACTTGAGCTGATGAAGTGCTGGAGGCTAATGTGGTGATTGCTTAAGCAACCCTGTGGAGTCTCTGTATTTCACAAAACTGTCACAAAACCAAGGCGTCAGACGTGGAAAAAAATAACTTTAGATTATTCCTTGGGGGTGGGTTTAGTTACTTTGTGAACAAAGCTATCAATCAATATTCTGCTATAGGCAGGATTTTCCATCCACGGTGTTTATAGTTACTATTCTCCAGAATGAACTGGAACTTTTTTTCCCTCCCAAAGTCTTTAGGAAACCACAACTAAAACTCTCTATATTGTCTCCTTAAAGTCTGATTCAATTTTGTAAAATGAGTATAAAAACCCTATCAATACTCACCTTTACTAGAGAGTGTGGGGTATACGTAATCCACTTATAGAAAGCTTTCTGCATCTACTCTTCATGAGGACCATTTTACACATTCTATATGGTTCAGGTAACAGCCAGAAAAGCTTTCATTCACCTTTGGCAGCTCAAGTGTGGCAGTGTCATGGCTGAATTTGAAAATTTGGAGGAGTTGACATGTTGATTTTGGATCTCTTCCAAAACAAAAATTGCAATAGATTTACTTTAGTATGTTGTTAATGCACATAGTGTTTACTTTTCTTATGTTACTTGACCTCCATAAAAGCTTATGAGTCAAATATGGCAGATACTTATTATCCTCATTTACAGAGGTGAAAATTGGACTCAGAAGTTCAATAACTTAATTCCGGTTATACCGTCAGAAAGTGAAGAAGTTATACTTGAAGATATTTTCTGATTCTGAAAAGATTATTTTATAACAATACAAGAATACTTCTACTCCCCTTTTTTTTTAATTAATAGTGAATCACATAACCAATCATTTTAAAGAAAAAAAAATCATACTCTGTGTCACTGTCTTTTAAGAGCATTTCTATTCAAACATATACACATATCCTAGGGAACACAAAATTTCTAAAGCTTATTTCTGATACTTATATAATAATAAAATTATGAAATGTCAAGAAATAGGATTTTGTATCTAGCAATGAAAGAGCAACTTTGACAATTTTCTGAATAACATTAATAAAATAATAAAAATAAAAGGGATTTTAAGGCATGGAAAGACAAAATATGTTTATATCTCTAAGAAGTCAATATTGAAAGAAAAGTATACTGTGTAAAATTAACATATATGTCTTTTCGTCACAGAATAATACACAGAATGAGTATTGTTGAACTCAAAAAGCAAGTTAATGTTATTTGCTTGAGAAGTCAAAGGATAAACTTAGAGGCAAACGGAGCAGTCACAAAATGGAAAGTGAGATCCCAGAAAGGGGAGATCCCAGAAAGGGAGAGCCCCAAAATTTCTTGATGAGCTTTCTCTAAATTGCTGTTTGACCCCAGTAAGATGTATCTTTGAAGAAAACCCCAAAGTTCCCCCTAATGACAGCTGGGAGAATAAAAGAACTGAACAGTTTTTGCAGTTGCCAACTTCAAGGAAAATGACAATAAAACTCTCCAGAAACTGTTAAATGTGCCCAGAAAGGGGGAAATCACTCCTTATTGAAAACCACTGCTTAATTTTATTTAAGGTAGCAGTTACAGTTATTTTTAAAGTTATGCATTTCTGCATGTATGTGTATATACTTATTCGAATATTTAGATAGTTTATAATTTGTTTTTATAGTCTAGTTTTTCTGTTATTTTTTTACTTATTTATTTTGAAATAAGTTCTGGTCTTAAATTCAATATATTGTTATTGAATTTAGTTTATTATTTAAAAGCAAGGTAAGTTCAGATTAACATTATGTTTCTCCTAGAAATGTCAATCTTTGCTTCTTTTGTGGTATTCCCTTTGTAATTTTAGCCACTAGCCCTAATTGTTTCTGGAGGTCCCCTATATATTTAAACATATATATATATATATATATATATATATATATTTTTTTTTTTTAAATATATACATTTTTATTTAATCTCAGGAAAGGTGATGTTCTGCTGCATACTATAGCATCTTACCCAGAAACACAAGTAATCTTTTTATGTCATTTATCTGTATTTAATTTTGTATAATTTCCTGAGAAATGTAACTCCTGGTTCAGCAATAAACCTTTTGGCTCTATCCAATATCATGCTCATAATATCCTTTTTTTTTTTTTTTTTTTGGTTAATCTTTATGTTACCAAATTTGTGACAACATGGATGTATTTTGAGATTATCATGCTAAGCAAAATAAGTCAGACAGAAAAAGTTGGGAATCATATGCTTTCATTCATGTGGGATATAAAACTGAAAGCAGCAAATGAACAAGACAGACAAACAAAAACTCAGAGACACAGACAACAGTTTAGTGGTTACCAGAGGATTAGGGGGAAGGGAAGTAATAGGAGAGGGGAAAGGGAATCACCTGTATGGTGACGGCAGAAGATTTGACTTTGGGTGGTGAACACACAATGCGTTATAGAACTGTACACTTGAAACCTATACAATTTTGTTAACCAATGTCACCCCAATGAATTTAATATATATTTTTTCTTTTTCGTGAAATTATTTCATTTCTTGTGTGTTTCTATTTTCTTTTTTTTTTTTTTCATTAAAGTTTATTGGGGTGACAATGGTTAGTAAAATTCCACAGGTTTCAAGTGTACAATTCTGTAATACATCATCTATACATCACATTATTTGTTTTTCAAGTATTCCATAGTTATTCTCTTTACCTTAATTAGAATTATATTTAATGTGAGCTTTAAGCTTTTTGTTTATAGTCTAGAGTTCTTGAGTTGCTAAATTAAAGCTTATTTGTTCTTGTTGGGGTTTTTCTTTGGGATTTTCACCGTTTTTCAGCAGGGTTCAGGATGAATTTCACTTTATCACACAAAGCACAGGTATAGGAACGGGAGCCACTGGGAAACAGGAAAATTTACAAGGACATTGTTACAAAGGAAAGACACTCACCTTTAACCCTCTTCAGCCAACTGAGTAATAAATGAGGGTCTGAATGGTCTCAATAAGAGTTTTGTATTACCTTCCACTAAAGAGAACATAACTGTTTGCAGGTATTTTTTTCTTATGGGGAAAAACTTGGAGCACAGTTTTGTCAGTTATATCCTTGCTATGCTTTGGGTTACGTTAAATTCTGTGCATGGCCTTTCCGAACCCTTAACTAAATGAATCTCTTTATGGACCTTCATTAATTTGGGTTAACCTCAGTAAAATGGAAAAAAACACACAAAATAACATAAAAACAAAAAACAGTAGATTTCTGCAAGCCAGGAGTTTATGTCATATATTTCTGAACTAATTTAATATTGTTATTCACAATGACAACGATAAAGGCTATATTTTTATAAATGTGATGGAGTAGATACTTAAAGTTTGCATTATATTGAATAACATCAGCTTTTATTCACCTTCAATATTTTCAATTTCACCTTGTCCTTGTATTCTCATTATCTCTGAGGACAAAATTATTCTCCATCCTGACCAAATATTATTGTTGAAAATGCTTGTTACATTCTTACCCAGAGTCAAAGAATAGGTCAAATTATCGAAGGTGTCACAGGCCTATTAAAATTACAATGGGCGTTTTTCTGACATCATTACTAAGATATCAGTTCTCTTTCTCTTAAAAAGAGAAAAAAAAAAAGCAAATTTTATTGCCCTGCCTGAATACTTTTTTCTTTGCAAACAACAAAATAAGTTAACGTAGTTACAGTGTGTGTGTGTTTTGTTAAAGTACTTCAATCATCAATACTGTATAATTAATCCATAAAGAATCGTGTTTATCTAGGCATCTTTTGTAATGAGAATTCTGAGGTTACTTTGGATATTTCCTTCAAGTTCATTTATCTATTCCCTCAACAAATATTTGAGTATATACTACATACCCAGCACTTGGATAAACAAAACAGATCAATACTCTGACTTAATTAATCTTACATTATTGTAAGTCATGTTATTATGAGTTAAACATGAACAAATAATATAGTGATAAAAGCAATAGAGAATAAAAATCAACGAGAAGTGACATGGGTGGTAAGATTGTTGAAGTTTTTGTGGTGGTTGACATACTTTTTGTGAGTATATCAGAAAACATTCAAGGAAAGATCAATTGGAAGGGTTGGATCTGTAGTAAGATAAAAATATTTATAGTCGTCATACTGTACACTAGATCAATAAACTTACTCATTCTGCATAACTGCAATTTTCTACCCTTTGACCAACATTTCTATTTTCCCACCATTGGTTACCACTAGGGTTTCCAGGCGGGAATTCCTTCCCATTCTCTGGAATTTTTTTTTGCTTTCCAGTTTCCGAATACTGAGAAAAGTTGCTCGGGAAATTGGGAAAATAGGCTCCTTGAACCCAGTAATACCCACAATGGGAAATAAAGGTACAACTCAAAATGTATCTCTTAGACATTTTTCCTATTTATCGCTAGGGTTCCCGGGCAGGAATTCCCATCTGTTCTCAGGAATTTTTTTCACTTTTCCATTCCCGAATCACAAGAAAAGTTGGTTGGGAAATCGAGAAAGTAGGCTCCTTGAACCCAGGTGGTTGGTAGTATCAACCGTCACTTTGTGAAAAAGATATATGGTGAAGAACAGAAAACAGTTTATATCTTGGGATTCAGGAACGGGAAAGAGAAAAAAATTCCTGAGGATGGGTGGGAATTCCCGCCTGGAAACCCTACCACTCTTCTACTCTGTTTCTATGTAGTTAACCTTTTTTAGGATGTACATAAAAAATCATGAGACCTTGCAGTGTTTTTCTGTGTCTGGCTTATTTCACTTAGTATAATGTCCTCTAGGTTTGTTCATGTTGTTGTGAATGGCAGAATCTCCTTTTTTAATGGTTGAATTATAATAAGGCTGAATTATATTTAAAAGTATAATCAGTGAAGATTTTACATATTGTGTGAAAATTGTTATTTAAATTGAGGCAAAGGATATGAAATGATACTTTATTTGGAATCATTACATTGCACAAAGGTTAATTGAGTTTCATGTTTCTCACATAGTTACATAGTCATACCCCTTTTATCACAAGATGGCACTGATTTACGGTTCCTTTTTTGTTTATACAAAAAAAAAAAAAAAAAAATGTATTGGTTTAAATTTATCCTAGGTTTGCAGAAAATACCTGTCATTAAAAAACTAAAATTATAATCAGAGATATAATTACCTAATTTTCTTAATAAAAGATTGTTTCACCCAAATGTTATATAAATGTTTACTTGTAAGTCTTTCAGGAAAAAAACAATTCACTATTGTTTTTTTATATATTTTAATAAAGTCATAGACATACACATGCATATGTATGCCACATTTAGAAGGCTGTAATTCCCAAATGACCACCTTTAATAATTCATGTCACCATCAGATTTATTCAACATGATGAAAATAATTTGTTCTAATACAGTCTAATATTTCTGACCCACATTAAGTCAGAAAACTCATTTATATTAGACTTAACCAGATTCTTTATAATTTTCCAAATAGTACTAATACACTTCAAAGTCTAGTTTTTGCTCTATAACCTTGCATTTTTGAAAAATATTTTCTTACATATTAATATTACGTTGTACTTGGTTATGCTTATATTACAGATACTCAATGATCAAGGAGTTTCTAATGTTATTAGTCAGTGTATGATCAGACAATCTGACAGTTTGTGAGTTTTAGGAAGATAACTTTGTAACTGAGGCTTTTACATAAGGCTATTGAAGAAATAATTGGTGACTTAAGTTTATTTAGCTGATACTGATAAAGGCTGGTGATTCTATTAATGATAATCAAGTGCTTTATATAAAGTTTCCTGAGAATTAAATAATTTTTAAAAAACGGGCAGTATCTAATATTACATCTCTGGGGAAAACTAAGTAGAAATAAAATTAATTGCATCAGAGAACGCTAACTTTCCTTCAGTATCCAGTATCTTATTTTTTTAGTAAAATAACACTTCCAATCCATAATTCTTGATGAGCATGAGGCCACACTACCAGAAAATACATTTTACTCTCTTTTAAATACTTTAGGGTGGCCATACCAATAAGTCTGTGTCCTGTACCACATGAGGAGTGTTGTGGGGAACGAGGGGGTCACAGCGCAGGGTTTAAGAAAAAACAGTAGCCATGAATAGAGTGCCAGCAGGGCCAAGGGACTCCAGTCTCAAGTACTGGGCCCCGAATTGGGCCTATACATAGTTTTTATTACTTAGATGCGAAAGTAAAGGAGATAAAGCTGTCAATCTCAAGATCTGTGAATCCTATACGTTATAATAGGAAACTGATTCAAGTCAATCACCCTTACCTGCAGGGAGCTGAACCTTAAGTATCAGGATGTATGTACTTCCCCAAAGGACAAAACCTTCATGCATATGAATAGATGGAGAGCACATCATTGAATCTCTTCCCCTGCAGGTTGTGGGAAGGAATGCACCCACAGAGGCAGAGGCTCTTCTGAGCCGGGGGAAGGTGGGGGGGTTGTGCCCACTTCTATGAAGCCTGTGGATTCTCCTATTGGTCCCCATGTGGCTCCGCCTGGCTTGAGTTGTGTCCCCCCCCCCCCCCCCCCCCCGCCGTGGGGAATCTTACTCGTCATTGGTTGACCAGCCATCTTTCTGGGGCCAAACAGGGAGACATAAGGTGCAAGCACAAAGGTGAAGCAAAGTCCCTGAAAGGATCTGTCTCACAGACTCTCCTTTCTTTAGGGGCATGTACAAGGAGACATGGGTAGGCTGCTGTGTGACAACAAGTCTGGACACTATTATGTGATTAGAAATGGTGGAAGCAACTTCTGTATTGAGAAATAAGCTTGCCTAGATATGTTTCTCCTCTTTTTATCTTGGAAAATAAGAGTTGAGGATGGCAGGGCCTAAGCTGATACTGAACACCTCTGAATGATGGAAATATGAGCTTGCAGCTTCTTCAAGTCCCTGTGTGTTGTAGGCTCTTTATTAGCAGCTTATGAACACTAGTGTTCATATGAACACTAACGGTTATGGGAGAAAAAAATAAGTGCCCATATCACTCACCATAAATACACACACACACACACACACACACACACACACACATAAATGCTGAGTTTTCTTTGATACATGAGCAACTTGAAGATTATTCTTCAAGCAGATTCATAATTTTCTTTCTAACCTAGATGAAGTGTAAAACTATATATGAGTATATACCCCTCCATTTCCCCATCAAGAAAAACTACCTCTCATTGTATATTTTATTTTTTACACAATAAATAGTATGAGTTGGCACAAAAAAATTAGAGGACCCTAGGGATGGTACTTAACAATTACTTTTCCATTTGCAGTTTGTTCTCAGACACTTCTCTTTGGATCATATATTTGAGGCATTTTTAGGGAAGTGGCAGAATATAGCGTTTATATGTGTGACAAGCAGATGAAAATAATCAAAACAGGGAAAAAGTCAATGTTTGCCAAATGTTCACATGATTTCTCTTTGTCCCCAAAGACTTCATGTTTGGCAGACTTGTTCATTCATCACTTCAACCTTGAACCTCAGCAGCTGGTACTGGGAATACGAGCATCAACATCCTTTGCATACTTTGCTCACTTAGGAAGGGACATTTATTCTGGAGATTAGATTTTATTTTAATTTCTTACAGCTTTGTTTGTGATCTGTTTTTCAAATGGCTTTAAAGAAAAAAAAAGTGATGTGTATTAGGAAATGTCTGGGGATTTATTGCAGCTAAGATGAAGTGAGAATTATTTTCATCATCCTAAACTCTCATGTGACACAAATCCTCGTGTGTGTGTGTGTGTTTGCATTTTTGTAGCCTTTAATTATGAATGATTTTTTGTATGATATGAAAATACTACTTGTATTTTGTTTTCTACATATTATATCATTGTTTTTGCTGCTAAATTATAATTATGTGTATTACATCTTCAATCCAATGTCCAATGCCACTTTCATGCCAAATTTTTGTATTAACACCATTTTGTTTCCTCATATATTTCTTTGTGTGTGTGTGTCGATGCCACAATATTTGTAATTGCTCTATAATTGAAAATATCTTGATAACCCGTGGGAGAATAGCACTTTGTTGTTCTCTTATAACAGATTATCTTGAGTATTACAGGAGACTTAGCATTCAAAATATACATTCTAATTAGATTTTAAAGTCAGACTTATTGAAATTAAATTGGAGTTGTATATCAGTTGACAGACTTTAGCTTGTCTTTATTGGCTTTACTGCTTAGAATATTCTTCTTCTATTTCTCTGAGTTTTACTTTACTGCAATGAACTTCTATTATATTTGCCACAAGATTCTTGATTTTTTAAAGTTTTACTAATATCGTACATGGAACCTTTTCTGTTTTGTAGCATACATCATTATTGAGGGTATGCTGTTAATTTTTCTAAGTTTATTTTATACCCTGACATGTTATGTTTTTTTTTTTTTTTGTTCAAATCTTAAGTATCTTATATTTACTATGACAATAATTATACTTTTAAGAAATTATGAAGGCTTTGTGTCTTCATTATAAAAACACTTATTGTGCCTTAGTTTTCTATTGGCTTGTACCTACAGAAAAATGTTGGTAGGATGAATTTTTGAGTTTAATGGATTATCCCTAAATTTTTGACTCTGTATATCATGTTTATTAAGCTATCCAATCTATACTCGTTAAAAGGTTGACAGGTTTTGATTATTGTTATATTTTATAAAAGTAGTTTCCCTATTTGTTGTAAATAAATAGCATGCTATTTTTCTTTACACTGGTTAATGGCTAGATTATATTATTGGCTTTTATTATGTTGAGCCATCCTGTTGATTGTGATGAGATTGGAATGATTTATTATTGAAGGTTTTGTAAAATACAGTCCTTAAGTCACCCACAATTATGTCCTTCTCTAGTATGAGGCATATTTTATTGTTATTGTTTTTTCTTTCTTTTTTTTTCCCACTATGGCTTGGATGTTCTTTTCATATATTTTATAGTGTTTCAAATCTAAAAAAATTATAATTTTCTAAAGAGAGTCTTTTTCATCTGTTTAAATTTTATTAAGGTTTTTACATTACTTTCGTTATTTAAGACTTAAATGTATGTTCTGACTTCATGTATTATCCTTATCTGTGCCTTCTGCAGTGTTTTTAAATCTGGCTTCTGATCTCAGTTTTCTGCATTCCTCAGTGAATGTAGTTAAGTCACAACTTACAAGGAGACTGTAGGAAGGAGTTCTGAAATCTAGGAATCAGAATGGTTATAGAGATTACATTACAACGTCTAGTGAAATTTAAGGATTATACATATATCATTTGTTTAGAACTGAGATAGAAGATTAAAAAAAAATTAAAAAAAAACACAGCCCTCGGTGTTCCCTTGGACTATTCTATTCCTGTTTCCACTGTTTTTTATTGCCTAGTATCACAAACCTACTCTTGCTTCATGAGTACATTCAGAGAAGACCCAAATATTTGGAAAACACTGATAGGATACTTTACCTAAGTAGGAACTGAGAACAGAGTTACCTTATTCATTCAAAGGATACTAAATACATATTTGTTGTCTGTGGAGGTATATAGTTCATGTAAATGGCAACAAATAATCTAGAATTTATATATTGCTATCTTTGGCCTTAAATGTATGTGAATGAAAGCTCACATCGACTGCAAATTGCATGGGAGTTTAGAAACTGTTGACTTCTAACCTGCTCCTGAAATTGGTGTAGCAGCAGAGCCCATATCTCTGAGATGATGGCCAAGGTAGAGAACAAACCCGGCAATCTACTCCTTGATTCAAGGAATCCTTAGAGAAAGCATCTGAAATACGAGTATTTCTCCTTAACTTAGTCCTAGTTTCTGGATGCCATCCACACACACACACACACACACACACACACACACACACACACACACACACACACAAAATGTAGATTTTAGTGACACACTAGATATAGATTACATTATCAGTACTTAATATTGCCTTTGATTAAAGTTTGCTGGTCAGTTAACATTGATTTTGATTGAAGTTTGCTGGAGATAAAAAAAAGTCAGCTGTGTTCAGAAAAATACTTCTTTTGTATAATCAGACTTAAGTCACCCACTGTCATAATCCATCCCTTCTAGGCTTTATTCTTGTTCTGTGTGGCAAATCATACTACAAAAATCCTCCATGCACCTTCCTCCAAGATGGTGATAGTGGGTTCATTTGAGTTTCTCACGCTAATTAATATTTAACTTCACATGCATTCAATACCGATGCTATAATTTGAAGTTCCTAACACCAAGGAAATTGGAATGCGAATGTGGATAGTAACAGCTTTGACCTCGACACTTATCTCCAGCTAGTAAGAATAATAAGGCAATTTTGAACGCCTGTGATTAAAATAACATAAATTATTCCAAACTTATACTAGATTTCTTGTTTAGTCTCCTTTCTTTGGCAAGGTCTGGGTTACCCTGGCTGTTTCCACTTAATTTACTAATTTACTAATTCAACTTCTATTTCAGTTAGCTAATATTAATTAATGCCTTGCCCTTCCCATATTCAATAGGTATATTCTTTGATCAATATTAACTTCATCACAATCTTCCACTATTTGAGTTTCCTTAGGCTCTTTTTATGTGGCCAATTATGAAAATCAAATGTGTCTCCATAGTTCGAAATGGAGTGTGCAAAATGAATGCTCATACAGAAGTTGGGGACTAAAATATGAAAGATATGTCCAATTTTCTTTTTCCTCTGTTTTCAGTTTGAGCCAGGTTTCTAAAGCCTGGTGTCTAATTTATAACAGTATAAGTAAATAAAATTGGTTGAATAGTTTTAGTAGAACTGAAAGATAGTAGCAGAGTCTCTGACTTTTAACAACTTGTTTTATAGATCTCTTACTATTTATACTGCAGTGAGTTAAAACCAGGGCAGATATGCAGGTGAATGCATGCATGGCATAGCAAAGGAATATTTAGTAGTTTCCTTATAGAGTTTACAGAACCTGAACCAGTTTCAGTCTTTAGCCTTCTACCGGAAATTGCTCTGATAATAGTGCTGTTAATGTTTGAATTCTGGAGAAGAAAAAAAGTCAAAACCCATTTTATATTTTCCAATGTGCCTCTTTTATTTTCAATATAAAATCAAAATAATGTCAGTACCTTCAGAGAAAAGAGAGTGGCAGGAAATGGATAACATATCCTGTCAATACTGCCGAAAATGGAGAAGAAATATATTCTCCCTGACTATTCAAAGTCTATTTGTTAGGTTTTTAAATCAGTAAATTTTAGTGAATCTGTTAAATATATACTTTTAATCCTTTGGTTGATAAAGCAACACACATGTGTACTGTTGCCCATACCAATTTATAATAAAATACATGCCCAACTGAACAACAAGAATGAACATGCTGTCTTTTTCTTATACACACTGATAAAATTATAGGCATAAACACAATAATTTAAATAATTTCAATTGGTTTTAAGCCCTTCTTAATTATGACACATAATGGTTCTATTCATTATTTTCTTGGATAAAGTTTATTTTTAAGAATATAGACTGTGAATGTGGTAAAAAGGAAATGTACAGTAAACCTGTAATTATTATGTGTATAATCAGATCTTAGAAGCTTATACAGACTTAAGACAATTTTCACACAAAAAATAAAACTTTGAAAAACAGAGGAGGGCTGGAAAGGATTTGGTTCTTGAATATTTCTCATAAGTTTAATAACATATTTATGAAATCATTTTATATTTAACTTTTAAATGTATATGATCATGGTAAATTAAAGTGACATTGATGTCATTACCACATTATGAGAATGTTCTTATATGATAGCTGGTGGATTAAATATGGTGGTGGTTTCAAAGCCCACTGGCACTAAAGTGATTCTTTGTGCTTATGGAAGCATCCCAAAATTTAGTGGTTTAAGCATTAACCATTTAGTCAGCTCATGTTTATGAGTCTGTTGGCTGATTCTTTTGGTCTGGGAGAGCTCAACTGATAACTGTTGAACTTGTCCATACAGCTATTGTCAAATAGCCAATCAGCTTATGTCTGGATGATCAAGGGTCTCCTCATTCACATGTATGACTTTTGCAGGCCATTGTATGGGGTGACGGAAGCACCTGACTTTTTCTCTTATAACCTGGCAAGCTAGCCTAGATTTATTCAACAAGTGAATGCATGATTACACAATCTGCAAGAGAAGCTATCCAGAGTCTACAAATCTCTGGTAATCCTTTGCTTCTGTCATATTTATTGGTAAAGTCTTTTGGCCAAAAAAGTCATATTGCCATTCTGGGTTCAAGAGATGGAGTAATGTGCCCCACTTATTCATACTATTCATAGAAAGGAAGGAATTTATGGGAATTTGGTAATCACCATCCACTGCCTACAATTTATTTACATTTTGATCACATGGAAAATATGTTCATCTTTGTTCCAAGGACCCAAAATGTCTCATATAATTCTGTCCTTAGTGTTGAAGTCCAAAATCTTCTGATTTATAATGAAGTCTAAAACACAGCTTTGGATATGTTTACTTGCATTCATCCCCACCACAGATATAATATTTACAAAAATGTGCTAGAAGTATTCATTAGACACATGCTTCAGCCTTTCAAACTAGAGCAGATAACAGTTCCCCCAGTTGTTCTACTACAAATTATAGGTCACCCTTTTTCCAGCTTACTCTGCAATTTTCTGATTGACTGTTCTAGCTTCCATGAGCAGATAACTCACTATTTTCCAGCCTCACTTAATTGTTTGTTTATTGCCTTTTCCATTCATCACTATCTCTCATTCCCCAAATTAGTGATGCTTATATGTACAATATCTCTATTATCTATTGCTGTATAACAAACCACCCCCCAAAATGTCAGTGTCTTAAACCAATAATCATATATTTGTCTCCTAATTCTGTGGTTTGACAGGGGAGTTTTTCCTGACGGGGGCCTCCTGGCTTTTCTCTGCTGGGCTAGCTTATGTGTCAATTGGCAGCTGTCAGGTCAGCTAAGAGATGGGTGATTTGTGTATGGTTTGTGATGGACTAGCTCACATGACTAGTACTTGGCAGGCTTTTGCCAAATTGGAGAGTGCTGGGTCATGCGTCTCTTATTATCCAGGAGGTTAGTCTGGGCTTCTTCACATGGTAGTTGTAAGGTTAAAAACATTGAAAGATAAGGTAAACCTCAGAGCTCAAGTACTTGCCAAGTCTCTGCTTTTATCATATTTGCTCATCTTCCATTGGCCAAAACATTTCACATAACCATCCCAGATTTAAACACTGGGGAAATAGACTCCACTTCTTGATAAGAGTGAAAGGATTTGTGGTCACTTTTGCAGTGTATCACACAAGGTTAAACAAAGAAGGAAGCATCTCTTTTTGTTTGTATTAATATGAACACATTTTGTTTTGTTTTTGTTTTGTTTTGTTTTGTTTTCCTTGTGAGATCAAATGGCCACGAAGAATGTCAGGTAGTGGTCAGTGAGGAAAATGATAGGGGCTCCTGAAAAGATGGAGAACCTAATAGAAGAGTATCCTTAGAGTATTTCTCAATGTTTCTGCATTGTCTGGGCCTTCTGAGAAAAGGCAATGGACAAGCTGCAACACAGAGAATATCTGTTACTTGTCCTCATCTGCTCTCATCCTCTCACCTTGGAGACATTTGCTCACATTCCAGAGTAATAAATCTACAGATGCCTTTTTATTTTCTCTCTCTCTAGGGAGAATTTACTTACTTTCCAGAGCGAAAAATAAAGTAACTCTATTTCTAGAGGGGAAGATATGCTAGCAGCTCTATATATGTACCGTTTCCTAATTTTAGGGATCCAATACTGTCGTGTTCTCCTATTGCATATAAAGATGAACATCTGTCTCCTAGCACAGCACCCTGCAGAAATATACATGGAAAACCAACACATAGTGTTTTCTAAACTGTCTGTTCCTTTGTCCAGAGATGTGTGCTTTCTGTCTTTGTATGAATATATAAAGCTTAATAGAGCCATGCTATGCGATAGCAAAATACTTGGTAACATTATCCCTTGGAAAATCAACTAAGGCTTTATTGAGTTTGGAGACTTGAAAATGAGGTTGGGAAACAGGATGTTAAAAATATCAGCTGTTTATTACTGGCTGCTTTTAACTAAAGTAGAAAGCGGTGAGCTCAGACAATAATAGGTTTATTTGCAAACTGAAAGAACTGAAAATAGAGCATGCTAAGATATTTGGAGGCTAAAACATATGAAAAAGTATTTTTTTTTCTAGAACCCAAAGAGTGGGAGAGGAGAATTGGCTTTTTGTAATAATAATTTACAAAAAGACAAAAATATCAAGGAATTTGATGGAAAGGGTTGGTAAAGCCAACTTTGTTCAGACTTCAAATAGAAATGCCATTTCAAAAACTTTGAATGGCAGAAGCCCAGTTATATTCAGCCCTGCAACAAAAATAAGATTAAAATTGTAGCCTTTCTCTTCCATTCACTTAGCTTTAAGATTACCATCATTTGTTTAAGTGTGTGTGGGGGGTGGGGGCGTGGTGGTGTCTTAGTGTCTTAGTCCATTCAGACTGCTCTTAACAAAATACCATAGAATGGAGAGTTTATAAACAACAGCAATTTATTTCTCATACTAGTTCTGGGGGCTGGGAAGTCCAAGATCAAGGCACCTGTAGTTTCAGTGTCTGATGTGGGCCTACTTTCTAGTTCAGAAACAGCTGAACTAGATCATTTCTTGTGTCCTCACGTGGCAGAAGGAACAAGTGTGCTCTCTCTGAGGTCTCTTTTATCAGGGCACTGACCTCACTGATGAGGGCGCCACCATCATGACCTAATCAGCTCCCAAGGGTCCCACCTTCAAACACCATCACATTGAGAATTAAATTTCAGTATATGTATTTTGGGGGGACACAAACATTCAGTCTGTACCAATTGGAATCAAAGAAACAAAAATGAATCACGGCCTACAGTACTTTGATGGGTAGGAAATAACTTTGGGTGTTGAATAGAACTAAGTAGAAATAAATTGCTCAGAAATAATACATTTTCTGGAACTCATGCTGCCAGAATAAATAAATAAATATTTACATACATACATACTCAAAAATTTAAAAAAAACTTTGTTTTAAATTTAGAACATCCTTTAATCCCCAAACTTATATAAGGATAAACATAAGTTGTTGATGAAGGAAAGTATATTTCTAGAGATTTTTCAGTCTTAAAATTTAAAAGTCCATCATTGGATTTACTATTAAAATATAATTGTTTTATAGTGCACACATCTTATCTATATGTCAATTTAATTCCAACTCCCTTATTTCAGTTAATTCTGTAACGTATTTTAACAACTTAAGCCGCCTGCTTTCTTTCTTTCTTTCTTTATGTTATCCTTGGATTTTTAAAATACTCAATGCTTTTATCTCAATAATAATTTTCAGTTCTGAGCAGAACTTAAGCTTAGAACTTCTAGAGCTTTCTGGAGATTTGTTTTATTTTTTAACAAAATGGTTGATTAATCTTATTTTATATCATTTCACATTTATTAATAACATTTTTTTTGTCGTTGTTGCTTAAAACTTTATCAGTTTTCTCTTTCATAATACTGATAACTCAACTCCTGTATGGTTTGGTTGTCTTGATTTTAATGATTATAAAGAGTCTTTCACATGACAGTTTATTTTAGGATTTTATTGACTTAATAAGATTATTAACTTAATAAGATTATTGGCTTAATAAGATAATTGACTTTATTGTCTTCATAGGAGATTTCTATGGATGGCACTTCAATCAACCTTATAGATATATCATTCTGTTTAGGCATACAATTATAGATTACTTAATTTAAATTATATGACAAAGACCAAATAGTAATATATCTGTCAATTCTCCCTTGCTTATCTTGTGTCTTTCATACTTAGCTACTATAGTGTTTACCAGATAAATGCTTGTGACTATAAATAGCACGATGCCTCTAAGCAGGCCCTGACATTTGGTCAAAATAGTATTTTGGATGCTGTTACTATTGTTACATGTGTTTTCATATTAATTAATTAATATTGTTACCTAAGTATTTACCAGGAATACATTTTTAAATGCTTAGTTTTAAAATTCACATGCCTTTATTTTTATTCAGAGGCTCACATATAAAAACAATACAGACAGTGCCTATATTACAAAGAACCATAGTAATTGGAACTTGAGCATTTTTGGAGGATACAGTTCCAGCATGTCCAAGTTCCAGTTGACATGATATGTGCAAAATAGGAACTGCCTTTTTTTGAATTTTACATTCCCTCTCAAACATTAGACACAAATCTTTTATCAGGGGAGACAGTTGAATATATATTACTTTTATGTTTATATATTTGAAATAGTACTTCTCATCTATAGTATATAGTCACTGGTTTATTTTTTCCGATTATTTTTAGTTTGTTTGTTTATGGCTAACTAAATGGAACTATCTGTATCTTGTCAAAGTAACAGTTTTTTCATTGGTTTAAAGGTATTAATAAATAATACGTCTAATTCTACTAGAGGCTATAATTATTTATATTAATAGTCACTTTTGGAGTTGTGCATATCTATATGTAACCCAAACTAATTTAAACGGTTTCGCTTCCTTCAAATCCCGTAAAATATTTCATTGTACTTTTGCCTCAAACTATTTACCCTTCCTTCTAAAATTCTGATGATGGCCACTCTGATCTGGGATGATTAACTTAAATCAGCTTTTCAAATACTCCCTGGATGAAAAGTGATGTATTTATTCAGATACTGAGCAGTGATGTATTTATCCAGATACTGTTTATTTATATAAGTGGAAAAATGATTATCTGTGATACATTGATCTAAAAACAAACAAACTAAACAAATAACAAACAAACATTCACAGACCTTGTTAGTTACCAAATAGTGCTGAAGCAGAGGTCTAAGGAAAATTTAAATCTGACAGCTTACTTATTATTGAAGAAAATGTATAAAGTTGATATTTACTTGTTTAGATTCCAATTACATGACCTATGCACTCTGAAAGTTATAAAATGTATTTTAAATAACTACATTAATAATCCTACTACACAATTATTACCAGAAAAATGTTACTTCAGACATGCTTTAATCTCCATCATGTACATCTCACTTTTTTGAAATTTCCCACACCTTTTTCAAAGCATATAGAGTATTTTTAAGCTTAGCTTTTAATATGTATGTAAAATGTATGCACTTTTCCTCCAATTTTTACACACATCTCCCCAGCGTTACCTCCCCATGCTGGTAATAAAGGGGACATGCAAATCAGTTGTTTCTTTGTTTGTTTTCTTCCACAATTTGATACCTTGGTATCTTGCCACATATTTCTCAACAAAGGGATTATGCATGATCTGCTAACTATAGATTTCATCAACGTTGATATAAGAGGACATTATTTTCTTTAAGCATGATTTTTGGTAGGGGGTTGCCTGGGTCTGCTAGCCTGAATGCATTTCAAATTCACTTTTTTCATTACAATGTGAAATAAAAGGGAACAGTGTATAGGAAAAGTCAGAGGCCAAAAAGTCAATTATTTTTTGTTCTATACTGGGTAAGGATAATCAAGAAATTAGAAGGAGATAAGTTATTCTCATTTCAGATAGAGTAAATGGATACTTTTCCATGCATGAATTAAGGAGTAAAAACAAAAAAACAAAACAAAAAAAAACAAAAACAAACAAACAAACAGGCATGACCTCCTTAGGGATTCTTGAGAGTCAAGAATAATTCAGTTTGAGTGGGTTATGTGTGAGAGCTGAGTTATGATGCCTCCCTGGGGACTTGTAAAATTATTTGTGGACTGAAATAGTCTCCTAAGTCATCTAATAGGATCCCTTGGGCAAGCCCTGCCAACTCTCCTCAAAAGAAAAGCCACCTCTTGGGAATAAATGCATAGACAGGTTTAATGTTCTGTGGGAGTTAGGATGTTACCTTGACTGATTCTCTCAGTATGTTTCCTGAGTTTCTTTGGACCCTGAGTAAAGACTGACATGCAAAAAAGACATATGTAAATTAGCAATTAGCCTGAAGTGTCATTACACCATAGCTTCTGCCAGCTCAAACTTGAGTTGGATTTCATTGAAATAATCTGAATTCCTCTCTACTATCCAGTTGTTTTGAAATTAGGAAATAAGTCTAAAGGGAAGAATTTCTGTGTGTGCTGATATTGAAATTGTGGGTTATACCCTAGCAAATTGCGTACTTTGAAATCAAACAAGTTTCCTTTATTACATAGTCTAGTTTCAAAACTTTTAACAGGAGCCCACCTGTATTGGCCCTGTTGCAGAAACTCCTTAGCCAGAGGGAATATCATACCTTTATAATATTTCTCCATGAAACTCAAAATACCTCAAAGGTATTTTTAAAAATCCTTAAAATCTGAGGTGAAGCCGAAAGGACTCAAAAGATTGTCTGCCCACAGATCACCCTTGAGTTAAGCATGTAGATATTTTCTGACATCCCCAATGTCAGGAAACTTGACAAGAGAATGGCGAAAATTGTAGCCATAATACTAATCACAGCTGGACTCTTGACCTTGCCTGAGATCTCTTAAAGATATTCCAAATGTATGCTCCGAAGATGTTCATGGGGTCTAGAATTAATATATATAAACCAAAAGGGAAAAAAAAAAAAAAAAAGAAAGAAAGAAAAAGCAACTCTTTGAAAGAATAAAACAAGCCTTGATAAACACGTAGGCCTTGTGGTGCCACCGGCACTTCTCCTGAAGCAGTAGTACCCACTTCTGGTTCTGATTGACTAAGATGCTAGAGTAGTAAACTTCCGCCTGTGTCAGGTAAGAGATACAAAGTTATCTTACATTGTTAGTTATTATTGAACCTAGCATTACAATAATAAAGGGAAAAGTTCAGAAATAATATGCATAGCTTTAGAGAATCAGAGTTTTGAAATATAGAAAGACAATGTGGAAACATCAGAGGTACGAGAAATCATCAAACCTTTTTGTGATAACAATGAAAGGTTCAGGGTCTACAGGCTTTTATATCTCTGCAAAGGCAATGTTGGAGTTGTCAAAAGACATAAAAATGTATCCCCACATTCCGTGGCTTACAAACCCACCATTTATTTGCTAACGATTCTGCACTATGGGCTGGGTTCGGGTAAAGCTATATTCTGCTGGTCTTCGCTTGAGTCAACCTGTGGTTACAGTCATCTTGAAGAACGACTCAGATTTGAAATCCCTGTTAACATACTGGTATGTCGGCTGCCTCTACCGGAAAGCCTGGGTACTTCTACATCCTCCTCCTCTCTTGTCCTCTCCCCCAGGGAAGACAACACTCTTCACAAGTAAAGCACAAGTCCAAGAAGGTGAAGGAGAAACTGCCAGGATCTTAAAATGCAGGTCCAGTACTGGCACAGTGTTGCTCTCACTGCTGGACAAACTCATCACAAGGTTAGAGAAGATTCAAAGGAAAGGGAAAGAAATGATTTTTCTATGGCTAGAGGGGTGAGAAGGAAGCAAATATGTTGTTGATATTTTGAATTGCCAATTATTCAGCTTCCATAAAAAAGCAACAAAAACAAACAAAAACACATGAATTTGCATGTCAGAGCAAGGTACACATTTAGTGGAAGTTGAATGTGTACCTTGCTCTCACATGCAAACTCATGTTTTCCCAAGATTCCCAAAGTTTCATCTCATTATAACATGGACTCTGGCTTGAAGTTCAGGGTCTCATCATCTAAATTAGGTCCAGATGAGGATGAAACCCTTGGGTGTGGCTTCCTACTGAAATGTTTTAGATTCAAATACCTGTAAAGTAACAAATATGGTTCTCAACTCCTCTGTCATTTCCCATCAGAGACCCAACATACACTTGTGAGTAAAGCACAGGACAGTCGAAGCAGGCATTCCCATTGAAAAGGGGAAGGGAGAAATGAGAGGCACATAACTTACAGGAACTGGTACATACACGTAGTTACTCTGAAACCCGAGCAAGTATATCTCACTACTTCCTTTGTTCCAGGGACAAGGAATGTACCCTTCTCTCTGCTGGGCAAGCAGAGAGAAAAAGTTTTCAAGAAGACCAACTGGGTTTGTAGCTGGGGTTAGTTTAACAGCTCTAATAGGGAATTGGGGTGTAACCACTAAGAGTCGAAGGAGACATTTTTTGCTTCTCAGTGTAGGCCCTGACTTCCTCTGCTGTCACTAGGCTCAGAGCTTTTATCTTATCAGTAGTGAAGATTGGTGAAGGTTTATTTCCATCTATATTTAGATTTCCTTCCCCTCAGACTTACACTACTTTGAAGATAGAATCAGGCATCCTTTCGGGGGATGGGTTGGGGGGTGGGGCTTTCCAGGACCACCGTTGAGCCTAACAAGTACTAAGAATCACCAATCTTTGAGTCCATTGGGCTTTGATTCTGTGACATCAATACTACTATATCATCTAGAAATTACTACACTTTCAGATAGCAATTTTGTGAGTTCTTTGGATCACCTGACTGAGATTTTGAGACTGCCTAAGCTGGAGATGATGAAACTTCACCCCTGGAAAACTGTTTCAGTCAGGAAACTGAGAAACAAAACTTAGGACCGTAGAGCCCATCCCTGCGAGATTATGAGATGGTAAATTCTCAATATGCTTTCCCCACTGCCTCTCATTTTCTTTTTCTTAACCATACTATGTAAGTACTTACTGAAAAACATGCCATTTTTGTGAATTTCTCCTCCAAAATCAAAGTCAGTGCTCTAGCACACAGGTTTACCTAAAATTTTATGGTTTCTCTTTACCTGAATAAAGACTGTCTTCCTCTGGCAAGCTTTTTCTACTACCTGCCCTGCCTGATACTTCAGCAACTGTCACCAGGTAGAAAAATTGTCCTCCATAGCTTGCTTCCTTAGAGTGTTGCAGCATCTCAAAGTTTAGTAATTTGATCGTGTTGAGAGGATAACACTTTGATAGCTTTAAATAATAATGTCTCCATTTATCCAGGATACTGTACCAATATTATAAACTAGGTGACTAATAAACGACAGAAATTTATTGTACTAGTTCTGAAGGCCGGGTAGTCCATCATCAAGGCATTAGCATATTCAGTGTCTGATAAAGACCTGCTGCCTGATTATGGATGAACTTCTTCTCACTGTGCCCTCACATGGAGAAAGGAGCAAGGGAGGTCTTCAGAGCCTCTTTTATAAGGGCTCCCTAGCATGACCTGGTCACGTCCCAATGGTGCCACCTCCAAATACCATCACATCAGGGAATAGGTTTTAACATAAGCATTTGGGGGGACAACAACATTCAGTCTATAGGAAATAATCTTTTGATTTATTTAGTGATTTCTTGTTTCATTTTATTTTCTTTTTTAATAAGAATGGAGTTTTCTCACATCCTTCTATGTCATAACCAGAAATTGAACACAATTGAACTCCATTCCATTTTGTGTGTGTGTGTGTGTGTGTGTGTGTGTGTATGTGTGTATGTGTATGTGTGCACGTGCGTGAGCATGGAGGTCTGTGTATTTGTTTAACTGGAGAAATTTTTTGTTTCTCTCCAAATCTTCCTTTTTCACCTCTTACTTCTCCCTCATGTTAAAATTCCTTACTTTCTTATTAAACAAACTTAAATTCTATATCTGACTCTTCAGGTTTATATCTAACCTACCTTGGCTTGTTTTCTCAATGTTTTTTCAGTGGTATGTAGTTGTGAGTTCATATTTCTTGAAACTATTACTATGGCTTTCATTTGAGAATACTTTTTAAAATTAATTTTTCCTATGAGCATTTGCACTGGATTCTGCCAGGGTTCTGATAGCACAAACAACAATGGATCTTCATATGCTAAGTCATTTTTGGTTTTGTTTTTGCTTTTTTGTTTTGACACCATACAGGCCTGTGGACTTAGGCTTCACTTTGAGTGCAACCCAAATTCAAGGATAGGAATTGGAGACAGGATTTCTGAGGAGAACCTTTTTAGTTTTTCTTTTCTCTTTCTTTTTATTTTTTATTTTTATTTTTTTTCCTGTTCAAAGCATACAAATAATTTTCTGTTGGTTATGTTTGTTTATTTGCTGGTGTGTTTTGGCCTTTTAGTCCCCTAGTTACCCATTGATGTTGCTTTCCTCCATGGGTGTTTTTGTCTTTTAAATTCATTGATCCATCCTTCCAACTTTTACTACTTTAGTGTACCCCCAACCCTCAGCAATAATGTTTCTTTGCTTTGCTTTGCTTTTTTCTAGTGTCTGATTAGTTCTTTTGTTCTCTCTTAAGCCTTACACATGCTTAAAAAATATGTCCCCTCAACAATTAATACAGCCTTTGTACGTGTACTTACTTTACTAGGAGATGTTTCTCTGCAAATCTCATGTGGTATATTGTTAAAAATGAAAAAAAAAAAAAATCATGGTTTTGAAAACATACAAAACTACATTTTAATATGTATCTTGTTAGTAAACAAATATCATTCTGCATTAAAAAAGGATATGTCCCCAATCACATAAAATGTCATCCTTGCTCCTTATTATTGTATTTAGGAAACCCATTTTGCTGTCCCACCCACATAAAATATTCCCATAATTTATATTTTCAGCCTTATTTGTAATATTTTTAATCAGTTTATTCCATCGCAATAAACTACACACCTCTCATCAAACATATTTTAATGTATTTTAATTATGTCTTGATGCACACATATACAATTATTAAATTCTATTATTTTCTTGACTCTAGATGACAAAATTCATTTTGATAGTTCTGTATACTTTCATAGATGTGATTGCATGCCTTTTATATTTTTTACTATAATTAATAAACATGTAATACACATTTAAGTGATTTGACAATTTGAGCTTGGCAAGATATAAACTGGAAAATATTTTATTTTAAAATTCAAACATTTTCAAATATGCCCTGTTTTCCCTATCTCCATTGTTAATACTATCTAGTCCAATCAACCATAATTGTTTTCAAGGATGATTTCAATAGCATCTAACAGGTTTCTCTGCTTTTTTGCCCATGACCCTATAATATGTTCTCCTCATAGAAACCAAAATTAGTGTTTATCAGCAAGAAGCAGAGTATGCTACTTCCCATCACCACCCCCATTCTGCCGTGGCTTTTCAAAGTTATAGCCAAGAGGCTATGAGACTACGCAATACCTGTACATGTCATCTCTCTGGTACTCTCTCTACTCTCCCTCTTACTTTTCCTCCTGCAGCTACTGTTCTCTCCTTCATATGTATCAGGCACTCCTGTTATAGGACATTTACTCTAGCTGGTCATTCTTCCTGGAAAGCCCTTGCATTAGATCGCTGGCCAATCGTCTAACCTTCTTCATACCTTTGCTCAAATTTTTTCTCCACAGATGTGAGGTTTGCCTTACTTACCCTGTTTATATTCTCACCTGTTTCTGTTCTATTTGGAGCTTCTAATGCCCATTACCTTGCTCTAATTCTTTTATTGATTTCATGGTTAAGTAAGTCACACATTTTGGATCATGAATAGATATTCTAGGAATGTATCTGCCTTTCAAATTAAGATTGGCTGTGAGTTTATTTTTCACAGCCAACACATTCCAAGAGGCCTCTTTGCTTTATTAATATGTGACCTTCCTCAGAAAGGTAACTTTTCCTCTGTGAACATCATATCAATTTCTGTTAACATGACACAAAACAAATAGACAAATTGGAAAAGTATATTAAATGTGAATTATTGTGAAATTAATTTTATGTTTGAAAACTTGGAAAACAATGAAGTTATAAGCAATCCAAGAGCATTTTTTTTTTCTCTTTCATCAAGTAAATTGAAGGACCATGAAATAGATAAGTCTCATTTGTCATTAGGAAATGAACTATAAAATGGTAAATTTGATACGGTAGTTTTTCTCACTGTCCTGTCACTTTTCATTTGGTTAGCAATTTGGGGGATTCTTAAAAATTTCTCTTGATATGCAAAACAGAAGAATTGCAGTCACTGTGGCATTTTTGTTTAGAGTTTAGCTTGTTTTTATTATCCATCAAAGACACAAGGAGACATGAAGGCAGAGATTACAAAACCTGCTTTTTCCCCAAGGCATTTGCTTTCCCAATCAGTTTGTTTTTCAGTTCAATGGAGTGTTTTACTTTTTAATGGTTCAATTCACTGTTGCTTCAAAGGACACAATATATCAAAGCAGGAAGAATGTTTTGTTATTTTTCCCATCTAGAGTTGATGGAAAGGGCCAAGGTTTTAGTTTCTATAATACTTAACATAATCTTATATACATTGCTGTTTAATAAACCACATGGAAATTACATTGTTCAGATTTTCTTTTTTGTCTATAATAATTACATGTGTGCTTCAAAGACTGAATAAAGCAGAAAACTTTCTACATAATAATACAATAGGAAATGTAGCATTTATATCATTGTTTGGAGGTGTACCCAATTTTTAAATCAGCATGTATAGAGTACATAAATTGAGGAGGAAAAAAAAAAAAAGATTGCAGTGTTAGCTGGGAAAGAAATATGTTTTTTGTTTGTTTGTTTGTTTTGGTTTTAATAAAAAGGGTGATGGATTGAATTGTGTCCCCCAAAGAAATACCTTGAAGTCCTCATCACCAGTCTTGGTGAATGTGACCTTATTTGCCAGTAGGGTTTTTGCAGATGTAATCAAGTTGGGATATCATTGTTACTAGTCCATATTGATTGGTGGTTTTAAACAAGACAAGGCTGTGTGAAAACAAAGAGACACTGACACAGAGGGAACATGGCACGTGACTATCTAGACAGAGCTTGGAGTTATGTAGTAGCTGCAAGCCAAAGAATGTCCAGGATGGCCAGAAACACTAGAAGCCAACAGAAAAGCATGAAACATTTTCTCCCTTAGAAGCTTTGGCCCTGCCAGTACCTTGATTTCAAATTTCTAGCCTCCAGAAGTTTGAGAAAGTTGACTTCACTTGTTTTAAGCTACCCAGTTTGTAGTACTTTGTTAAAGGCAGCCGTAGGAAACTAATACAGAAAAGGATTTTCGCGTCTCTGTGACCCATAGAGGAAAAAGTTTCTCCATTTATATCTAGAAAATAAGAACTAAAGTGTCATTTATTTGAAGTGCACTAAATACCAAGCTTTGAATTTACATCTCATTTAATTCTCATAATTTAGTGAGCAAGACACAGCTTCATTTAATGATGAATTAAATGGGTAACTATATCACAGAGCTAATAAATGACAGAGAAAATATTTGAACATATCTTTCAAATGAAAATGCCTTCCTATACAAATCTGTTATAAGCTCTTACTCCAAAGAACACGTGGGTGACAATGGCATATTTTAACATGCCATACATGTTAAAAACATCATGGCAGAGACACATGATTTCTCTCACCTAAAATAGAGCCATTTCTTGATACTTAGTAAATTTTACTTAAATGGCACGCATTTGGCCCTATAAAAGTTTAAATGCCAAAATAAACTATAGCCAAAAAAAAATAACCTCCTTAAGATAAGTCATCAAAAATGACACGATTAATGGTCACTGATGATGGGACTTTTAGCAACTGAATAAAGTAGAGGTACTTCCTTTTACATGGTTTACAAATGCATTTGACTGATACATAAAGAATAACATTTAGCCAGGCTCAGCAGAATAGCAAATTTGATTTGAATTCTAAAGATCCCTTAAAAGCAGAATCAATTTGGCAAGTAAAAATGTACTACAGCACTGTCGGAATATAATTAGTGATTAAAATAACATGAAAAAAGTTGAAAAAAAAAGACTTGGAACCTAGGAAATAAGAAACACTACAAAGGAGAAAATAATTCATATCAATGTGCCCCTTTTCAGTATTCTAAAAGTCTCACAAAATTTTATAAATATAACCAGGAAATTTCTAAAATGTTCCATATAGATCCTTCAAAAATACACACACACACACAGACAAAAAAAAAAAACAAAAACAAAAAAAACACTACTACATTTTTGTACCTTACCATTCATCACCAGATTGGAAGCAACTGTGTGTGTGTGTGTGTGTGTGTGTGTGTGTGTGTGTGTGCAGCATGTGTATGTTTGTAGCAATTATGTTTTGTCAATCTGCTCTTTATTTTTTTGCCCTTCAACTATCCGATAAGTATATATTGAGAATGTAATATAGAACCAAAGTAGGAGCAGTGGTAGTAATACAAATATGAAACTTGATTTCTCCTTACAAAATTCTGACCATTCAACTAAGAATTACATGTAGGGTTTCCTAAGTCTTTCCAAGATTCAGCAATGTAATGTTCAGCATGGCAAAAGAAAGTGACTAATGACCTGAGATGTTTAAAAGAGGAATTACTGAGTACATATGAATTATTTATATGAGTTTATAAATTTTAGAAAACCCAGAGACAAGAATGACCAGAAAATATACTAGGTACAAAAAAAAACATTTTATGATTAATAGATTTGTGATATAAAGATAGCACAGTCCCTTTGACAAAATAATTTGTTTAATAAATTTATGTTTATGTTTGAGAAGACTATATGTATCCACAGAGCACATAACTATTGTGAAAACTCTCCACTACTATTGAAATGGGTAACGCCATTTACACTACAGACATAAAGTATTTGACATCTGCAGAGAATGACATTAACATCATGACTAATTCAAGAAGTATTCAAGGAAGAATTCAGTAATAGATTACTTCACTATTTTAAATGATGTTTCCAAATTAAAATTAAATCCACTTCCCAAATATCGAATAACTTGCACATGTGATTGCAGAATGCCTCTTTGTAATATACTAGTATTAGTATTAATAATTGAGAAGTGCTTCATAGATCGCCAAAATATAAAGTGGGAAATGATTGATTCACAGAAGGTAGAACACAGCAAATTATTTAAATTATGGCTCAATGTGATAGGTTTTTTAACTACATATATATGATGAAATACATTGTTTAAATACTTAGAGAAAGAGGTGGTCACTAGGATTCAACAGAGATTCACTAAAATATGCACATACTTTTATCACATACTATTATAAAATGGTTACATTTGTGCAATTTTATATTAATATCTGTGTATACATCACATATACATACATATGAATTTACACATTAATTTTACAAGATACTTCAAAATATTTAACATGCTATAGTAAATAAAATTAAGTTGAATTAAAGTTGGATTTGGTAATAAAGTTGGTAATAGTTAAATATTATATAGAAAAATATAAACTTGAACTATATCTATCTTACTTAGCCACACTCACAAATGTGAACTCACAGAATTCTTATTCATAAATTTGAAAATAAAAAGAGAAAAATATTAAATGATAAAAGAATAAAATTAAAAATAAATGAATATATAAAAACCTCCAAAAATTTGTGTAGTGAATCCAAACAATTAAAATGAATCGGTGCAATATTCTTTATTTGAGGAAAAATACCTCCAGTTAATTATGTAGGTTTATCTTGATAGTATTTCATATGATAAGTTTAGAGAATACATTTTGATATCATGATATGTGCTAATTTAATACAGCTTTAAGAATGAAAACTGATAAGGCTACAAAGAAAAGTGAAATCAAACTGTAAAAAGAAATAGTGTCATTTCAGAAATATTAGATACATTCTTCCATTCTAATTCATTCCTAATTTCCATAGCTGAAAATTTTGTTCAATTTTAGGTGTTGATTTTAATGGATACAATATTAAGCCAGAGTAAACTCAGGAAGAAAATTAGCAGGGTTTTGAGGTATAAATGCAATAACAAAAAAATGCAGTTAGTAACGTGGAAAACATTTTCAAATGCTTGAAGACATTAATTTTCATGTACTGAAAGATTTCCTGGTATAGCTCAAGAATTCAGAACTAAGACTAATTGGTAGGTTTTTGCTGAAAATTAAAATGTACTTCAGTAATATAAAGTTTGTAACTGTTCAATAATGAGTCGGTTAAACATTATTTGTGAAACATTGTGGAAGACATCCATGTGGTCTTTTGACCAGTGCCCTTCTCTTCTTGGAACGATTCTTCACTTTGCTCCAAACACATGGTGCAAATGGGTTGTACCACTTCCCTGTCTGCACAAATGGACCTAATCTCTGCTACTGTTCGCTTACCGAGCCTGTCACAATTCAGGGTTCCTCTGTGGGTTTTAAATTATACAAGCCAACAGATTTATTTCCACTGGAATAGTTTTATTATGAATAACAATATCATCCAATCCTTTTGTGATGGTAGGAATGAAAGGTTCATCTTGATACCTGTTGGTGCTTATATTCACCAACACATCTAGGAGGCAAATATGCAGTAGGAAACAATGAAGTCAAATATATACAACATAGATTAGAGGTAGAAACAAGCCTATAGAAGCCAACATGTCTTTAAGTCCAGCTCTTTACTGCATATTATATGACTTGGTGTTTAAATCCTTTATTTAATTTTTTTGACTACACCTTTTCACATTTCACTAAGGTTTCCTTTGTCACTAAATTGTGGCTTCTTTTGTTGTTCTTGTTTTTCTGTGTTTTCCTTCCAAAGCGTATTGTCTAAAATACTTGTCCATCAGGAAAGGACTGGAGTAATATTTCTCAGCCACAATATGGCAAATGGAAGGATGATATAGGAGAGGGAATTGAACATCCAAAGAACATACTAGTTTGTAACAAAACTTTCATCTTGTGAATTCCATTTATGATTAAATCCCAGCAAGTAACTCTCTTTATAAAACCACAATCCTATTTCTTAGCATGGCTGCGATTTTCAGTTCATTTTTTTCTATACATTTAAATATATATATATATATATATATATATATATATATATATATATAAAATTTATATAAAACAAACATATATATAATGGTTACATATGAATTATTTGTTATATAATAATATAACAAATGTATATAAAACATATATATATATATATATATATATATATATATATATATATATATATAATTTTAAGAAATACGCAATCCAGACTCTACTTGTATCTAACATATGGACACGATGTACAGCATCAAAGCTGCAGTTGCTCTCAGTCTGCTCCAAGGTCTCCAGGCATTTCTAAGTCTAAACAGGTAACTTGAAGTGTAGACATTTTGGCAACCAAGCTCAAAATAGTTGACACCCAATGACAAGGTCACCCCCCACTTGGTATTTTAAGAAGGGAAAGCCGCGGTGGGGAAGGGTCTGCTGGGCATAGACTCACACTGTGCCCAGCAGTGCATAGGGCCTAGCTCCTGTCCACAGGAGATGGAACAGGCAGGGGCCCTCCATCTGCTCACCCTTTTGCCCTTGAGATCTGACAATGCGTGAAGTTTAGAGAGAAAGATTTAATGACTTTTAAAGGATGATTATCTCTTACAAATCATCTAACCCGACCCCATTCCCAGTACAGAAATTCTCTTTTCACCAAACCCGTTGCTCCTTTTCTTATGTTTCCCCTTTCTTGAGTATGTCTTCACTCTGAAATACATCTTCAAAAGATTCATGAGATTTTAAAAAATTGTTAGAAAATTTCATCCAGGAATTTGTATCATGTGCTTCATCGTCCATTTAATGAAATTGTTTTAGTCCTTATGCCCTCTTATGTCTTCAAGAGGAAGAAACTTAAACTAGAACAAGATGAAACTACAACCTCTAGCCTCAGGGCGTTTCTCTTCTGTCCTGGACATCTAAGAACATAAAACACCTGATCTTAATTTTTCTTTATTCAAGTCATAATGGCAATGTGAGTAGCAACTGATGAATCTGACAACTCTTGGCTCAGTCTCTGTCATAATTTGGAAAAGCATTCCAGGAAATTTGAATATTCTGACTGGTTGTGTCATCATCTCCAATGACAAAAATATACTTCAATTGAAGTGATGGCACCATATAAAGAAAATCACTTTTCTGCTCAGATGCTACCTCCTCTAAGGAGTTTTTCATAAACTATAATGTAGCACTCCCAAATGTCTCCTTTTTCTTACTTTATTTTTTTCCTTAACATCTATGAACCAGCTGACATAGCATATAATTGTCATTGTCTGTCTCCCTCACTACATATAAGCTCCATTGGAGCAGAAACTTGTTCAGTTTCAGTCACCTCTTTGTCATCAGTGTTAGAACAAAGTCTGATATGTAAAAGGCATCAGTAAACATTGTCAGATGAAAGCACCTTAAGTTTTCTTCTTTTTCTGTTTTGAAAAAAAAAAATAAAAAAATCCTGGAAATCTAAAATAGTACTGCAGTTCCAAATGGTTGGCCTAAGATTGAAATGACTGAACTTGGAAAGGATAGTTTTGAACAACTAGAGAAAGAGTCCTGTATTGTCTTATGAAAATAAGGTGAAATAAATTAGACAGAAAAAGTCGAGAATCATATGATTTCACTGATATGTGGGATGTAAAACTGAAAGCAAAAAAGGAGCAAGACAAACAAACAAAGAAACAAAAACTCATAGATAATAATTTAGTGGTTACCTGAGGGTAAGGGGGTAGGGCGTGATAGATAGATGAGGGTAAACTGGATCAAATATGTGGTGATGGAAGTAGAACTGACTGGGTGGTGAACACACAATGTGATATATAGATGATGTATTACAGAATTGTACACCTGAAACCTATGTAACTTTACTAACCATTGTCTCCCCAATAAACTTTAATTTAAAAAAGACACCTCAATATTTTCTCACTCTGTTAGTAAAATGCATTCATATTTAGTGCTTAGACATTTTATTTCTACCTAAGGAAATAAGGCCAGTGGTAATTGAATATGACTGGTTAAAAGTCAACCTTTTCCAATGCATGTCATTTTGTGATAAACTCCATTAGAAGTATATTACTAGTTGGCTAGGGCTGCGATAACCGATTACCACAGACTGTATAGCTTAAACAACAGATAATCATTTCTCACAATTCTGGAAGCTAAAAGTCCAAGGCTAAGGTTCTGGCAGGCTTGGTTTCCTCTTGCGGCCTCTCTATTTGGCTTGTGGATGGCTGCCTTCTCATGTGGTCTTTTCTTTTTGCATCCCAGGTATTACTTCCACTTCTTATGAGGGAGGACACCAGTCATTTGGGACTAAGGCCCTACATTTATTACCTCATTTAACCTTAATTACCTTTTAAGGTCCAGTCTCCAGATATAGTCACACTGTGGGTAGAGCTTCACCATATGAGCTTGAGGGAATACAATTCAGCCCATAGCAGTCTGTTTTCTGGAAATATAAAGCATTGTAAGCACATTTTGGCATGGAATAATAACTTTTTTTTTCAAATAGAAAATTTGTATGGAATATTTAAATTGCATGAAAGAAGTTTTTAAAAAGTGAAATGTAGAAAATATTTTGTTTGAAATACTAGTTTTTTTTTTCTGAATATGCAATAACATTAAGACATTTATGCTTCATAAAAACCTAAAATGATGGGGTTTTGAGGGCTTCCACTGCTGAACATGTGGACGGTGTTTGGTGACTGGCATACTTGAAGAGGGCAGAGAAGCTCCATATCATTTTCCCATACCTTGCTTTGTGCATCTCCTCCAACTTGCTGTTCCTATGTTATATTCTTTTACAGTAAACCAGTGATCTAGTAAGTAAAATGTTTCTCTGAGTTCTGGGAGCCACTCTAGCACAGTAACTGAATCTAAGGAGGAAATCATTGGAACCTCCAATCTATAGCTTGTGGGTGAGAAGCAACAAGTGACAACTTGGATACTGGTATCTGAAGTGCGGATGGAGCTGGGCATCCCCCCCTCTTGTAGAAGTCTTGTAGAACTGAGCTCTTAACCTCCTGGATACGATGCTATCTTTGAAAAGATAGTGTCAGAATTGAGTTAAATTGTTGGACACCCAGCTAGTGTTGGAGAATTGGTTGTTGTTGAATGGGAGGGAATAGGAGGGTGGGGACAGCAAGAGAAACAAAGACAAAGTAGGAAAAGAAAAGCAGCACAAAGTGCAAGAATTTCAGAGAGGTATATAAACATGGAAGCATAGGAGAGAAACACATGGGAAAAAGAGAAAGGTAGGGACTAAGTGTTCCATGTTAACTATATGTGTTTCTGTATTATTTGACTTTTTATCATGAGCACATTGAAAATTAGTTGAATATTACAATTATGCAATTTCCTGAGTCCTGAGTATTTTGCTGTCCAACTGTCCAACATGGTCCAGTCTGTGCAGCAAGGGAAAGATAGGTGAAGTCTACTGTTAGGGCCTAATGACGGGAGCCATGGAGAACCTCCAACTAACTCTTCAGGTTGTGTTTCCTTACTCACCAAATGACATTCCAATTAGAAGTTGTCTAACTATGAACATTGACTGGAGAGAGAATGAAAGCGGTTATATGATTCTCTTGACAATTACATTAGTCCTTGTAAATTGGCATCGTTCTTTTTTACAACTCTGTTTCCTGTAAGATTGCTTACAAAGATTATTCATGTAAAGATGAAGAGCTTAGATTTCCAGCCTTGTAAACTGGAGTAGGAGACCCTAGAATTCTGTGACAGAAGAGGTCCACCTGTGGCAGGTGCCTGCAGTCCTTCCACTTTCTCTCATCTGTGTTCACATGCATTCACTCAGAATTATTCAGTAATATTAGTTCAATTGAATGAAGAGTCTTAAATACATAATATTTTAACAAACATTAGTGTATTTTTAATCTATCACTAAGATGTAAAATATAATAAAATTTAAGTGAATCAAAGTTTCACTGAAAGAAAATACAACCTAGACTATATAAAAATGTTTAAAAATATGATATTTCTTTAGAACATATGAAATACTGAAAAACTTAAAATGGCCCAAATGTCCAGCCCTAGATAACTGGTTAGGTGGCTTTGTAATTCAGGTATAAAATACAATGCTTTCCAGCTACTAAAAATCATGAGGTAGAGCAACGCACTCTCGCATAAGAAATAAAACATGTATTTTTAATTAAAAAAGCAACTTTCAGAGCAATGTATATGCAGTGACATCATTTTGTACGGTGATAATGTTGAGAATGGGGAAAGGAATTACCGGGCATTGTTATTTTCTATGGCAGACATTTCTGTAATATTTGGAATTTTTGCAACTTGCGTGTATTACTTTTATAATTAAGGAGAGAAAAAAAAGAATTAGCCACTGTCTTCTGTGTTGAGACTATATTTTAAAATAAAGTATTTCCTTACCTAAGAGTATTTTAATACCACTTGACAATCAAACTACACTAAAAAGAGATTTAATTTATGTAAAACATTAATGATGGTGCAGTAGGGTGAAAGATCTTCCCGTTTTGTTCAGAGTGTGGATTAAGGCCAATGAGAAGAAAGGAAAACATAGCTTTCCAATTCATCAGGCAAAGTCTCAGAGTGGAGCAGGTATCCTCAATTTTATTAAGGTTGAGCGATGGGGACATCCTTAGAAAGGGATGAGACTTGTACAGTTTGTGTTCAGTGTTGCCGTCCTCCCCTAATGTTCTTGGGCTCCTTCGACATTCTTTACTCAGTGATATAGACATTACCCCAAGAATCCAGAATCTTACACATGACGGCACTTTCCTTAGGGAACAGTCTGAGAACACTTTTTGCTAATACTTGTTCCCACGGATCCAGCAAAATCTACCCATGTTTTGACTGATTTCCACTAGTCGTGTTCTTTGTGTGGGCACTTGTTAAGTAATAAGAAAGCTCTAGGCAAATACAGATAAGTATAATAATTAACATTTATTGAGCACAAGTGTGCCAAGCACGATATTTACATCATCTCATTGGTTATCACTGCTATTATTCCCGCTTTGCAGGCGAGACAACTGATGATCAGAGGTTATTTAGCATCATACAGTTGACAAGAAGTGAGTTTAAGATTCAAACTCAGACATTTTTGTCTCAGTAACCTGAGATGTGAACCCCTAAAGCAGTGGTTATCAAACTGTGGACCATGACCAGCAGCACCTGAGAACTACTAGAAATGAGTTCTCCATCTCTACTTTATATCTACTACATAAAAAACTTTGCGGCCTAGAGAGCTATTTTTTAAAATGCCCTGTAGAAGATTTTTAAAGCACAATAATGCCCTAAATTAGAGAGCAGAGTTGTCTAATTGAACTTTCTGGGATGATGGGACTATTTTGTACAATCCACTGTGCAAAAGATAGCAACTAGCCCCATGTGGGTATTGAGCATCTGGAATGAAGCTGTGTGACAGAGAGACAACATTTTCAATTTTACTTAATTTTAATTAAAATTTAAATAGCCACATATGGTTTGTGGCTACTCTGTTGAGTGGTGCAACTATTGTAAAAAAAAAAAAAAAAAGGGGGGAAAAAAGTTATTTATTGTACTGTATTTGCCTGTCAAAATTAATTAAGTTAATGTCATGACTTGTTGTGCTGTGGTTTAGTTAGAACATTCTATATTTGAATTTATCAAATTTCCATTTGTTAATTTCTATTTTCCTAGAAATGTAAACATTTTTGTCTTATCCTTAAATCTATCTATTTATTTTCATTGTGTAAGGATTCCCCAGCTAGTTAATTAACACAATCATCACCTATTTATAATATCTTGTTATTGTTGAGAACATTTAAGTTGTCTCAGTAAATTAATTATACAGTTCAGTGGTATCAACTTAGTGACCATGTTTTACATTATATCCTCACACTTTATTCACCCTATAGCTGAAACTTTATGCCCTTTTACTGCTTTCTCCTTACTTTCCCTACTCACAAGTCCTTGGCAAGCACTGTTCTACTTTCTGTTTCTGATATGTTGGACTTCTTTTTTTTTTTTTTTAGATTCTACATATAGGTGACACATGTAGTGTTTAATTTTTCTGCCTTGCTTCATTTAGCATAATGACTTCAAAATCCATCCATGTCACAAATGGCAGGATTTTCTTCTTTCTCAAGGCCTAATTTATATTCCATCATATATTTTTTATCCATTCATCTGTTGAAGGACAATTAAGTTGTTTCCATATCTTGGCTACTATGAATAATGGTGCAATGAATATGGGTGTAAAGGCATCTCTTCAGTATCATGTTTTAATTTCCTTTGGATATATACCCAGGGGAGGAATTGCTGGATCACATGCTACCTCTATTTCTAAGTTGAGGAACCCCGTAATGTTTTCCATAGTGGCTGCACTAATTTACATTCCCACCAGGAGTGCACAAGGGTTCCCTTTTCTCTTCATCTTCACCAACACTTATCATTTTGATAATCAGCATTCTTACAGGGGTGAGGCAATAACTTGGGGTTTTGATTTGCATTTCCCTGACTATTATTGATGTTGAGCACATTTTCATATACCTGCTGGCAGTTTGTATGTCTTTAGAAAATGTATATTCAGTTCCTCTGTCCATTTTGTAATTGGATATATATATATATATATATATATATATATATATATATACACACATATATATTACACATAGCTATTGAGTTGTGTGAGTATGTTATATATATATATATGTAATATATATATGTGTGTGTGTATATATATGTGTGTGTGTATATATGTATATATATATATATATATATATATATGTATATATACATACATACATACATATCTGTAGCTTTTGAGTTGTGTGAGTTCTCCATATGTTTTGGATATGAACATGTTATCAGATAGATGGTTTACAAATATTTTCTCCCATTCTGTAGGGTGCCTTTTTATTTTGTTGATACTTCCCTTTACTGGGCAGAAGCTTTTTAGTTAGATGTAGTGCCACTTATTTATTTTTGTTTTTGTTGCCTTTGCTTCTGGATTCTAGTTCAAAAAATCGTTGCCAAGATGGATGTCAAGGAGCTCATCCCTATTTCTTCTTCTTGGACTTTTACTATTGCAATTCTTGTGTTCAAGCCTTTAATCCATTTTGAGTTTTTTTGTGTGCATATCGTATAAGATAGAGGTCCAGTTTTATTCTTTTTTATGTGCCCTTCCAGTTTTCCCAACATCATTTTTCCCCATTGTATATCTTGTTTCCTTTGTCATAAATCAAATATGCAGGGTTTTATTTGGCCAAATGTGCAGGGGTTTTGTTTGGGAGCTCTCTGTTCAGTTTCACTGATCTACATTTCTGTTTTTATGGCAATACAATGCTTTTTGATTACCATAGCTTTGTAATATAGGTTGAAATAGGACGTGTGATGCCTCCAGTTTTGTTCTTCCTTCTTACAATTGCTTTGACTATTTGGCATCTTTTCTGGCTCCATACAAATTTTAGAATTGTTTGCTCTACTTCTGTGAAAACTGCCATTGGGATTGTGATAGGGATTGCATTGAATATGTAGATAATATGGACAATTTAACAATACGATTTCTTCCAATCCATGAAAACACAATATCTTTCTATTTATTTGTGTCTTCAATTTCTTTCATCAATATCTTAGTTTTCATTGCAAAGAGCTCTCACCTCCTTGGTAAATTTATTCTGAAGTATTTCATTTGTTTCAATACAATTATAAGTGGAATTGCTTTATTTATTTATGTTTCTGTTAGTTCATTATTGGTGTATACACACACAACTGATTCTTCAATATCAGTTTGTATTTTGCAACATTATTGAATTCATTAATTAGTTCTAACTGGTTTTTGGTAGAATCCTTAGGGTTCTCTATGGATAATATCATGTCATCTACAAATACAGCGTTTTACGTCTTCCTTTCCAATTTGGATGCCATTTATTTATTTATTTACTTACTTACTTATTTTGCCTAATTGATTTGGCTAGAATTCCTATACTGTGTAATATATATAACGAGAGTTGGCATCCTTGTCTTGTTCATGATCTTAAGGGAAGAATTTTTAGCTTTTCACCATTGAGTTGGTGTTAGCTATGGGTTTGTCATAATGGCCACTATTATGTTGAGATCTGTTCCCTCTACAAGCAGTTTTCTAAGGGTTTTTATCTAAATTTATTGAGATGTTTATAGGATTTTCATCCTTTAATTTAATTTAAATGTATTTAATATCATTGGCCAAATGAGTTTCTAATAATGTAATTATCTATATAGATTATAATTTCCTATAACTATATTTTGTTTTAGTGTTTTAGTTTTTTATACATTTATTGGTTAAGTTAATTAACATTTAGTTTTTTTATTAATTTCAGATAATTGCATTTCAATTAATACGTTATTTACATCAGATTCTTGTTTTATGACTTGCTATTTTTAATCTTTATTTTTTGTTTCTTCCCTATTTTTCCATATGTTGTAGTTGTTTTTGTTCTTCTTTTCCTTTGTTAAGTATTTAAACTCATACATTTCTTTCTTTCTTTTTTTTTTAAATTTGCAAAGTCATTTAATACTGTTACTCTTATTCTATAGTAGGTTTTTCTATATCCCATTAAGACTGATATTTAAAGTTTTAGTATGTGTATGTTCTACATATTCTTGTATTAATGTGAACCATGAATGACTAATACGGTTTTCAGTGTTGTTATATAATAATGATTTTTAACTTACTTTTTTCTTATCTAGTTATATTATTGACATTTTATTTTAGTATATGTAGTTATATAGCCATTTCTTCAATATTTTTATATTTTAGGAAAATTTTTTATGAGTAATTGTATCTTTTGAGAATACATGTAATTTTCTTTTCTCCATGAACCCTTAAAATAAACATTGATTTTATCTTTTGGGGGTAATTTTATTTAATCCTTTAGCTCAGTAGAGGATTTTTCTTTATGGGCACTAAGCTGCTATGGGAGGAGGACAGTTTAGTTCTCATTTACTCTGTAGAACCGATTGTATTATTCTTCTATCTCCCACCATCTCCCTTAGCTCACTCTCTTGGTCCCTTCTCTCCAAAAATCACCTAGAAGCACATGTATATAAATTAATAATGAAATATGCTCTCCCAATATCCATGTAAACCTAAAAAAAAAAAAAGTGAATTTCACATGATGACAGTTTGTAGCTTAAAATAATGTAATTTTCCATATCAATATTTTTAACTAGGATGGTTCTTCCGGGTGCTAAATCTCATACCTGTAGAAAGTTCTTAATTTGCACAAAGTTCATCCTTTCTAGATTTACAAACAGTAAACTAAGAAATTGCTATTTTTTTCAGTCTTTCGCAGAGTTTAAAGAGAAGTTCTCTATTCATGTGGGGGGGGGGGAGGGCAAAAAGGATAAAAGGTAAAAGAGGGAAACCTGTTTACTGATGTTTATTTACAGATCCACAGACAGTTTAATGATAATGACACCATTATTTGGTTGATGTATTTGGGTTATTGTGCTGATAAACTCAAAATGAATGAGCCTTTTTTATTTAAAAAAGATTCAAGTTTTAGGTTCCATCTACCATTTTTCACAGGCATCAAACTCTGTTGCAGTTAATACATTCTTGTAGAACCAATTTAATACAAGTTGATTTTTCTTTTATGATTGCTATAAACATCTAGTTTGAAGAAGCAGCTCCCCCCACCACCAATTTAAAAGAAACATTTCACAGAAGCCATTAAGTAAAATGGAGAGTGTGAGCATTACAAGCTTTGTGATAAGCATGAAAATATTCGCAAGAAACTAAAACATAAATATTGATTTGCCAGACATGTTGTTTTCAAATAAGTGACTCTAGTTGAGAAAAGTTAGAAAATTGCAACTGAAATTTAATATTTTTTACAAATTTAACTGACAGAATACTGACTATACTGTCAATATATTTTTATAAAATATAAACATTAAACTACAGTTGCAAAAATAAAATTTATACAGTTAATAATATTTATTAAATTTTAATAAATTTATTAAAATATGTATTATTTTAAATTTAGGAAAATATAGGTATATTTCTAAAGAAAATTGCCAAGTTACAAAAAGCATAGAAATCATAAAGCTTCTTTATTCATATTTCCACTTGCCTGACTTTAAGATAAAACAATAAAAATACAAAAGTGGATATAAACTTTTTATTTAGGAAATATAAAGAAACCTCATACTTTTCTTGCCACAGATTTGATCTTCTGTCACAAATCTGTGATCAGGTGTTTTTTGCTGTCATGATCATTGCTTCTTTTTTCCTCACTTTTATTTTTCTCTTACCAATACTAAATATGTTGCCTCTAATTTACGGGAAATATAAGCCAAACATAACAAATTAAAGTAAAAGTCTTTATGTTCTAAAAATTACAGCATGGCCTCCAATAATGTTGCAAAGTTGTTTCATTGTAATACTGATGAGATGCTGTAGGAACTTCACTCTTGTTTATATAATTTAGCCTATGGTAAAATTGCTTTTGTTGTATGTAGCTTTGCATAAAGTCACAGAACATATTGATGACATTAAGTGAGGACTTACTGTACATGTGCTATTGTTATTCCTTCAAAATTGGCATTGCATTATATTATGAGATGCATCTACCTTTCACAACATCTCCTAATTTACCACAATTTCCTGGAGTGCAGTAATGAGAAAAACCGCATGCTTTGGAACCAGATCTTTTGGTTCACACCTAAGGTATGAAATACACCAGTTTAGTGACTTTGTGCATGTTACTGCACTTTGTGTATCTCAGTTTCTTACATAAAAATGGGAATGATAATTATATTTACTTCATAGGATTATTGTGGTATTACATGAGCTGAATCATACAAAGGAACAATAAAAGAAATGCCCATTGCATAGTAGACCTATAGTGATGGTCAGTGTTATTTTTTATCTTGGTCCCAATCTCTGGAGACAATGAACAATAATATTATCGTGTTCTTCTTTACTTATAGGCATGTTTATGTATGGTTATAATTGTTTTCAATTTCAGATCACCTGGCATGTGAGATTATATCAACGACAATAGCATGATTTTGTGTGACCAGCATTTTCTGTATAGCTTGTAACAGATTACATAAAAAAGATGAATATTAGAACTGAGAAAGAATAATGCTATTGAATTTTGATGTTTGTAACATTTTGTATTTGATTTGTTTCGGTAGCATTTAGAATTTCAGGTAACATATTAATAGATGGTTTCTTTTGAGAGAGATTTTTTTTTGGCTATCAGTCAATATAAAGGAATATAAAAAAGTTACTATAATTAATATTGAATAGGTATTGTTCTATATTATAAATGTGCTATACTCCAACAAACTAGAAAGTTACATGATAACTACTAATCTGGTAGTCCTAACTATAATTAGGTTCTAATTTTGTTAATTGATCAAGACATATTTAGATAAAATCCCAAATACATTCTTTGAAGAAAATATATTTTGAACTTAATTTTCTTACTAAATGAATCAAGTGGAAGAAAAGTTACTTAAGAGGTCATTTATTTGAGTTAATTTAATATTATGTTCTGTAAATTCCAAAGATATCAGAGCCTACCACTTTGGAGAAAAAGGTGGAGGGGCTCTGGACCCTCACCTCAGCTTTAAAAAGCAGTAGATGAGTATTATTTTTAAATATCATGCCTTCACATATGTTTAGGTGAAGAAAAGTTAACATGGGTAAAGATGTTGAAAATGGATAAACACTTTCTACTCAAATAGACCCTAAGCAATATTGTTTTATTTAAAAATAATTGTCCTTGATAATGTGCTTTGCGAGTTTTCAGGTAATGGTGATTTTTACCTCAACATTTTTTTACTTCATTCATGGGTTGATTTGGGGAAGCTATAGACAGTTGACCATAGTTAAGAACATAGAATTTGATGTACAAATTCTGCCACTGGATAATGATAGACAGGGAAGCTGAATTAACCACTTGAGGCTTCAGTTGTTGTGAGACAATTGTCTTGCAACAATAATGGAGAATGGAATGAGTGTATTGACCATTTTCCAAAGATGTCCTTGAAATATGCTCAACTTAAGTTCTAACATACAAAAATAGCTTTCATTATATGTTAGCTATTCTTATTTTGATTTGTCGAAGTAATGTGAAAATACAATAGTTTTTGTATATAGAGTTAACCTTGGGCTAAGTTTTTATATAAAATGTGAAACAAAGACCATCTGTAAAAAGAACATAAAGTACAATTTAAATATAATTTTTAAAAGTGTGGAGTTTGTTTGTAGGTTGGATTGTGTCGCCCCAAATTCATATGTTCAAGTCTTAACTCTCAGGATCTCAGACTTTGACTTTATTTGGCATTAAGTACTCGTAGACATCATTAGCTAAGATAAAGTCACACTGTAATGACAAGGGCCCTTAATCCAAAATGAATTCTGTCCTTATAAAAAGGAGAAATTTGGACACAGATATTCTCGTGGGGAGAATGTTACATGGAGATTAAGGCAGAGATTGGTGTGATGCTTTCACAAACCAAGGGATGCCAAATCACTAAAAACAGGGAGAGGCATGGAGCAGATTTTTCCTCACAGTCTTCAGAACGAACTAACACTACCAACATCTTTATCTCAATTAAAAGTGTCATCTGATGAAATGTCAGGTACCTAAGTACTAATATTGTATGCTTGATTTCAACCATCATCTCATACTGTCCTTGGGATGTGTGTCTCTTAATAAGACAGATGATATCATTTGTAAAACTCTTTGCCTCTAAACTTGGCATGGAAAATAAATGTTTTCATATATGGTTTATTTATGTCAGAGATGTGGATAATTCTGTAGTTAACCCGCAAACTTTTGAAGTTATTTCAAGTTAATGGGCTGTAATTGGGCATTTCAAAGAGAGAGCTCTTCTTAAAGGTCATGGTAAAGAATCAGATGTTATTGGATCAGATTTTTGGAGGGCCACAGAAGTAATATAATTACTTATCAATCACACCTGATAATCACATCTCTTCCCTCTTGGGCTCCCATAAGACTCGTAAATGGGGAAATGACAATAAATACCAGACTCATGCTGATATTCCCAAAGCAGTACTTACTGGAAACTAGGCTTGGATACCAGGTTAGATTGAGGAACCAAGAAAACCTCTTTCTTTACCTTGAATCATAATCTTAAAATCAACTAATCACTGGAGGTAAAGAGGAAAAGTTATAATGGGTCAACTATTTCCACCTTTAGAAATCTCCCATTAACTAAATACCTGAAGCACATTATATTTGAAAAATAAACTATTATGAGTTGAGTTTTGTCTCCCCAAAAGATGCTGAAGTCCTAATCCCCAGTACCTGCGATTGTGATCTTATTTGGAAATAGTGTCTTTGCAGATGATCAGACTAAGATGTGGTCATTGTTATGGGCCCATATTCAACATGAGTCAGTGTCCTTATAAAAAGGGGAAATTTGGGCGCAGAGACAACTACACAAGAATGCTTTGTGAACATTTAGCTAGGGAGAGGAATGGGACAGATTCTCCCACACAGACTCCAGAAGGAGCCAACCTTTGATCTCAGACTTCTAGCTTCCAAAGCTGTGAGACACTAACTTCTGCTAAGTCTCACAGTTTGTGAAACTTAGTTATACCTGTCCTTACAAACTAATATAGGAACTATCTGTAACTTTAATTAATACATTAACCTATTCATGGGTAATAAGGTTAATTTATGTATGGATGATTGACTATTTTAAAGAATTTATTCCAAATTCAGAATTGTGGAAGGATTCTGTGACAGACACGTGCTATTTTTACTGAATTTATAGGACAAATCAGCAGAAGATCAATGTGCATTGATGATTTGAACATATATCAATCACACAGAATTATTTTTTCCTTCACAACATTCTATAGTTTTGATTTATTTTAGAACATGATCATTTAATACACTAAACCTTTGAGTCTCTTCAAAATAGGCTTAATAAAACTGAAAACAGATAAAAATAGCAAATGGTTTATTATTTGCCCTTGTCATAAGAGAATCAAAATAGAGTGAAACACAGAAAAAGAAAATAATGTGAAAACTTGTTGCCCTGAGGTTGAAAAGTGTTTACCTAATATGTCATTTAGAATTGTTTTAAAATCGATTTGTATTAATAAAGTATATGAATCTGTCACAATATGATAAACCATTTGTACTCAGTAATTTAAAGTAAATTATATAATAGTAACAATATATTAGGTAATTACGTTTATAAAAATAAAACATCCCATTATATATAATATCAAAAATCAGTTTAATATATTACCTTCTTGTTCTTACTGTCATAAATAATTTACTTTTATAGCATAGGTTTTCATGGATAAAAAGACAAATACTAGTTTAGTGACTATAACATTAAAAAAAATAAAACCTGAAGTATAAATAAAAAGGAAAGTCATTTTTCTGTATTTCAAATTAATGAATGTAATTATACCAGGAGGAACAAAATGTAATTGTATAATCTCCATAAAACTCAGCCATTTTAAGCATTTCCCATACCTTCTCCCTAGGATTAGTCTAAACACTGAAAGCTTATCATGTCACATAACATCATTGGAGAGGAAGTACCTACTTCTATGTCCTAATGTGTCCTGGAGTGGCTACTAATGAGATATTTAGGTGTCCCTCTTTTTCTCTTACTACCATATCTCCGTTTTGTAGCTGGTAAAGGACTTACTACTAGGATGGCTGTCTGAATAAATGGTTAAAACAGTTCCACCTGGAGCATGCTACAAAAAGTAAAAGATCTCTCAGGCTGTAGTGTCCTCCCTTAGCTACCTCTCTCACCATTTAATGGGCACAGGAAACTTTACTCACCCTCTACTTTTTTTTTTTCCTTTAAGGCTTAGGGAAGAATATAAGGATCACTTCACTTCCTTTATTCCAGAAAGTTGACTCTACTTCACCACTTTTTCACCCTGTGGTAAACCATGTGCTGCGCTGTGGCCGCTCAGGGGCGGACTGTGATGTTGGTCTCTTCTATATTAATGTCCCCAAAATTGTCTGCTGTACCTGTGCCATTCATTCTCCTAGACGATAACTTGATCATCAGGAGGAGGGCCTCTTGCTCAGAGATTCTTGCTTTCTTTCCACATCAAGTTTCTTTCACGCTTCCTACAGCAGGGGTTCTTTACCTGATTTGGTCATTTGGGGGAAGTGATTAGCCATGGTCGATTTTCAGCAGTAACATTCCAGATCCTCCTCCACCCTATTTTTTCTCTGTTTCTATCATTCTGCCATGATAACTTTCTCTCTAAGTGGACGTGACTAATACTAGATGCCTGGGCTAGGAACATAAATATCTTAAAACAAACAGTCAAAAAACTCACTGCAGCATCCAAATAACTAAATTCAGTGTAGATTATTTGACATATTTATATTGGTACCAGGATGGCTTCTCAGGCATGCCACTCGTGTAATTGTATAGGATGCTTTGATCAGAAGGACTCCACACTTGGTTTGATGCTCTGCTATCACTGTCCTGAAATTCTTAGTAATTTGGAAAAAGGGGCTTCACATTTTCACTTTGAATAGACCCTAAAAATTATGTAATTTCTCCTGTTTGACATACTAAGGATTATAAAATAGCAAATTGTCTTTCAGGCCAATCTAGGATAAGCCATCACTATAAGTAAAATAAGTAACTTTTCTATTAAATGTGCAATTATTTTCTGGAATTGTAAATTGACTTTATCTGATGCATTAGACATGGAAAACACAGTTAAATATTGTAATAACATGATACCAGCCAAAGTATACACAAAAAAATAATAATGATGACTTTTGTAGTTGAACTGTAATGTTTATAAGTTCAACTATTCAAGATCCCTAACCTGTATTCACCCTTTATTCATTGGAACTTGATTCAGAGTTTTTGCTCCTATACTCACTGTTCCATTGTCCCTGGGAGACTTTAATGTCCACATAGATAAATAAACAATCACCTTGAATCCTCAGTTTCTTGAGCTCTTTATGTCCAGTGATATTTGTCTCCATATCATCTTAATGATCTATTTAAAACCATACCCTAGACCTTATCATTCCCTGACACTTCTATTCTTCTCAGTAAAATAATCTAGAAACTCAAATTTATATCTGAAGTGACTTTTGTTCCCTTTTGCTTGCTCAATTACCCCCTATTCATTTTAAATAATTAACGAAGGCATCAAAACATGCCCATCATTACACTAAGTGCTCTCTAATTAAAATCTAAATTAAAATACAGTTTTCCTAGAAGATTCAAAAGCAAATCTCAAGTCTATTATGCATGTAAAATACAAACTTAAACTGGTAAAGAAAGTATTTATATGAAATCATGGGCAAAAGATATGAAGTCAATCAAAAGAAAAAATAGGAATATTTTATTACACAAAATAGAATTTCAAGAAAAAATACTAAATAATATAGGGGAAAAATATAAAATGTATGATAATGAAAAATTAAAAGCCATACAGGTACTAAACAACTAGAATTTAAATTATAGTAAGAAAAAATGACTAGATGGTAGAGCTAATTAACGTTAGTTCAAATTGTTTTTGGCCCAAAAGAGCTACATGTATCAAAATAACAATGGTCATAATGATAAAATTAGAGTTGAATCAACATAGAAGGTACTTGAAAATGATTAAATATTTCATTTATGTAACTTTAAAGAATTGAACATTTTAGTTTTATTTAAAGAATTTCAACCTATAGCTTTAGAAAAATGCTAATATCACTCATACAAAAGTCTTAATAAGAATAAATGAATTACTAGATAGTAAAGATATTTGAATATTAATGAGTGATTATTTACCTAAAATGTTAAATAATAAGACATGTCCATGAAAATCAGGAACTACAGGACACTTCCTATTGCAATAATTTACTAGTATTAATCAAGATAACACAATCAATTGAATAAACAATAAAATTGAAATTCTATAGGAAAGTTCAGCAAAATACCTCTAACAATGGCAGAATACTTAAGCATTTCCAGTTATAAAAAATACTAAATTTAGTAATGAATTTTGGTGATATGATTAGATAAAATATAAATATTCAAAAGTAATATTTCCTTGTGTTCTGATAATATGAACCTGAATATCAAAATAGAAACATTATAACCTTCTCATTAATTATAATAACAACTCTTTATCTTGGATATAAATAAAAAAGAAGACAATAAAAATCCATACTAATAAAACAATCAAAACTTACTGAAGAATATTACAAAAATAAATGTATGAAAGATTAAAATAGAAACATGCTTGAGGTTGGTAAGATTTAATAACATAATACATTACTCCTCCCCAATTTGCCTTTTCACTATTGATTTCTAAACAGCATTCTATTAATGCAGTACAAATTGGCTTAGCTGTAAAGGGGTAAAGATATACATGCAGAGGCAAGGCTTTACTCACTAAAATGTGAAATGATGTCTAGTGAACCAAATCAGCCTAGGAACCCACAGCAAACAGGCCGTTCAGTGTAGAAGTTGTAACCTCTTTGGTAGTACTCGGTCAGAAGTTCTCAACCTTTCAGATTCAGGAAACTTAAATCTCTTAAAAGTTATTGACTCCAAAGTGACCTTGTTGATGTAAGGCATATCTATCAATGTATGTATTAGAAATTAAAACAGAAATAAAAAATATGTTTTTAAAATAATCTCATTATTTGTTAAAATGAATTATGTAGTTTTCTACAGCAAAACTTTAGTGTGAAGAGTAGCATTATTCAACATTTTCGTAATATTATTACTATAAAATGTCTGGCATAATAGAAACCAGTGGGATTTTCATAATCTGCTCTGTATTCAAAATGTTGCAGTATGCTACTATGCTATTTGTTTGAAGTATGCGGATAAATACACTCACATGTGACATTGAATAAGGAAAGAGTATTTAAACTGCTTTTTAAGGTAATTGTGGATATTCCATTTTAATACTATACTAAAATTTGACTAGCTGTAGTTTCTTAAGTGTTAGTTATAATTATGGAGACCAAAATCATATCTGAGAATTTTTGTACTGTTTCCTTAAAATCTATTGCTGTTTTGCTCTGTGAAATTTTATTTTGTCTCTGCATGATTTTGTAACATTATGCATTCATGATTTGAAAAATACTGTTCCATTTATTCTGCAGAGCTTCCAAATGTTGGCATATTTCATTAAACAACATCAAGATACCATTCATTAATCCGTGTTCAATGTCATCAGAAAATCCTTTAAGTGTTGAGAACACGTCAAGCTTAAGATGGTAGATGCAAGTTTTCCAAAATCCTAATTTGTACTGAAAGTTCACATCTTATCATTGGCAACAAATTTGTTGTTTTCCTTTCAATGACAGGCTCAATTTTTTTCATTTTCAAGAACATGTCTGCCAAATATGCAAATCTATATAATCACAGTTTGTCTCTTAGTCATTATTTCAAAAGTGCTTTTCCTTGATACAACGCTCACAATATCAGTATGAAACAAAACTGCTTGATGTATATTTCTCATTCCATCACATGGGGTTTTAAAAAACATTGAGATTTAAGGAAATTAATATTTACTGCTTCATTGGGGACATTTATCACTGAAATAGCCTTTTAAATTTTCTTTTTTCCTGCACTTACTAATGAGGATCAGAACTACTCATTCAACTTGTGATTACCTTACTTTGGGCACCAGCAGTTTTGCCCCCCATTGCTTTTGCATCATCAAACCAAATGTCAACGTAGAGATGAGGCAAATAATACAAATGACATTTCGGTTTTGTTATGAAGTAGATTTGGTATCATAGACTCCTGCTGATCTAGATATCTAAGGATAATCACTTTTTTTTTAGTCTTCTCTCAGTCCCATGATCAGCCTGACTCTAGTCTCACAATCTGTACTTCATCAAACCTTGAACTGTTTATTCTAAAGGGCCACCTTCATCAACAGTATCCCAAAGTAGCTATAAAATGCTCAATCTGGTTTCTAATTATAAGTGGGTCAATAAGGGAGCCTGCCAAGTTAAGCTAGAGTCCCTCAGGTAAAGTACGGCAGTAAGTCCTGACTATGGGGCGGAGAGAATATACTCCTTCATTTTTTGGAAGCTGTGTTCAAAAACATCATCTTGAACACAATGGAAGATAAAGCTGAATGAACACCTACGGTAACAGGTGTGAGAACACAAGGTATGCTAGAGATCAGCTGCTGTGAGGAAGTACACAAGTACTTAAGTAGGCATTAATCAAGAGTGATGTAATTTTCAGTTCTGACCTGACAACAGCAAGAAAAAAAAATTAGACATTGAATATTGTTCCTAGGGAAATTTGCCTTTATTGTTACATTTTGATCTCTAATGTACTTTTATATCTACTCTTTATATTTTCTCAAGAATAACAGCCAACTTCTTTAACCACTTTAATCTTCAATCAACTACCTAAAAATTGGGACTATAACAACAAACTATTATACAGTAGTGTCAACATTAAAGACTAATACTTTATACAAATTTATTTTAAATCAAGGAATATCATTTTTGGAATAATTTTACAACAGAGTTCGGCTATCAAATTTTTATGCATTTCAGAGAAGAAATAAATTTCATCTTAGCATATTTCACACAAATAATACAATTCTTCAATATCCATTTTATAAGGAAAAACTAGTTCACCATATGTTCACTTAGTTCATTAAGCTTAGACGTATTAAATTGGCTATTCTAATCTCTTTCTAATGTATAAGAAATATATTTATGAATAATAACATATCCTTTAATTTTATTAAAATTTATATTATAGGCCAATATATATTTTTTGAATGTCTATTATCTTCAAAGCAACTACTTTTAATTAGGTTAAAAAAAAATTGTCTTTATTCTGCAAGGGGCTAATTGTAAATGGTTGAAGCTGATTAATCTCGTTTTAATCCTTTTTGCTGTATAATTATCATATATTTTCCATTTATCTGCCTCTGCATGAAAAGCAGCTAGGATGTTATTCTATAATATACACTTCCTGTTGCAATTTAATTTACACATTATTGCCATGTTTTAAAAGAAAACAGCAGGCTTCACAATAGCAATCACTTTTCAAAGCTACTAAAATTTTCATATATCTTTGATTGTTTTGCATTCATCCACAGGAATTCAAATACTCATTTTCCTCACGTTCCTTTTAAGAGTTGAGATCCACATTCACTTCACCCAAGGCATTGGCCATGTGATACCATATTCTAACATTTAAAAATTTTTCTTTCTTTTGCCACTTAGAGGTATCCTGCCCATCCTCCTAAATAAAAAAAAAAATAAAAAATAAAAAAATCATTTCCCAAAAGTTCAAGATGAAACTCAGTTTCCAATGATGTAAGATTATAATTCCATTTTACAGAATAATTACTCCAAATAAAAATTAGTTCCTAACATTTTAATCAATAGTTGTCAATATGCATACATTTCCACATGAATATGCCTACTTCTCAATAGGAACCACTTTCATATCATTTTATGCTTTTATGTTTAATCTGCCATAAAGGTATTTGCATAATTATAAATCTATATATAATATGCATTATATATTTGTATGAGATGAATTGATATACATTACTGACTTGTGCTGAACCACTTTTTCAACTTTTTATGTGTATTATTTAACATTTCCTTAGACCATTCAAAATTACTTTGTGAAAAACTAATCACTTTATTTTAGAAGTTATAATATTACAGTTTGCCTATGGCACAGTTTTATGTATCCAATTTCAAGAATTGATGAACATTTATGTTCTTGCAAGGCTTTGCTATCACACCAAATACTGTAATGAATATTCTCACACATGTCCTTTTTTCATAACTACGAGTTTTATAAAGTATACTCTCAGGAGCAGAATAATGAGAAACTGTACCTCAAAATGTCTATATCTTTTCATGCTCATAGTATCGGTGTCTGAACTTTTCCATTTCACTATATCTTGTCAATATTCATTTTATGTATTCAATTCATTTAAACTAAAAAAATAAAACATTAAATTTTAAATGTTTTAATTTTAAAAACATTAAAACATTTTTTATTCAATTCATTTAAACTAAAAGAAAATTTAAAAAATAAAAATAAACTACCATTTCTCTCAACACCCATCCCATGTTGCTGGCAACCACCGATCTGTTCTCTGTGTTTATGAGTTTGTTTTTCAATTTTTATTTTATTTTATTTTTTTAGATCCCACATATATAAGAAGTCATGTGGAATGTGTCTTTCTTTGTCTGCCTTATTTCATTTATCATAATGTCCTTTAGGTTTTAATATAACATGGTATCGCACTATTTTTTTAATTGCTTTTTGCTGCATAATAATTTTAAAACAAATATTCTAGTTTATATTCTTCAAATATTCTTCATATAGTTCCCCATTTTATTTTTGTCCATTTTGATAAAAGTGTGCTTAGTTTTTCAATTTCCTAAAACCATGTGTTAAATAAATAACATAAACATCTGTCAAGCCATCCAGTGCCCATATTCTTTATGCCATTTAATGTCAACCACATTTTAAACAATTGTTTAGAAAATTCTGTTGCATTCCAAATTATTTGGAAAATTCAGTTACCCTGGTAATTATTTTATAACTTCTTTTACATTTTTTAAAAAAATATTTTTTAAAACTTTTTTCTTATATAGTTCACATTTTGAATCTACTGGTTTGGTCCTGCATCTCTAGTCTGTCTCTAAGTTGTGATAAGATTTTAAAATATCTTCTACTTAATTATGTAATATAAGGGTTAATTAGAAGATGATAACTTTTGCTAAGAAGGAAACAGTTTCAGGCTTTTTAATTAAAATGAATAAAATCACAGAAGCCATGTGCCCAGTGAAAATATGACTCAAAATTTTCAAAACTAATTATTTTTATTACCATTAAAACTTTCACAGTGAATTTTATGTGTTTTTTTTTTTTCACTGTTAATTCAATATATTCAATTTTTGAAACTTTTTCTATTTGATTAACTGTTTTTGAGGTGGTCTATGCATTCATAATTGTTCTGAATTCATCTAAATTAGATGTAGGATCAGTCAGAATTCAGTATAGCTATTACTTGAAAGTATCAAAATATCTGTATATGTCCCATTTAAAGGAAACAGTCTCATTTATATACACAATACTTTTTACATTTTAGAGTCCACTAGCTTGGGAATGGAGGAAGACATTTTATACTGTATTTTCACAAAGTAAGATTTTTGTTTAGATTATAGGTATTTATTTACCATTCCCTTCCCTTACCTGTAATGTATGCTTTTTTTTGTTTGTTTGTTTTTATGTTTTTTTGGTTTTTTTTGCTTTTTTTTCTCCCCCCTGAGTTTGAATACTGCAGCCTGGTACTTTCTTTCACTTCAGAGTCCTACTAGTAAATTTAAATGTTTATAGATATGTAAGATCGTTTTAGTTTAGTTTCCCCACATCTTCATAGCGTGTCTGTTGTGGGATCCTCAAAAATTCCCTCAAGAGGTCATCTTTCATCATTTTTTTAAAATTAGATAGTGAACTTGGGCATAGTATTTAAATAGGTTCCACGCTCATGTTAATAGTAAAGATTCCTCATAAATGGAATGTTTCTGAATCTTATAAAACATTTCCAGGATGCTTGCAGGTTTTTCCAGACTTTTATTTCAAGAATAATTTCTGATGGGGAGAGTGTGCCAGATATGTGTAAACTTGCCCATATTAATCTTACTAGAGTGATTCTGAAGAAAGCCAACTCCATGAGAGGTGGAGTTAATTTTAATTAAATTTTATTTTTATACCAATCATACATCCTAGCTATCTATAGTTTGAATCACAGATATCTTCATTTAAAACATAAACAACTTGTTATACTACTATAATATACACAATTAATCATCAATAGTTGTTAAATATTTCAATTGTACTTTGAAAATTTTTCTCATTGCATTATTCTAATCATACGAGGTCAGACAAGTAAATTTGCGAACTCATCCTAGAAAAAGTTCTACATACCTCATCTCTGAATATCATTATGGTCACCTTCGAAGTACTCCCCTTAGGAAGCTATACACCATCACTAGTGCCTAGTCCAACCTTCAAAGTGATTTTGGAACTATTTTTCTGGAATGGCCATCAGAGCTGTCATCGTATTACTCTTGATATCCTGGATGTCATCAAAATGTCTTCTTTTCAGTATTTCCTTTATCTTCCGGTAAAGAAAGAAGTCATCGGGGGCCAGATGAGATGAGTAGGGAGAGTATTCCAATACAGTTATTTGTTTAATGGCTAAAAGCTCCCTCACAGATAGTGCCATGTAAGCTGGTGCATTGTCGTGATGCAAGAGCCATAAATTGTTGGTGAAAAGTTCACACCTTCTAACGTTTTCATGCAGCCTTTTCAGCACGTCCAAATAGTAAAGTTGGTAAACTGTTTGTCCAGTTTGTCCAATTCATAATGAATAATCCCTCTGATAACAAAAAAGGTTAGCAACATCATTGCCATCAGTTCTTGCACTTAATTGTTAGACCTCGTAGATTATTACTGCCCATGCTTTATATGCTGTTTTACTGAGAGTCTTTGTAGAGACTTAAATTTTGTAATGCCACCATGATAAATTAAATATCTATCTTAAGGAGGTGATTACTACTCCTTGGCTTTTCTTGAGCATTTCATGGTTGCTAGTGTGATTAGGAATTAATTGTTTGAATTATTTACTTATCTATGCAGCCTATGGGACATGGTGTGCATTTGACCATAACCAATAACATCTTTATTTATGTGAAAAAGTAGACTGTAGCATAATTAATTAATTTATCCATGATTACAGTGATAACTATAATCATTCTATGTCTTTTTTCAGCCACAGGTAAAACACAGCTGCAAGTTAAAATTACTTAGTTTAATATTACGGTATTAATTAATGACTGTATCTCAATTGCTTTATTATTTATTTATTTATATATTCTTATGGATCTTATGTAACCATGTGAAAAGTTGCTGTAATTGTGGTTTTCAGAGAATGTTCCTGAGAAGAATGTAATTGTATGGATTAGCTTTCTCATTCTACTTCACTTTTTCTTGTTTCATATAGTCTTTCATTAATGCTGCAATTTAAACAGGCAAAGAGTGATTAAATATATATTTTTTTCTGTTGACCATTTATGTATTTTATAGCTTTATTTGACAATTTGCGTGTTTCAATCAAAAATTGCCTTGACTGCAGTGTTTACAATCATGTCACTTGGGGTGAATTACTGCTAAAAAACAGTAAAAATGATGTTTTCAAATAATCAAAGTTATAAATGTCCAACATCAATCAGAATTAAAGATTTGTACTTAAAGTTATTTTTTAATTTACAAATTGGCAAAATTTAAAAAAAGAATGAGTCTTACTAATTGAAATTCATGGTAATTGACTTAAATATGAAAGAGCTGGCAGTGATACATTGCTGGTGGAAATGTAAATTGGTATAAATTTCCTGGGTTACAATTTAGAAATTTTAATTTTGTTATAAAGCCTTAATAACCTTAATATCTATGAATATGGACAGTCATTTACCTCTCTCTCTTTGGGTAATCTATAAAATGAAACATAACAACAAAGAAAAATACATCACGACTAAAAATTGTACCAAGGTATCATCTACGCATTAAAAATATTTTAGGATGTTCTGGTAGATGCAACATGTATGGAATAATATTAAAAATTGATATGTTTTTACAAATTTTTTAAAAGTAAAAATGAGTCATATTATGAAAAAATAATCTGAAATCATTGAAGACAACCATAGTTTACTCTGATTTCAGATAGAATCTATTTCATATAGTAATATCCCCCTTCTCATCATCATCATCATCATCATCATCACCATCATCACCACGTCCTATTAGTTATTACTGCTCCTGTAAGAAATTACTATAAACAATGGATTAAAATGACACAAATGCAGAGAGGGAGAAGGGGTAGATACACAGAAACCAGAAAAATTTTGGTCAGTGAAATGCTCTGTATGATACTATAATGATGGACACGTGTTATTATACATTTGTCCAAATCCATAGGGTGAAGCCAGCAAGAGTGAATTATAATGTAAACTAAGGACTTCAAGAGAATGATAAGTCAATGTTGGTTCATCAATTATAACAAATGTACCACTTTGGTGGGAATGTTGACAATGGGGTAAGTTATGTATGTAAGGGGGAATGGGGCATATAAGAAATCTCTGTACCTTCCTCTTTGCTGTGAACCTAACACTGCTCTAATATTAATAATAACATTATTATTATTAATATTAGTATTAATAATACAACATTTAAGGCAGACAAACCAAAAACACAAATATATCATCTTCTGTATGTCAGAAGTTTGAAATAGATATCATTGGCTTAAAACCAAGGTGTTGACAGGGCTGTATTTCTTTCTAGGAGAAAATTTCTAGGGGAGAAGTCATTTCCTTGCCTTTTCCAGGTTTTAGAGCTTACCCACCTTCTTTGGTTCATCACCTTCCACCATCTTCATTTTAAATATTTATAGTTATCTGGTAAAGGTAAAACTTGAGATTCTAGTATTACAAAATCTAGTAGTATAGTTTATTAGAGATTATAAGTAAATGATCCCTGGATGTTTTGGTTTACAAGACTCGTGGAATAAAAGACCTTTTTTCCTGTTTTGTTATTTTTAAAACTTTATTTATTTTGGCATTCAATGATATTTTATATTAATTTCAGGTGTACAGCATAGTGGTTAGACATTTATATAATTTAAAAAGTGAGCTCCCTGACTAGTCTAGTACCCACCTGGCACTATACATAGTTATTACCATATTATTGACTATATTCTCTGTGTTTTACTTTACATTCCCATGACTATTTTGTAGCTACCATTTGTACTTCTTAATCCCTTCATGTTTTTTGCTATGCCCCCCAACTACCCTCCGCTCTATCACCCCAATAAATCTAGTACCCATGTGACACCATACAGTTATTACAATATCATTGACTATATTCCTTATGCTATACCCTACATTCCCATGACTACTGTGTAACAACCAATTTGTACTTTTTAATCCCTTACCCTTTTCCACTCACGCCCAACCGTCCTCCCATCAGGCAACCATTAAACTATTTTCTGTATCTATGACTTTGTTTCTATTTTGTTTGTTTATTTTGTTCTTTAGATTTCACATATAAGCAAAATCACATTGCATTTGTCTTTCTCTGTCTCACATACTCCACTTAGCACATTATCCTCCAGGTCCATTCATGTCACTGCAGATGGCAAGAACCGATTCCCATCCATCATCGAGCAATATTCCATTGTATATATGTACCACCTCCTCTTTATCCATTCACCCATCAATGGCCACCCAGGCTGCCTCTACATCTTGGCCATTGTAAACAATGCCACAGTGAACATATGGATGTACATGTCCCATCAAAGTAGCATTTGGGTTTCCTCAGATAAATACCATGAAGTGGGATTACTGGGTCCTTTTTTACCTTTTGTTATAGACTTTGTTTTAAAGCTTATTTTGTGTAGTAAAAGTATTGCTACCACAGCTTTCTTAAATTTCCATTTTCATGAAATATCTATCTCTTTCTATCCCTTTCCTTTCAGCCTGTATGTGTCTTCTGATCTGAAGTGAATCTTTGGTAGGCAGCATGTTTAAGGGCCTTGCTTTATTATCCATTCAGCAACCCTGTCTTTTGCTTAGAGCATTTAAACCATTTATATTCAAAATAATTGTTGAGATATATGTAGTCATTGCCATTTTACTAATATTATTATTATTGTTTTTTTGTTTGTTTGTTTGTTTTTTTCCCTTAAGGTAGTGCCTCTAACATTCCTTGTAATACTGATTTGGTGGTCATTTACTCCTTTAGCTCTTTTTTGTCTGGGAAGCTCTTTATCTGTCCTTCAATTCTAAATGATACCCTTACTGGGTAGAGTAATCTTTGCTGTAGGTCCTAGCTCTTCATCATTTTGAATATTTCGCGCGGCTCCCTTCTGACCTGCAGCGTTTCTGTTGAGAAAGCAGCTGACAGTTTTATGGGATCTCCCTTGTAGGCAACTATTTTTCTCTTGCTGATTTTAAGGTTATTTCTTTGTCTTTAAGCTTTGGCATTTTAATTATGATGTGTCTTGTGTGGGCCTCTTTGTGTTCGTCTTGTTTGGATCGCTGCACTTTCTAGGCTTGTAAATCTATTTTCTTTGCCAGGTGAGGCAACTTTTCTGTCATTATTTCTTCAAATTGGTTTTCAATTCCTTGCACTCTCTCTTCTCCTTCTGGTACCCCTATGATATGAATGTTGGTGTGCTTGACATTGTCCCAGAGACCCCCTAAACACTCCTCATATTTTTGGATTTTTTTTTTTTTTTAATGTTCTGATTGGGTTTTTTTTTGCTATTTTACCTTCTATATTGCTGATTTGATCCTCTGTTTCATCTAATTTACATTTGATTCCCTCTAATGTATGCATATTCTTAATTTCAGTTATTATATTCTTTATTTGTAACTGGTTCTTTTTTGTTTTCAATCTCCATTTTAATGTTTTCTATCTCTTTGTTGAAGTTCCCTGTGCGATCATTGAGCATCCTTATAACCAGTGTCTGCATCAGGTAGATTGCTTGTCTCCATTTTGTTTAGTTCTTTTTGTGGACCTTCCTTCCTTCCTTCCTTCCTTCCTTCCTTCCTTCCTTCCTTCCTTCCTTCCTTCCTTCCTTCCTGTCTTTTTCTTATCTACATGTTTCTTTGTCTCTCCGTTTTGACTGCCTCCCTTTGTTTCTTTCTATGATTAGGTAGAGTTGCTATGCCTTCTAGTCTTAGTAGAATAGCCTTATGTAGTAGGAGTCCTGTGGGACCCAGGGGTTCAGTATCCCTGGTCACCGGAGCTCCAGGTATGTCCCTTCTGTGGGTAGTGTGAGCTCTCCTGTTCTAGCTCAGCCTTATTTGTTATTTGCATATTAGTGGAAGGGATTGACCCTGAGGCTGATTGGTTATGAGGGTTAGTTATGACTACAGTGGAAGAGCTATAGTGCAAGGGTTGACCCTACAAAGCAGGATTTGCTTTAGTGTGTCTGTGATGCCTGCCCAGCCTGCCTTTTGTGTGGGTCATCTTTGGAGACAGCTGGGAGAAGCTCTGACTTGGGCCAAAGCTGGCCACCAGGCTTGCCATCCCTGGAGCCTACAGGGAGAGGACCCACAGCAGGTGAAGTTTAGCCACAGTCTGTTTTCTGCCTGGGGTCACCTGGTATGAGCCACAAAGCAATCCACAGACAGACACCACCTGCACTGGGCTTGGAAGTGCCTTAAGAAACCAAACTTTGAAGCAAGGCCAGCTGTCACTAGTACCTGGTTTAGGGCTGCTCATCCAGAGGTACAGGCACACCAAAGCCAGATGCTGCCTGTTTGGGTTTTATGAAACTTGAGAGATTTAGTGAAAGTTTACAGCATAAGCTATCTTGTGGGTACAGAAAAGCCACTGGAAGCAGCTTGGGTGTGCCCAAAAGTTGGGTGGGGAGGTGTCTCAGGGAATCAGTATGGTGGGGCAGATGAACAGTGATAACCAGTTTGATGAAGATTCAGATACAGTGTCTGCCTGCCTCAGATCCCTGGGAGGGATCTAAACAAAGAAACAATGGCTTCTGCCATCTCCTCCTTCTAGGAGAAAGCTGCCCCTCCAGTTCTCACCCTGAAGTTAGTCAATTCAATTATTCCCTGTGTGTCCCTGTCACCTTTCTAGTTGCTCCCCCAGTGCTGGAGCTCAAAACAAGTGAGTCTGTTAATGAGTAAGTCAGTGTGTGGTCCCTTTAAGAGGACCACCCTCCGTCTCACTCAGGCACAATATCTGCTGGTTTACACAGCAGAAGTTAAGGGGTCTTCCCTCTCTGGCAATAAAACCCTGGAATGGAACCTCTCACTCCTCAGGGATGGGACCTCTGCAGCTGAGATATGCCTCTTGATTTTTAATAATCATACTCGGGTGTGGGACCAGCTTGTTCTGTGTCCCTACTCCTCCTACCAGTCTTGAGGTGGCTTCTTTTGTATGTCTGTAGATGTAGGACTTCGGTTCAATAAGACTTCAGGTGATTCTCAGCGATGGTTGTTCTATAGTTTAGCTGTTACTGATGTGGTTTTGAGAGGAGGTGAGCCCAGCATTTACCTATTCTGCCATCTTGACTAGAAATCAAGATTTTCTGTTTTATTTCAGGTTTTGAAAATTTTCTATCTAGAAATAATTTTGAGAGGAAACATATTTAGACATTTGTTATCTGTCCATTGAGGCTAATGTCTGACTTATTTAATGATAATACCATGCATTCTATATTGGTGGGATGTTCAGACTTAAATGGTGGATTTGAAATTAGAATTTGATGTCCTTTCCTGGTGTTTTATATATATGTAGATTTCACAAGAACTCTTATTAGCAAAAGGCATTGTCTATTTTGACTGTCACAAATTTTACATTTTATATTGTTCAAGAGCATATTATACTCTTGCCTTATGTATTAATAAAAGTATCCTCAAAAAATCCATTTTGTGAGTCAGATTCATTGATCCATGGTAATTCTGATAGGAATTCTACTACTAATAATATGGCAGTGGTATTTTTTACAACTATCCTAGACAAACTGAATGTGGCATGATTACTTTTTTTTGTTAGTAAATATATTTCAGAGTCATTACCTTTTCCACTGTTATGGCCATAACTTTAGCTCATATTCTTATGAACCTTGGATTTTATGTTCTTATTGATCTCCTTGTCTTCAGTTTTAAAAATGGTGCACCTATTCTTCAATGTGTCTAGGAAATGTTAATGTATACAGATCATACCAGGTTTTAAAGTATTTTAGAGATTTCATGATTTCCTTGTCACAGCAAACAAAACTGTCTTTTCTGTGTACTCTGTATGATTTTTCAGTTTATCTTTTTTTTTTTTTTTCCCAATGTTTTTGTCAGTTTGCATTCTAGAAATGTAAAATGAATCATTGTCCCTTTTATCATCAGGATCCTGACAGAAGCAAGAAGTTCATTCAAATAAAGTAATTGAGTAGAGTTTTCCACAGGGGTTATTGACAATTGTGTAAGCAGGCTTAAGTAGAAATTAGGAGGCATACTGAAACCTGCAGCTAGCAACTGTAGGAGGAAACAGAGCATTACTTCCCTTGGAGACTTGAAAAGACAAGGAAGAAGGTAGGTATTGGAACCTTGAAGCAGACAGAGATTTAGCCATTTCCTTTATGAAGACCCATAGCTGAGATGCATCTAGGCAATCCTTCATTAAAACTTGCCTTAGAGTTTATAAGTATAGTTAGAGCTACAGCCTCAAGGGCTCAGAACTATTAGGGGTAAACATATCTGGGGAGGCAAACAGAGTATCCAGTTTAATCTATGTAGACATGGTGTTTACTCCATGCTTTCATTTCCCTTTCTCTTTTTGTAGAAGAGCTTCCCATTCCTCCTTAAGTTACTCAGCTGATGGTTACCCCATTTAGAACTTCAAAGTGAGTGTAGGGATACTATTTATTTCACTATCCAAGACACAAAAATAGTATTTTTTATTCTTCCACACTATTTTTATCTCTGTAAATTCTTCCATTGTTTCACATTTTTATATTGGATTGTAAAAAATAAGTTAACATTTGTGCTTATTTTTGCCTTTCTGCTGTTTTCGAATGTTTCTGGAGTTGCTACAGTGAATAATAAGTATTTTGATATACTATCAAAATGTTTATTGATGTTAGATTTATTTATTTTTTAATTTTTGTCAAAGATCTTTTAAAAATTAACATAATAAACATTGGGTAAAATATAAACTTCATAGAAAGTTAAAATTGTGGAATTACCTTTTGAATGTGACTCTAAGGTGAAATAAGAATCAATAGCAATAAGAATCAGTTTAAAATATTAATATTTTCAAATAGGACTGTATTATAATGTCCAAAATTGATTTCTTCAAACTTCTGAAGCACAGGGGGAAAAAAGATGATATGTTAGAAACATACTTAAGGCAAAAGGTTTACCATGTACCTTTTAGTCTTTATTTTGAATGGGTTATAATATAACTTTCATGAAGAGGAAAAATAATAATAATAATACAGATGGACATAACTCAGAATGTCTATAAAGTTGAACTTGGAGAAATTTTCCACAATACTTCTTTATCATGGGAAAGAACAAGTTCTGGAGAGAGTGCCACAAGAAGATATTGTGATTAAGGAAATGAAAATTTAACTGATGTAAAATTATATACTTTAATTACAATTAACTTAGTAAAATTATAAACTTTCTCAAGTGATATAAACATGGCAAAATTAATGTTATAATAATACTGAGCAATTTCATTATAGTCTAATACATAGCATCACATATAGGATATTACTTTTAATATTGTTTTAAGGGAAGAACATTTGAAATATGAAAAATAACTGTCAAGGTTGCACCACTTTGTTGGAGTAGACTTGAGAAGAAAATGAGGTTATACAAAATATAATATTCGTGATGCGATAATCATTAATATTCTATGACTGTTGTAATGCGGTAAATACTATATAAATTATCTGTCATTTATAAACAAAAGTACCACTCTCAATATTTTGTTTTTATACTTTCTTTATGGTTAGTCTTTTTTTGTTTGTTTTTCTGAAACAGCTTAGAAGTTTCCAATGTCCACCCTTTTTTAGTTTATTATGCTTTATCTATTACTCTATCTTAGAAGTATCTTTTCTAAAGAAGAATAAAGTGTAATGTTTTCTATTCAGTCTCCATCTTTATTAAAAATACTTTATTAAAATATATTAAAAATACTTTATTAAAAATATATATCCATATACATATGTCTTTAGGCTTCTTCTGTTTAATTTTCTGATTAATTCTTCTTTTTGATAGTCCTAGAAGCAAAATACTTTGGTAACGGTTGGTTGGTTGGTTGGTTTCTATTTTTTCCCATAGATGCTATTACCGTTAAATATATCATACCACGCTCTTACATATTGAATTTCCTGTACATGATTTTTTTTTGGTTCCAAACCTGGTTATCCAAACTGCGTCTCGGGAAATTCTAACAAATTTTGGTTTTCAATTTATTCTTCCAGATAGAAAATTTAGCTTACTCTCTGAGTAGGGTTATGGACTATCTGGGAGACTTTAAATGAATATATTGTATTAAGGTCTTTCCATGCACATGTCATGTCATCTTTTCCCATGTTATCTTTCTTTTTAAGATACATTTATTTATAACACAATCATTAATTATTTGTTAAAAATATATACACTCTCATTTTCTATAAAAAGTCTCGATAAATTTTTATATCTATTCAAATGTTTTGATTTATAGAACTTGCCGTGCCAAGCTAAGACTCTTAAAACAACCATTTGCAGAGAATTAACTATTTGTCACTGTCTGTTCTAAATGATCATGGCTTTAATGTTATTTAGGCAACCTTTCAAGGATGTTCAAAAGAGGACCTATGATCAAATTCGGTCTTTGACACCCTCTAGCCATGTAACCAACAGAAAGACTGAATATTTCTGATGTTTTATGTGTTAGTTTTTCCAAAAAGTATTGCACTTCTTCCTTCAGAGACCAGATGCAAATTAATTGTAAATTATAACCAAGTATGTTAGAGATAGTTGGGTAGATAGAGCTTTCAAAAAGAACAAGTATAATTTTACAATTTTACACAATATTTCATACATTGATAGTGAATTAAAGGAATATTTATAATTACTATATTTGTAGAAATAAAACTCATGGAGCTCTGTTTCTGGTAATAGTGGCATAAGATTAGGCAATTCCTCTGTATAAAAAAAGCATGTAAAAATGGAAATCAGCCATTTAAGCAACGATTTAAAGCAACCATTTCAGTGCACTGGATAATAGTAGAGAATTATTTACTGATAAAAATCTGCTACTGCCTCTGATATATATGGCACATTTGTCATTTTCTTCCCATCTCCTTCCCCAGTATGAGTGATGAAAAGTTTACTAGCCAGGCTCAAAAAGCTGCAGAGCAGCTGGAAATTTGAAGAGTAGATTTTGGAATTTAGAGAGTCATAAAAGGGTTGATATAGTCTCTAACTATTGACAGGTATTACATGTTTATGGAAGAGCCCAGACCCCAGTGAAAAATATGAGGTCTGAAGGTAGTTGTGAACTTGCTACAGCTTTGAACATATTTCTCAACTCATTGGAGAGGTAGACACATATACAGTCTTAATGTTTTGAGGCTCCTACACATGAACATGGGCTGATAGTTACACCATAAAAGCACAGAGAAAACCTCCAGTGATCCAGGCAAGTGATTGATAGAAGATAAAGGCGTCTATATGGACACAGACAGTCAGATGTACAGACAAACTGAGCAGAGAAATTAAAATGAATGTTTGCTCACCATGCAGGATGATTTTGTGGTTTGACTGCAGTCAAGTTAATTATCTCTTAAACTAAACAAAACAAGAACCATTAGAAGAACAAAATCAATTCCAGAGCTGCTACAATCTAGTATACACTCTGCCCAATTTCCAAACCAGATTACTGGACATGAAAAATGAAAGTTATATATGTGTGGGGTGGGGGGAGGAAGTTAATAAGTAAGTTAATAAAAAAAAAAAAAGATAATTAGATCATTTATTAAAATACATGTGATTTTTAAAATAAAAATTATAACACTCCGTGATTGGGTTTATACGCACTGCATGTCACATCACTAATACAAAGAAATTGATATATGGAGCTATAGTGGTTGAAATACAGATTTTACAGCAAATAGGTCAGTATTAATTTGAAATCGATTTTGATGAATATGGCAAAATAATTGCCACACCCTCCAAGGTGCGGGTGTGGAAATAGCTTGAGATCTCCGATTTGTTTATTTGTTCAGTAGAATATTAACAAGATCCTTAACTCCTATTCACGGAATTATTGCCATCTTCCACATGTATTTTATTTTCTTAAAATTCTGCCCACTCTTAAATAACATCGTTTTCATCATAAATTATTTGAACAGTTTTGAGCTACACTGCACATGTATAAAATTTGTAATTTGATATATTTGTAAATATCTGTGACCCTGGGAAACCACCAGAATCAAAAAATTAATATAGCGGACGTGTCCATCAGCTATAAAAAATAGCTCATGTTCTCTTGTAATCCAGATAGCCACTGATCTGATTTCTGCCACTATAGATCCATTTGAATTTTCATACCATATGTACTCATTTTGCATACATCCTTTCACTCAGCATAAGTATTTTAGGAATCATCCACGTTGTACATGTATCAATCTTTCAATCGTTTTTACTTCTGAGGAATATTCTGTGGTATGGCTATACCACAATTTGTTTACGGGGAGATTTTTGAGATAACCCTAAATAACTTAGGTAGATATAAAATCATTCCTCAGGAGTATCCATAAATTGTTTCATTTTATTTATTCTAACAAAACTGTCTATGTAGATTTTTGATTGAACTAACCAAAGATTCACATAAGCATATTGATTTTGAAATGGTTAGAAAAATCAGTATTATCAAGGATCTGCTTTGGCTCTATAGTAAAAATATTATTTTTTTCAGAGGATTTTTAATTCATGTACATTATGTTTTAGGTATACAGTAGTTACATGTGCTTTTGCATCAGGATCATTTTAAATAAAACATTGATTTTCACAACCAAATTGACCAATAGAGATTGTGAAATCAGAAATTTGAATTGAAACACATCTTACAATTCAGAACTATTCCGAATAAAGGCAAAGGAAATCTAGCAAAAAGTTAATTTTGGATCATAAAACTAATTTAAATAATTATAAAGTAGAATAACTAATTATGTATAACAATAATGTTAGTAACATCTAAAGGAAGAGAAATTAATTTTACTAAGTTAAAAGCATTTGTGAACCACTTAAAAAATAAAAAGAAATGTTTCATCTCTTGCTTGGTTAATAGAAAAAGAAAAATGGAAATAATTTTAGGTGTTTTCCCACAGACAACAGTAGAGATGTGACCAAAGGAAGGGAGAGGAGAAGGGGCAGGCCAAGTAATGTGTCTAACATCAGACTGTTGTAAATTACAGTGCATTAAAAATTGGCATATCCTTTATTTCTTCATCTCTGAATGTTTTACCAGGTTTTCTTACACTAATATTAAATATATTTCTTTTTAGAATAATATTCTTATTGAAGGATGAATTATAGGCTATAACAACATTCATATATTTTACATATACAATGTTGTTGTTAGATACGTCGTAGAAAGACAAAGATTAAAACTGAGCTTTTTTTTCACTTTTTAAATCATGCAATATATGTTTAAATATGTGTCTTTTGTTTTATGAATTCCTTATACTTTATTAAAATTATCAGATATTCTGTTACTCCATGTATATGCACATAATTGTGAACTTTATAAAAACACTACAAATATTAACTCTAAATTGATACCTTTGAGGAGAAAAAATCATTTGTTTTTAGATTAAATTATTTTAAAAATGTTTTATTTTTGTTTGCAACTATGTATGGTCTCATCATTCTATATACAATTCAATTATTTAATTATGTATCTCATTTTAAGGGAGATATTACATACCTATATTTTACTGCATAAGAATTGGAAGTATCAGAGTTTTTATTGATTAATATTTAAATATCTCCAGTGAGAACATGATAAAGTGTTGTTTCTGTCTAGCATGAACATTAATTAGGACAGTTGTCAATTTCCTCAAGGTGTAAGTTGCTATTTAAGGTTTACAAATAAAACAATATGTCTAAAAGTACTTTTCAAATATATGGAGACTTTATCATTGTTACATATCAGTATAGAAATATGTCAGAATATTAGACCACTCCTAAATTTTCTACACTTGACCTTAAGATAAAGGAAGTTAATCTCTTTTTTTTATAATAATCTGACAACATCATTCACTTTTCAAAAGTATGATATTCAGACTCACGTTTTAGTAAATATTCAGAGCAATATATACTCAGGGGTATTGGAATGATGCTTAAGTGGCCCTGTTAAGTGGGAGTGACGTATGGAGAAACAGGCTCTCCCCTGACTTGAAGTGTATCTTATATTTCTTTTACATCAGTAGGGATTTTTAAGTATTAACCTTTTCTACAATACCTTTGATGAAATACTTCTTAGTGATCCTAAGTATATTAGCAAAGAAAGATAAATGTGTGTGATGGTGCCAAATTCGAACTTATTTCAGTCAGAAGCAAATCCAAATGTAAACCAGATCCTCACAAAACCAAGAGTTTTAAAATAATCCAATTCATTCTTAGTGTTCCCATAGAGATCTGCTCTCTTCACCAAATAACTCCAATCTGTTTGAAAACCACCCAAGCTTTAGTTCCTGGCTGCTGTATTTCATTGCTGGAGACAGCTGTAGAGTAAATCAAGCATCAAATAGACTGTAATTCACCTACCTTTACACTGGTGTGCTTTTTACTGCAAGGTTATATAGATGTCATGGAATTACTTGATTAGCATTCTCTTAGGGTGAGCAACATTTCAGTGCCAACCCATGAAGCTGAACTGAATCAATATAGTTTGGTTGACATAAAATGAACTTTATTGAACCCTACAGAGTAGTGCGTATGACAAAATTCAGGAAAGGAAAGGAATGGAAAATGTATTTCTTTCTTATTTTGTATTTTTGCTGTGAGTAATTTGCTGTGAGTAATGCTATTTTGAGGATGAATTTGCCATGTCTCTTTTGCTGCAAAAAAATACAAAAACAAAAACAAAAAAAACAACCTCAAGGAGGTAGTGGTGATTATACGAGTATGTCTGCAGTATTTATGGAATGTTGAATGAACAAAAACTCTTAGAGATTAGGAAAACCAGCAAGTAGCAGCATCAGTTAAAACAAGAGACTCCAATTCCAATATATTTTTTTTTCCATTTCATATGCTTACTTTTCTTTGATTTTTGGCTCCATTCTGTCTCATTTCCAAATAGCTTTGGTGACCGAGGAGATTCACTGCTACCTATACTCTCCAAATTTGACATATTAGAAATTCCAACAGAACAACAGAGAATTTCAGCTTCAGTTTAAAAGTTTTCAGGAAAGGATTCCCACCTTTTTTCGATAATCAACTTTGCCCAATAAACAGTGACTTATATTAGAAATTAGCAGATCATGTAGGAAACATATTTGGAGCAGGAAGAATGTACAACTACCGCACTGAAAAGAGTACTGCTCCTCCAGAAGAAGGATAGATAAGTAAAACAACAAAACAGTATTTGTTCTGAATGGGAGACAAAGAAACCCTTAAGCAGCTGTGTACTTTAGTTTTACTACAAGTTGATCTACAGCTCAAATGTACTTGTCATTTCTGTCTAGTCACATTTGTATTTTTAGTTAACTTTTTCCCCCATTCTCCTCAGAGGGAGGCTAACGTTTAAATCTTTCCTTACACTTACCCCACCATTAGCATTCTCTTTGGAGTTTTATTTGAATCCTGCTTTATAGAAAATGTAGAAATGAGGTAGAACAGTATTAATCAAAAATGTGATGGTCATTTGCTACATACATCATTTCTCCCTTTCCAATACACCCTCCAAAATTAACCTGTTCCTTGTCAGGTATAGAAATTGATGAGTACTTCGTTTTGTTGAACCAAAAGTCTAGGAAGTAGTAAAATAGATGACATATCATTGAAGTTACCTTAAAATCATTCTACAACTGATAAGACCACTCTGAGAATCTTCCTCTCCAGATAAAAATAGCTGTAATTTTATTTATCACTATCAGTCTTGCTTTTAGTTATGGTAGTATAATCCATCCATTCCTTTAGCTACTTGTATTCCCTTTACATATAAGTGAGTGTGTGAGTATGTGTTTGTCCTACATGCTTTGTCTTAAACTCCCCTGCCGTTTTCTAATAATGAAACCTTTACTAATTTTGTCCTGTGTTACTCAAAATATGGTTTGATGACCTGCAGCATAAGCATCACCTAGGAGCTTACTAAAAATAAACGCCCCACTCCAGCCCTATAAAATCAAATTATATTTAAAACCACACATGAATTAGATGTACATTAACTTGGGGTTAAGAGAGGAAAAATGTCTACACTGACCTATCATGCTTTCAAATATAATGCTGTCGATTAATAGAGCCCACTTTCTGAATATCTTTCTTATGTGATACTTTGTCTATTTTCCAGAAATATATCCTTGGAATCTTCTAAATTTCTCGGATAATTATAGGAGACTTCTACATTTTGTGCACCTGATAGTCTAAACTCCCCAAATCATTTCACCCCATTTTTCCCAGCATTGTATCCCTAAATATTATAGTAAATGGATTGATTGAAAATATTGTAAAAGTACAACTTAAAATTAGGAATAAAATTTTCAATAACTTTCAGTTAAAAAGATTAAATAGCTTCTTTTAGCAAATGCATCCCTTCGTGATCTGGACCCTTCCTAACTTTTAAAACCCGTTCCTTGATACAGACCAGTGGCTTGCAATTTCCAGAAAGTTTCAAGTTATTTCATACTTCTGTGAATCTGCTTCTACTAGTCCCATTACATGACAATCTTCATTTTTCAAATACACTTTTAACCACACTAATGCTCCCCAGTTCTCCAGGATTTGATTCTAGTGTCACCTCACCAGTTATCTTAGTTAACTTGATACATCATTTCACCATGTATGCAGAGCATGTTATTATAATTGCTAATGGAAAATATTTACTTGTTGCCATTCATCTAGGATATTCAAATTGATTTAGAACAGGAGGTAATTTCATAGTTGTGTTTTCATCCTAACTCGTATCATAAAGGAAACATATCACAAAGTCAGTGATCAGAAAATGCATGGATGAGTGAAAACATGCTTTCTGTAATAACCAAACTTGATTTTTTTCCCTATGTTTAGAAGTCTAGACAAGCTATATTAGGTTTACTTAAACTGGCCCTCAACAATCCCTTTCTCTTGGTATTCTCACCCTTATGTAATCTCCTCTTGAGATGAGTTGGGTTTGCTATCCTAGTGTAAGATTTGGCAAAAAAGGGTATGTTGTGAAAAATAAAAATCTGATTCCATTTCTATTATACACACACACACACACACACACACACACACACACACACAAGATAGGACAATTATGTTTGTGAATTCATCCTAGAGAGTGCTACATACCTCTGCTGAATATCACTATTGTCACCTTCAAAGTACTTCCCTTGGGAAGCTTTGCACCAACACCAGTGCCTAGTCCACCCTTCAAAGCAATTTTGGAGCTCTTTTTCTGAACGGCCATCCGAGCTGTCGTCGTATTACCCTTGATGTCCTGAATTTCATCAAAATGTCTTCCTTTCAATATTTCTTTAACTTTGGGTAAAGAAAGAACTCACTGGGGGCCAGATCAAGTCAGTAGGGAGGGTGTTCCAAACAGTTATTTGTTTACTGGCTAAAACTTCCCTCATGGACAGTGTCCTGTGAGCTGCTGCATTGTCATGATGTAAAAACCATGAATTGTTGGCGAAAAGTTCAGGTTGTCCAACTTTTTCACACAGCCTTTTCAGCACTTTCAAATAGTAAACTTTAACTGTTTGTCCAATTGGTACAAATTCATAACGAATATTCCTTCTGGTATCAAAATTAAGTTCACAAACTTAATTGTCAGACCTCATGTACCATGTTATATGCTGCATGTGTATACACATACACACACACACATAAAATAAGGTAAAATATATATCTTTGTATCTGTCCTCTTTCCTACTTTCTCTAAGTGCCATCTCAAGAATCTGTATGAAACATTATATGTTTCCATAGTAGAGAGCTCTATAAATCCCCTTATAATAGTTATTAGAGAAGGAAAAGGCAAGAATAACCACATATTGTCATTATTGTATATGATTGAGTCCAAATGTATATTAGCCCTACTCTATCGTTAAGGGTTTTCATAATCTAGAAATTTAGCACACAGACACTGCACATTGAGAAGAATGAACTGAAATGAAAATTATATAGATACTAAAAATCTGGAAACATTGAGGCATCTAAAAATTGAATCAATACTGCAGTTGTTAGATATTGCTCATCAAAAAAGGGTGGTGCTTAAACTCAACTAAACATTCAGACTCACAAGACAATAAAGGTGAGATCTGGCAACTGCCTACGCAAAACGATATAGGACGGGAACATCAGCATGCAGGAGGGTCACAGCAGGTGTTACTCTCAGTGGGAGTGTTTCAGTAGTTCTTATAGCCATCCATAAAGCCATGGTGAGCTCTTTTGTCCCCAGGAAACAGCTCAGGTGTAAGGAGATAACATACACAATCCACAGGTGTGGAAAACACCATTGAGTAAAAAGCCTCATATCCCACAGGAGCCATATTATTTGTATGAACTCAATAGAGAAACTTTTCACAGACCCCACAAGGTACATGCCCAATTATGAAAGCCTCCACACTTAGAAACCTCACGATAGAACTTCTAACATGTATTTACTGTCCACTAGTTTAATCCAGCCTACAACTAAGGAATCATTTTACCATAAGCAATGTTGCTTAGTAATATAGTTGACAAATAGCATCCTTACCTGTTTCTAGGAAAACAAAGGTAAGGAACTGAACTGAAGTTAAAATTCTTATGCAGAAGAGAAACGATTTTGCTAACCCTTTGCCAACATCATAAGAATATAAAAACAAATGCCTTGATGACTCTTAACTGTTCATTATCTTGATACTCAAAAAGGGCTAAATTGGAAGGTCATCAACAAATCATCAACAGGGTAATCATGGGCTGAGGCTTCTGTAACAAACATTTTATGTAGATTTTCTTTTTAGAATCAAGCTTTAGATATGGTCCACCCTACTTATACTGAATAAGATATGTGGTTAATTAAATATACCAGGGGTGCCAATAACATATATACAAGTGGACACTTTGGTCAAGCAGTAATTTTCCATAATCAGAAGTGAGTGTCTGGATGGTGATGGTAACCACTCTGAGCACCTCTTGTAATTGTAGAAGTCAAACATGACTTGTAGTCATCTTTTGTTATCAGTATATGTTGAATATTTCAATTTTAATATAGTTTTCCTTTCTTAAAATGTGTATACATTTTTTTGGCACCCTCTGTATATTAGTCTGGATTTCTATACTGTAGGCCAAAGCCCTAAGAATCCAAATCAACAGAAGCGTTGTTACCATTGATGTGAAAGGCAAAGGAAGAGACAATTTGAAAATAGAGAGGTCTGCTCATGACAGAGCATCTGCTTAAAATTTAAAAGACCGGAACCCTGGCATTTGTTAGTGACCTTTGTGAGAACTACGTCAGTGGCATATTGCAAGCAGATGGGGATTGCAATGGATTGAGATGTGACTGGGAACTGAGGTAGTAGATATTATGACTAACGGTATGTGAAGATGATAATACAGCATAGTAAGGTTAAATTCAGTATTTTTCAAGGGATGAAATCTGAGCCTTTTAAAAATTTAGATGAGAAGAGTATCAGTTTAAACAAGGAAACTCTGTTAAGAATAGAATAAATGGTACCTAAAATTTTGCAGATTTTTATAAATCCGCAGTTTCAAAAATAGCTATGTCATTGAATAGATGTTGAACAAAGAGCACAGATTTGATAGAAAGCAAATGCTTTGAGATTAGTTAAAAAAAACTCATTTACCATTTAACTGACTCATGAATTAAAGCATCTGGAAAACAAATTTTATATTTGTTTCTGAAAATATTAAAAATACTATAGATTATTGATATTTCAATTTCTCAGGAAATACACAGATAATGTGTGAAAAGATATATACAGTAAAAAAGAACAGAAAACTATCAAATTATGAATATATATATGCATGTATAGTCTTAAAAATATAATAGTGCATGCATTTTAATATTTTATGTAAAGCTATTGACATCAATTTAAATAAACTTACCTTGGCTGTAATAATCACCCGACTTTGCAAATTGTATTCATATACACTGCAATAGATATTATTTAGCATAGATTCTTATATATACATATTTCTTTCAAATCATTTAGGAAAATCTAGTTTTCAAAAATTAATATTTAAGGCATTGAATATCTTATTGAAAAGTGATAAAACCAGTAGATACTGGAGGAGACTGTGTATGGGGGAACAAGAATTTATGAAAACTCTGAACTTTCTAATTTATGCTGTGAACCCAAAACTGCTCTAAAAAACAAAACAAACAATTATTAACTTAGCAATCAATAAAATAAGGCAATATCATCGTGCTCTCACAGTAAGTTAAAAATGGATGTATTACATGCTGTTAAAAGGACCTATAAAACTGAATAGTTTTCCATTAGTAGACACACAGCTGAATATCACATAAACAATATCTTAGAAAAAGGAAAACTTTAGACAATTGTCACAAAGTATACAACTGAAAAACTAACTTGCCTATATTTTTAAGAATGGTTTTATGTATATTATATGTTCAATATTTATACACACTATTGTATATTCAAATTTTATACAAAAATTTAAGTATATATATGTATATGTTAACAGATATATTAAAACAGGTTATATATGTGCAACACTTTCTATTGATGATTTGTAAAGTGTTTGCACAAAAGCCATCAGTTTAAAATTACTCTGTATGACTTTGATCAGATCAAACACTTAGCTTAATTATAAAAATTCAATCATTTATAAATTAAAAAACATAGTGAGAATCAGCTTAAATAACACTCCACCTTGGAAGCCTGATCTTAATTCTCCAGATAAACTTAAATTCATCCCTATGGATCCTTTTTGTTCCTATAGATTGTTCCCTTTATGTTTCTGTTAGGGAATTTTTGTTTTCTGAAATTGATATACTGTATGTTGTTCTGATCATCATTTAGCCAACGATTCCCCGTACTTGAAATATATTAGAGAATTAATAATTATTTTGAAAGAGTGAATACAAGACTGATGACAACAAATCTGATTCAAAAATAGTTTTGTTGGTGTTAGGTTAGACCTGGTTATTTTGGGTTCCACAGTAATGATGATGGTCATTATTTTGGTTCTAAATAGATTAATTCAATAGAAAATTAATATAAAATTAATAATGAACAAAAAATTACCTAATTCTACTGGCTCTCCTTCTAGAAAAAAATGAACTAGAGTTTTTTTTGTTTGTTTGTTTGTTGTTTTTTTTTTTAAAGATAGAAATGAATACATATGTTAAGAATTCTAATTTTTAAAATATGCTTATCCCATTTTTTATTGTTCACATATGCTTTCAAGATGTTTACAGGTTTTGTTTTATTAATATTCTTTTTTAAATGTTTTTATTAGTTTCGGGTGTACAAAGCAATGTAATAGTTAGATATATGAATCCCTCATAAAGTGATAACCCACCCCCCAAGCTACTACCCCTCTGACATCTTATATAGCTGTCACAGTACCATTGACTAAATTCCTTGTATTGTACTCCATATCTCATTACTATATATACCTATGTATTTAGTTATAGTTGACATTCAATATTATTTTATTTCAACTTCATGTGTATAGTGCATTGGATAGTCTATGAAGTGATCCCCATTATAAGTCCAGGGCCCACCTGGAACCTTACATGATCTTTACAACATTGTTAATTACATTCCCCATACTGTATTAACTACCAACTTGTATTTCTTAATACCTTCACCCTTTTCACCCTGCCCCCAACTCCATTCCCATCTATCTCCCTGATAGATTTAGTACCTATCTGGCACCATACCTAGTTATTACAGTATTATTGTCTGTATTCCGTATGCTACACCCTACATCCCCATGACTACTGTATCACACCCAATTTGTTGTTCTTAATCCCTTCCCCCTTCAGCCATCCTTAACCCCTTTCCCATCTTAAAGAAATCCCTCTAAGATTCCTTGTAATACTGGTTTAGTGGTGATGAACTCCTTCACCTTTTTCTTGTCTGGGAAGCTCCTTATCTGTCCTTCAATTCTAAATGACAGCCTTGCTGGGTAGAACAATCTTGGTTGTATGTCTTTGCTTTTCAACACTTGGAATATTTCCCACCACTCTCTTCTTCCCTGCAAAGTTTCTGTTGAGGAATCAGCTGTCAGTTTTATGTTATTATTTTATTCAAGTACATCTCAGTCATATTTCATAGCCACAAGAATAATATTATATGATGATGCTTATCCTCAGTAATTACTCTTATTTGAACTAGCTCAACTGTTGTAATAGATGAGATATTGGCGTCCTTTTGAAAGAGGGACATTTATATAAGTGCATTTTGTCACAATAGGATGCAATATCTTTCATGATAAACTTCCTTTATCTCTCACATTGAGCTTATATTAGGTGAAACTTCATTCCACTATGTGTGGACCCACAGATCTCTAAAGTGTGCTTATTTTTTAAATATTTATATTATTTTTACAGGAAATATTCTTTGAACATGTAGTAGCTCATATTATAAAACAGGAACAATTACCCTTTCCAACTTTGGTTTAAGAACAAAAGAGGAGGAATAGAAGTAAAGTTTCTTATGAGTTTATTTTTGAGTTAATTAGGAATAGTATTAGAAGAATTTGGCATACTGTCTAAAGCGTGGAAAAATAATTGATGTGATTTATTTTGAAATTATTAAATGTTATGCTCCATATATTATTTGTATCATTAGGCTGATTTTGCTTCAGAATCCATGGTATTTTGAACAGAAATGATTAAAGAGGTTATTAGTAAATCTACAAAGAACAGGGCACACAGTGATTAAACATTACCCTATCATTTGGGCTACAAATAAATGTTCAGCATCATTATGTTTCCACAATAGCAATTTACAATAACACTGAAAAGTAAGTAATCAATATAGTCAGGTTGTGCTTGTTACAGTTACTGAAAAGAGTACAGCCTCTTCTGTTCCAATTTTGCAAAATCAATAAGCAGTCTTTTTCATAAGGCAGCCTGTTAGTCTCAGTTTCAGATGACAGGGAATGATAGGAACTATAGTTATCAAGCTAAAAACTCCTCCAATATTCACCTCACTATTTGTAAAATGTGATGTGCTGTGTGCCTCAATGAGAAATAAAACTAAGATGCTTCATTACAAAAAAAAAATCACCACTTGAAAGTGTGATGATTGTGAGCGCTTAAACCAATATTGGGAATGTTTATATGTACAAGTATCTTATAGGTATTTAAAACCAGAAAGGAATTAGCAAGTCTAAAATAAACATTCTTTAATGCAAAATATTCTAGTTTATGCTGTGTCATCTCTTCCAATAAATAGAGTTGATTTTCAATTTGGAAATTTGCAACTGTATAGCTATATCACTAACATTGGTACACGCCACTGTGTGGCATGATAAATACCAAGGTTACCAAATTAATGTATACACATAACTTGTATTCATCTTTTGTTATTGGAATATATTACTACAATTTTAATACAGTTTGCCTTTTTCAAAATGTGTATACATTTGTTGGCACTCTCTGTATATTAGGTTAAAAGTCACTGACCTAAAGTTTAGAAGGAGTGATGATTTTGGAGAAGATCATAATGATAATCAAGAACATATTTTCATTGTACAGATGAAAAACCTAAGGCTCTGAAAACCTAAGCAATAGGATTAGATTCCATGTTAATTTTGTTTCTGTGTCCTAACTGGAAGCTGAATTTCTTGATTTCCTGTGTTTTCCCAGTATTCTCGTGTTTAGTGGTGATGCCTCTCAAATTATATTGCCATTATGAAAGCTCTGTTTGTATTGAAATGGCTATTAAAACACAGTTCTACACCATGTATACAAATAAACATTGCTTAATAAGCTGGGACTATACCTTGGTAAATTCTGGTAACCCCAGAGGCTCTAGACTTTCTGTGTGGTCTGATTCCAGCCAAGAGGGTATGGCTTGTGAGGGATGAAACTGTGTTTGAACATGAGTATGACAATGTTGCACTCTCTGTCTACATATCCAGTGTCCATTATTATGTCAATTAGTACAGTGAATTAATCATCTCCTGAATTCTAATTTTGCAGATAATTGTAGCTACTGTGGATAGAGGACAGATTTTGATGTTAATGGTGAAAATATTCATATTGTCTTAGAAACAAAAAATTTACAAGACTATCAGTCAAAGTATATCAGTTAAAAATCCGATAGCAGGCTCTCCCCAAATGTATGCACAAACAGTAGTTAGGAGAATTTAGGATGAATTTTCATATTTTTATTCAAAGAAACTGAGACATGACCATAGCTTTGAGTGAGAAATAACTTTGAGGGTAAATAACGTGAATAGGAGAATAAGACTGTGTGTTGAGTGGCTATTTTTGCTTGTAGACTTAAGTTCTAATAAGCGTTTTAGTAGTAACATGGAGAGTGAAGAACAGACTAAATGATCCATGGTAGTTAAGCTTATTTTCTGGAATTGAAATGTGAGTTTCTATGTGTTCATGTCAATTAAGTGTTAAGTACTAATTAATTTATGAGTCTTTGCAAAGCACTTTTGTCTTCAACTGAATATAAATTTGATGAAGTTCATTGATTATATGTGCAAAACTACCCAGTATTCTTTATATAGGTTTTAATGTAATCAGTGTTAATTAATAATTACCAAAGTAGCAAGGTTTCTTCACAAATTCCATTAAGCTTGTACTGTTAATGATTTTCTTTGCAGAGAAAATCAAGTATCTGATCCCTACTACATTTATATTTATAACAATATTTCTAATTGACATTTTATGATTTAATAAGGTCACAAATTTGATAGCAGATGGGATTTTCTAAAATATTTATCATGAATCCATTGATACTCAAAGTGCTACATCTAGACTTGCAGATTTATGTAAATAAGCACAATTCTGGTGACTTAATGCATTCTGCTAGGAAAAAGATTAAAAATGAATGTGAAAGTGTTCAAATCCTTTGTTTAGTGCTAATAGCACATTTCTTTCCCATATGATAGTCATTTAAGTGACTGAGTATACTAGTATGAAAAAGAAAAAAAATGACACAAAATATGAATCATGATTATTCATGATTCATGTTTTTAATTATTTAGATATATAAATATTGAATATTAGTGAAATTAAATATACATTTAAATTTTGCTCAGGTCCCTTACGTAGCTTGTTTTTGAAGATAATCCAGATTTAATCACTAAATTATTTGGTTCACTTATGTAATAAATAATAACGCAGAATTGCAGAAGATGGCCTAGGCACAAAATATTTTACAATCTAGGAAGATCTCAACTTTACTGAACTTCCATTTCCAAATCAAAATAACGAGGAAGGAGGAACTTCAGAATCTGTAGAAGCCCTTAGAATTTTAAAACTCTAAGAGATTTCTATGAATATCAGGCACCTGTATCATTTCTTAAAATTATTCTTATCACAGTACAATAAATATATGTTTGCCTATATAAATATTTTTAAAATACGAAATATTTTCTATATATTCATTTAAAAATATATTGCCAATGATACTTCATACCAAATGGCCTCATACTTCTGATGAAAACACCAACAGTTGTTTTTTTTTATTTAATCTCTGCTCAGCAATTTCTTTCTTCTTTCTGTAATGAAATTTGTTGTCTTATTTATGATCTTTGAATCTGTGTATTTGAACAAAACCACTGATTGTGCAATGTTACTTAGTATAATTTGTAGAACAATATTAAGGATTATCACTTCTTATTATCTCTAGACCTCCTTACTTATTGAGACCTCCAGTCCTTTCATTCCACAGTATTTAACTTTCCTCATATTACCAGAACATCCTCAAAATTGCTTGATTTAGTCTTTCACTATTGTATTTTTTTTCATGTTTCCTCCCTAAAATTATTGACCTTTGGTCATCCAAACCACCTGACTACACATTTTTTCCTCAACCTTTGAGTGTTGCTGGAGAAAAATATACTACCATATTTATTTTTATAAAGATCCATGGTTTTCCTTTAGCAAAAACATCAATACTCATTTTACTTAGTTAATAACGGTTGTTTGAAGCAACTCTTCCTCGTCATCATACATTTTTAAAAGTTTCTCTTTCACACTAGCGCGCCTCACTATTCAGATACGCTTGTTTACTACATTATGTGCAAATGTTGGTAAAGCAAGGTCCCCTGTTTGCCCACCTTAACATCTATTTGCTATTACTGGGAAAAGATATGAGTGAGGAATAAATCAGTATAAAGTATGTAGACTTGTGAGAAGACACATATTTTAAAAACCCACTATACAGATAAGCATATATTGTATATTTGATAAGTGCTATGAATAAAGTTCAAGGTGTGATAAGACTAGATATACAATGTTCCATAGAGTTAGTAAGGAATGTGTTTTTTTTTGTTTTTTTGTTTTTTTTTGAGCAACTGGCATTTGAGCAAGGACTCATAATGGAGGAACAGTAGTAGATAAGTGACCACTGAATGAGGAGATTTTCAGGCAAGTGGTGTGGCAAAGGAAGAGATCCTAGGATTGGAAAAGTGGTTCATAGCTCTTTTGGGTGATGCTCATCTAAGTAGGGGCTCCGAGACTCATTTGCTGGAAAGTCTACGTTTATCTATCTGAGAACAAAGATCAAAGAGGGAGACTATGGCAGACATCATACTCGTAGCTTTATGGGCCGCCTGGAAGTGCAACTACCAATGAAATAACATGATCCAAACTAACTGCAAGGGCGTCCAGGATGGTTACATACAATGGGATGTTGTAAGCACCTAGAACATTTCTGCACAAGCTTGATGTACTCAAGGACTTTTAGAAAACTAACACACCTGGTGACTAGAAAGTAAATGGAAATGTGCCATGATGTCAGCTAGAATGTCAAACAGAAAGCAAATCATATGTGACCTTAGAGTGAACACATGCATATGTCTTAGTTTGACTACAACAATCCAGGTTTATATCAGAGTCACATCATAAGTCCTCTACTCAAAAATGTGTACTGGTTTTATCAATGAACTATATGGTTTCTCTAACTGTATAGTAAATTAAAAAAGATCTTATAATCATGGAGAATAAACTTCCTGGATTGATATATTTTTGCATGTGTAATGTCTGAAATGGCCACAAATTCAAAATACTGATCTGTGGATATTTAACATCTTTATGTGAAAGTGCTACTGTGTGAAAAATCTAATTCAATAATATTCCATTTATTATAAATGTATTTAATACATTTCTGAGAAAGAATGAATAAATATTGTAAGTCAAATTTTGTAGTTTTAAGTATTTAAACTTAAACAATGTACTGTTTTAAGAGTGCTGGAAAAAATATATCATGTTTAACTATAGGTAGGCCTTTAGGAGTGCTGAAATAACCCTAAGTAATTGAATGGAATTTATATAAATATTGACTTTTTAAAAGATTGTCAGTTAAGTACGGTGGGGCCAAATCACGTAGGGTGTTCAGATTGTTATATATATATAAAAAAATAGCTTCTTCACCCTGTGAAATAGGGACCCACTGTGAAGTTTTAAGCCAAGGAATGACTTTTTCTTTCTTATATTTTTTTAAAAATTAAACTTTTTTAACTAATTGTATATTCATATGCAATTGTAAGAAATAATACAGAAAGAGCCCATGTATCCTTAACCCAGTTTCCCCCAGTGGTGAAATCTTGTAAAAAATACAGCATAATATCACAATCCAGGATATTGACTTTGAATACAAAGCATGAACAGCTCCATAAGTATCTCTCATGTTGCCATAGTCCTTAACCTTTGGTAACTACTGATCCGTTCTCTAGTCCTATACTTTTGTCAATTCAAGAAGGTTATATAAATGAAATCAGACAATATATGTAACCACTGAAATTCACTTTTTCCGCACGGTATTGTTTCCTCCATACTGTTGTGTATCGATAGCTTATTAGCTTTCATTGAGGAGTAATATTTACAGCACTACGTTTTGCTTCATCATTCAGCCATTGAAGTACATTGAGTTGACTTAAGTTTTTGATGATTATTCAGATTTTCATGTGAACATACGTTTTCATTTCTGTGGGATAAATACCAGAGTGCAGTTGTTGAGGCATATGGTTTAGTTTTGCATGTTTAGTTTTATTATAATAAAATGCCAAAATATTTTCTACAGTAACCGTACCTTTACTAACAATGTACAAGTGATCCAGTTTTTCTCATCTTTACTATTATTTGGTGTTGTCACTACTTTTTATTTTATCCATTATGATAGTTGTATAATAATATTTCATTTTGCTTTTAATTCTCATTCCCCTGAAAATAATGATGTTGAATATATTTTCATATGCTTATTTGCCATCTATACTTCCTCTGTAGTGAAATGTCTATTCATGTCTTTGGCTCATTTACTAATTGAATTGTTTGTTTTTTCCTTGAGTTTTAAGAGTTCATTATTCATTTTGTTACTAGTCCTTCGTCAGATAGTAGTTTGCAAATAGTGTCTCCAACTCTTAGCATTTAATTACCTTCCTTGCTCAGAATTTTAGGCAAAGCAAACTTTTTTCTGTTGTTTAATTTAAATGATGTCTAACTTACCAACTTTTTTATTTTTATTTTTATGTATAGTATTTTGGTATCAAATCTGAGGTACTTCACATAGTTCTAGATGCCAAAGGTTTGTCTCCTTTTTTTTTTTTTTTTTCTGTCTAATACACCTACAATTTTACATTTTACATTTAAGGCCATTTGGTCATTGTATATTTTCAGTTGACTTTTATGTAAATATGAGGTTTAAGTCAAAGTTATTTTATTTATTTTAAACATATGGATGTCCAAATGTTCCCGTACCATCTTGAAAAGGCTATCTTTTTTCTATAGAATTGCTTTGCACCTTTGTGAAGAATCAGTTGGGCATACTTGTGTGGCTCTATTGATGAGCCCTCTTTTCAGTCTCGTGTGTGACCTAGGTGTCTGTCCTGCCACTAATGACAATGTCTTGATCACGGTAGCTCTGTAAGGGATATTAATATCAGGTACAGTGATTCCCCTCCCCCACTTTTGTTCTTTTTCAAGATTGTTTTAGCTATTCTTGGGGCTGTGACTTGTTATAGAAATTGTAGGTTGAACTTACGTCTTTTTAGATTTCTCATTGGGCACATACCGTGCATGAATGCCAACCCAAGGAAAATAATAAATAAATGTATTCATTGCTGACACATACTCATATGAAAGCATCCAAATACATATTTTTATACTTGTATTTTGTATATTTATCACTAATGAGAATTTGAAATCACTTTTCTTTTTTCAAGTTGTCACCTTGAGAGATGAAATATGAAAATACCAGTTATATCAGTTTCCTATGGTTGCAGAAACAAAGTAGGTGGCTTAAAACGATTCAAATTTATTGTCTCACAGGTCTGGAGACTAGAAGTCCAGAATCAAGGTGTCTTCCAGGCCATGTTCCCTCTGAACCCTTTAGAGGAATCCTTCCTTGCCTCTCCCTAGCTCCTCGGAGGTGTGCTAGAAATCTCTGACATTTCTTGGCTTATCTTTTTGTCTTCACATGATGTCCTCCCAGTCTGTCTGTCTTCACAGGCCTCTTCTTGTAAGGACACCAGTCCCATTGGATTAGAGACCCACTCTACTCTACTATGATCTCATTTAAACTTAAACTTAACCAATTACCCTTGTAATGACCAAATCAGGTCACATTCTGAGGTAATGGAGATTCAAAATTCAACATGTCCTTTCTCTGGAGACACAGTTTAAACCAAAACACTAGTCACACTTGAAATAAGATACCATTTTTTCAATGAAATGTATAATAAGGTATGGGAAGAAATTGTTTCATCTTTGTATTAATTTTCAAGGACCATTTTTGCAAGAAAGCCTTCAGGCAGTTTTGAAGATTTAGACTTGTTTTGATGGTCACATCATACATCCGCCACAGAGCCTTTACTCTTTTATTAGACATGTAAAATTAAAATAACTTAATGACTAACTGCTTGTAAAATCATTTTAATTATGCCACAAATTGCAGCAATGTGCCTGAGTATAAGAAAAACTATAATACAGTCTTCATGTTTCTGTTCAGTATATTCATAATTTAGTGTCTCAACTAAATTGAGGATTTTCTGTTAGAGACGATAAATACTTCAAATGATTCACTGGTGATCACAACAAACATGCTGATATTTTAAAGTGTTTTATTCGTAGTCAATGCTTTCTGAACTAACTCTTGGTTCTATGCCGAGGCTAGTTATTTTAATTATTTTGATGATTTTAGCTATTTTAATAGCATCATAAAGGCCTTTATCAAATTAACTTTCACTTTTTCAAAGATTTAATTCCTTTAATTTAGTGTACATTTTGTCTATTGAAGTTGTAATTTATGTTTCATTTTTAAGAAAGAAAGTGAGTTGAACTCTACACTACATAAAATAAACATCCTGTGTAATGAGATAATAATTGTGCTAAACTATAGACGTTTAGACTAAAATTGTTTAATAGCAAAGTAATGGTTTGTATCCAAGTTTGCAATAGATATTCTGTGTGTTTTCAAGTTACTATGCTGAAGATAGTCTCAATAATCATTTTCAATTTATTTTCTCCAAGAATATTCAGGCAATTGTACTCCCTAATCTAATGATGCTGATCTTTATCTGTATCATTATTATAAAAAATGCTGTTAGTTCAGAAATCAATGTTTGCAGCTTCAACAATCTGAAGAAAAATCTGCTGAACTAATTTTATTTTAGTCAATTACATTTGGGCAATGAAGAATAAAACAGAGATGAGAAATATTATGCAGTTTATGTTGGGAGCAAAATACTGAATCCATTTCACTAAACCCAGATGATTTAAAGGCTAAAAACGAAGTTATTATTTAGGGAAGTTTTTTGTTTGTTTGCTTGTTTGTTTGTTTGTTTGTTTGTTTGGGTTTTTTTTCCTTTCCTTTAAACACAGAATAGATAAAGGAGAAAGTTTTATTTCCAGGAAGATAGACTTATTATTTATATTTCCTATATGTTAAACATGCAATTTGTCAGTCAGATTAAGCTAGGTAGAATTGAAAACCATTTACAGGTGTTTTGAAGAGAGCACCAAATTAGAATTAGATACTATAGATTTTAATTCTCTTTTTCTAAACAGGGAGAAATAATTAATTCACTGGTCCTTATTTCCTTAGTGTATAAAAGAGGTAGAATTAGGTAACATTATGTTCTTTCAAGTATAATTAGCAGCCTAACTTTCTATGATTTGATGTTCATAGATGTTCAGAGCACTTTTAGACATTGAAATAGATTTATGTTTTGTTACCTTCATTTAAATCGACTTAACCACACATTAATTGGAACTACTACCACCAACTAACAATTCCATTTTGTTAATCTAAAATACGTGTTTTCTCGCAGGAGGTTTTCGGACATTCTTAAATATCTTAGTGATTATTGCTGTTTTCTTAGTTTGAGGTCTCTTTTCTCTTAAAAGATTCCCTTAAGGGTATTATTCAAACAGTAGTGGAATACTTACTTGCCCTATGTTAGCCTCAGCAAACAGGTAAAGGGGTACCATACACTAAATAACTGGGAATCGATTATGTAGCCGCCATTGTCTTGTCTTGTTCATTTTGTATCTATAACTCTTCAATTCCTCCTCGGAAGTGAGTTAAAGATTTATTAACCCTATAAATTGGACAAAAGGCTAAAATTTCAGAATATTTTTATTTACTTTGTTTACAAATTATTTGTGATAGTGAAGTATATTATTAAATAATATACTGTCTTTAATTTTACAAATTGTTTATATTATAGTAAACACATATTCTTTTATTAAAAGTTCCTTAGTCTGAAAAATAGTAATAATATAGACAGTTACATTAAACTGAGGAATGAAAATAAAAAAGACTTTAGGTAGTTTTCAACCTTATGTTCCAGAAATACTTTAAACTATTTTCATATGTCATATTTAAAAATATATATACCATATTTACATGCAAAACTTTTTTGACTATTGTTTATTTTTTATTTCATTATTTTCTTTTCTACCATATTTCTTGAGCCTCAGAAAATTTCACTCACTTAGTTGCTGGGACTTAAAAGTCAGAGGCAGGTGTACTCAAAAGAGACAACTTGTTATAACACCCCACCAAGGCAAGTGGCTTTCCTAGCTATCTTGTGTCACCATTTAGAGATAACTGGAAGAAATTCTTCCAATAGCTGCTAGCATCATCTATAAAATGCATAGATATCTCTTAATGCTTTAGCTGCAGGAGACCAATGTTTCCTCTAAGCCTATTTCTTAAAGTCAAGTAGCATAAGAAGAAAATATGATTCCAGAATAGCTACAGGAAGAGGAACAGTCAGAGGTTGATATATTTTCTTTAGATTTCCATGATTTCCTCTGGCCTCCCAAACTAAATAGCCTGTAATAAGTCATTATAACTTTTTCAAAAAATGCTGATTTGAAATTTGGAAATAATATGATTCTGCAATTTGCTTTATTTTAATAAATACTATTATTCAATTAGTTCTGTTATGGAAAATTAGAAATTAAAAAGTAGAAAGGCAGTATAATTCAATTATGCAGAAATAACTTTAAAAAGCCATTGGTACATATTCTCTAGACGTTTTTCTTTGCAAATCCATATAAATACATTTACAAAAGAGTATTTTATGCGAACTGTTTCATGAATTAATTATGCATTTGAAAATGTATCATGAATATCTATATTGTCCTGTAGACACCATTACATCAATATTATTTAGGTTGTTGTATTATAGTTTTTGCATTTCTCTCCTACAAAAAATGATGATATATATTTAATTTTATATTGAAGCATCTGTTTAGAAATAATAACATTAACACATATTTTGAAATAGACTGGTATTAACATATTTTGCATATGTTTTATTAGGCTAGATCTTACATATTTCCCAACAATTAACTCAAAATGGATTACAGACCTTAGTGTAAAATGCAGCACTAGAACTTCTAGAAGATAATTTAGAAGGAAATCTGCAGGATCTTGTATTTGCCAATGACTTTTTAAATATACCACCAAAGGCATGATCCATGAAATAAAGAATTTATAAATTGCACTTTAATTAAAATTAGAAACTTCTGTTCTGCAAAGATTATCAAGAGAGTTAGAGGACACGCCATAGATTTGGGAGAAAATATTTGCAAAGGGCACATCTGATAAAGGACTGTTAATCCAATATGCACAAAGAACTCTTAAATTTCAAAATAACAAAACAATCCCATTAAAAAATGGGCCAAAGACCTTCACAGACAGTTCATCAAAAAAGGTATGCATATGGAAAATAGGTATATGAAAAAGTTACTCCATATCATAGGTCATCAGGGAAATGCAAATGAAAACAACGATGAGATACTACCACACTCATATTGAATGGCCAAAATCCAGAACACTGACAACACCAGATGCTGGTGAGGATGTGGAGTGACAGGGACTCGCCTTCATTGCTAGTGGGAATGAAAAGGGGTGCAGCCCCTATGGAACATAGTGCGGCAGTTTCTTACAAAACTGAACATACTTTTATCATATGATCCTGTAATCATGCTGGCTGTTTTTCATCCCAAGGATTTGAAAGTGCATGTCCAAACACTAATCTGCCCACAGGTGTTTATAACAGCTTTATTCATAATTTGGAAGCACCAAGTTGTCCTTCAGTAGATGAGTGGATAAATAAACTGATGCATTCTGACAATGGAATATTATTCAGTACTAAAAACAAATGAGCTATCACCCATGGAAAGACGTAGAGAACGCTTTAGTGCATATTACTAAATGACAAAAGCAAATCTGAAAAGGCTGCATACTGCATGATTCCAACTGTAAGACATTCTGAAAAGACAAAAACTATGGAGAAAATAAAAACATTCAGTGGCTGCAGAGGAGAGGAGTGAGGGGGTTACATATTAAAATAGTCCCCCTTTATCCACAAAGGATACCTTCTACGACCCCCCAAGGGATGCCTAAAACTGTGGAAATTACCTATACATACTCTCTTTTTTCCTATACATGTATGACTATGATAAAGCTTATTTTATAAATGTGGCACAGTAAAATATTTAAAAAAATAAATAATGAAATAGAACAATTACATGTAACTTTTGTTATAGTATACTATTATATGTAGTCTCTCTTTTCCAAAATACCTTATATACTATCCTTGCCTCTTCCCTTAAAGGAAACATTTTATGTCTCCTCTTTGACATATCCAACCTGCTAGCATCATTACTCTTGCACTTTGGGGCCATTATTAAGAAAAATAAGTGGTATCTGACTACAAGCATGGCAATACCCTGACAGGTGATCTGATAACCTAGAGGGCTACTAAGTGACTAATGAGCAGGGAGCTATACAGTGTGAGGATGCTGGGCAAAGGAATGACTCATGCCCTGGAGGTGATGGAGTTGGATGGTGCTAGATTTCATCAGACTACTCATAATGGCTTGTAATTTAAAGCATCTTCTTTTTTTTCTTCTGGAATTGTCCATTACTATTTTTGAACCATGGTTGACTGTAGGTAACTGAAATCACGGATATGGAGATAGTGTTGTAATATGCAGAGCACAAAGAATTATTAGGGCACTGAAAGTATTCTGTATGATATTATAATGATTTATATATGTCACTTTACATTTGTCCAAACCCATAAAGTGAATACCAAAAGTAAACTCTAAGGTAAAGTATTGTAGACTTTGGGTGATTGTGATGTGTCAATGTAGGTTCATCCATGGTTAAATACAAACAAAAAAATACTATTCTGGTAAGTGACGTTGATAGCAGACAAGGCTATGCATGCATGAGGGCAGGGTACGTATGGGAAATAGCTGTGCTTCCCTCTCAATATTGTTGTAAATCTAAATTGCTCTAAGAACATAAAGTCTTACAAAAGGTTTTTTTAAAGGGAGGAAAAAGTAACTATGCAGCAGAGAAATCTGGAAAATATTATCAATCAAAGCTAGTGTTAATAGCATCAGAAATGGAAGTTGGCAATGTTTTGTGCCACTCTGCCAGAAATGCATACTTTGGGTCTAATTGTAGGGAGACAGCAAAAAAATCCAAATTGAGGGACATTCTACAATGACTAGTCTGCAATCATCAGTAGGGGGCAAGGACAAACTGAAGACTGTTCCAGACTGAAGGATACTGGAGAAATACAACTGAATACAGTACTTGATCCCGGATTAGATTCTTTTGCTGTGGACACTGTTGGGGCATCTGGCACAATTTGAGTGGAATCTCTGAGTGAAGAGTATGTGACCCCTCTTTTTTATATTCTTGCAAGTTTTCTTCAGTAAATATAAAATTGTTTCAAAATAATATTAAAAATACAAAATATTCCAAGTACAGGCAAAAAAAAATAATGTTTGGAGCAGAATACTTCAAGAACATGTGTAATATAAGTAACAGACTTTAATTCAGAGTTTCTGAAGTAGAGAAAACAATTTTCAAGTTAGGCAAGAATTCATGTGTAAGTATTCAATAAAAGCAAAAATTACATGTATACAAATAAATCAAACAAAAAAGATTAAGGTAAAAAAAATGCAACTATTTAAGAATAGATCGTGTTCATTAAGTAATGAGTTACAGAAATTTACAAATGTAGAATCTGAGGAATAACTTTAAATACATACTTTAATTGACCAATATGGCTTATTTGTTTAACCAATATTTTTAGTCTTTTTGCCACTTACTTTACTAAACCCTTTATACATTTCCATGTAATGTTCACAAGGTCCCTATCAAATAATTATTAGTGTCCTCCTTTTAGGGAATAATGCTACAAAGCATTGAAATAACTTATACCATACAAATTTAGTAAGATTTATGGTTAATAATAATTACCATTGTGTGGAAAACTGCCACATGAAAAATTCCAATGACTTTATTTTAACCCATAGTGACAATACTATTATATGGCTACCAGTGATATATAGTTAATTGAGGCCACAATTATTTTAACAATTGCTATTTTGAATTAAAATAAAATGGAAACTTGACTAACTTCAGCATTTTTTGAACAAATGAATTGTAAAAGCCACAATTATCCACTTCTAAAAATATTGAACATATAAGTTTATTTTTTGTACCTGTGTATTTTAATGGGAAAATAGACATTATTGATTTACTTTACAATTAGTACATTTTAAGAATCATTTAACAACATGATATCTTTGATTGCATACAGCAAAATTTTTTCTATAATACAGAAAAGAGTTTGGCCTTTGACAAGAGCTACATCTGATGGCCTTGCTTCTATTTTTGTTGAGCATCTATAACTTTTCTCTTGATTCGGCCTCTCCATCATGATGTTCTTAATGAGTTTAACATGCATGCTTAGCAGTTGTTTCTTACCACCTGCTCACCTGATTTCTGTCTTGCATGGCTATTATAATATTATATGGATTCTTCAGAATCTGTCACTCCTGATAGTGTCAATCTTTTCACAGGAACCATGTGAATTGACAGGATGTTTAGATGCAGATGTTACTATGAGTCAGTCAAAGATTTGGAGGAGAAAGTAGATAAGTTAAATCCTTTTGTTTATTTCCATTTCAAACTATAAGGCACAACATTTTAATATTAAGTTATAGAGTGCAGTTAATCTAGCTACAATATAAATATTGCCACAGAGATAAAATTATAATAATTTAAGATTATTACAATTGTTCACATGAGAAATCATAGGATCAATTGGAAATAATAGATTAAAAAGATATTTAGGAAAGATAGTATTTTTAAAAATATACTAAAATCAATAACATTTTAAAATGCCAGATATGGAGTGAAAGTTTATGGATACTAAAGTATTCAGCCAGATGAGAACATATAGACGAAAATTAAACAAAAGTGAGTGAAGCTCACATTCTTACTTCTGGAAACATAGCTGCACCATACCTCCTCTCTCTCTCTCTCTCTCTCTCTCTCTCTCTCTCTCTCTCTCTCTCTCTCTCTCTCTCTTTCTCATCCTACACATACATCTATACTTGAGTTAGACCCACTCCACAAATTTCAGTGTTATGAGGAAAAAAACAACATGCCTGCAGAATACATACGATATGATTTGCTGAGGCTTAGCCACCATTCTTGCTAATTATCTGGGCTAACACATTTTGTCTATATGCTTCCCAGAACTTTGAAATGCAGAAACTGTAATAAGGATCACTAACAAAAAAGCCTTGGAGAATATCGTTCAAGGCTTCTTTAGCTGGTCTATGGTTTTTTCTGTTTTTTTTTGTTTGTTTGTTTGTTTTTTTGTTTAATAACATCACTCTGTGAATCCTGAATCTGTTTCGGTGGTTTATGATTTAAAACATACGGATTCATAGATAATCCCTCTGTGAATGATTACCTTTTATGAAGGGCACTAAGTGGATGTTTACTTTTCTATTCATAATTTAGTAAAAATGATGTATAGAAAATTACTTTTTTTGAGAGTGGGATGTAAACATAAGTTAAGTTATAATGAGAGAGGGAAAGAGAGAAAGAGGAAAAAGAAGAGTCATATGGTTAAATGATTGCTGAAATCCATTTTATAAAATATCCTGATATGTATTAATTAATAAAAAGTGAAGAAACAAGATGATAATACTTAAGAAAAAAAATGATAATCTTTCATCATACCCAGTACATTTGATATCAGACAGACATAGGTTCATTTTTAGGTGCGATATTCACAAATTCCTTTTTTTCCCCCTTTTTTGTGAGCTAAATTAATTTATCCACAAATAATTTTAAAATTTTAGTCTACTAAAACAATTGATCCAAAACAAACACTCTTTAGCACCAGGCAATATGAAATGAAAGTAAGTAATTTTTAAAATACCAATTTTTAAGGCAATCGTGTTAAATGCTTCTCATCACCCAGTCGTCTAACGTTCCAAAAAGAAAAGAGTCTCATCATCTGAACATTCCTTCTCGGGAGCATGATCTCACTTCAAACAAGTATTGGATATTCTTTGATTCCGAGCTATTATTTTGCTTGTTCTACCATGTTTCCCCCTAAATAAGACTGGATCTTATATGTATTAAGTCGTGCTCCAAAAGATACATTAGGGCTCTTGTTCAAGGGATGTCATCCTGAAAAATCTGTTAGGGCTTGTTTTCCGGTTAGGTCTTATTTTGGGGAAACATGGTATGTGGAACTAGAAGTGGATGTTGGATCTCAAAGCTAGTGCTGCTTAGTGTATCAAATAATAGATATGGCTGAGCTTCCTTATTATGTTTTGTCCTATCACAGAGTTAAACTCTCACTGTATAATGTTTTCCAAAGTTGTGAAAGTGGTATTTTTAATCAGAGAACAGATTTGGAAACAATATTTTTCTTCTCACGTACTATAACACAAAATTTTCTGCAACTCTGTATAATTTCAATCTAGAATATATTTCTAAGTGAATGTTCCAAAGAAAATAGCCAAAATTTGCTAGGGAGAGGGAGGCAACAACAATACCCAACACTGAAATATCCTCATCTTCATTCTTACCTTTCCTTGTATTATCCAAAATTTCTTAGTTACTTTTTTTATCTGAACCAGAAATAGAGAATTAGAAAATTTTACGCCCAAAGTGTTTCCCTTTCTTCTTCTCTACACAGACACTGACACACAAACACACACACACACAACATTTTATTCTCTCTAGATTATGGTATATGAAAATTTATTTAACTTGGAATATGCCATTAACTTGGAATATGTTATTGCTGCTAAAAACAAAGATGAGCGTTGAATACACTATATCCATGATCTCTAGGAGCTATTATTTAATAGAGTAGAACAACTGTCTCTTGAAGACCAGCTTCACTTAGATGAAGGCAATTTTTTTCTTAGAAAATATTGCTATTTTTAAAATATAGGCCTCACTTTTATTTTCCTTCTTTCTCATCTTTCTCTGTCTGTCTCATTGATCTTGTGAATAGAGGATAGCCAGAAAGAAAACTAAATTCTATCTATTTTAACAGATATTCCAAGAAAGAATCATAAAAACACCCTTTTCATTTAAACCAAAGTTGTCTATATGGACTCCATTCTTTCAAAGTGTTCTCTAAATAAAAACAATACCTTTCAATTATTTTATAGATTGTCTCCTTCTTTCTTACATTTATTTTCATTTAGATTGACAAACTCCTTGTAAAACACACAGAAAGCAAATTTTAAATTACTTTTTTTGTTAAAAACTAACAATAGTAAAAATTGTTAATGGGAAGCTATGCATAACATAGGAGTGATATGTCTTCAGTATTAGTGCTAAATACAGAAAAACCCTCATATAGTGATAATTGAAAAGATATTTGAATTATGCTTTAAATTTAAGTAAAATAAGATGTTATTCTATGCAATTTTATTTATATAAAAATAAACATATGCCAAATTTCCAAAAATACACTCAGGTGTTTATGAAAGTGTGGTTGATGGAACATTAGTTCAAAGGATTATCCTTATATATTAATGTGTAAACAAAGGGTCTTCAGCAAACTAGCATAAGAAATAGTCTTTTAAGCAAGATTTAACTTATATAACTCTTCAGAGCCTATCATTTGCTAATAATGATAAGAAATATCTGAAAGATAAAAATACATTAAACTTTTCCCCTGGATTTGCCTTTTCTTAGAAATTTCCTTTGTATTATGAAGCCACATGAAGTTTTTTTTTTTTAATTAATTGGTATAATATGGGTTGATAACATTATATGTTTCAAGTGTACATTTCTATAATGCATCATCTATATATTACATTATGTACTCACCACCCAAAGACTAGTGTCTTTCCATTACCATATATTTGACCCTCTTCATCCTCCCTCACCTCGCCTCTGTTAACCACCATACTGTTTTCTGTGTCTATGAGTTTCTTTTTTTTTTTAATTTCTTCCTTTGTTTCTTCCCATTTTATATCCCACATATGAGTGAATTGGTGTGGTTCCTTTTCCATATGACTTATTTCACTTAGCACGATACTCTCAAGATCCATCCATGTTGTCATAATCGACAATATTTCAACCCTTTTCATGGCTGAGTGGTATTCTATTATATATATGTATCACATCTTCTTTATCCAATCATCCATTGAAGGACATTTAGGTTGTTTTCATGGCTTGACCACAATGAATAATGCTGTAATGAACTATTGGTACATATAGCATTATGAATGTATGTTTTCAAATTTTGGGGGTACATACCCAGAAGAGGAATTGCTGGGTCATATGGTAGCTCTATGCTCAATTTTCTGAGGAACCTTCATACTGTTTTCCACAGAGGTTGTACCAATCTCCATTTCCATGGTCAGTGTAGAAGGGTTCCATTTTCCCCACATCCTCTTCAACAGCTGCTATTTTTCTAATTGATAATAGCTATTCTAACAGGTGTGAGGTGACTTCTCATTGTGGTTTTGGTTTGCATTTTCTTTATAGCTAGTGAAGTTAAGCTTTTGAAGGCAACAATTTAATAAAGGTGAAGAGAGAGAGAGAGAGAGAAACGGATTTACAAATATATAATTTTAGAAAGTATATTCTCATATGCCTCAAACTATGGAAAGTCCCATACAGCTACAAATCAAATTTGGTGTATTGATTGCCCCCAGATAAGCTGCTATCCTGAAAAATAGAAAAGTCAAAAAGCACATGTTTAACAATCTTTGGTTACTACAACAGAATATAAAGTGTTAATCTTTTTGCATAGGCAATTAGATAAAAAAAATAAATAATGTGCTAATTATATGTTTCTGAAGTGTTAATGAGAAGATCACAGTGTGGCTCAACTAGTTGTGATTTCACAGAAAAGGAAAAGAAAGCCAGCTGAGAAAGCAAATGACTTAAAATTGGCATTAATGAATATCAAGTTATTTTTAAGGTGACAGCAATTTCGCTACTAAATCTCTTCTTAGAGACTTTTGATCCATTTAATTTGAAGTATAAAATTCTTCCCATGCAAAATTTTGCACTGTAAGAAAGCTATAATTAAAAAAATATTTATTGTGTTTAATGATAACAGTATATTATTTTAGGGAAACATAAAGCAGAAACATAACACAAAATGCTATCAAGAATAAAGAGTTATTTAACATTTCAGGTTAGAAATGTATTTCTCTGTCAGTTTCACTTCTTTCTCCCTTTATTTTTCATGATTAATACTACCTCCAGCAAATTCACTTATTTCAGCATATATTCAGTACATCTGGAAACCTCTGTAACATGAAACATATCTGGCTTTGCACTAATATTTTGTGCTTGTTATAAAATTGTTTCCATTTGTTCTAAAATCATTGATAGTAAAGATTTTATCTATTATTATGCTTTGGATTTCTTGTTAATATTTTACATTTATCATCCCAGGTAGCTTAAGTATTTTAGAACAATTGCAAATTTAGCTAGTGGCAGATGAGTTTTCCAATAAAAGCCAGGTTGCTATCACTTTGGACAATGAGGAAGTTTTGCTCTAGAGACCATTCTCTTTTATGAGTTTTTCTTTCCCTTTACTTTCAAACTTTGTCTCTGTCTTCTGCCCAGTCTTTCCACCCACAACTGTTTACAATCCATCTTTTTACCACAAACTAAATTGCTTTGATATTAGTGGTATCTTCACATTAAAAATGCAATATATTGAATATAAATGAACAAAACTTTTCAATAGAATTTAAGACATCTTGCAGAATGTGAAGAAGCATGGGAGGGACTTAGCATGTATAGGATATTTAGAACAGACAAGAAATTTTATTAAATTAGGAATAACTTCCTCTATTTACTCCTTGTGATCACTATGGAAACTAATTGAGGTTGGTTTGTTTAGTGGTTACAAAAGCAGTCCTATCCTTGTCAATCTATGTTTCATATCCAGCTATTGATTGCTAGGGAAACCTAATAAAGGAGTGAGAAAATAACTACATATAAATCTACACTCACAGTTGGAAATAACACTTCAATATATACCAACTAATAAAAAGTCAGTAGGTATCTTTGAGAAGTACAACATTAGTAGATTTAATCATCTAAAATAATCTATCCTTTGAATTATTACATATTGGGAAATATGTGAAAAAAATCTAAGATGTTTCCCCTATACTGTTACTTAATTAGTAGATAATATAAAAGTATTTCTGAATCACAAATAGTTTAAATTTGAATAAATTTTGTTTTCTGATAGGGTGTCATAGGCAGCAAGCCATAGTTCCTTCTTCAATAGCTATAATAGAAATAAATGAAAATATTGAAATATGTCATATTTTTTAAGACATTAGAGGGCTGTGGAAGAAGCAATGTGTAGAGAAACTAAGGTTCATGACAGGAAAGATAATTTCCTTGGTCAGCTGGCTCTCTAGCCATTTCTTTGAGAAATGTACAATGTACATATGAGGGGAAATGGGAAAGGAAAACAACAACTCTCTTTATTTCCATTTCTTCTGTCAGTCTAAATTTATCTAAAGACAGACATTTTTTACAAAAGTCAGCAATTCCCAAATGTGATTAAAAAAACAAAAACAAACAAACAAAAAACCTCACCTAGCTGTATACTGGTTACAAGAAATACTATAAATATAAGAACAAATATTAAAACTGAAAGGAAAGAAAAAAAAATATATATATATATATATATGTATATATATATGAAGTTTTATATTGTAAACACTAATGAATGGAAGTGTTCTATGATTCTATTAATAACAAACATATATCTTAAGAACAAATGTATTATTTTGGGGAAAAGAGATAATGATTTAAGATTCAAACAGCAGAAGCCCATGCCATTCTTAATATTTGATCCTCCTAATAAGGCGGGAATTCTGTAAAATGAACAAAGATATTGTGTTAAAAAGAGACATCTGAAAATGACACATAATTAAAATTTGAACCTGTCTTTATCAGTAACTGAAATGCAGCAGCAAAAAATATTAATATATACTATTTGAAATCATGACTAATGAATTTACTTAGTTTACAGGTTTTGAACATTACATTAAAAGCATGCAGAAAGCTCTACCTTCACTTATTAAAATTGATCATATGCTGGGTATGGAAAATAAAAGAAAAACTCAACAAATTGCCTTCATGCAGCATATCTTCTGATCACAATGGATTTAAACTAGAAATAAATAACATAAAGATAACTGAAAATCACCAAATATTTGCAAATTAAGCAAGATAATTTAAATAATTCCTATGTCAAATAAGAATGTGCATTAAAAACTATATATAAAACATTTAAAAATCTAAAGAAATATGCCATGTTTAAGCATTGAAAGGCATAATATGCTTAGTTATTTAGTTAATTATTTTGCTTAATTTTTCAAACATTTTATTGATTTACAAATTCAATAAAAGCTCAAATCATCAGACGGCAATTTTGTTTTTCTTTTAGGGGGAAATTTATAGTCTGATTTTAAAGTTTGTAATGGAAATGTAGAAGACCAAGATACTACCAGATTTAAAATTTTGGTAAAACTAGAGTCATTGGAATTGAATGAAGGTCAAGAAAGGTAGATAAAGTGGCCAAAAGAACAGACTGGACGTGTGCACTGTCACTTTATTTTTAATGTTATTGCCACTGCAATTTTGGGAAATGACTGATCTTCTCAATCAAGTTTCCTTGGAGCAATTGGATAGCCTCACTGAAAATAATAAATAAATAAGTAAATAAATAAGTAAGTAAGTAAGTAAATAAATAAATAAATACATGAAAATATTACTCAGGTTGCATCATAGAGTTAAATGTTTGATCAGGAGCTCCTGATTCTAGGTTACATAATCAAATTTACTTTTGTTCAAGTACTTTTATTTACAATCATATATTTAATATTAAGTTCTAAAGGTTAATGATAGTCCACTTGACTTCCTAGACAACAGACCTTTCGCTGTTGGAAATAAAAATACTTGTTCTATTTAATTCTCTTCAATTAGTCAGAACTCTTTGGTAGTAACTGACAGAAATTGAATTTTAAACCAGCTTGACAAAAATATTGTTTTGCCTTCAATAAAGATTAGATGCTGAACAGACATTTGGCATCATAATATTTCTATATTCTGACAGTTGTGAAACCTCAAAGGCTATGACCAGTATTATTACCATTTGCAAATACATATACATATTATCCTGGGAAATGGTGCTTTAAATTCTTCAGATATATTGAACTGTGATTCAATGAAACAAGTCATGGAAATAAATCGCTTTAAGGATGTGGGATTGAGAAAGCCTCCAAACCCTTTGTTTGGGGGAATTAGGAATAGATGGGAAACAATTTCATCTTCTTATTTTACCTCACATAAAACCTTTCTCCCCCTCCACCCAAGTGTAAATAAAGTGAGATAACTTCTTACTGTGTACAGACTACCCTGGGTAACATATTCAGTTTAAAAAATAATAATAATTTTAAAAAATCAAAATTAAGAGCTAGTTTTCAACGTGCTATGTCTGATTTCAGTAAAATAGAAATGTTAAGGAGTGTCACATTGTCGAATATCCTCTAAAAAAAACCTTCATGATACTTTTCTGGTCATTTTCTTTCTCCTCTGAGATTTTGATATTTATTTATCTTCTAGAATTATGTTACCTGTATAGTTTTATCTGCAAATAAGAAATCAAATGGGACACTTTTTTGATAGATGGGACTCATCTTTCTTTTCTTTTAACCTTGCCTTCTGTTCTCAAATGTGTGACAAATTTCCATGGAAGAAATTTTAGTAAACTACAGTGCATTATGCTACCAAACAAACATACTAGTTTAATAGTCACCACTTTTTAATTTTTATAGCGTTTCTGCCACCAACCTATTGTTTATTAGCAAGTCATTTAAAATTATCTGATTGTCTTTTCTCAACTGTCATATGAAGCTAATCATCCCTACCTAATGGTAGATTTGAAAGGCTAGTAAAATAAAGTGTATAAAAGTATTCAAAATAATTTGACCTAAAATAAATTAATATTTAATTGATAATTATTCGTATTACTGAAGATTTTATTTTAATAATAGAGTTATTAAATTTTAACATTACTCTTAATGGTGTTTATTTGAATGTATTTATAGTTATCATATTGATGCATCTCATAAATGCTGTTAGTTTATGTCAGTCCTTAGTATATTGAAAACATTCTAGCAGCATGGGATTTCTTCAGTAGACCTTTCATGGATTGTGCTACCAGAGGTATCTGATATGTACTTAGAAGGAGAAAAGTGATACCATTTTCCCTGTCCAAAAAATGGATATATCTATTATAATTAGAATGTAAAGAACATGATTTTTTGAGGAAATGTATGATAATAGCAAATTTCCACCTTTCTTGCCATTCTCCATAATTACACCACCATACACACATTTGCTTAGGTGAAAACCCTAAGGTTGATCCTTCTATCTCTGTTTTTTAACACCACTTTTTCCAAGCAATGGAATGTACTTTCTGTGCTACCTTCAAATATAGCTCAGATTCTTCCTATTATTTTTCTACTATTTCCCGTCATAAAAATCTATTTAGTGTCAATAGCCTCTTACACATTGCATCCTGATGGAAGGTCCTAACTGTACTTCTCCCTTCTATTTTTACCCAGCCAAAGTTAATTTTTCGCAGTGTGGCATATAATCTCCTCAAAATGTAGATTTGATCAGGTCCCTCCCTTGTTCATTTTAACATTTTAATAAACTGTTATAGCAAACATCTTTCCATGCTATATACCAACTGTTCCCATTTCTCACCCCAGTCTAATTTCAGACTCCTCTCTCTGTCATCTTAAGACATATAGGACTTTTTGTTCTGTCTCCTCAATTTAAATGACGGTTATTGTTGGAAACTGTTTTCTTATATCTAATATGCACTTTCTCCAGATTTTCATAGTGTTACCTCTTTGTTTATCTTCTCAGTTCAAATCTCACTATTTCAGACACATCCTTTACATGTTCCTTATAATTACTCTGTTTTAATTCCTTCATAGTACTTATATGTCATTGAAAATATATAACTTTATTTTTTATGTTTATCATCTTAACCCTTATTTCATGAAGTATGTCAGTCGTGCTCATAGGTATATTCAGTGTGCCTAGAACATATACATAGATGGTCCTCTAAAAGAGTTATAAAAATATTTCACATATAAGATTAGGTTACATGAAGGTATAAAGACAATCTTTGAACAAAAGTGATCTTACACAACAAGAATTAATGTCTCCCTCTTCTTAACATGTCCATTTCAAACAAACTACAGGCTATATTCCATATTCCCTCACTCCAGGGATCCAGTTGATTAGAAAGGCCACTAAGTTGACATTTGCATGTCACTATGGCAGAGCTAAAGAGATTGCCCTAGACTCCTCTATTGGCAGTTAAATTCTCCTGTCTGGCAGTGACTCACACCACTGCCTCTTGCAATTAATTGACCTCAACCAGTTAGATGGCCAAAGCAAAGACAGAGAAATAAATGGTAAAATGCCATTGAATAGGAAGGCAGACAGATGAAAATATTTGGAAACACAGCACAATAGCTATTACAGTTCATAATAGATAATGGAGATAAAGTTAGATTTACCAGCGCCGTAACCTTAATCAGATATACTGCATTGATATCTGGAAAAGGAATTGCCAAATTTATCAACATATCTTCCTCACATAAAATGTCAGGGATAGAAAATGGGTTAGATGGAGCCATGATACAATATTTTTATGAATATTCCACATTTCCAGATTTTTTTTCTTATGAACTTAACAAGCATAAAAAGTCTGGAAAGTTAGACAGGAAGTTGTCTACCTCTTAGTCCTGCTAGTTAAGATATATTTTTGACCATTATAACCAAGTGTTTCTCTGTCTTGATATTATAGTCAGTACAAGATTGACAGAAATTTAATTTTATGGTATGTTTTTAACTTAATTTGCAGACCAATAACAGCCATGGTTCTTACCAAATTCTGCTGGTTTACACAAAGAAAATTTACATAACTCTTAAGAAAATGACATAACTCTTTTGAATTTTCTTCTTTACAATCTGCTACATAATAAAGATTATAAAAAATATCTAACTTTATGTAAACAAGTGCTTATTTTTTATTTCAATTTGTCTAATTTCATGAGAAGGTTAAATACAGGGCAGATAAACCAAGGAAATATTTGAAGCTGGGTATGTTTTGAATAATGTCCTAATTGTAATCCTAATGCCAATCAATGCTCATTTGAATGGAATTAAATTAATCCAGATTGCAATGGTAATTAAGTCCCTTGTCAGTACCTGTTGAGACTACAGAAACTTTAGCTTCTCACAATCAACAAAGTATGACATGTCAGGAAACATTAGCAGAAAACAAAAAATGAGGACTTGAACATGCACTAAAAAAAAATGGAAATTAACCCTACCTAATATTTTCAACTAAATATGAATCATTTATCATTATATAATTTATTTTAGAGACATCTAATTTCAAACAATGGTGAATGCTTTTGATCTGTAATAAATCACTTATTCATAAGACTTCAGTGGTCTAGAGCAGAGATCAGTGAGATCTTAATGCTTTGTGAAATGGCTATCTTAACTGGAGAATGGGCATTTAAAATTCCACTGTTATTCATAACAAGGATAGCTTGTATTCTGAACTACTTTCTGTGCTTAAAGCTTAGTCTCATTATAAAACTAAAACATTTTAACTAGGTGCCTCAGATGACATTTGCTCTTCTGATTCCTAATCTAAATTCTTCAAATACAGTAAGACTTAAATTTATGAATTTCCATTCAGGTGTAAGTCTTTTACATTAGAGATCATTGGAAAATAAATTTTAAATAGTAGTATTTCAGTTTTGGCACACAAAAACAATAAATTATTCTCTTTGGAAGCAGACTCTTATTTCACCCCCTTCTTGTCTCTGTCAAGGTATCTCTATAAATATACATTGATTGAACATATTGCAATTCTAGCTCATATATACATGGTTTTGAATGTGCTACTGTTTCATCTCAAATGATTTCCAGTAAGGTCTAAAATTCCTGTCATGTTTATATATGCCTCCTATTAGTGTTATACAGTTTCATTACTTCCAAAAGGAATTAAATGCAACTTACTGATCAATAGCCCCCCCCCCCCTTTACACTGAGACAGATGGCTTTGTCTTGGAGTCATCCATGTCTTTATAATAAAAATATGGCCAGCAAAGACTTTACCTGCATGCATTTAGTGCTAATAAAAACAATGACAATAATGATGCTATCTGTGGCACCTAGAACCCTCCTTTTTTTGCTCCTAAGCCAATGTGACACACCTGCATGCATTTATTCAACAAATATATACCGAGTACTTATTCTGATGCTGGTGCTGCACTAGGATCATGAGATATGTCAGAGAACAAAGCAGGCAAACATATTTTTCCTCATGCTGTTTACATTCTAGTGGATAGAAAAGGACAAACAAAGATTATAACATAAAAATGAATTACATAGTATGATAAGTGGCACTATTTATATTTAAAAAATAGAGAATATAAAGATTCTGGTGGGCAAGTCTATATGTTAAACACGATTACCAGGGTTAGCCTCATCTTTTCAAGGTGGTATTTGAACAAATTTGAGGTTGGAAAGGGAGTTGACAGAAGACACGTGGGGAAAAGAATTCCAGATTGAGAAGACAGTTAGCACAGACAGTGAAATTAAAACATAAGCATTTTTATGTCACAGTGAATTTGAAAAGAACGAAGTTTAACATATAAAATTCTGAGACAGCTGGGGGGTGGCTGGTTGCTCAGTTGGTTAGAGCATCATGCTAAAATTATGAGACAGAAATGTTTCAAAGTAAATATTTTTATAGAAACATGTTTGTATAAACAGTTCCTGTATAAAGTAATGTAATAGTCATTCAATATAAATTTCATAATTTTGCATTACATAGCAAAGGATAAAACAGTGATCCTTGTATGCTCATGTCACTTATCATAGAATAGGAAGGTAGACTAAATGCATAATTAGTATCAGAAAGAACATGTGTTTCGTCCTGGTAAATGAACTTTTTTTTGACATGTCCCTGTCATAATGATGTCATCATCCTTAAAATTATTTACAGATCCAACACTGAAGTGATTATTTCAGGAACAGTCCTCTGAACATTCATCATCGTAGAATCAACTATAAAATTTCTAGATTTACAACCTGAAACCTTATCATTTTTGCCCTTTCTGTCTAACTTGTCTGAAATATACTTACTCTGGAAAATCTTTATGTAAAAATATCACCAAGCAATTGAAAATGTAAGACTAACACAGAGAATAGAGAACACACTTGGATACCCAAGAGAAGGTATCAGAAAGTAAGAGGGGAGTGGTGAGCATAATGTACACTCAGGAACGCCTGCATGCTCTACAGATAAAGATGCAAACAAAAGATCCTTTTCTGAAGAGACTATAATGGACTCTTGGGACGTTAATTAACCATCAAGATATATACACAAAAATAGTGACGGTAAAATTACAATTATATACATCTGTTTATAAATATAGCATTATAGATGTGTGTTAATAAAGTAAATTTAAGACTAGAACAATATGTTTCAAAGTACATTGCAGTAGAATAATGTGCTTCCACAAAGAGGTAAAAGCTGCATTATTTCCTCATAATTCACATATACATTTCATAGTTAAATATAAAAATTAATGAGTACTAATTTAATAAATGAACATTGATTAAAGTAAACTTTTAAAGTTTCTCTGAAGCATTATGAAAACTCTGCAGTATAAAGGACAATTGACAATTTTTTAGAAAAATATATAAGGAATGGTTTTTTCTAGGTCTCTACTCATTTTATTGTATTTGAACCACAGATAGTAATTATAGTGTTTGTTCTGAGAAATACATGAGAGTAAAGTAAATTACACAGGGTTTGGGACCTGTAACTCTAAATCTTTGTGAAATTTGCCACAGTGTGTTGGAGAAAAAAGGACCACTGAATGATTGCATCAATTGTATCCATACACTCACTTTTTAAACAGTGTGAGCTGGAGGCTGGTTGGGTAATACAAGGGTCATTTGGTTTTATATTGTGTTTGAATTCCAGCAGATCCTTGTTAATAGGAGCCATAAAATTCAAAATCCATCCGTCCATCCATGCAAGCATACATTGAACTGAAAGTAATATTTTGAGAATAAATAAGGGGAAGAGAATGTCGTTTTACCCACATTTGTTTCTCCTCTTGAAATTGTAAAATTGGTATACATCATTCAGTGGCCCACCCTGTGCCCAGAACCGTGACCTTTTTAGAGCTTCAGGAACCTTTACTTGTGAATTCTAATAATGGGAGTTCTGACAATTTGACAAGCTCTTGCTATACTACCAATGTGTTAAATATGTCAGCATGCCTTCAGTAACATACTGCATCTGACTTCGTCTTTATCAAGATATATCCTATTGCTCCATGAAAAAAGTTGCCTTAGTTTAGTTCAAGAAACCATTTACAGACTAACCTCATTTTTCATTGATCACTCCAGTCCCTTCAAATACAACATAAGCTTACTATAGCACACTGACTTTATAAAATGTAGACATGCACACTAATTTGGCACACAAGTATATCTGTTTTAAATCCACAATCTCTCTTTGAATGCAGAAATAATTAGGAAAGTGATTCTTAGAAGAATAAGTGGTAGCTGTTTATTCTGTAGTCCTTGAAGTGATTTATATGTTGCTGTAGAATGTTGGTTCTCAAATTTGGTGGCATATGAGAATCACTGATGAATTTTTAAAATACTGATATTTCCACTTAGTCATATATTTTATAAAGCTGTCTGTCTAGTGTCCTAGATATAATATTAATGTGTATAAATCTTGCCAGAGATGAAAGGGTTGAATAATTTTAAATGGTGGAAAATATATGTTTATATTTTAGAATTTATTTTAAAATATTTAAGTTATGATATATGTGTGTATGAGCATCATACACATATGTGTAATATGTAATGTTATCACAAGTTTTATTTTTAACGAAAGTTGTAATTAGAATGGATATATTTTAGAAGTTACTATTAAATTTATTCTTACTATTAAAAATTCCCAGTATTCTGCATAAGGATAAATTTATTTCAAACTTTATGAAGTTACTTTGGGCTTCATTCATCAAATCTAAGATATGCTGTTTACTGTGATATAAAAATGAGATGGATACAATGAAATATGACTTAAGACTATAGTTACAGGATTACAAATTCTACTTATTATCCTAGCTTGCTTATGCAAATTCATAAGACCATCGAACTTAGAATTGGGAGCTGTTTGAATCAAGCACATTGAAATGTCATTGCTAATCTCTCTCTGAGCAGCCCTCATCAACGTCTACCTTCCTGATTGCTTGTTACAGCTTGACATAAAGCAGCAGTCCCAGTGCTATAATTGACCTTTAACCACAGTATAGTCATGCTCCTGTTTAGTTATCTAATTATCCCATGGCATGAATATCATTCATTGGTTTCAATAATTATTGCTGACATCTTGTATTGTGTGTATTTTTCAAACAGGTTGAACAAGAATAGATAGTGAATCTTGTATTTCATCCAAATGACATTACTGAACTGTAATATTCTAATGCATTGTTTCAAAATAAAATACATTTGCTTTCCATTTGTGCAAGTAGGAGAAAATGGGGAGTTATTTGAGTGTCACTGAAGAAAGCTTTTGTGTGTGTGGTAAGGACATTTAACATAAGATCTACCTCCCACAAATATTTAAGGGCACAGTTCAGTATTTGTTAACTATAGGGACAATGTCGTACAGATATCTAGAACTTAATCATGTTTCATTACTGCAACTTTATACCTTTGAATAGCCAGCCTGACGACTGTCGTTTTGCTCTGCTTCTATGAATAGAGTATTTTTAGATTCTATATACAGGTCAGAACATATAGTATTTGTATTTTTCTGTCTGATTTATTTCACTTATCATAATGCCTTCAAGGTCCATACTTGTGGTTGCATATAGCAGGATTTCTCCCCTTTTATGGCTGAAAAACATTCCTGTGTGTGTGTGTATGATATTTTCTTTCTCTATACATCCATTGATGAATACTTAGATTGTTTCTCTGTCTTGGTTGTTGTGAATAATGCTGTAATGAACATGGGAGTGCAGACATATATGTCTTTGATAATTTCTTTTATCAATACTTTGTGGTTTTCAGTGTACAAGTTTTTTATGTCTTTGGTTAAGTGTATTTCTGAGTATTTTTCTTGATGTTATTATAACTGGGATTTTTATTTGATGTCCTTTTCAAGTAGTTCATTGATACCTTATAGAAATACTACTGATTTGTGTATGTTGATTTTATATCCTGTAGCTTTGCTAAATATATTGACTAGTCTCAAACAGTATTTCTGTAGCTTCTTTGGGTTTTTCATATGAAAAATTCTGTCAATGAATTTTTCTTCTGCCTTTATAGTATAGATGCTTCTACTTCTTTTTCTTTACCTACTAGCTCTAGCTATTACTGTGTTTCCCTGAAAATAAGACCTAGCCGGACCATCAGCTCTAATGCATCTTTTAGAGCAAAAATTAATATAAGACCCAATATTATATTACATTATCATATGATATCATATCATATTAAAGATCCAGTCTTATATTATACTATACAAGTATGTATTTTACTTATAGTAAAATAAGACTGGGTTTTGCATTAATTTTTGCTCCAAAAGATGCATTAGAGCTGATGGTCCGGCTAGGTCTTATTTTCGGAGAAACATGGTACTTCTAGTACTATGATGAATAGAAGTGGAAAGAGTGGGTATCCTTGCCTGTTTCCTGATCTTAGGAAAAACTTTCAGGTTTTCACCATTGAGTATGATTATAGCTGTGGGCTTTTGACCTTTACTACGTTGAGGTACATTCCTTCCATGACAAGTTTGATATATATATATATATATATATATATATATATATATATATCTTTTATCACAAAAGAGTGTTGAATTTTGTTACATGACTTATTTCTGTATCTGTTGAATGGACATGTTTTCAATCCTTTATTCTGTTAATGTGCTGTAGTGTATAAATTGGTGCAAATGTAATTGAGGCTTAAAAGGTTAAAATTAATTGATAAAACTGCAATTACATTTGCACCAAACTAATATTAGTTGATTTGCATATGTTGAACCACCCTTGCATCCCAGAGATAAATCAACTTTGTCATGGTGTATGATCCTTATAATGTGCTGTTTGCTAGTATCCTGTTGAGGATTTTTGCATTTAAATTTGTCATGATTTTGGCCTGCAGTTTTTTTTTGTTTGTTTGTTTGTTTGGTTTTTTGTTTGGTTTTTGTTGTTGTTGTTGTTGTTTTTTCTTACAGTATCCATGTCTCGCTTTAGTAACTGGGCAATACTGCCCTCATGAAATGATTTTGCAAATGTCCCCCTTGCCCCATTTTATGAAAGAGTTTAAAAAAGGATTCGCCTTAATTCTAATTTAAATATCTGGTTAAATTTACCAGTGGAACCATCTGGTCCTGGCCTTTTCTTTCTTGGGGAAGTTTTAATTACTGATTCATTGTCTATATTCATTGTCTATACATTGTCTATAAGTCTATTCAAACTATCTATTCATGATTTAGTCTTGGGTAGGGTATGTGTTTCTGGACATTTATTCAATTTTTTATAGGTTGTCCATTTTGTTGGTGTATAATTGTTCATAGTAGTCTTTTATAGTGCTTAGCATTTATGTGTTATCAATTGTAACGTCTCCTCTTTCATGACTTATTTTGAGTTCTCTCTTTTTTGTTAGTTTGGTTAACTAAGAGTTTCTTGATTTTGAGTATCTTTTCCAACAAAACAATTCAGTTTTGTTTATTTTTTCTATTGTTTTTCTATTTTCTATTTTGTTTATTTATGATTTGATCTTCATTGTATCCTTTCTTCTGCTAACTTTGGCCTTGATTTGTTCTTCTCTTTATACCTACTTGAAGTGTAAAGTTAGTTGTTTATTTGAGGTGTTTCTTTCTTTTTAAATGAGGACGTTAATTGCAATAAACTTCTCTCTTAGTACAGTTTTTTATTTTATTTTTTTCGGCATCACATAAGTTTGGTAGGTTTTTATTTTGTTTATATTTGTATCAAAATGTTTGCTTTTTTTATTTTTATTTTATTCCTTCTTCTGCTCATTGGTTACTCAAGAGTGTGTTTAATTTCCATATAATGTGAGTTTAACAGTTTTTCCTCTGCTGTTGATTTCTAGTTTTTTGTTTATTTGTTTGTTTGTTTATTAGTTTTCAGATGTATAAAATAATATAATAGTTAGACATTTATACCCCTCACAACGTGATAACCCTCTTCCCCCAATACACTACCCCTCTGATATCGCATACAGCTGTTACATTTCCACTGACTCTATTCCTTATGGTGTACTCCACATCATATATATATATATATATATATATATATATATATATATATATATGTAAAATTATAGTTGACATTCATTATTATCCAGCTTCAACTTCAGGTGTGCAGTGCACTGGTCAGGCACCTACACTGTCCATGAAATGGTCTCCCTAATAAGCTAATAAGACAAATGCCCATTGGATACCCTAAAAAATATTTTCATTATTGATTACATTCCCCAAACTGTGGCAATCCTGTGTTTACCTATTGTGCTTTCTAATCCCATCACCTTCTCCCTCATCCCCCCCTCCTCCCATCTAGCAACCCTCAGTTTGTCCTCTGTATCTCTGAGACTATTTCTGATTAGTTTGTTCATTTATTCTATTCTTTAGATTCCACATATAAGAGAGGTATTTATCATATGGTATTTATCTTTCTCTGTCTGACTTATTTCACTTAGCATAATGTTCTCAAGGTCTATCCATATCGCTGTAAATGGTATGATTACATTCTTCTTTATGGGCGAGCAATACTCCATTGCATAAATGAACCACAGTTTATTTAATCCAATCGTCTACCAATGGGCATTTTCAGTTGTTTCCATAATCTGGCTATAGTGAATAATGCTGCAATAAATATAGGGGTGCATACATTTTTTTTTCGAAATAATATAGTGTTTTGGATTTCTATGGATAGATATCTAGGAGTGGAATTGCTGGGTCTTAAGGTAGTTCCATTCCCAGTTTTTTTAGATTTCTCCATACTGATTTCCATAGTGGCTGCACCAATCTACAATCCCACCAGTAGTGTACAAGGGATCCCTTTTCTCCACATCCTTGCAGGCACTTGTTGTTTGTAGATTTATTGCCATTCTGACTAGAGTGAGGTTGTATCCCATTGTGGTTTTTATTTGCATTTCTCTAATGATTTGTGAGGTTTAACATTATTCTATGTGTCTATTTGCTATCTGTATGTCCTCTTTAGAAAAATGTCTCTCTATGTCCTCTGCCCATTTTTTAATTGGGTTGTTTTTTTTGTTGGTGTGAGTTGAATTAGTTTTTTATAAATTTTGGATATTAACCCCTTATAAGATGTATCATTAACAAATATCTTCTCCCATTCAGTAGGATGCATTTCTGTTTTATTGATGGTTTCCTTTGCTGTGAAAACACTTTTTAGTTTGATGTAATCCCATATGTTTATTTTCTTCTCTTACTTCCCTTACCCAAGGAGAAATAGCAGTAAAAATATTACTAATGGTAATGCCTGAAAATTTACTTCTTATGTTTTTTTCCTAGGAGCTTTGTGGTTTCTAAGTCTTTAATCCATTTTGAATTTATTCTTTAATATGGTGTATGGAGGTGGTCCAGCTTCATTTTTTTGCATGTGTCTGTCCAGGTTTCCCAGCACCATTTATTGAACAGACTATCTTTACCCCAATGTAAATTCTTGCTTCCATTGTCATAGATTAAATGACTATATAGGCATGGATTTATTTCTGGGCTCTCTGTTCTGTTCCATTGATCTATGTGTCTGTTTTTTATGCCAGTACCATGCTGTTTTGATTACTATAGCCTTGTACTATGATTTGATGTCAGGTATTGTGATGCCTCCCATTTAGTTCTTATTTCTCAAGATTGTCATGGCTATTTGGGGTCTTTTATGGTTCTATATAAATTTTAGTATCGTATGTTCTATTTTTGTGAAAAATGTCATTGGTAGTTTGACAGGAATTGCGTTGAATCTATATAGTGCCTTAGGCAGTGTGCACATTTTAACTATATTAATTCTTCCTATCCATGAGCATGGGATGTGTTTCCATTTATTTGTATCTTCTTTAATTTATCTTTTCAGTGTCTTATAATTTTCTGAGTAGAGGTCTTTTACTTCTTTGGTTAAATTTATTTCTAACTATTTTATAGTTATTGAAGCAATTGTAAGTGGGACTGTTTTCTTAGTTTCTCCGTCTGATAGTTTATTGGTGTATACAAATGCCACTGATTTCTGAATATTAATTTTGTATCCTGCTACTTTATTAAATTCATATATCAGTTCTAATCATTTTCTTTGTTTGTTTTTTTGTTTTGTTTTGTTTTGTTTTTGTTTTTTTGTGGAGTCTTTGAGGTTCTCTATATATAGTATCATGTCATCTGCATATAATGACAATTTTACTTCCTCCATACCAATTTGGATGCTTTTTATTTCTTTTTCTTGTCTGATTGCTGTGGCTAGAACTTCCAGAATTATGTAGAATACACGAGAAAGTGGGCATCCTTGTATTGTTCCTGATCTTAAGGGGAATCGTTTGAGCTTTTCCCCATTGAGTATGATGTTAGCTGTGGGTTTATCATATATGGCCTCTATCATGTTGTGATATAATCCCTCTATTCCCTCTTTTTAAAGAGTTCTTATCATAAATGGCTACTAGATTTTGTCGAATGCTTTTCCTGCATCCACTGATATTACCACATGATTTTTATTTCTCATTTTATTAATGTGGCATATCACATTAATTGATTCATAAATATTGAACCAAACTTGCATACCAGGAATGAATCCTACTTGATCATAGTGTATGATCTTCTTAATGTATTACTGAATTCTGTTTGCTAATATTTTGTTGAGGATTTTCCATCTCTGATCTGCCTGTAGTTTTCTTTTTTTGTAATGTCTTTGTCTGATTTTTGGATCAGGGTGATAGTGGTCTCATAAAAAGTGTTTGGGAGCTTTCCCTCCTTCTAGATTTTTTGGAATAGTTTGAGGAGGATATTTTTGAATATTTTATAAAATTCACCTGTAAAGCTATCTGGTCTAGGGCTTTTGTTTGTTGGAAGCTTGTTGATTACTGATTCAATTTCACTGGTAATAATCAGTCTATTCAGTTTCCATTTCTTCTTGGGTTAGCCTTGGAAGGTTGTATGCTTCTAGAATTTATCCATTTCTTCCAGATTGTCTAATTTGTTGACGTATAGTTGCTTATAGTATTTTATTTATTTATTTATTTTGTATTTCTGTGGTGTCTGTTGTCAGTTCTCCTATTTCATTTCTGATTTTATTAATCTGGTTTCTCTCTCTCTCTTTTTTTATTTTATGAGATTGGCTAAAGGTTTGTTGTCTTTATTTATCTTCTCAGAAAAAACTAGCTCTTGGTTTCATTGATCGTTTGTATTTTTTTTTTTTTTTTTGGTCTCCATTTCATTTATTTCCATTCTGATCTTTATTATATCCTTCCTTTTACTCCCTTTGGGCTTATTTTGCTGTTCCTTTTCCAGTTCCCTTAGGTGTAAGGATAATCTGTTGATTTGACATTTTTCTTGTTTCTTTAGGTAGGCCTGCATTGCTATGAATTTCCCTCTAAAGACTGCTTTTGCTGCATCCCATAGTTTTTCTGTCATTGTATTTTCATTTTCATTTGTCTTGAGGTATCTTTTGACTTCTTCCTTGATCTTATTTTTAACCCATTCATTATTTAGTAACATGTTATTCAGTCTCTACCTATTTGTGTGTTTTCAAGTTTCTTTCTTATAATTGATTTCTAATTTCATAGCACTGTGGTCAGAGAAGACACTTGACATGATTTCAATTTTCTTAAATCTATTGAGACTTGTTTTGTGGCGTAAAATGTAGTGTTTCTTGGAAAATGTTCCAAGTGTGCTCGAGAAGAATGTATATTCTGCAGCTGTGGGGTGAAATGCTCTAAAAATATCAATTAAATCCATTGGTCCAATGTGTCATTTAAGGCTGCTGTTTCCATATTGATTTTCTGTCTAGAGAATCTGCCCTTTGTTGTCACTGGTGTGTTGAAGTCCCCTACTATGATAGTGTTACTGCTGACTTCTGTCTTTATTTTGGTCAATATCTGCTTTATATATTTAGGTGCTCCTATGTTGGGTGTATATATGTTTACTGGGGTTATGTCTTCTTGTTGGATTGATCCCTTTATTATAGTGCCTTTCTTTGTCTTGTATTATATTCTTCATTTTAAAGTCTCTTTTGTCAGATATAAGTATTGCTTCTCCAGCTTTCTTCTTATTTCCATTTGCATGAAATATCTTACTCCAGCCCTTTACTTTCAGCCTGTGCGTGTCTTTTGATCTGTAGTGTGTCTCTTGTATACAGTATATGCAAGGATCTTGTTTTCTTATCCACTCAGCCACCCTATGTATTTTGGTTGAGCTGTTAATCCATTTACATTTAAAGTGATTATTGATAGGTGCGTAGTTTTTGCCATTTTGTTATTTATATTTCTGGTCTTCATTAGTTACATTGTGTTCATCTTTCTTCTATTTACAGAAGCACTTTTAACATTTCCTGCATTGCTGGCTTAGTGGTAATGAATTCCTTTAGCTTATTCTTTTCTGGGAAGTTCTGTATCTCTCCTTCGATTTTAAATGATAGCCTTGCTGGATAAAACAATCTAGGTTGTAGGCCTTTGTTTTTCAACACTTTGAATACCTCCTGCCACTCCCTTCTGGCCTGCAAAATTTTTATAGAAAAGTCAGTTGATAGTCATATGGGAGAACCCTTGTAAGTACCTTGCTGTCTATCTCTTGCTGCTTCTAAGATTCCCTCTTTGTCTCTAACATTTGCCATTTTAACTATAATATGTCTTGGTGTGGGCCAGTTTTGGTTCGTTTTTTTGGAACTCTCGGCACTTCCTGGGCTTGTATGTCAATTTCCTTCACCAGGTTAGGGAATTTTTCGGTCAGTATTACTTCATACATGTTCTCAGTCCCTTGCTCTCTCTCTTCTCCTTCTGGTATTCCTATGATGCATATGTTGTTGCGTTTGATGTTATCCCATAGGTCTCTTAAACTATTTTTTTTTTTTTTTATTATTCTTTTTTCTTTTGCTTGTTCTGCTTGGGTGATCTCTGCTATCTTGTCTTCTAAATCACTGATTTGATCCTCTGCTTCATCTAATCTGCTGGTAATTCCTTCAAATATGTTCTTTAGTTCAACTATTGTATTCTTTAGTTCTGAGTTGTTTTTTTTTTACATTTTCTCTATCCTTCTTTATGTTCTTACTAAGTTCCATAACCATTCTTATCATTGGTGTTCTAAACTCTGTCTCTGATAAGTTGGTTACCTCTATTTCATTTTTTTCCAATTCTGGAGGTTTCTTCTGTTCTTTTATTTGGGACATTTTTCTTTGTTTCCTCATTCTGGCTGTCTCTCTGTGTTTTGTTTCAAACTATTTGGTAAATCTTCTAGTTCTAACAGTCTTTGCAAAGTGGTGTTATGAAATATGTGTCCTTTACATTTGACTTGCACCATTTACGTTTTCTTCTGTGTGTGTGCTCCAGAGGTGTCCCATTTGTTGTGTGTCTTCTGTTGAAGTTGAGCTTTACTTGCTTTTGGCTTGTCAGTAGGTGGGATTGACTCCCAGGCTGACTAGCTGTAAGAATTGTCTATGCCAACAGTGCATGAGCTGCTATGTGAGGGTTGACCACTCAGATGAGGCTTGGGCCCTATGGGCTCTTGTGCCTGTACAGAATTCCCTTTAGGTGTGTCACTTGTAGGTCAAACCAAGTAATGCTCTGGTTTGGTCTGGAGTTGGCCTCTGGGTGTGTTGATTCTTGTGCCTCTTGGGCTGGGTCCTGGTGCAGGACAATTTCAGAACAAAACAAATTTACAAGCACAGTGACAACAACAAAAAACAAACAAACAAGCAAACACAAATGCACTCACATGTAAAAAACAACTGACAATCAACACAAACAAAAATATCAAAAATAGAATAAAAGAAACAAAACAAAAAATAGCAACAGCTCCCACCCAAAAAAAAAAAAAAAATCAATACAGAAAAACGGAAAGAACAAGGAAAAGTAGAGCAAGGAAAAGAAAAAAGAAAAGAAGAAAGAGAGAAAGGGTTTATATATATATCAAGAAAACCAGTTTTGGTTTAAATCCAGTCTAGGCTTAAGCCCACCAAGCTATCTCCAGGTTGTCTTCTGCTATACAAAAACTCCTCTGCATCTTGTAGAGACAGCACTGGCCACCTGGTGCCCAGAGTGACCCTGGCAATGCAGTTCTTGATGGGTAGGGCTATGGGGTATGATTGGTAGTTTTTACATGGCAGTGCAGTTTCTGCTCTCACCTGCCTAAATGGGCACTGGGAGCACCACAGCCAGTCACCTGGAGGTGGGTTTCTTACCTGTGTGCGGTCTGGGTTTTCGGGTGGAGGCTGGGTAGGGAATTGCCTGTCCAGCTCAAGAGTCTCATACTCTTCCCAGCCTCTTCCCTAAGTCACAGCTACAAACTTGGTTTTTACAGTTCTTCAGGGCTACAGCTCCTCTGTAATCTGACATTACTCCTCAGTTCAGGGAACAGCTTAGGACTCTGGAAGGGCTGGGATGGGAGAGCTATGGGAGAATGGGGGGAGAGGTCCAGGTATGGAGTTTCATCTCCAGGTATGGGCTGAGAGAGCCCAGCCTCAGTTCTCAGCTAAGGTTTCTGCCTCAAACACTGGACAATGCTGTCCCCTGTGCTGATCTCTCAGCCAGACCGTGGGGCGCAATGGCCTGGCTTTTGCGATTTCTGGTCTGTGTCCTGGGGCCCCACATCCCCGCAGCTGTGGATGTAGGACACATCTCTTTACCACTCCCATCCCTCTTCCCCTGCTTGCCCAATTTGTCCACCTTCAGACAATCCTTGTGCGAGTCTCTTAGCTATTCTGTGTGATGAGCAGAGAATCCTTTAATAGGTTATAGATGTTTAATTTGTGGTAACTTCCAGGGGAAAATTCAAGAAGCCTACCTCACTGCTGCCGTTCTTATGACCTAACCCCTGTTGATTTCTAATTTTATTCCATTGTTGTTGGCAAAGATATTTGGTGTCATTTCAACCTTCTTACAATTGTTAGAAATGATTTTGTTGCCTAAAGTGATTTATCCTGGAGAATGATTTGTGTGCACTTGAAAATAATATGTATTCTGCTCTTTTGGGGTGGAATGTTCTATGTATGTCTATTAGGTCCAAATGTTCTATAGAGTTGTCGGATTCCACTGTGTCCTTATTGATTTTCTGTTTGTGATTTCTATCCATTATGAAAGTAATTATCAAAATCTCCTAGTATAGTTGTATTTCTATCTATTCTCACTTCAGTCCTTTCAGTTTGCTTTATATATTTAGCTGCTTTGATTTAAGATGTATATATATATTTGTAACCATTATATCCTTTTGGTGAATTGACCATTTTATTATTGTATAATTATATTCTTTGTCTCTCAAAGTTTTTGAGTTAAAGTCTGATTTTTTTTTTTTTTTATAAGTATGACCACCCCTGCTCTCTGTTCATTACCATGTATATGGAATGTCTTCTTCCAGTGAACTTTCAGCCCATGTCTGTCCTTCAATCTAAAATGAATCTCTTACTGACAGTGCATAGTTGGCTTTGAAAAAGTATTCATTCAGCCACTTCATATCTTTTAATTAAGACGTTTGATACATTTATGTTTAAAGTATTTATTGATAAGGAAGGACTTAGTATTGCCAATTTGTTCATTGGTTTCTGTTGATGTAGTACCTCTTTTGTACCTCTTTTGCTCTATTGCTGTCTTCCTTTGTATTTCATTGATGTTTTGTTGTTGTTGATTTGTTTGTTTTTTGTTTTTGTTTTTGTTTTTTGCAGTTTACATACTTTGATTCCTTTCTTATTTTATTCTATGTATATTATTTAGGTATTGTCTTTGTGGTTACCATGGAGCTTATATAAGGCATCTTATGATTACAGCAGTCTATTTTAAGCTGATAACAACTGCAATCACATACATATTATCCCTCACAGAAAAATCATAATATTGGACATATGGTCCAGTTCTTTCTTCCCTCCCCAGAGAAAAACTGGGAGATGGTAATTTCTTCCTCATTGTATGACACGGTGCCAGAGTTAGGGATTATAGAATAAGGGTGTCTCAAATTTTTCTACTGGCTTCCTTGTGGCTGATTTCTTAATTGCTCAGGATGCAGGAACCACTCAAATATTTTCTGCAATTCTTACAAAGGGAATTGTTCTGTGTAAAATTGTTGAACCAACATGTCCACGGGTGGAAAAATAGCCCAAACCTTCCTCTTGCTGATGTCACACTCTGAATATATCTTGACAGTAACTAATATTTGGTTGTTAAAATGAATTAAAAAAATACATACATTAAATTATATAAAATGTTGGATACAGCATTAAGACCCTAAGGGTAATGACACAATATGATTTATTCAGGTAAAAATTAAGTTAAAAATGTTGAATTATTTATAAATCCAGAGACAATCAATTCAATTGTTCAGATTCATTCACAGTGTATATTGATTCCAAAATCTACCCCAGGAACTTGGTTTTACTCATCAAGTAATAATTCTCAATGATAAACTTGAATATGACGGTTTGCTTCTATGGGTTTTATTACACTCATTTTTATTAAAGCTGGAAATATATATTATTCAAAATATATAATATAGATTATGTGCAAAATTTGTAATCACAAGGTATGAGCTCTTGAAAAATAGCACAATACATATTTTAGAAGAGCTTAGTATGTTTGTTTTAACCAAAATTAAAACCAAACCTTTGAATTAGCTAAAGGCAATCGCAAAGGATCTACTAGTGTGTTATTTAGAAGGTAGTCTCAATATTGAAAGGAAAAGTACATACCATGTTCAAAGTACATACCAGCATACTGACGAGAAGAAAAATTTCCCTTAATAAACTACTCACCTATTTTCTGGATGTTACAATTGGAAAATATTACCTGGAGAGTGTCCCAGGCACTCATGGACACTTATATTTATGAACATATCTTAAAAAATTGAAATGAGATGAGAGAGGTAGTCCCCAGATGCCTGGGAAGATGTGGCAGTGAGATAGAGAAATAACATTTTTTCAGTAACAATCCTAGGATCTCTAAAAAACATTCCAGATGAAGAAAATGGATATAAAATTTGTTTACTTATATTTAAAAACTCATTATAAACCTCAAAAAATACTGTCTCATTCTATTTGGCAAAGTAATAGTTACTAGGATGAGCAAAGAATGTAATTGCAATAGCAATTCTCATAACATGACTTTCCTTTAATCCACTCATAATGTTCATTTATCAGATGACAAGACTGCTGACATAACTCAGTGTGACCACAATTTTAGGCATTTCAGATACGGATACATGACATCTGGTTGCCAGGTAAATGCCTATGAAATCAATCTCCCATGCTTTCTTTAAACAATTTATGCAAGTCATCACTTTACAAAACTATATTTTTCTACATTCAATTGTGTTCTAAATAAAATACAGTCATTCCCTGAAGAATTGCTAGTTTTCAGTAAAGACTGCTGATGTTCAAAGTACATACCAGCATACTGATAAAGAAAATTTGTTCCTCTTCTCTTTCTTATATTTGCTTTTCTATATCAACAATATATAAATCATTGGAAAAGGAAATTTAAAACAATCATTTAAGAAGCTTAGAAAGGTGAATAAAAGAATATCCCTGAATCTAGAAATGTGCTATGTAAAAACACAGAGTCTGAAACAAAATTCTATACTATACCCTCTTCATGAAATGTGTTGTGAGAAGTTATATGAAGGTTTGGCAATTAAGTTCACAGATTCATCCTAGAAAAAGTGCTATATACCTCATTGCTGAATATCATTACAGTCACATTTGAAGTACTCCCCTTGGGAGTATGCACTGTTGCTAGCACCTAATCTGCCTTTTAAATGGATTTTGGAACTATTGTTCTGAAATGACCAGCAGAGCTGTCATTGTTTTACACTTGATGTCCTGAATGTCATCAAAATGTCTTCCTTTCAATATTTCCTTTATCTTCGGGTAAAGAAAGAAGTCATTGGGGCCAGTTCAGGTGAGTAGGGAGGGTGTCCCAATACAATTACTTGTTTATTGGCTAAAAACTCCCTCATAGACAGCGGGCTGGTACATGGCTCCTTCAGGACCATTTTTGTACATATCTTTCTCATGACAAGACTTTCAGTTAAGATTTTCTTAACTATTTTTCTATCAATGTTTACTTGGTCTTCTATGATTCTCACAGTCAGCCGATAATTTTGACTCACAAGTTGATAAATTTTTGCAATGTTTTCATCAGTTCTGCTTGTTACTGGCCACCCTGACCACTCTTCATCAGGGACATGTGTTCTCCCCTCAGAAAAAAACATTTAATCCATTTGTACACTGCACTGCCATTTTCTTCACGGCATTATCCCCATAAACTTGTACTAACATGTGCTTGATTTCACTTCCACTCTTGCCAAGTTTAACAAGAAATTTAATGTTTGTTTATTGCTCTAATTCAAGCTCAGACATTCTCATGACAGCACACAGAAACACACAACAATAATGAATGCCACTCAGCAAGATACCATCACACGTCGACAAGAATACAGCTGTGAGACATTGATATACCAAGGTTATGAAACCTTACCAAGCTGTGTATATAGTGCTGCTAACGTAAGTGCATAGTGGCAAGTTCACAAACAAAATTGTCAGACCTCATATTCTGGTTCCTGGGAAAATACCTTGGAAGCAGCTATAGTTCAGCAAATAATTGTTGAACAAATTTTCTTGAATTACTTCAATACTTTTCTATTGTTTCATTTAATTTGTTTATTATTGTTTTTGCCTTCTAGATTTGGCTCTCTTAATTCATTCTTTGATATTTCAGTCTGATTTTTAAAAAAAATTTCAGGTTTTGAAACAAAAATATGGTTATGCCATCATCATACATCTGTGAGTGCTGGATTGGGTCAAGCTTACTCTACATAGAAAACCCAGTCCAGTACTCACAGATATGTAGGTACACACACATACACCCCGCACATGTGCGTACATACTTAATCCACATACTACTTCAAGTTATCACCTCAGCTTCCAACTTATATGTAGATCAGTAGGAAAGCCTGTCCTAAATCCTGCCTTACCTACCTGATCCCACCTCCAGCTTTAGAAGGTGATATTCTCCCATAGGATACTCTGCTTTACCTTCCTGTCATATAAATCACTTTGTAGTTTAACTTCTTTTCTCCACATAAAACTATAAGCTCCTGGAAGATGGATCTTATTATTTTCAATGTTTACTCCTTGTTATTATTTCTGCTTTGTACCTCTGAAGTAATGAACGTATAGCCAATGTATGAAAATATCCTAAAACTGTCTAATTTCCTATTCTGGATTATAAGAAAATAGTTTCCGTGAGATCTAACTGCTATTTTCTAAAGATACATTGCATCCTCCCCTCCTTGCCGTCACTGAGGCAATTCGCTACATATAATGCATACTTGTCCTTCCTCTCAAATGTCTGGTATTCCAATCTAAATAATTAAAACGAAATATTTCAAACCTGAATTAAGGCTTTATTCCTTTGTTCTGTGATCATTTATTATCTATAGTGAAATGTTTCCTCTAAATGCTTTATATATTATAACATATTTATCAGTTTTGACTGACTGCTTTGCATTATAATTATATTGTATTTGGAATATTGTTTGTTAATGCTTATGTAAGTGTTATGTCTCCCATAATTAGGATAAATGGCTATGTTATTTTTTCTCAACTCTGGTATTATCTAGTACACTTCTTACATAAAAGGAACCAAATACTCTTTAATAAATTAAATTCTAATTTTCTAATTTGAGGTACTTATGCAGTTGTCTGTGATCCCAATTGAAAACATTCCTGAGCAAATGTGCATATGAAATCAACATCTCCACGCAAATCTCTATTTCTAGGAAATGCTTCAAGTGAGTTTGAGAAAGAGAAAGTATAGAGAACATTGAGTTATTTTATTTCCCGATGTTGACAGAATGAAATAGAATCATTTAAATCAAATAAGTCATGTAAATTAACTAAGTTATATAAATACAAAACCTACGTAAATTTTTAGTTAATCTATCAGTGTTTGCAGTTATAATTATGAATGCTACTGAGAACAATATGTCGTTAAATTTATTGGCTCTCTATACATTATGTGTAATTTATTTTTTCTTTTTATCAATTTATATGAAAATACTTTGTGCTATTAGTATCAACACACACAGACATATATATTTATATTGATTCCTTGATATGTATAAAAAGGTTAAATTGGCCTCATTTGAACTGTAAAGTGACATTTGACTGCTTAAGGTAGGATGAAAAAAAGTCTAAAGGTAATTTTCCAATTGTGTTTGCTCTTTTCTTAATAATGAAAATAACCTAAGAAATTGAATGTCTTAGTATCCTAACAGATTTTACATGGCACCTTAATATTATTGTGATGATAGCAGTGGTTAATAAAAAAAAAAAATCAACATTTAAATAAAGTTCTATTACTGTAACTTCCCCTGTTTGAGCACCTCTACTCAGAAAATACAGTAATATAAATGACATAGTAAAGGTTAAGAAAAAAAGACACTCAATTTAATATCTTTGAATTTAAATTTAATTAATGAAAATGCTATCAAAGATAGCATTCCATTGTACTGAGTACGTCTAGCCCTATCAAACTATCCATTAAAAATATTATGAATAATTAATTTAAAAATTTGCTTTTATCAATTTGTAAAGCTTATTAAAAGTTTTGAAACAAAAAGTTGAAAAAATAATAATATGTGTCTGTAACGAATAATCTAGATTGCTTGGTACCATGCATTGCTTCTGAAATGCTTCAGCTGAACCTACATAAGCAAGCACTCCTCAGACTTGAAAGAGCATCAGTTAAAGCTATTGTGACCTCATCTGTCAAAGTGATATCTCAGTTACACAAAAACTTCCATCTACCTCAGAAATCCATTAACCACTGATCCTAAATAACAGAGCTAGCATAATGGATGGCTGAGTCTCTGATTGGAATTGGGCTTGACTTATAAGGCTGACTAAGCAAGCAAGCATTGTAAGCTAAATGAAATCAAAGTAAGAAAAGTTTATAGCTTACAAAATATCACCACAACAACAATAAGTGAACTATTACTTAATAGTATAAAATGATTGCAATTTTATCTCAAAATACACAATTCCATTTGGTTATATATGTGTGAAACTGTTACTTAAAATAAGTGTAATATTACCAAACACTCATACCATGTTTATGTCTTGCCACATGCTGTTCTCTAAAAGCTTTACAAATATGAACTCGTATAAACCCCACACAAGCTCTCCGAGGTGAAAACTTTACCATGTCTATTTTTACTCATGAAGGAACTAAGACCCAGAGATTTGAGTGATTTGTCATAGTTCACACAGCTAGATGTGGGAGGGGCTAAGATTTTTTTCCCCAGACATTCTGGCTCTAAAGACTATGCCCTTAAACTTCCCAATGTACAGTTTTCTGAATCAATCATTAGTAAAATGTAGTAAAACAATGTCACATGATGTTTCATCCATAAAAGATCAAACAGGACAGTATGTGCATGCTCTTTATAACAATGACCTAAATTTTTAATATCTTAGAAATGCAAGACCCTGATATCATATGAAATAGCATACAACATTTGACAAACCTAAGTTACAGTAATTTGGCAGATGAATATTCCAGTATAATTGAAAATAAAAATGGTACTTGGATATTTCCAAATGTATTGAAGTGGATGGAGATTTAAATAAAATGGTGATGCTGAATAATTATAAAGGGGCCATTTACTCTAAACAACTTAAGGTAGGCTATTATTCAAGGGATTGATGACTCACTCTGAGTCTCTGGAATAAGAGACCTGGGTTCCTTCCCAGTCTAATCACTTGTTGCAAGCCTAAACAATTTATTTTTCCTCTCTTAGCCTGTCTCTCAAATATATCACCAATAATATTTACCTGGTAGAGTGGTTTTCATTGCTAATGAATACAAAATGTATAGCTTAAGGCCCAGTACACAATTAACACTCAATAAATGCTAGACATTATATCACTAATTGCAAGTTTTTATTATTAATCATTCTGGGAGACATCAACTCGTGTGCAAAAAACCATAACATTTAAGAATTATTTATATTTTTGGTTTTATTATTTGCATAATTATATGTGTTGGAATTTAAAATGCGTCTCTACATTTACCCAAATCTCTTTATATGTATCCAGTATTTTTTAAAGCTAATCTAGTTAGTCAAATTTCACCAAAAATATGATGTAATAATGACAAACCTGGTAATGGTACCCTCCAGTCCCCCCCAAAGAAGTGAGCGGGTGTTAAGGTGATTTTGAATATTGGCCTCTTTCTTGGAAGACAGTTTTACTATAGTTTTGTATCAGCTCGTCTACACATATAACCCATTTACTCCTAGACTAAATCATTGTATGAGTCACGGTTCTCCAGAGAAATGGAACTAACAGAATGTGTAGATGGATAGAGGGAGATTTATGTTAAAAAATTGTTTTATTTGATTTTGTGTGCTTGGTATATTCATAATCTGCAGGGTTGACCGGTAATCTGGAGACCCCGGGACGAGTTGTAGCTCAAATCTGAAGGCAGTCTTCTGCAGAAATCCTTCTTGGTCTGACAAGTTAAATCTTTAACTAATTGAAGGCCCATCCATATTATGGAGGATAATCTGCTTTCTTAAAGTTCGCCAATTTAAATACTAATCTCAAAAAAAAACAAAAAAAATCCTTCACAGAAACACCCAGAATAATGTTTGAACTGATTTTTGAACACTGTGGCCCAGCCAAGTTGACACATAAAATTAGACACATAAAATGATCTTCTAGCCGTAATTTTTGTGCTATAATGTTCAGTTGAACAACATGTCTGGACATTCATTCAGGTGACATTTTTTTTTTTTTTTGCAATGAATATTTTAGACCCATAATTTCTTTCTTAAAAACCCACTGTCCCTAATAGTTTCCCCATTAAGTAGATAGTCTTAAATGACATAATAGGGTATGGTTAATTAATATTTTAAAATTATATACACATTCACATTTCAATTTATAGATAAATATGGAATCTCAATATTATTCATGCTATACTTTTTTTTCTTTTTTTAAACTGGGACATTACTTCTTTTTTTAAAAATTATATTTTATTTTTTTTAATTACAGTTGACATTCAACATTATGTTAGTTTCTGGTGTACAGCATAGTAGTTAAACGTTATATAATTAATGAAATGATGTGCTCGTAAGTCTAGTACCCACCTGGCACCATTTGTAGTTATTACAATATTATTGATTATGTTTTAATCAATGCTGTACTTTACATCCCCAGGACTATTTTGCAACTGCCAATTTGTGCTTTTTAATCCCTTCACCTTTTCCACACAGCCCCCCAAATCCCTCCCATCTAGCCACTACAACATAAATAGACTCATAAATAGACTATACTTTTAACTTAAATGAGTTTCAATAATAAATCCCAGATACTATCTTCCAACTTCAGTGAATAGGCACATGTGATATTTGTTAATAAAAATTCAATAATATAGTTCCGTTTAATTTTTAATTTATATATATATATATATATATATATATATATATATATATAATTTTGTGCATGAAAGCAATGTGTTTTATTTATACTGAAAGGTATATAAAACACATTAGGTAATTAGTTGGGTATTAGTGTTTGTGTTTGTTTGGTTATATATTTTCCTGTGTAAGCAGGATGCAGCAGGCAACATTTCTATACCTAAGTGGATAGTTTGGTGATTTTATTTTAGAAAATAGAATAAGCTCAGATGCTACCGTATATATTTACTATTTTATATACGGCCTAGTAACTATATAGTAGACTAGATCAAATAGCTGAATAACAGGAACTTATAAATGTGTGATTTAAACAAGATAATATGCATGCCCATCTAATTTGTGCCAGGCACAGTGCTAGAAAGTATACAATGGTCTACTATCCTAAATAAATTTTCTCACTTTCAACAGAAATCCCACAATTGGGTGAATTCAGCACAGGATGAACCTACAACTTTTGCAGGGTGGGAAATGCAGGATGTGATTTTTTTTTTTTAAATTAATCAGAAGGGAAGGACTTCTTTATGTTCTTTAACAAACTTATAGCTTAAAATAGCAAATAAATGGACATTAAATAAAATATATTTGTAGGTATACAGGAGGAAAGTAAATGCACAATTCATTATTATCTATGGAGATGGTAGAGCAGAGTGAGAGACAATACGTAATGCTTTATACATGTAAAATTGATTTACAATGAGAATATGTTTACAATCTTGAAAGTAATCATTAAAGTGTTATTTGGCAAATTATATCACATTAATAGAGACCTGTTCTAATATACTGGTGGGTTCTGAATTGTAATTATTAATTACAATTAAGTACAATGAACAATGAATTATATTTTATTCAGTATATGTGTCTCTCTTTCATATATACATATCTGAGTACATTATTTTGTGTTTTAAATTAGACATTAAAAACTGTCATTTTCGATGTGAAAATGTGTACCTTGAAATTCCTCATTGGGCTTACAGTGATAACATTAGCAAAACAGAAGATGAAATTAAATATTTTGTCCGAAAATGTGTGTGTGTGTGTGTGTGTGTGTGTGTGTGTAACAAAAGTTCCTATGGCTTCTAAGTTGGAGGATTTTTTTTTTTTTACTTTTTGTACATAAAGTGGAATTTTCAACATTCAAATTTCATTGAGATTTCCGTTACGAACTACTTGCTGAATGCTGTAGAGATGGAAAAATAATTTTCCCAGTACCCTACTAGGTTCATGGCTGAGACCCACTCCTACCCCCATAATAAAAATACAGAATAAGAGGAGAAAAACAAGCAGAAGTTTAGTAACATATGTACCTGGAAATACCCAGGAAAACTGAGTAACTCTCTCAAATGGTCCAAACCATCACCTTAAACCCTTTCTCCAGCTAATGACAAAATAAATTGGGCAGGGGGAGCCAATTATGAGATTATCAGGAAAAGCACAGTAAACAAGGGTATGGTTATGCAGATTTAAGTCCATTCCTTCTCCATTGATAAATTCCTAGAGATCTAGTTACTCTTCCTGGTACAGAGGGAGACCACTTTACAAATGAAGAATTCCCTTACAAATGTCATGTTCTCTTACAAAAAAGATAACGTCTGGCTTTTCAGAGCTTTTCCTATATCTGCTATTTTTTAAAATTAATCAACCTAAAATAATCCATATGCCAAAAAGGCATATTTTTGGGTGACAGATTCTGCTTGCCACCAGTGGAATAAAAGCCTATTTACAAAAATCAACTGATTTTGTAAATCCTATAAATGTATGTCCCCACATGTTCTCTTTTGGTTGGCAAACTTATGTTCAAAGACGAAGATTGTTTTGCCAATATTTTATTTAACAGAAGTTTACTGTGGGAATTATAATGATTTCACAAGCCAATAGCATATAGTATAATGTCTCTTAATAAGCCAATAAAAATAGAATACTTCAAAGAATGATGTGTTAATCACACTATTTTTCTAGGCAAGGGGAGATAAAAGGAATAAAATACAAATTGAATAAAGGTGTACCTTCAGAGCAGTTGGTACTCAAGAGACAGACACACCTTAGCCAACCAAGAGCTTATGTCCAGCTGCCAGAGCAAAAGTAAAAGTCTGTTGTTGCCGTAAAGCTTCTTGCTGGGGGATAAAGACACCATTATTGATGGACATGCTGATCTTTGCAGGGTCACTGCAAGGTGTTGACATAAGAAACTTCCAAACCTGCAGAGAATCTTTATGTTTCTTTTAGCCAATCAGACAATATTGCCATGAAGCAGGATATGAGTGGATTAGGCAAATGCTCCAGGGAGTGGCAGTTTTGCAGTTTACTTTATACATTGGAATCAAAGGAGGATATGTAAGAAGGGTTACATGAAATGCATTTGTGGTAGATTAAGGTGTTGGGAGAAAGCAAAATGAGGAAAACTCTGGGATTCGATAAAAAGTAAAACGAGGACATATACTTATGTTATATTGGTGAGTACAGGATAATTAATAATTAACATTTATTTCATATATGTTACCGTGCTAAGATCTGGCTGCCTGCCACTTGAAAAATTTTTTAAATTGAGAGGCAAGGTTGGTTTAAAAAAAGCAAGTTTATTCAGAATGCTGGAATTTTGGGAGGGTGGCAGAGTCCTGTCCAAAGCCCATCTCCTAGTTCCTAGAAGGCACAGAAGGATTTATGGGTACACGGGAAGAAGTAGAACAAAGGAAAAGAGGAGTTGGTCAGGCAGGTCCTAGGGCTGATGTGGCTTCCTAGGGTCTGGTTTGTTTTAAGATAATGTTCTCTGGACTCAGCCACGGTGACCTGAGGCTTTATGTGTTACCAGCAAAAACTGCAAGGGAGCAAAATGCAATCCTATGTCCAGGTACCTGAGGATTAAGAAAATAGTCCTTTCTGGTTAGGATTCTGCTGATTTGATGTATTAATGAGGTACTGTCTTTCCCCGAAAATAAGATCTAGCTGGACCATCATCTCTAATGTGTCTTTTGGAGAAAAACATGATATAAGACCCAGTCTTATTTTACAATAATATAAGACTGGATCTTATATAATATAATATAAGACCAGGTCTTTATGATATGATATGATATATGATATGATATGATATGATATGATGATAAGATATGATATGACATGATATGATATCGGGTCTTATTTTACTATAAGACTGGGTCTTATATTAATTTTTGCTCCAAAAGACACATTAGAGCTGATTGTCCAGCTAGGTCTTATTTTTGGGGAAACATGGTATGTGTAGAAAGGGAACAAAACAGAGTTCTTAAGTCAATCAGTGAAGGGAGAAACAAAGAGAAAACTGCTGACTCTCAGGGTGGATCAAACTGCAAACTAGCTACCTTATTAGTTCCCTGAGTTTCACCCTTATACATAGAGATGATATTTGGGGAACCAGATAACAATGAGGTGTTCTGTGTTCTCCTGCTCTGGTGAGGTGGGTGGGCCCTTAGGGGTCCAGAAAAAGGGATTACTCTTACATTCCAAGGGTATGTTATCTTAGATACAAAAGACCACAGACAGACTCACTTAAACATTGACCTTTGTCAAGGAAGCTACAGGTCTAGGATGTGAATACCTGCTATGACTCTCTTTTAGTTAGGAATTTTTATGTTCAGACCATCCTGTGTGGTTACTTTTGTCTCTGAGTTTATAGGGCCCACCATGCAGGCCTCCCCTGAGCTTGTCAGGTTTAGCATATGTCCCCTTTTCCAGCCACAAAGGCTTTCACCACTGTAGGTAAAATAGTAACCTTACCATGGGCAGAAGCTAATTCCCCAAAAGTCTTCAGAGTTATTTATGTCAGCAAAGAGTCAACTTGCTCAAGCTGAAACTCTCCAATAGTCTTAACAAACTCTCAGTGTTTATAGTCTAAATGTCCTCTTGCTATCCTTGCTTCTTCAGTTGCTTTTTAATTGATAAGGACCCAGCTATACTCCTCAGCAGCTGAGCTGCTGAGGGCTTATTAAGGATAACTGATGAAAGGATGACATCCTGACACATCTTACTTCACTTGTATATCAAAACAACTTTACCCTTAAAAACAACTTCATTTTTGTCTTAGTCAAATGGATCTGAACCATATCAAACCAATATACAAGACCACCTCTGTTTTTTTCTTTAGTAGAACTTGGATGCAATAAAAAAAAAAATCTATTTTTAAAAGTTAATTGTATAATTTGTATCTATATTTGCTAAGGTAAGACAAACTTCACTGTTTAGAATCCCAACTGGATGCCTTATCATTAACGATCATTGAGTGTTACTGTTGAATACAATGAGAATCTAAAACTATTACCATACATATGCCATTCTTAACATAATGAAGTTTGGTGATGGATATGGGAAATTGCATTGATTTCCATTTGAGAACCTTCTGACCTCACTTATATGCAAAGCAATTAATTGTCGAACAATGAGTGTGCCTTGCATAAATACTTTCTCTTTCAATCACGAATGAAGCCTTCCATTTGAAAACACTTTAATAGGATAGCAGAACGGCAAGTGAATTTAAAATCATTGTCCATCTGTTTTACATGTATATCAAAGATAGCACCTTTGTTCTTTAATATTTCATGTGATTTCTTAAAGTTTACATTGCAACTTTATATGCCTTCATTTATTTTTAAGAATCTTTTGAGCATACTATAATGTGAGAGTTCATTAGGTAACCATTTATAAAACGTGTGTATTATAAAACTGAACATGAACTCTCCCTTCAGTGACCTATTGAAGCCTCAATGAGCATTACCTTATCTCTTAATCCCTCTTTCTGTCTCTAATCCTCTCCTACATGTGGGGTCTCTGACTCTGTCGCGTATGGGGGGGAGAGGTTTTCCACACATATGTACGTATTAAATTTGGTTATTTTCTCTGTCTCATGTCTATTTGATTATTAAACCAGCCAGAAGGACCTTGAGGAAAGTTTGTTCTTCCTTCACAGTGGCTATGTTGAATTGTAAGAATGTCACTGAGAAAATACACTAAAATCTTGATTTAAGACTTTGATAGTGTTACCAGAGAGCAGGCCCTTCTTGGTGTGGTGTCCAAGTTCTTGGAATCTCTAGCAAAGAATTGAATGAGACACAGTAATACAGTGGTGAAAAAGCAGTTTATCCAGAAGCAAAAGTATACTCCAAAGATGTGGGCGTGGGCCCAAGCAGAAGGTTGTGGCTCAAGGACCCCAACTAATGAAGCCCTGGTGGTTTTTATCCCTTTATTTTCTACAATGGGTTACTCCTTTCTAATTATGGGGCTATTTGATTAATACCTGTGATTAACCTCATCTTTTTAGATTGCGCAGATGTGAGAGTGACTGGTCTAATCTATATAGTTAGGTATTCTGTATTCTTTAGCTTCCTTGTAATGGCTAATGGTTATGGTAAACAAGGGAAAGTTTGGGTAGAGAGGGGAGGTCTTTTGGGTGGTTATTTCTTGTAGGTAATGTTGGACCTGCAGGAATGTAACCTGACATATCGAGGCATCTCGGAGACCCAATTCCTGTCTCTAAATGTCTGTCTTACGTCCCCCTTGGGAGATTTGATCCCCATAAACCTCTATGGGAAGTAGAGGGACAGGAGATCTCTTCTTCTGTATCTGCTTCCTGCTAAATGTGCCCATTGTCCCTGCCTATTGGAGATTCACTAGACTCTCACCCTATCTGATCTTAGATGAGGGGTGGGGGTCTTGAGATCCGCTTGGAGGACCATGTAGATCTCTGTGGTCAGGATGTACTGGAAGTTTTGGTGGGGCATCACTTGTATCCTAATGGTCCCTATATGAGGAGAGATAGATTTTAGTTAATAGAATTAAAAGTGTTGGTCCAAGAAGCATGACTCAAAGCCATTGACACAGGGTGACAGTGTGATGAAAAATTTGTTCAGCTTCATGGAGCCTGTGGCCTTTCTTTTGGTTTAACAGGCCATTCAGTTATTGTTTACCTGGAAAGTAGGCCTGGAAAGAATGCTGTGCTACAATGACTATAATCGACAAGCATAAATCATAAGCTTTAGGGTAATTATCTAAAGCAAGGGGTAGGATATTTCTATAATTCAGGTTAAAAACAATCTATTGTTTATGATTAAGTAATTGATTTGAAAAATGATTATAACTAGGTGCTAGGGAGCTAAGACACTATTGTGAGCAGCCCCTTCGTTTGGCCTGTATCAACAGTGGGGATTGTGAGGGAGGAAGAAACTTTACCCTCCTAGGTTCTTTCAGGTGATCTAATAATTATATCTACATGAGACATTTTAATAAGAGATAGTGCCCACATTTAATTCCATGTGTATGTATGGGAATCTCACATATGTGAGAGAGTCAGATACCCCACATTCATGAGAAGTTCAGAGACAAAAAGGGAAAATGAGATATATGTGACATTCTGAGCTAAGGATGAGGTAAGGCACCTTGGGGCTTCAGAGAGAATAGGTTCATTTGCAGAATAAGAAGAGCAAATATTCAGTAAGTAGAATTTGGCTCTGTCCTATAGATAGGTCATAAAAAGTTATTTCTGGTAATAATTCTTATTATGGGCAAGGCCCCTAATTTAAATTCTTTAAGGACAGATAACTTTCTCATGAGGCTGCAAGGTCTCAATTGTCTTTAGCCCCAAATAGTCCACGTACCACATATCAGGGTGACTTTTTCTGAACTCCTACAGGATAAATAATTGCACAGAATTTAAGAAACATATAGTTGGGTCATTTATCAATACTTGGTCGTTGACTGATTGAGAGGAGAAAATAAAAGTTACATGAAGAAAAAGTCCAGATCTGTTGATATGATACATATCAATCAATCTCTTTCTGTCATCTAACTTTCTTATTTACTTTCATGGATTTTCAACTAGAAAATGTTCGTTAAGAAGCAAAATATATATTTTTGATGATGTATTCATTAAATACATTTTATGGAACATAAGCAAATGCTCTATCAGCATTCTATATTTACTATTTTGTAAAAAAAAAAAAAAAACAACCAAAGGAACAAAAAAAATCTGATTTTAAGAAAAAAGGCATCAGAATCATTATATACACGTTTATTGATCACTTTCCTTGATATTTAATGTATACTTATTTATATGAAAGTGATTAATTTTAAAATTATAATCAGTCTAATTTATTCTTATCAATATATATTATAAACTTATATAGGTAAAAGAGTATTTTTAGCCAAAACTGTGTCACTATTTAATAGCAATGTATTCTTAAGTAATACAGATTAAGACCACTTTTCCCTTACCATATTAAATAATATAATTAAATAATTCATGGCTGAATAAATTTGAGGTAATCAATATTGTAGTTATTAAATGCTCACATCTATAATATGCGGACTGAAATTTTCTACAAAAGATAGTACTAGAGCTGAAAATAAATATTTCAGAGAAAATATTTGTAAATAAACCAAATCTGATTTACAATTGAAAATGTAGGCAAGACAATACCACAGTCATGTCCAATTACTTAAAAAGGAGTTAAGAGGAAATTCTCCTAAGCCTTTGAAATGTGAGAAACAAATCATCATCTTGGTGAAATTTGCTGTTTCAGTAATTCAAGAAATGTGAATAAACCACCTCTATAGGACAGGTAATACAATAAAAAAAATAGTGCTATTACTCCCTTTGACATTTAATATACATATGAGGAATTAAAATACAAAAAATTTGTTTTTTCCTTAAAATGTCATGCAAAGGAACAGTAGTCTTTTCATCAGAGAACAAAGCACTAAAAATATTAGAGATGGAAGTTAGGGAGTCACTTCCATCAAAATTTTAATAGCCTACTTCATGCAGAACATGATTGACTTCAAATTATAAATTAAAAGAGCAAGTCAGTGTTATTATTAATGCTCAAAGAACTCATTTATTTTAGAAACAAAAACAACACTATCCAATCCAGCAGTAATTTGGGTGAGGGGCTTTTGAGATTCTCACAGAATGGAAAGATGCTTTGTGATTACTCGGACCCTAGGAGTGGAGGTGAGGACTCATCTGGCCAGTCTTTCTTGATGACATTTATTCATAGCCCATCCCTGCTTCATTCTCTCCTCAGGTCCCTTCACTGCTAACTAACAATTCTCTGCATTGTAGAGTAAGAAAGTCATTCAGTATTTATATAACAAACCTAGTGAATAACTGGTTAACATTGAGACTTTTATACACTGCTTGAACCAATTACTTTGTCCAGAGATTTAATATTCATATTTGTAGACAGGTCATTACCTTATTCCTATAATGGAAAGGTTGGTGGCAGCGAATGTGGCCACTGATTGAAAGGGAAATAGGACACAGTTGGGGGAGAAGCATCCCCCAAAACTTGAGGTATAAAGTGAGGATGAGAAGATAAAAACAGTCAGGGTCTATATGATGCACTAAAAATATTGTATGTGAACAAATACCAGAAAACAACAGTAAAAATAACCACGATGAGTGCAGTGGTCAGGGTTAAGTTTCAAGGCAGATGATATATGATATCATAGCTCAGTGAAACAGAGAGTGAATGTGTACTGGGTATGAAAATCACTCTCAGAATCAGTAAAAGGGGTGAGCAGATAGATTCATAGTGAACTTACAGCAATCACTCCCCAAACCATATTTGCTGCTCCCTTCAGCCAATACAACTACAATTTCCAAAACCACCTTCCCTGCAGTAGTCCACACCCACAAGATGACCACACCCACAAGTCTGGCCTAATTACTACCAAGTGAATTCAAGTTTCACACTAACAGCAGAACTCAATTCACATCCAATATCCCAACTACAAAAGCGCTTTGAAATGCAGTTTATATTTCCAAACTTGGCAATATCATTGTCTTCTCTTAGCATACTTCTTTTTAGCAGGCGTCCTTTGGAAGACATATAAACAGAGCTTGGACTAGATGCTAAAGGAGCCCATCCATAAGATCTCCCATATTGGGCAACTTGATTCTCCCTTAACAAAATAGCTTAACAACATAATTTATAGAATAACTTATATTTTCTTTAGAGAAGACTGGTTGCCCTGATCTGTTTTTTTGTGGTTGTTGTTTTGGTATTTTTATTTGGACTTCAGAGATGTTTATATGGCTTTCCGATTTTCTTTTGTATCATCTGTGTTTATGGCTAACAGATAATTTCTTCTGACTTAAGCAGAATACCCTATAATCATCAATCATTTCCATTCATAGTTAATACCATACAGAATAAAATGCTTATGAATATTGTTAACATTAATGATCTGTTGAAAGGATCACTTCAGAATAATTTATAGTATACAGCATAATAATCATTAGAGGGATTTTTGAAAACCAATTTAAGATACTATAAAACATACAGAGGATGTCAAAAAATGTACACACACTTTAAGAAACAAACAAAATAAAACTATATTAAAATTGTAATACTCAATATATACCGATAACAAACGATGAATACAAGTCACGTTTGACTTTTGCAATTACAAGAGGTGCTCAAAGTGGTTACTATCAGCATCCAGATACTTGTGATTATGGCAAATTACTGCTTGAGCAATGTTGACCAAAGTGTCCACTTGTATACATTTTTTTGGCACCCTCTGTGTTTATGAGTATATTCTTTATCCAAGGATAGTGTTCAGAATTTTCATGAGATTGTTTAAGAGTGTCTAAAACTACCACAGATATTTAAAAATCACTGATAAACAATGTATTTCCTATAGGAAATTATTCTATATTTATATACATCCTGAAGATTTATTAGGATGAAATGTAAAAGGAATTTTTCTTACTCACTTTCAGAAAGAAAATATGTAAAAAGGCCATGAATGTTTTAATTTGAAAAATAAATTTGAAAGCACATTTAGAATTATATAATTTTAATAGGAAATACACACAAGTTGTAGTTGACCAAAGGTGGGAGGAGGAATCATTACCATAAACCTGATAATTTCATTTAACATGTATTTTTGGATTACAAATTTCTAAATTTGCAATTCAAAAGGAAACATATCATTATATCATTATCAAGATAGTCATTATCTTTTTAATTAATAAACTGGTTATCCATATTGCTTCTGTTTTGCCAAGAAATTATGCAGATATTTGGTTGAGTTCTTGTTTCTTTTCACAAAGCATTGATGTATACACAGTGCAAAAAAAAAAAAAAAAGGATATTGTAATTACTGTTACTGATTGTAGCTATCCCTTTTCTATATTAACATTTATATAACAATGACATATCAGACAAAATATGCATGTGCATAAATAATACACGTCTAAAGAAACATGAAAAAGTGTACATAAAAACAAATATAACCTACTTTGAAATTACCAAATTAAATTTTTTTACTCCAAATTCTGAAATCTAACTGGAGCAAAACAGCTAGACTATTTTTTTTTAAACTCCACAAATACATATACCTTTTAGCAATAATGTAATTTTCATTTTAAAAGGTACAAAATTTTTCTCCTTTTTTAAAATATCACATGTAATATTTCAAAATGCTGACACGTCTAAGTGATATTTTATATTGTGTCAAGTGGTGGTTCCATTTTGATAGTCTAATTGACATCTCTTTTTCTTATTAGACTATCTTTAGTTCTAGGAATATCAGGCAATGATGCTTTGATTTTACTTGGTATACATGATAAAAATTGAAAAATCTGTCATTTAGTGGGGGCTGTAAGTTCAGAACTAACTCTGTAGTGACCAAGTGAAATGAAAGAAGCAACAATTTTGGAAACTGAAATTGAAAAGTTAATAGGCACTTTGAATTTTAAATGTTTCTATATTTCTAGTTGATATTTCTTATAACCTTGGTTTATCTGTGTTGCATTTCAAATAAAAAGAAAATGATGTAGTAGGACGTGATAAATATTGCCAGTAAAATTCTTCTTATTTTTAGCTATAATACAATCCATAATAATTTTACGTGGTATCAAGGCATTCAAATACTTTGCCTTTTCTCTATAATTTTTAAATCTCAAGATGATAATTTATTTTAAAAGTCTGAATTTAGGTATTATATTATATGTTAATACCTTTAGATAATGCAGATTTTGTTGAATTAAAAGCTTTTGACATATGTAATGCTTAATAAAATTTAAAAGGTGAACATCTATCTTTGTGCTATGTGTGAACTCTGTATTATGGCACTGTGTTTCTTACAAATATTTGAGAACATTATTAATACATGCCAAGTGTATTATATAGATGCCAGTTTATCAGAAATTCATGTTATTATCATTATATAAATGACAAAAATAATAATAGGACTGATAGATACATCAATATAATATGTAGTCTAATATTCAGACTGTTACGTTCTTTAAAAAACAGTGACATATCAAAATTTTATAAGTAAAACACATTCCTTTAGACCTAAATCACAACCTTTCCATATTTCTTATAAAATTATAAGAAAGACCATTAATTTTTTTTATTTTGAATATTACAACTAACTGAATATTTAGGAAGCCCAAACTATAATTTACAATTAATTTGTTTTCATCTGTATTGAAGTATTCTTTTTCTTTTTCTTTTTCTGTCAATGAATGCACTGAGTACTAAAGAATCCCAATCTCTGAGTTGGAATAGGTACAGCCCTTAGAAAAGTAAATCAGAAAATGGAAATTTAGAAGCTGAAGAATGTTTAGGTTGATTCTAAAGGTTAAATCAGAGAATATAACAAAGATTTAATGTCTATCATATTGCAAGCATCTTCATGTAGTTTATCTCATTCAGTCATTAGTACATCCATTTGAAAGCTACGATGTACTATCTATATCTCAGAAAACACAAAGTGAGAATAAGGAGCTATTTACAGTTATTTAAATCTGCATAAAGATTATTTGAAGAAACTGACCAAACCTACTAAGCTAATTGTACAAGTAAATTACAGAGATTGAACAACTCTTTATGTAAATATTTAGAATGGGAGCCTTCCCAATCTGGTACCGTATGGAAAGAAAATAGAATACTAAGGGTATTTAGATTGCTGTATTCCATGAGATTTTAGAATCTACTTAAATCTAAAATTGAAACACAAGACTTCATTGGTACATAATCTATTTAACAGGATTTATCACTATCACAGCTGTCCTACATGGGTTAATTTGTATTTCTTTCAGTGACCATTAATGTAACCCATTATTACAATAATAATAATTATATATATTGTCACATTCTGTGGGTCAGGTGGATGTAGAATGTTGTCTTTCATTGTGTTTATTATTTTCAATGACTCTTCAGAAAGATTATTATCAATATTTCACATCTGTGCATGCTGATGGTCAGAGAGGTTGCTTAAAATCTCATATCTATTTTTCTCCATTTACAGAGAAACTGGAGTTTAACTCTAGTATGTCTGGTCATAATATCTGTCCATCTTTTCCTATCCATTTCCAGAAGGGGTCTCTGAAAATTGTTTGAAAAAAAAAAAAAGATAAGAAGTGACAAAATGCATTTTACTGTACAGCTTTAAGTTAAGACAGGGCAAAAAATTAAGTGCCAGAGAAATAAATCACAACCATTTTTTTTAAATGTCATATGGTAAAACATTCATGAAAATATTGCATCTTATATTTAAAGAGTGTTAACTCTATTTTATTCCCTTAACATCCCATTTTTCTCTATATGGAAAGATGAATATTAATAATGTTTCAATTTAACACGTTGCGTATGGCGGGGTTTAAATCCCTCATACCCCTCTGTTCCGGCAGGTTTTTAAAAGAAACTACTTTAAAATGAACTCTTCTCTTTAAAGTGTACATGCTTCTATGCCATTTATTATTTTTCTATGGAATTTTTTAGGATTTACTCAACTATGATGTTAGTAACCCCTCCTGGTGTGATACTGCAGAAAGCAGCTTCCTTTGTTATTAACGAAACACGAATAATTCAATAAAATGTGCAAAGTAAAAAGAGTCAACAGTAAAAACGAGAATTTTCGTTATCCGTCCTTAACGCATGGCTCAGAAAAAAACGAAGATTCTCGTGATCCGTACGCAACGTGTTAAGATATTTAAACTCCCTTTAGGTGTAATTTTATAGGAAAAAGAATTTGTATGTAGACATGAGCAAAGTATTTAGCTTGTGTTAGATACCATTTCATAAGTACTCATACTTTTCAATGTATCTAATGGAATATTTATTTTTAAATAAAGTGATAATATCACATTGTATTAGAAGGAAAACAAGAAAATAGAAACTGTATAAATTATTTTGATGCATTAAAATTTTCATGTGGATCAGAAACTACCTAAGTCACCAGAAAGTAGCAACAGTTACTTCAGATTCTAAAATACAAACCACTTAATACAGGTGTATAAAATTATAATATCATGTCATTCATAATATTGATGTCAAAAATAAGAACACACTTAAAAATAGCTACTTTATGTACCATTTTAATAATCATGGGCTCATTTATCTATTCATTTAATTATTTGTAACAGATTAACATATACAAAATATGCAGTGCTAGTCATATGTTTCCAATGAACATTTTCTTTTACTATGCTAACATAGCTGTTGTGTAACTATCACCATAATCAATTTTAGAATATTTTCTTCACCTACAAAAGAAATCCTGTATTCGTTGGCAGTAACTTGCCATCCCTTATCCCTCCATCCTTAGGCAAATATAAACCTGCTTGTGGCTCTATACATTTGTCTATTCTGGAAATTTCCTATAAATGGAAACACACAAAAAGTAGTTTTTAGTGACCGATGTTTCCTTTAGCATAATTTTTTCAAAGTTCGTGTTTTAGCATATCAATACTTCATTTATTTTTATTATTGATTAATATTCCATTGTATGCCTAACCTACATTTTGTATAAATTCATCATTTATTGAGTATTTTGCATTGTTTTCATTCTTTGGTTAATAAGAATAATGGTATTAACATTCATGTTCAAGTTTTTTGTGTAAACATATGGTTTTATTGCTTTGTGGTGTATACCTAAGAGTGGAAGTACTAGGTCATATGATAATTGTGCAATTAACATTATAACAAACTTCAAAATCATTTTCCAAAACAGTAGTATCATTTACTATTTCAAGTATGAGAATTCTACGTCCTTCTCAATACTTGTTATTACCTGTCTTTTGGGTATAATCATTGTATAAAGTAATATCACATTGTGGTTTTGATCTGCATTTTCCTAATAACAGATGACACTATCTTTTCACATGCTTATTGGTTATTTGTATGTCGTTGTTTTAGAGACATGACTTTTTAATCCCTTTCCTCATGCTTCAACTAGATCATTTGTCTTTTTGTTGAGTTAAAAGTATTTTTTTAAGTATATATTCTGGATTCAAGTCATTTATTGATATATCATTTGCAAATATCTTTCCCATTCTGTGAGTCTTCTTCACCCTTGTTTTTGATTATAATATTTTGATGACAATATTTGAGGAATGCAATTAGTTAATTTTGATAAAAATGTATTGACTTTTACTTTTTTATATATCTGTTGTAACTTGTGCTTTTGGTACAGTATCTAAGGAGGCTTTGCTACGCCTGATCCAAGGTCATGTATATGTAGTTCTCATTTCTAAGATCTTTATAGTACTAGCTTTTACATCTAGGTCCATTTTGAGTTAATTTTTGTATATGATCTAGGTCCATTTTGAGTTAATTTTTGTATATGATGTAAGAAAGTAGTTCAATTTTATTCTTTTGGATATGTATCCCATCATCAATTACCCCATTATTATTTGTTCGAAACATTACTCTTTGCCCACTGAATTGCCTTTTTAACCTTTTTCAAAATAATTTATTATGTTACAAATATATATTAGAAAGTCCCCTGCAAAGATATGAAAACAATTTTTAGAATTTTATGATATTTTTACAAAACAGTAACTTTATGCAGAAAAACATGATATCATTTGGTAACTTTGAACTGGAGAAAAAGAAACAGTATTGCATACCAAAATAAAAATTAATAATAATAACAATAATAAAAAGACAAATTCTAAAAGCAGCTATGACAAAAAAATACCATAAGCAAAAATATTAATGTGGGACAGAATGTATCATGTTCAAAAAGAAGAAGGTGCTATATGTTGCTGGAAGATAGAGCTGTGTTTCAGGAGGGTAAATTCTAAGAAAATGATAAATTGAATGGGAGGATTTTGCGTACTATTCTAATGTATTCAGTTTCATTCTGTAGAAAATAGGAAGGGAATATAAACACTAGCAGAAATGTGACATGATCTGCATATCATAGAAATACCACTCTAAGGTTGGATTAGAAGATTGTGAGATTGAAGTAGAGGAAATATCAAGGTAGATTTTGTAATAACAGCTGCAAGACATGAAGAGTGCCAGTTAAAAGACAGCAGCAGATATGACAAAAATAAAGTGCAGTTAATAACGATATTAAAAATACAAAGCAAATAGAATTCAGTAATGGATTGAATATAGTATTGTCTTCCAATCATAGGAGAAATGAAATACGTTTGTGAAATTTTCTATTTTATGTGAACTGTTACATCAACTCAATGTAGAATATGATAAAACATATTTTAATTTCTTGAAAAATCTATCATACATATAACAAACACGCATAGATAGACACATATAAATAAAGGCTTAGAATGGAATATTAGAAACACTATCAGAAAAAAAAAAAAAAACACCCTGCTTTATTTATTTATTTTTATTTTTTTCAGTCTCATTGATTTCTCAGTACGTACGTTTGGTTATTACACTCTCCTTAGACTTCTTTCATACTAAATGATAAAGGTTGTTTGATTTCCCCCTTTGTCTGACTAAACTCACCATCATGGTTGTCATCCAGTCTCATTGATTTAAATACCATTTCATTCCTGATGACTCTCAAATGTCTGCCTCCCAACAAGATTTGCCTCTTGAAATCCTGTCTTCCATATTTAACTAGCCTTTCCGCTTAGATGTCTAAAGACAACTCACATCTTCAAAAAACATATATCCAATATGTGATCTTATTAACATGACTATTACAACCTTTTCCAAATCACATTATAATTACCATGGAACATTGCCGTAGCTTCCTGTTTGAAAACCTATATTCAAGTTTTTAATGCTATATAGCAAATCACCCAACAATGTAATGGTGCAAAGCAATAATTCCATTATGCTTGTGGATTCTGTGGGCCAGGAATTAAGGAATATCTCAAATGGGCAGTTTGAATCCCTCCTCTCCTATTTACATGGTTATTTTCTATACCTTATAGCACTGGCTGTGTATTTTAAATGTAACGTTGAACAAAAGCGGTGAGTTTGAATATCTCTGCTTTGTCTCAACTATTAAAGGAGAATCAGTATTTGACCACTAAATATGGTGTAAATTGTAAGTTTTTGTTACATTTCTTTATTCAGGTTAAGGAAGTTCCAATATATTTTTAGTTTGCTACGATAGTCTTATCATGAATAGATGCTGAAGTATCATATTTTTATTCAGTTGATAAATTAAATTATGTTCACTGATATCTCAATGTTATATCAACCTTACATTCTTTCAGTAGAACAGAAAATGTTCCAAATGACAGACTGGATAACTAGTTCCAATTTCAGAAAAACTCACAGAGGAAAACAATGCAGAGGGGAACTCTACTTTTTTCCTAGTTTATCATTTCTATCATATGCAGATATAGACAAGATTATTTAGAGGATCAACGAAACAAAATTGTATAATTACATGATTTATTATAGAATACAACTCATCTTAAGTCAATGACAGAAGCATCAAGTATAGAATATCATGGAAGATCTCAAATAATCTGGCTTATATTTATATATTTGTATAATCCTATACACGTCCTGTCTCTTACTTTAGCCAGAATTTCTCCTTTTATGCTCCGAAGGCAATGTGCTACTTACATTTGGACCCTATTAGCCTTTTATATCCACATCTTTTTATTAATGTATTATTAAAATATGGGAAATCAAAATAATTTGGTCTTCTTTATAACTGTAGTTTGTATCTGTTCAGTCCTTATAAATGACCACTCTACTCTGTAGTTTAATTCCACTTTGGTTTTTGTGATTAAAAATATTTGCAGAACTAGACTTTCTAAGATTGCATTTAACCAGTTGATCTGGTTTCCTCCCACACTTTATAAATTATTTAGTGCAAGATGTTTTTTGTTTTTTGTTTCAGAGTTTTACTTATTTTTTAAAAAAGTATATTTGGACATTGAGACATATATATCTGTTTTTTGTTTGTTTGTTTGTTTTTAAATCAACCCCCTTCAATCTATTCCCTACTATTCCTTGATAATGTCCTATATTTTGTATTTTTTTGTTCTCTCACTGAATATTATAATAGACAGATACTGGATTTCCTGGTTCTCTAATTCTTTCTTTATCTGTCTTTTATTCAGTGTTTTATTTCACATTGTGTTATATCTTTCACTTGATATTTCAACTCTTTAATTGATTTATGGCCATTGATTTTTTAACTTGTTTTTCCTATTAGAATTTCTGAATCATGACTTTAGTAAGATCTTGAGAATTGATAAACACAAGTGGCCAATAATCCTATGTTATTAAAAGTCTACTGGAAAAAAGCAGAGTACATAATTCTGATGGGCAAAAGAAAGATGGATATTTATTATATATCGAACTGGAAAATGGCAACAGGCATTAACTGTCATGAGATAATAGTCATATACATTACTGCATTTGAGTCTACAACAGGTCGTGGGAAGGACAATGATACAATATCTAAAATAATAACTCTTTAAAAAATTACATTTGTTTTGCCTCTCATGAAACTGGTTAGCAAATACAGAATATTAAAATATTTGATACTTAGTGAGTAAATTAATGAACCTTTTTCATTATATTTATTTAATAGTTCAAAAACACCATTGCATTGACTTGTTTTGGAATCTAGTTCATGAAAGTATGTCACATTGATTATATCAAGGTGTATAATAATATTTTAATAATGTATAATACTTTATACCACTTAAACATTTAACATGTTTATAAATAGAAGATATATAAAGTAAAACTAATAATTAATAATATTTTGTTGAGTCACCTTTATATAATGATGTATGTACCCAGCTTTGCTTGTATTTAAGTTGTGAACATTTCCCAAAGTCAGTAAATTTGTTTGAACAAATTATTTTTAATACCTGTAAACACTTCTGTCATCTATATCAACCTGACTTTTCCAATATAATTTTCACCTTTTACATCACTTTTGTCATCTCTAAACTTTGCTATTATAAATAGAAATTAGAATTACACAAATTATAATAAAACATATTCTATTATAGTCACAAATATCTTATGTAAAACTTTTCCATACATATTGATATATTTGCCAAAGTGTGTATAGAACAAAAGAAACAAGTTATCTTGTGTTAAATTTCTTGGTTTATGCTCAAAGAGCTTGCTTATACAAATCTCATCAGAATTAAACTTAATTACATGTAATTGTATTAGTATAGGAAAATTACACTTCATTTGAATTCACTTCATTGCATTTTATATGTATATTGGTCTAAAATATACTTTAATAAAATCAGCTATTTAAAAATATAACTTTCAATTTTCACTTATTAATTTTTGAAAATAATTTCAGAGAAATATACAAAATATCCAACACGTACTATTCAAAGAGAATTCTCATTAATTTCCTTACTTGAGTGATCATGCATTTACTCAGGAGTTCAGTAAAGCTTATCACGATATGCTTGTGTATGTGAGGCTTTTTGGAGTACCTCAACATGAAGTTTCATGGTTTGTTTGTAAACATTTGTTTTAGAGATAGAAATTGTCATCATGAAAATAGAGTTCTACCAGACAGATAATGAAAAACAACATCACTCTTCCATCTCTTACCTCTATAATTCCCATTTTCCATTTTACTAGCTAAGAACTAGTGACCCTGATTTCTTGCAATCAAATGACTAACCCTAAATTCATTTTTGCCTCCTACATTTTCTCATTCCCTGGTGTTTTTATATCAATAAAGAAAAACACAATATGTAATTAAGAAAATTCGGTAACATGGGAAAAAGAAGTCAATGTTTGAACACTATCGTGTACATGCATATTAGGTAAGTGCAGGCAATATTATTTGCCTTATTTGTGCATTAATGGAAGACCGAGCTATTTTTTAATGACCCACTTTTGTTAACTGATCAGCTCTAATGAGAATATTAAAATTCTTTGGTTTTAGTTTAAATGCTAATATTCTATTCAGACATTTGAAACACTGTTTACATTATAATTTATATTTGTTTAAAATTATGACAATCACCTCATTCTTGAGCATAAAAGAGCATTGATTTTTTCCCTCTTAAGTAGGAAAAATTTCCACATTAAAAACAATAACATCCTGAAATATCACTTTAAAATATGAAAAACTAGAAATACAATGTGAGATTTTGTTATTGTTTACAACAATAAAGTGGGCAAAAATTATTTGTCACACAATAAGGAATGCAGGTAGATAAAAACATAAAAGTCTGTAGCATCAAATTCTCCAAAGTTGATTTTATCCTAACCAGCCACACCTTGCCTCAAAATCCCAGAGGACATTTATGAACAGGCAGTGAAGTGTGACTACATCATATTTTAATTCTATTTTGATATTTAACTCCAAAAATAAATAGAAAATGTGACTGGGCAATGATTTTGCATAGCAAGATCTCGTGTTATCCAGGAGATACAAACTTCAGTAGGAAGGGTTGCCTTTGTCTATCCCGGGCTCACAAACTTAAAATGGGGATCAAATGACATAATTGAAAAGAAAACAAATCCTAAATACATTTTAAGATTTCCCAAAATGGCTTAGGAAAATGTGAGTGCACACCACATGTATCCAAAAGTCAACCTCTATAAAAAATTAGCCGCAGAAAGAATACCTAGTCAAGGCAGAGGGAAATACACAGATCCTGACCCACTGTTGATGCTCAGGGATAAAACAGGAGAAAAATAAAATAGGAACCTTTGTAAATGTAAGCCAAAACGTATCCTGCCTGACTGACAGATTGACTGACTAAATAGTGGAGGTTTTTTTGTTTGTTTATTTGTTTGTTTGTTTGTTTTCTCTTCTTCTTCTGTAACTCTAGGGGAATTAACAGCTGAGTTGTTGTATTTTAGGAGTATGGCTAATTTCCAGGATCTGGGTTGGAGTAATAAGAATCATGGACTGTCAGAGAAATCAAACACTTTTTGGAGTCACTTCCTTGTCAGAGTCACTGTTTCTATTTGACTCAGGACTTTTAAGCATTTGATGTTGTTCCTAAAAGCCTATGAGATGAATTAGAGGAAAGTTATGAATAAATTAATGTTAAAGTTAATTTTAGCCAAGACAAGTAGCTATGCTAAAGAGTTACGTAGTGTACATAAGATAATAGCAGAGTCAAATTCATGTTTCCACACGGAAACAAAAGTCCTGTAAAATATGTCTTAATTTCCTTGTATTAATACATGTACCTTAAAAGTCTCCATCCCTCAGTCTATTTTAATATTCTACTTCAATAATGAATCTACTTTCCTCATTTCCAAAGTTGTATTATTACTTAAAAACTCTCTCCTTGTAGCTTAGTTTTTCAAAGTGCCTAGAATTATGATACACAATTTCCTGGCCTGAACTCAAACTTCTTTAAAGAGCTCTTTAATTATTTTCTTTTTTTTTTTTCCTACCTCTCATTCTTTTCTCAAGTCACTGCACTTTGAGTTTCATTTTCCCCTTGTCACCAACATTATTATGTTTTGATTACTGATAACTTCCATGTTAAGAAATGCCAGTGTCTTCCTTTGTGTTACAATATTGAACAACTTTCCACCATTATTTGATGCAGAAGATAGTTCATATTTTCTTGAAATATTTTAATATTTACTTTCAAGATACCAATAGTGTGCTTTTTCTTGCTCTCCTTATTAATGTTTTTTAAAAATTATTTATAAACCTTTTATTTAAGAAAATTTGATATATTTATATCAATATAGAAATATATATATATATATATATATATATATATATATATATATATATATATACACAAATATGCATATTTATAAGCACATTAAATACTACTGTGCCATAACAGCAGATCATACTTTACAACCCTTAACACAATTTTATATGGAACACAAAATAAGCTCATCTGACTTACCATACATTGAAAATACATTGAAGGATTTGAGAATACAAGGATTGTAAATAAGTAGGAAATAAATTAAGGTGGAAGTATCAACTATCAGCTTGGTGTTCCAGATGTGGTCTACATTTGTTTTCTACTTTTGTACAACTAGAACCTGCTAATAATCTTTTTTTTTTTTTTTTTTTTAATTAAATTTACTGGGGTGACAATTGTTAGTAAAGTTGCACAGGTTTCAGATGTACAATTCTGCAATACCTCTATATATCACATTGTATGTTCACCACCCAGAGTCAGTTCTCCTTCTATCACCATATATTTGATCCCTTATACCCTCATCTACCACCTCTTACCCCACACCCGCTGGTAACCACTAAACTATTGTCTATGAGTTTTGTTTCTTCATTTCTTTGTCTTGTTCTTTTGTAGTTTTCAGTTTTATGTACCACATATCAGTGAAATCATAGGTTCTTGACTTTTTTGTCTGACTTATTTCACTTAGCATTGTAATCTCAAGATCCATCCATGTTGTCGCAAATGGTCCTATTTCATCTTTTCTTATGGCAGAATAGTATTCCATTGTGTATATATACCACAACTTCTTTATCTATTCATCTATCAAAGGACACTTTGGTTGTTTCCATGTCTTGGCCACCATAAATAAAGCTGCAATGAACATCAGAGCATATATATCTTTACGGATAAATGTTTTTAGATTCTTTGGGTAGATACACAAGAGAGGGATTGCTGGGTCACGTGGTAATTATTTTTAATTTTTTGACAAATCTGCATACTGCCTCCCATAGTGGCTGCATCAAACGTCATTGTCATCAACAGTGTCTGAGAGAATTGGAAAGCCACGTGCAAAAGAATGAAACTAGACTATTATAAGTCACTGTGTACCAAAATTAACTCAAAATGGATCTAAGACCTAAACATAAGGCCTAAAACAATAAACTGCATAGAAGAGAACATAGGAACTAAACTTATGGACATTGGGTTCAAAGAGGATTTTATGAATTTGACTTCAAAGGCAAGGGAAGTAAAAGCTGAAATAAGTGAATGGGACTGTATCAAACTAAAAAGCTTCTGCACAGGCAAAGAAACCATTGACAAAATAAAGAGGCAATCAACCAAATGGGAGAAGATTTTTGCAAACAATGCCTCTGATAAGGGACTAATATCCAAAATATATAAGGAACTCATACAATGCAACAATAAAACAATCCATTTAAAAAATGGGCAGAGGACCTGAATAGACATTTCTCCAAAGAGGATATACAAGTCGCCTACAGACATATGAAAAATTGTGCAACATCACTAATCATCAGAGAAATGATAATCTTAACTAAACTGTTAAAATGATACAGTTTTTCCCTGATGCCAGTAGTTAAAATGCAATGAGACATGTAGTTGCTACTGTTAGCCTCGCCTTCCCATTTGCAAGGAAACACTGACATTAACTCAGTTTTTCTACTTAGTTCATAAGTTGTAGAGATCCAGAATTTTTATTCAAATTATTTGATATTTTTTGAAAAGTACTTTGAGTTATCTTTATATATGAATATGAAGATAATCCTAAAGTAGTAAAAACAGACAACTTCCTTTTAAAACCTTAATCCTACTGCTTGGTCCATGTAATAAAAGTAAATGTTAAAAGTTACTGTTCACAAACAACCTTTGAATGTTTTGTTATATTCCTGTCTTTTAACTTCCAAAATAAACCTTAAAGCCAAAATTATAAGTATCTTTAATTTCCTTGCTAGAAGCCTTTTTTTTTTCCCTCAAAAATTTATTTTATGTTTATTTTAGCGTTCAGGTCTCCAACTGTAAATCTAATCACTCATTTTCACATGCCTTTATGGAAATCATCTTTATGATGATTTCACCAATAGTGGTGTTTGAATAAATTGGCCCAGAGTCCTCAGGTGTCTCCTATAGGTAATAAGCTGCTCATGAGCAGCCTCCTTATCCAGTCCTTTATCCACTGGCAGACAGATAATAATTACAGCAGTTGTCTCACGTCTATACAGTCCTGCAGAAAAAAGCCCATTATGTGAGGATTTGAGTAGCATGGTCAAATCATATAGAGAATGAGGCATGATAGGACCTGTAATTTCCAAACTAAATTGATTATCCAGGAAAAGCTTGTGTTTTAACATTTACACTTCATGCCTGATGCATCTGCATTATGGCACCTTATAAAACTAGCTCTAAGGGACATGGTGTTGGTGGAAGTCCTGCCTGTGTATCCAGGTATCAACTGAATTTTTACAATCAATTTTTTAAACAATAGCAATGTAAAGGTGTTGATTCCTTTCACTAATACAACAGACTTAGGTCTGTGATCCACTTGTATTTCATGTTTCTCGTTACATAGATTGATAGAGAGTGTGTCTGTTTCTTTTGTTTGTTTGTTTGTTTGTTTTGTTTTGTTTTTTAAATTTTGCACACCCATTTATTTATTTCATCCAGAAAAAAACTGTCTTCTTTTTCCTCATCACTGATTACCCGCTCTTCCTCCTGCCCCAAGGTTGTTCCAGATGCTTTCTTTTCATGGCCATTTTCTTTTATTAAAGGCAGAGAAAATTTAACACCTTCTTTTTTTTATAGGTTCTCAGACCTCTAGTTGCAAAAGATATGAGAGCTGGGATTATATCCTTTCCTGTTAATCCCGCTGCACTAAACAGAATACTAAAGTGATAAATTCAAATGTAGAGATATGGGAAAATTGTGTCTTCGGCAGATTATATATAGAAGTAAAGCTCCCAGACCAGTCAGTCATTAAAATGTGTTATAGGATTTCATCATTTCAACAAAGAATTGACCTTCTAGCATTTTTTCTGTAAATTGAAATAAGTGGGAACAATAGTAGCCAAGGTCAGGTATGATGGAGCAAATAGGTAAGGCTCTACTGGAAAGTACAGTGGAAAGTTTACACATTGAGGCAATGTAACTTCTGTTGCCCTCTAATGTTGGAGAGACATTGAGCCTCTTCCTGTGCTTTCAAATGATCTTCTGGGTAAAGGGTAGAGTAGGGTGAAAAGGAGTGGGATTTTAATATTTTAGTCTACAGGTTACTCAATGCTTTCTGTGGATGGAATATCATGTTTGGACATTTCTTGCAGGATCTGCCCTAATTCAGTAATGGTTTCCCTTTTGAAATCTATGTATAAATATTGGTAAAAGCAAGGGCTCAATTCTGCTTTTTCCTTTTCTTTGCTATCTATTTTCTTTCTATAAATACTTTCCTATGGCTCATATTATATCCCAAAGACTCTCAAATTTGCATCTTTGATCTCATGAGACTTGTATATCCAATTGACTACTTGATATACTTAAATGAGAAAGTTTAATATTTCCCAGATCAGCTCCTTTTCCAGTTACCCATTTTGGTTAATTGTATCCATATTCAGCCAATTGTCAGAGCTAAAATTTAAGCCATTATGATATATTATTCCTTTTCCTTCACTGGCCCATATAGCTTTTAATTTCCGTTTATTCTAATCAGAAAATATGTCCTGATTGTGTATATTTATGTCTCATACTACTCTAGTACTTATGGCCAAGACTTTAACTCACTAATAGATTATTGTAATAGCCACCTAATATAGCTCTCTCCTTTTAGTCCTTATGTTTTTGCAGTCAATGATCCACCCCATGGAAAAAGAAATATTTGAAAAATATACATAAGATCAATGCAACATAGAAAAACAAACGAAAAATCTTTTGGTATAGAAAAAAACAAATTGTCCTCACATAATGATGGCAAGCTGATAAAGATGTTGACAAACTAACTACCATGAAACTTGGCAGTAGGAAAGTTATTAGTGGTCTTGATAAAAGCAATTTGAGTAAAATATAGTCATGTGTCACTTAACAAGAGGGGTATGTTCTGATAAAGCATCATTAGGTGATTTCTTTGTTGTACAAGAATCATAAATTGTACATACACAAACCTAGATGGTATAGTCTATTGCACATCAGGCTATGTGGTACAGCATATTGCCCCTAGGCTGCAAGCCTATACAGCATGTTACTGTAGTGAATACTGTAGGCAACTATAACATAATGGTCAGTGTCTGTGTATCTAAACGTAGAAATGATACAGTAAAAACCATATAAAAGATAAACAATGGTATATCTCTATACGGAATTTACCATGAATGGATTTGCATGGCAGTACTAGAAGTTGCTTTGGCTGAGTCAGTGACTAAATGGTGAGTGAATTGAAGTCCTGAGACATTAAAACTGAATTGAAACCAACGTGAAATACTACTATATGAATATCAGACTGATTAAAATACAAAAGACAGAAAATTCCAAGTTTTGTTGATGGTGTGGAAAAATTTGTTGTAGATGTGGAGTAATCGAACTCATATAATATTGGTGGGATTAATATTATTGCAGTTGTGTCAGAAAACACTTTAGCATTCAATATTGTCATCACTTATGACACAGAATTTCTCATAAGGGATTATCCCACAGATATGAGTGCAATACACATGTCCATCAAAAGACAAAAAGACACGTACACTTTGAAGCTTTATTTACAGTACCACAAAACTAGACCTGATCCCAATGACTTTTATCAGCTGAATAGATAAATAAGTGCTGGGGTATTTGCATAATTCAATACAAGATAGCGATAAGTAGTAAAAATAGCTACTTGTAAAACATTGATGGATCTTACAGATACAATGTGGAATGAAAAACACTAAGAAATTCTAGATCAGACAAAACTAACCTATAGTGACAGAAATAAAAATAGTAATTATCTTCACTAGTGTGATTTATCGTGCCATAGAAGGAGAATGACACAGAACTCTGAAATGCGGAAAAAATTCTATCTTTTGATGGGAAGAGTGTTACACAGGTATAGATCAAACATCAAACCATACCATTAGGATTTGTATACTCTGTATACATGCCACATATCAACTGACGAAAAAAACAACACACAGACACAAAACCTTGCAAATCTTATAATTCCCTTGGTTAGGTCAGACTACAATCATTATTTGAATTAAGTGTCGCTAGATTGGTTTATTTGTCTTTTCATAAAATGCAAATAGTCACTAAACCCTGAGCCCCCAGAGAATAGGAAATTCGCTTTGTTCCTTAATGGATTCCAATTATTAGCAGTAATATTTAGCAAGTATTGTGAAATGGTGTGTGTTTTCATGACTTTGTCTTTTGGGCAAATCAGTCTTTCTGTTAGCCCCCTGTGTCACTCTATATAGTGTAAACCTGAATAACCATGAAGATATTGGGGGGAAAAAAAGAAAAAAAACTCAAAAGTTCACATCTATCCATTTAAGTCTGTGAATTTGGAGACACACAGAGAAATCTTGTAGCTACGAAAATTCTGGTTAAGTAATTCGTATTATCTACCCATTTGGTAAACTGCCTTCCAATATCAAAATTAGTATCTTCTCACAATTTTGGATAAATTGACTACTATAATAAAACTGAATATGTTTCCATGATATTTGAAAACCTAGTGTCATACACTTTGTTCTTATAAAGTATATAATTTGCATAAAAATTAAGGCTGGCATTATTCAAGGTTTGGGGTATATAAAAGATGGAGAATAAAGGCAAGATGGAATATCCCAAATAAATCTCCCTAATCCAAAAGTGCCCCATAAAACAGGAGTTTCACAATGCACAGATCTATGAGAATGGCTACAGACAAGTCCAAGGCTCTATCTTTTATACATCCCTTTAGTCCTCCCTGAACCATAGGGAAATTCCCCTGTAATGTGAACACCAAATTGTCCAGCACTGTAACAGTTCCATATTTACTTCTCCCAGTAGTGATCTCGAGAGAGAATATAATCAAAATTAACAGTCTATATGAGGGTGGGGCCAAATTACACCTGTCTAATAAGTGGGAAAAATAGTAATCTTCCCTCTGAGCAGTATGGGTGCTACCTTTCTTAGCCAAATCATATGGATTTAATTTTCTGCAATAATGTTATCTAGCAAATTGGGCAAATCTCATGTTATTTCCAGTAGTTCATTTTCAACTCAGAAACTTTTGCACTTATGGCTAGATGTGTCTCTGAGCTGCTCTAATACAAGGCTATTTTACATCTCGCTTGAATGTGTTGCTCTCATCTTTTGACAGTAAATATACATAGCCTTTCAAACTCACATTAAAAATTAATGTAATTTTAGCCATAAAGGGAATTGAGTCTGAAACTTTAAATCTTTTTGTTTCTTACCTTCCTCTGGGTTTCCTTACCTGCAGTGTCCAGTTGACAAATTTCATGTAGAACAAAAGGTATATCATGTATTTCTGTATTCTGAAGTGGGATTCAACTTAAAGGTCACCTAATGCTTCCAAGGGTGTCAATTTGGCAAATGATTGAGAATGTGGGAATCACAAATTATGCTAGAATTTGAACTGTCCTGTCGCCTAGATTTCTTCACATAATCGTTTCCCTTTCACTACAGGTCACCCAAACCCCTTACCTAGCCCTTGTATTAATCATGTTGCCAAATCTAGAGTTAAGGTAGCTCGTATTTCTATGATTCTCATTCTTATTCATTCTGGAACAGGGATATATTTAGCTATCTCAGTTCTAAACTTTATGCCTTTTCCCTCAGTGCCACTTTGTATGCCTTAAGAAGAATGTGACTGTGGGTTGTTCACACTTCTTTAGAGAGTCTGAGGAGCAGGAAGAATTTTCTCTCTCAGACATGCTCAATTAGTCTCATAAGGGTAACAATCTCTCCTGTGTAACATTTTCACAATACTTTCTGAGTGTGCCATTCTGACTCCTCTGTCCTGCCTCACTCACATAATTAAAAATGTTTTTCCTTTGTTTCCTACTTCTACAATGGTTTGTTCTAGTAGAATTCCTCTTGTATTTTGTTTTTAATATTTGCTTTAATATTACGGTCTTATTTAGACTTTGATGTTTTCTTTATTTTTAATAGTTGGGCTATTTAACTTAAGTATAACTTAGTGTGGGCTTTAAACACTCAAAACAATAAGAAAGTAATTCCATGTTTAGTAAATGTTCCTTATTGTATTTATTATTTCCTATTGTCCATTGTTTTTGGTGTCTAAGAAAGGGAGGGAGGGGGTGAGATAGAGAGAATGAAAGAGAGAGAGAAGGAAGAAAGGAGAGAAGGGAAGAGGAAGAAGGAAAGGAGGGAAGAAAGGAATGAGGAAATGAAGGGAGAGAGGGAGCAAGGGAGGAAGGAAAGGAAGCAACTGAAGCAGGAAGATGGCTCTGCTACAGTCCATATCAATTGTCAGGGACATTGATGGTTGTGACATACATGAGATCATGGGCTCTGACAGTATTGGTTTTAAAAGGAATTTGGGTAGTAATACCGTGTTTCCCCCAAAATAAGACTGGGTCTTATATTAATTTTTGCTCCAAAAAACGCATTAGGGCTTATGTTCAGGGTATGTCATCCTGAAAAATCATGCTAGGGCTTATTTTCCGGTTAAGTTTTATTTTCGGGGAAACACGGTCGGTGTTCAGAGTGGTCGGCATCATGTAGTTTCAGTGTACAATTTTTAAATAACTTGAATAGATACAATTTTAATTATGCCATTTCTACCTTTGCTATAATACAATTTAATATTTGTCTGACCCTTGTAAGGATTTCAACAATAAAAATAAACACTAATAGTAAAAACTAACTATAAAATGTTTTTCTTTCCTTAATGTCAATATTGGTTTATTTTATTAAAAGAAATCAATCACTGAGACTTTGGAAAGAATAAAACAAAAGTCAGTAAATCAGTGTCTGCATATAGAAATGACTTCAGTTGGAAGATATGTAGCCTATTTACAGCCCACGCTGAGCAATTGCCCCATTAATTTGATGAATATAGACAGTAATTTGTGATGATTTAAGCCTCAAAGTTCTATTTTTCTCTCAGATACATAGGGTTTGTTTTACTTCAATTATTTGAGTCATTGCCTTAATTCCCAATTTAACATTAGTTGTAAAAAGGCCTTCCTATTTCTAAAATGTGAGCTTTTTAATGAAGTTCTTTCTACTGCTGACTTTAACCTTTAAGCTCACTGTGTTATGACACTGTATGTAAATAGTCACCTTAATAATGACATCTGGCAGTACACCAAAAAGAAGAGTAGTGAACGAAATTTTATTCCTTCAATTTTAAATGTATATTGTGCTGTAACAGCATTTCTTCTGAAACTGAAAAAAATGTTCTTAGATGTTTTTTATTTTCATTGTTCTCTCTCGCGCGCGCTCTCTCGCTCTCTCGCTCTCTCGCTCTCTCTCTGTCTCTCTGTCTCTCCCGCCCTCCCTGCCTTCCTGACTCCCTTCATCCCTTCCTCTCTCCTGTAATATTTCACAATGCAGTTTAAACAAGACTCATTTATATGGAACATTTTTGACTTCTATTTGCTCTTAATATCATTTTCTGAGCACTGTTTTGATAATTTTATATACTTCATAAACTGGTATTAATTTAACATTTACATTTATGTATTAAATATATTTACAATGTGACGATGAATGTTTTTTAACAAACTAAAACACCTGTATGTTTGCATTGTCAAAACAGAAAAAATATAAAATGAAGTTTAGTAATTTGATGAAATATGAGGTTTGGTTCAAATTAATATTCTTCAAAACATAACATCTGGCTTTATATTAAACTGTTTTAGAATGGCATACTTATGTGCCATTATTATTTAATCCTGTTCAGTTTAAAATTTTCACCTTTTTACCTTTCTAATTGATAGATTGTTATACACTGAGGACAAGAATAATTCATTTTTACATTTAGTTCTAATTACCAATGAGAAATTGATCAAAATTATTATGATGCCAAACTTATTAAGTTAAACTTTGGTTCTGATTTATCTAAATTTGGATTCTCTACCTTTATTGTATGAAAGCACAGCAGGGATATTTTCTTAAAGTCATTAAGCAAGATTTTGCAATATCTTGGGTGATATTTATGCATTAAGTCCAGTCGATCACTTTGGTCTCCTTTTTATGAGAGGCTCAGGAATCTTCTGGAAGGAAATTTACTCTAGGAAAGTAGAAACACAGAAAACTGCATTTGATAGAGTTACACAGATTGTGCATCTTTGAATCCTTGAATTTTTCTCCAGTCTATTCCATTATTATTCCATGGTGAAACCCAAGGTTTTGCCATTACCGGTAACAACACCTTCATTGTTAATAACACCTTCATTGTCCCACACTCCAGGCTTCACTCAGGACTTTCCAGTACATCCCCTCTAGACCTGTAGCATTTCCGTTTCAGAGGTATTTACATATATTTTGAGCCATATTTAAACATGCAAAGCTACCACAATCCGTAAGGGTCCTCCTCCCCTCTTAACTGAATGATGAACCATCTCCTGTCCTGTGTAAGGCCAGGTGTTCTTGTGCGTTGGATCCAGTGCATGTTTCTTCACTTGATCACTTTACATATCAAGTTGTTCCTGTTTACTTCTTCATGATTGACTGTTACAGCTTATTGAATCAGCCATGTCATTTAATAAGCAAAACATGAAAAGAAAAAAAAACACAAACACAAAAAGAAGAAAATTCCTCTATATCTCCTCTAATTCCTCTATTCAGTTTTATAGTTAAGATATATCTATTCTCTTTTGAATGCACTCTAAACAGGCCTTTGTCCCCATCATTCCTCTAAAAGCAGTAATTAACCTCTAAATGTTGAGTCCAGTTGTCCTTTTTCAGAAGTCATCTTACCCTATGAGCAACATTTGGCACAATTGATTCTCCCAGTTAAGGGAACACGATCATTTATAACAAAAATCCCTGTTCAAAGCCCCCTTATGGCACTGATTTTGACCAATTACCTGTTCATTGTGGCACAACATACCTTTTCTAAATTCCCTTCCCAAGCCTTCTTATGGCATGAAATAGCCCTGTTAGTTGTGTTCTATGACACAAGACACTGCCCACAGCGCTTCTGTATCAGAAAAACCCTTCCCCACAGAGTAAACAACAACTACATCTAACCACAATGAAGTGTAATCTTGTAGAGATCCTTCATGAATTCCATGTAACAGTGTGTCAGAGACTGCTGAGTATCTATTGTTCACTTGCTATTCATAATCAGATAGGATAAAAATTTTTCTCAGCTTTCCTTTGCAATTAGTTTAGTGCCAGATGACTGCATGCTGGTCAGTATTATATGGGAAGAAATATATCAAACTCTATAGGCCTAAGTATAATGACTCCCCATGCTATTCTATGTTCTCTGTTTTCTATTACCTTTTATGATGGTTGTATACCCCATGTGTTTAAGATGATAACTAGAGTTTCCAGGTGGGAATTCCTGCCCATTCTCAGGAATTCTTTTCATTTTCCATTCCCAAATACTGAGAAAACTTGGTCAGAAAATTGGGAAAATCACTTCCTTGAACCCAGATGGTTGGTAGTATCAGCCGTCACTTTGGGGATACGATTCATCGTGGAGAACAGAAAACAGTTTATATCTTGGGATTCGGAAAAGGGAAAGGGAAAAAAATTCCTGAGAACAGGCAGGAATTCCCACCTGAAAACCCTAAGATAATATTACAAAATGACAGGAAAGAAGAATGCAATGCCATCTTTTGGAATGTCATGCAACATGCACTGAACTCTTTGATTTAAGAAATAAATATTGTTGTGTTAAGACAGAGATCTGCGCATTAAAAAATATAACTACACATAAAATCTCCCATACCTTCCTCTAGGTGTTAACATTCACATATCTAACTGCCATTTGAAATTCTGCTCTTGGAATTCTAATTAGCATCTGTAAATTGAAATAACCAAAACCTAATTCCTGATTTTCACTTTAGAAAAACAAAAACAAACACACACACACACACACACACACACACACACACACACACACACACAAATCAGATCATTCCCACAATCTTTCCACCTTTTATGTATAGTTTAGACCAAAAACCTTGAATCAGATTTGACTTTTCCTGTGTTCTCTTCCTATATGCACTGTAATCAAATATTTTGGCTAAATTTTATTTATAATCTGTATCCAAACACTTTAGTTTTCCACTCTTATCACTTTAGCCATAACCTCTTACTTAGAACACTGTAATGGCCTTCTGACTATTTGTTTTGAATGTATCATCTACCTTATGAAATCTCTACAGTGAATTTCTATCTCTTTCAAACCAGCATCTATACAACAGCCTAAAAATTTATGCTGGATTTAGCCCTGATCTCATTAGGAAACATTTGTAAGAGTCATGGGAAAAGATTTTGACCTTAGAATCAAATACAGTATCTGTGTATCAGATGATAGAAGTTGGCTTACGAGGGATGACTAGAAGCAGACAACATGGATTCTTTCCCTTTGAAAGATTGTATATAAATGTGAGTTTCCTGTTGCTTTGAAATAGACAGTTTCTACACACACATAATAAGTAACATTGAAGATGTTAGTGCAAGCCCCCAAATAACCCTATTTTTAACATGTTTGTGGCAGTCAGTGTATTGTCTATAATAACCGAAACCAAGGTTATTTAGGGCAGAGTTTACAAAATATCTATTGTCATGAAGCAAGACTATTTTGGAGATATATAACTAAGAAGAAAACTAGTGTAAATCCTTGATTATGATGTTATAGTTGTAAAAAATTATATTAAAATTAGAAGATATACAGCTTATGAAGATCATTTGCCAGCTGGTGAGACAAACTGAAAGATCCAAGACTAATGACAAGAAAAAGAGTTAGCAATCTATTGGAGGAATCCAGCTAAGAAATAATGAGGATTTGAATCTCTATAGAGCCATGGTATTATAGAGAAGGTGATTGATGTAAGAACTACTAAAGAAGGAAAATTATCAGAATTTGGGGTTTTCTTGAGGAAGGGGGATGGGACATTGGACAGAAATGAAGGAAAGCAATACAACAACTAATAATATCAGCTTTTGGAAATTTGGTAGCTTGTGTCATCATTATCTGATACGCAGTCTATAAGAAGTAGGGGATAGTTTTCTATTAATATATTACCAAGGATTATTTTAATTTAGATTGCAAAATCCACTTGGAAATTTAATTGCTGTTCATAATCTAAATTTCAGTAGTGGCAAATGGAAGTTGGTAAGATATATTGTCTGAAAAACATTTTACCCATTACAAATAATTTTTCTTCTTATTGTTCTAACCAAATGAATGAACAGCTTAATGTACCAATAAAAGAAAAACACAGCAAGAGAAACATCATCAGGTCCATGATTCTAATAAGAATTGGATAGTTGTTTTGACTATAGCTTTTAAATTAAAAATCTAATATGTTTTCATCTATAGCTAAGTACCATTGCTGGGTATAATTGACTATGGTGATATAATAACTAATTTGGGGCATTCACACACACACACATGCACACACACACTTACATGCACACACAAACATAGAGACTTATATTTTATTATTTAGCCTTACATCTTGTAATCATTTTTGAAAGATGTAATTCAGGTCACCATCACACAGCTGGAAACAATGTGCAATACATAGAGAGATGCTCTAAATATAAGGTACAATCATGGGAAAAGATTGACACTAATATTCTCATTTTGAAAAATGAAAGCAAAGCTTAGTAAACTTGACTTTGTAAATTCATGTTAATAATTAGTATCTTCATTCATCAGTTAGCTCCTACTTAGTTCACTCAGTTTGCTACAGGGCCCCATTGCTTTATCAGGCAATATCATCATTTTATTTAAAAAATTTAAAAAAAAAAGAGTTGTCTTCCTGGATGAAAGAACCACCTGGTACTTATGAAATTTCATCAGTTGTCCTAATGCTCATTGTGACTATTTGCACATCTGTTTATCAAATAAAAGTATAAATTTTACTTTCAAATAATTCATAAAAAATAAAAATATTGATACAAGATCAATTTAATGACTCTTGGGACATATATCTGTTGGGAGAATCAGAATTAAAAACAAAATAGATTGCATGACGGCAGATCTATTATATCACACTCTACCTTGACATTGAAAGAAAGATAATAAAGACAATAGAAATATCACTGCTAATACTAATAATAGGTATTAATATTAGTGTTATAACTAACACATTGAAAACTGCTTAGATGCCAAGTACTCTTCTAAGTAATTTATGCTTATTATATGGAAATTTCTAGAACATCTTTAGGAGACTATTTTTTATGCATGAGGAATGGAATTTCCAATTAACTTTTCAAGGACACACAGCTAGTCAGTGATGCAATTAGATTTCAAACCCAAATATGATATACTAGTTTCTTTGTGTGTCTGTGATATTTCTAATATTTTATTGATATAAATCATTTCTGACTTTGGCCACTGTGACATTTGGTACCAATGATTTTAAGATTGACTTACACAAAATGCCTCAAAAAGTTTGTATCACTAATTATTCCTTCAAACAATAAAAGCAAATGGGAATACTGCAGCTTGTAATGGGATCTGACATAGTTTTGTTCTCCGATGGGCTTTGTTTCATCTAGTGCAGTGATGCCCAGACCCACCTCTAGAGATTCTGATTCAATTAGTCTAGAATGAGGCTTAGGCAGCAGTGTTTGTGTGTGTGTGTGTGTGTGTGTGTGTGTGTGTGTGTGGTGATAAATGGTAAAGATAGTTTTAAAAATCTAGATAATTATATAGTTAATCATATATAGGTACATATCATATATACACATGTTATATATTTTATATATAGAGCTTAATTATATAGTAAAATATCCAGATATTAATGCAGCCAAGATTGGGAACCTCTGAGAATTTTAATTAGAATATTTGTTGCCGTGCTTTATTTCTGATAACAGGATAAAGACAATAAATACGAAGGTATAACACAAGTGAGAGTAGCATTGGCGATATATACATATCACCAATCCTACATATATATATATATATATATATATATATTATATATACATATATAGACACATAGGAATTTCACATATGTGAAATTCCTATGTGTCTATATATGTGTATATATATATATATATATATATATATATATATATATATATATATATATATGTAGGATTGGTGATATATATATATATGTGAAATTCCTATGTGTCTTCCCAAAATAGTTAGGTACTTCTACAATTCCACCGGCAATGTGTAAGGAAAAAAAAAATCCATAGCCTTGCCAAAAATAAGTACTCTCAGTATTTTAAATATTATATATTCTGTTGGTTGAAGTGTAAACTTGTAATTTAATTGGCATTTTCCTGATAATGAAAGATAATGAGCATGCTTTTATGTGCTTATAAACTATTTCTATGTGTTTAGTGAGGTGTTTCTCCAAAACATTTTTCTGTGTTTCAAGTTGTTTGACTGCTTATGATTCAGTCATAGTGTTTTTTATATATTTTAGCTATAAGTTATTAGTAACATATGTGTACTTCAATTACTCTGTAGCAAAGAGCAGATATGTTTCTTATCTTGTAAAACAAATGTAATATATTCCTCAAGCAAAGGTAAGCATGTTTAGTGCCCATTATAAAACATCCAGGCTTCCTAAGCTCCGAGTTTCTCTCCTGTAATGCAATGTAGGTGCTGGTGTCATCTGACCCTCTTTACAGTACTCTATGGAAATTTGGGAAGTTAGTGAAGAAAAAAAAAAAAGTTTATACTCCTGCTACTTGTGTTTACATGAGGAGTAAACTCTTCATCTCTGACTCGGGAATCTCCTGTCAACTACTAACATCCATGAAACCATGGCAGACTAACTTGTTAGCTTACAAGTTTAAAAACTCATATATTTTAGAATTCTTGACATTGACTTCAACTGCTGAGCAGCGACTTATGACATATTTAGTACTCTCCATCAAAACTATTCTGACCTTATAGCAATTTCCATGAAATTTGAGGAAAGCAAACAAAACACTGCTCACTCTTGGTTTTTAGAAGATCCTAGTGTGAGTTGAAGAGGTCAAATGCTGCATAATAACTCCATACTTATGTGGCTATGTAAGAAAATGATTACAGTGTCAAATTATATCTTGCTGTTCTTCCTTTGTATAGAATATGATCAGAGGTAAAATATTCATTCATTTATAGACAGTAATTGTTTGATACATTATCATGGACTTATTGACTTGGAAATTTGGGGCAATTTATGTCAGTTGTAACACAGAAATTTTGAGCCTATTCTGTGTCCTACTTGAATGTACAGCAAAGTTCACCCAACATAGGAAAACATCTTGATAATTAAGAGGTACCAAATATCCAGTTCTATATGTATGATTGTCATCTTGTGTCCTAAACAATACCATTCTTGTTTATTGTGATAACTATCCATGACATCTATCGCTGTTTTTGAGTACTACATCTGTCAATGTTAGAGATCAATGCTGAGCTACTCATATGCCGCCTTTCCATGAGAGAAGAAGTTACCTGGTGACAGGTCGATTACATTGAACCTTTTCCAAAATTGACAGAGCAATATTTGTTCTTTACTGGAAAAGTAAGGTCATCTTAATATGGATTTACCTTACTTGCTTCTGATCTTTCTGTACACATTGTTATATGAGGTCGGAAGATAAAGTTTGAGAACTCATCCTAGAAAAAGTGCTACATACATCATTGCTGAAAATAACTACAGTCACCTTCAAAGTACTTCCCTTGGGAAGCCCTGCACCAACACCAGTGCCTAGTCCACACTTCAAAGCAATTTTGGAACTTTTTTCCTGGAATGGCCATCAGAGCTGACGTCCTATTACCCTTGATGTCCTGAATGTCATCAAAATGTCTTCCTTTCAGTATTTCCTTTATCTTCGGGTAAAAGAAAGAAGTCATTCGGGGCCAGATCAGGTGAGTAGGGAGGATGTTCCAATACAGTTATTTGTTTACTGGCTAAAAACTCCCTCACAGACAATGCCGTGTGAGCTGGTGCATTGTCGTGATGCAAGACCCATGAATTGTTGGTGAAAAGTTCAGGTCGTCTAACTTTTTCACGCAGCCTTTTCACCACTTTCTAATAGTAAACTTGGTTAACTGTGAAGTTGGTACAAATCCATAACGAATAATTCCTCTGATATCCGAAAAATGTTAGCAACATTGTTACAAGTTCACGAACTTAATTGTTAGACCTCATACGTGGATTTGGTGATTATCCTATTCACTGTCCTACTACTTAACCCAATATTGCTTTTGGCAAGTCAATCAAAAGAGGCAAAGAATAGCATCTTGTGGCAGTTAGTGGTCTTAGTATATTACCTAGAAATATAGATACTGAAATATAGATTACTGAATTATCTAGAAAGGGTTGTAACAGAATATGGAAATACCATTTATGATGTTTACCAGGTAATAGTAGCTTACATGTTTAGGTACTAATCTATAAAAGAATCCCATGCACTTAGAAACTTCGTCTAAAATATAGTACCTTTCTGAAACCAGAACACAGATATAAGAACCAAAAGATGCAAGCGGAATTCTCTCCCACTACTACCCCTAGTAATTATATTCTCAATATTCCTTCAGTCTTCCTCCCCCTAAGTTTGTCTTCTTTTAATTTAAAGGTATTCTTTCCCCTGAGATAGTCATGTTTCCCACATAGAACACAACAATGGTTTCACTAAACTAGAAATTGATACTATCTCTTATCCATTTTGATCTCGTTATGCCATCTGGCCATTTATGGTTTCTTATGCCACTGAAACATAACCAATGGCTGTAGTGATTGATCTTAATTATCATGAAAATGAGACTGTTACGGGGTAAGGAGTCTATGTTTGGAAAGCAGATTTCTCTGAGACACCCAGAGATGGCGCTAGAAATTGGTAGATTTCCCCCCTTTCTTTTGGGAAAAAAGGGTGATCATATGTTCATTTGTACAATAATATTTGTACCACATAAAGTAGAAACATGATGCTTTTGGTTATTATTGTTTCTGTACTTTAATGTGTATAGAAGGATGTGTTTGAAAGCCGATCACTCAAAGGGTCAGGCTAATTGTGTGCAATGTTTTATTTTTGTATTAAAAACTACCACTGCCCTTCTAATATCTTCTGCACAACAAGAGCTATAAAACTAGAAACTACATTTTCTATACTCCCTTGACTATAGGATTCCAAATTAAAAGCACATATGTGAAGTTTAGAAATTGGAAATAAAGCAAAAGCTATTATTCTCCCACACCTGCAGAAATGGCTAAGTATTTAGGGAGATGGAAGAAATAATATTTGCAGTGACTTCTAGGACATTTGCAGTGAATCACCTTCTTAAATGATGCAGGCAGCTGGACCACTTGAAGCAGCTTCCCATGACTTCCCTACTTCTTGCTTAACTCGCATGGTTCCTCATGGTAGCTGCTCACCATCCATTTATAATAGTGTTGAAGGTAACACATTTTCTCTATAAATCCCATTTTAATAAAACATCTGGAGTATTTTCTGTTCTCATAACAAAACCTTGATTTACATATCAGTCATCAATCTATTTTAGGTAATTAACTATGTCCTTTTGATTTCTGTATTAATTATTGTTAGCTTACTTAGCAAGGACGAATATTCATAAACATGATGACCTATAAGTTAAGATAGCATTTACATGAAAATAAACAAAAATTAAACAATAAATAAATGATTCGTTCTAACTTGCAAAATTTGCTGAGTGGCAATGTGACCTCTATGCACAATAATCTCAATTTTACTCTACGTGACAGTGATTTTCAAACTCTTGAGTAGAACAGAATTTTGTGTAAGACTCATTAAAACAGATATCTGGGATCCACCCTCAAATTTAATTTCCATAGATTTGGGGGGAGGTGCAAGCATTTGAATTTCTAACAAGTTCCCAGGTAATGTCGATGCTGCTGGTTTTTGGACCACGCTTGAGAAACATTGATCTCTTCCATATTTTAAGACTTCATCGCTTTCTCCTCTTTCTTCAAATAAGTATATAATTGATTATTTTAAATTGTTTTAGAGGATCATATATTTTCTTTTCTAATTCAGACTTACTACCTGTCACTAATTCCTCAAGTTCTCCTTAGCTAGCTCATTTGCCCAAGCCTAATGGAATCTGATATAAATCTTTTCATTTTCAGCTATTTTAAAAAAACTGCCTTGCAACCATTTAAAAATATAAAACTGTCATATTAAGTATGAATTTGAAAATGATTCATAATGAAAAAAAGTATAAAAGAACAAAACAGAAAACTCAGTTTGGGAATTGTGTGTATGTATACTTGTGTGTGTGTAAGTATACATCTGTGTGTATATGTCAGTTTTCAAATCTGGCCCCAGTATAATTTGACACCTTTCCCCTTAAATCAGAGGTTCATGATTGTTCTTCAAAGATGTATTTCCTTGAAGCCTAGTCAGCTAATTAGTCGATTCAATTCAACAGTCAATAAAGTTGATTAGAATGTCCTGTGAGGAACCAATTCCTGTGAATGTATAATTTTTCATATAGCACTTCAATATCCTTTAAGGAACTTTTCTAATTGATACTTTCTCACATAGATTCTATTTCAATTCAAGGTGGAACCAAACTGATTAAATTTGTTGATCAGAGGCAATATAGTCCAGTTTTTTTGTTTTTTTTATTATATTCATATTTGGACTCTGCCTATTGTTCTTTCTTTCTTTTTTTGAAAATTTATTGGGGTGACAATTGTTAGTGAAATTACATAGATTTCAGGTGTACAATTCTGTATTACATCATCTATAAATCCCATTGTGTGTTCACCACCCAGAGTCAGTTCTTCTTCCATTACCATATATTTGATCCCCCTTACCCTCATCTCCCACCCCCCACCCCCTTACCCTCTGGTAACCACTAAACTATTGTCTATGTCTATGAGTTTTTGTTTCTCATTTGTTTGTCTTGTTCTTTTGTTGTTTTTGGTTTATATACCACATATCAATGAAATCATATGGATCTCTGCCTTTTCTGTCTGACTTATTTCGCTCAGCATTATACTCTCAAGATCCATCTATGTTGTCACAAATGTTCCTATATCATCTTTTCTTACCGCCGAATAGTATTCCATTGTGTATATATACCACAACTTTATCCATTCATCTATTGAAGGACATTTTGGTTGTTCCCATGTCTTGGTCACCATAAACAAAGCTGCAATGAACATTGGAGCACACGTGTCTTTATGTATAAATGTTTTCATATTTTTTGGGTAGATACTCAGGAGAGGGATTGCTGGGTCATATGGTAAATCTATTCGTAATTTTTTGAGGAACCTCCACACTGCCTTCCATAACGGCTGCACCAGTCTGCAATCCCACCAACAGTGTATGAGGATTCCTTTTTCTCTACAGCCTCTCCAACACTTGTTACTATTTGTCTTGTTGATGATAGCCATTCTAACTGGGGTGAGGTGATATCTCATTGTGGTTTTTATTTGCATTTCTCTGATGATTAGTGATGTTGAACATTTTTTCATATGTCTATTTGCCATTTGTACGTCCTCTTTGGAGAAATGTCTCTTCAGATCGTCTGCCCATTTTTCAATTGGGTTGTTTGTTTTTTTCTTGTTGAGTTGCATGAGTTTCTTGTATATTTTGGATATTAGCCCCTTACCGGAGGCACTGTTAGCAAAAATCTTCTCCCATTCAGTTGGTTGCCTCTTTATTTTGTCGATGGTTTCTTTTGCTGTGCAGAAGCCTTTAAATTTCATATAGTCCCATTCGTTTATGTTAGCTTTTACTTGCATTGCCTTTGGAGTCAAATTCATAAAATGCTCTTTGAACCCAAGGTCCATAAGTTTAGTAGCTATGTTTTTTTCTATGCAGTTTCTTGTGTAAGGTCTTATTCTTAAGTCTTTGATCCATTTTGAATTAATTTTGGTACATGGTGACAGAGAGCAGTCCAGTTTAATTCTTTTGCACATGGCTACCCAATTCTCCCAGCACCATTTATTGAAGAGGCTGTCTTTCCTCTATTGTATGTTTTTAGCTTCTTTGTAAAAAATTGTCTGTTCATATTTATGTGGTTTTATGTCTGGGTTCTCAATTCTATTCCATTGGTCTATGTGTCTGTTTTTCTGCCAGTATCATTCTGTTTTGATTATTGTAGCCCTGTACTACAAGTCAGGGAGTGTGATACCTCCAGTATTGTTCTTTTTTCTTAAGATTGCTTTGGCTATTTGGGGTCTTTTGTGGTTCCATACAAATCTGATGATTTTTTGTTCTATTTCTTTAAAAAATGCCATTGGGATTTTGATGGGGATTGCATTAAATCTGTGTATTGCTTTGGGTAATATGGCCATTTTAACTATGTTGACTCTTCCATTCCATGAGCATGGAATATCTTTCCATTTGTTTGTGTCTTCTTCAATTTCTTTCAAAAATGTCTTACAGTTTTCAGCATTATAGGTCCTACACATGCTTGGTTAAGTTTATTCCTAGGTATTTTATTCTTTTTGCTACAATTGCAAAAGGCATTGTTTTTTGTTTTTCTTTTTCTGAGATTTCATTGTTAGTATATAGGAATGCAGTGAACTTTTGTACATTGATTTTGTAGCCGGCAACTTTACTGTATTCGTTGATTGTTGCTAATAGCTTTTTGGTGGAGTCTTTAGGGTTTTCTATATAGAGCATCATGTCATCTGCAAAGAGTGACCATTTAACTACTGCATTCCCTATTTGGATGCCTTTTATTTATTTTTCTTGCCTAATTGCTCTGGCAAGGACTTCCAACGTTGTTAAAAAGCAGAGGTGATAGGGGACAGCCCTGTTATGTTCCTGAACATAGAGCAAAGGGCTTCAGTTTTTCATCATTAATTATGAGATTAGCTGAGGGCTTGTCATATATGGCCTTTATTATGTTACGGTATTTTCCTTGTATACCTAGTTTATTAAGTGTTTTAATCATAAATGGATGTTGTATCTTGTCAAATGCTTTTTCTGCATCAATTGATATAATCATGATTTTTGTCCTTTATTTTATTTATGTGATGTATCACATTGATGGATTTGCGGATGTTGAACCATCCTTGTGCCCTGGGGATGAACCCCACTTGGATGTGATGAATAATCTTTTCAATGCATTGTTGTATTCAATTTTCTAGAATTTTGTTTAGTATTTTTGCATCTGTATTCATCAGAGATATTGGTCTGTAGTTTTTGTGTGTGTGTGTGTTATCCTTACCAGGCTTTGGTATCAGGGTAATTTTGGCCTCACAAAATGAGTTAGGGAGTATTGTCTCTTCCTCAATATTTTGGAAGAGTTTGAGCAGGATTGGTATTAGATCCTCTTTGAAGGTTTGGTAGAATTCACTAGTGAAGCCATCTGGTCACAGACTTTTGCTTTTGGGAAGACTTTAGATGACTGATTCAATTTCGTTACTGGTGATCGGTCTGTTTAGATTTTCCAGTTCTTCATGGTTCAGCCTTGGAAGGTTATATGTTTCTAAGAACTTGTCCATTTCTTCTAGGTTATTGAATTTGGTGGCATATAGTCCTTCATAGTATACTTGGATGATCCTTTGTATTTCTGTGATGTCCGTGATAATTTCCCCTTTTTCATTTCTGATTTTGTTCATTAGTGTCTTCTCTCTTTTTATCTTAGTGAGTCTAGCTAAGGGTTTGTCAATTTTGTTAATCTTTTCAAAGAACCAGCTCTTTATCACATTAATTTTTTCTATTGTCTTTTTGGTCTCTAATTCATTTAGTTCTGCTCTGATTGTTGTTATTTCCTTTCTTCTGCTGACCTTGGGTTTCACTTGTTCTTCTTTTTCTAGTTCTTTAAGGTGTAACATGAGGTTATTTATTTGGGATTTTTCTTGTTTCTTGAGATAGGCCTGTAATGTTATAAATTTCCCTCTTAAAACTACTTTCTCTGCATCCCAAAAATTTTGGTAGGATGTATTTTCATTGTCATTTGTTTCTATGTATCTTTTGATCTCTCCTCTAATTTCTTCTTTGACCCAGTCGTTCTTTAAAAGTATATTGTTTATTCTTCATGTATTTGTGTTTTTTCCTGCTTTATTTTTGCAGTTGATATCCAATTTCAAAGCCTTTTGATCAGAGAATATACTTGGCATGATTTCAGTCTTCTTAAATTTGATGAGGCTGATTTTATGTCCCATTATATGGTCTATCCTTGAGAATGTTTCATGTACACTAGAAAAGAATGTATAGTCTGATGTTTTAGGATGAAGTGCTCTATATATGTTAATTATGTCCATTTCATCTAATGTGTCATTTAGGGCTGCTAGTTCATTATTTATTTTCTGTTTCGATGATCTATCCATAGCTGTCAATGATGTATTTAAGTCCCCTATATAATTGTGTTTTGGTCAATTTCTCTCTTTAATTCTGTTAGTAGTTTCTTGGTATATTTCGGTGCTCCCTGATTGGGGGCATAAATATTGGTGACTATTATGTCTTCTTGTTGTACAGTTCCCTTTACCATTATGAAATGCCCATCTTTGTCTCTTGTTATCTTTTTCAATCTGAAGTCTCTTTCATCTGATATCATTATGGCTACACCTGATTTTCTCTGGGTATCATTTGCTTGGAGTGTCAATTTTCACCCTTTCACTTTGAGTCTATGCTTGTCCTTGTAGCTGAGATGTGTCTCTTGGTGGCAGCATATGGTTGAGTTTAGTTTTTTGATCCAATCTGCTACTCTGTGCCTTTTTATTGATCAGTTCAGTTCATTTACATTTAGGGTGATTATTGATATGTGAGGATTTCCTGTCATTCTATCTAGTTTTCTGGTAAGGCTGTGTCTCCATTGTATCTTTGCCTTTTGTTGTTGTCTATTATTTCTTTGTGGTGGTATTCTATGATGTTCCCTCTGTTTCTTCTTTTATTACAGTATATATTTCAGTTCTGGATTTTATTTTTTGAGTCGTTACCCTTAAGTTTATGTGAAAGAAAGTTTGATGTTTAGAGTATTCCATTTTCTTCAGCACGCTTACTTTCTCCATTCCCATATTCTGGTACAGGCCTTTACCCTCCCCCTTTTTATGTTTTGGTTGCCACAAATTGTCCCTATTGATGGTGGTCGAATAGCCTCCTTTAGTATTTTTTGTAGCGCAGGTCGTGTATTAGAAAATTCCCTCAGCTTCTGTTTGTCTGGAAAGGTCTTTATTCCTTCTTCATATCTAAAGGATATCTTTGCTGGATATATTATTTTTGGCTCATAATTTCTGTCTTTAAATAGTTTGAATATTTGGTTCCACTCCCTCCTGGCTTGTAGAGTTTCTGCTGAAAAATCTGATGATAACCTAATGGGCTTTCCTTTGTAGGATACTGTCTTACTTTCTCTGGCTGCTTTGAGGATTCTTTCTTTGTTGTTGATTTTAGACAGTTTCAATACAATGTGCCTTGGAGAAGGCCTGTTGGGATTGAGGTAATTAGGTGTTCTATTCGATTCTTGGATTTGAGGATCCAGTTCTGTCCACACGTTTGGGAAGTTCTCATCAACAATTTGTTTGAATGTATTCTCTGTACCCTTCTCTTTCTTCTCCTTCTGGTATGCCCATTATTCTCATATTGCTCTTTCTGATGGAGTCAGAAAGTTCTTGCAGAGTTCTTTTATTTCTTTTAAGTCTCAAGTCTATTTCTTCTTTCATCTGTGTAATTTCCAGGTTTCTATCTTTGATGTCACTGATTTTTTCCTCTATCTGGTCAGCTCTACTACCTAAGCTGGTTGTTTCATTCTTAATTTCTTCTATTGAGTTCTTAATCTCCAGAAATTCTATTTGGTTCTTTTTTAAAATTTCAATCTCTTTGGTAAAATGCTCATGTTGTTCTTTGATTGTGTTTCTGAGTTCATTAAACTGCCTTTCTGTGTTTTCTTGCATCTCGTTGAGTTTTTTCATTCTCTGTCATTTAAGTCACATATTTCCATATCTTTAAGTTCCTTTTCTGGAGACTTTTCACTTTCTTTCTGAGCTGTCTTGTTGCCTTGGTTATTCATGGCAATTACTGATTTATTATTTCTCTTTGTAGACATCGACAGGAGTGTCTTCTGCAACAGGTTGTTAGGAAGAGGTCTTTCTTTTGTTTTCCAGTAATTGTAGGTAGAATGTTTTATTTTCTCTCCAACTGCAGCCTTTTTTCTCTCTCTCACACATGGTAGTGCTATGTTTTCTCTGCACTATTCTACCTTCTCACACAATGGGGGGATTCCCAGGGAGATGGGCTACTCCTCTGTTAATAGTTTGCCTGGGTTACAGGGCACAGTGTCCATGTGGGTATGCGGAGAGCTTTTGAAGTTCCAAAGCTCTTCCTGCACCAGATTCAGAGCCCATATGTTTCAGCAGTTCTGTTTACTCCTGCAGACATCCGCCCAGATATTTGGGGCCAGGGGTGGGGTGAATTGTGAGACGTGGACCAGAGCAATGGCGCGACCACCAACACAGCTGGTCCTGCTTCCACAGCTCCCTCCCCTTTGCAGAAACTAGTTGGGCCTTGAATCTGTGTCTGTAATCCACAGTTCTCAGAACAGCAAATATTCTGTTCTTTTGATCTGACACTGCCATTGTTCCGCTTCTAGCACCAGGCAGGTGGGGGTGGGGCGAGCTCTGGGAGGGTAGGGAGGGGGCGGCTAGTCTCAGTGCCTAAGGCTCGTTCTCTGCTCGGCGGTGCGGGCTTAAACCACCGTTTTCAGCATTCTTCCCTCAGTCTTTTCTCCGAGGTCTCTGCCATGAGCATTGGGTTCAGCCGTGTTATACGCTGCCCCCTCAGCCCTGTGGGCCATAAGCAGAGTCCTAGCAGTCCGAGTTCTTTCCTCTCCCTCAGCTGCGGTAGTTCCGGGAAGCAGCGAGCTCGGAGCACTGAGCTAGGTCTGCGTCCTGCGCCTGCGCGGCTCCATCTCCGCACTTCTCCTTTCCCTCCTCCCCCCCCCCAGGGAGTCCTTTGTGGAGTTAGTGTTATTCGATTAGTTGTAAATTCCAGGGGAGCTTCACAGAGGCTCACCTCATGCCACCATTTTGATCCTCTCTAGTCCAGTGTTTAAAATATAATATTTACCACTCTGACCCATCATATGACCATTGTCACACAGAAAATAAAGTTAGTTAATGGATCTGTTTCATCATTCTTGTCTACTTTACAATAATGATTTTATAATGTTAAATATTAAAACACATATGTTGTGATGATTCTGTAAGTGAGTAGATATAAAAATCTTAGAGGATTCTATAAAATTAGTTGCTAGATAACAATCCAACTTGACCAGGTAAGACTTTAAAATGTAAAATATTATCTGGATTTTACAATCTTTCTTTCTTATTATAAAAAATAAATACAGAAATTTATGAATACATAAATTTAATAGTGAAGCCCACATGCCATATTAGCTTATACATGTTTTATCTCAAATAATATTATACCTTTTTAAATAAAAGTGTTTGTCAAATTTAATCATCACATTTTTCACATGAATGAAATATTTTCCGAATCTCTTGAAAAAGTAGGTATCTGGGAAAATTGAGCCTGGATGCTGAATTCACACCTGGCTGCATTTTCCTGGAACTGCTGCCTCTCTAAAAGGGCCTCAATTCTCCAGGCCATTATCTGCAGTCAATTTCATTTATTTTCTTGATTGTCTCAACTTTCTGTGTGCCTGTGTTTTGAAAACGTCCTGTGAGAATGTTAAATGTTTTATGTCAGATTCCGTAAAAGCAGAGCCTGAGACAACCATTCAAGTGTGCAGGATTTGTTGGGAGATTATTTAGGAATCATCTACAAGGGAGAAAATGAGGCAGAACGGGAAAGTGGGAGAGATCTGAGCAAGGATTCGGTCTCAGGTAAAGTCTAGCCTTGGCTTTACCCACAGACAGACCCTCTGGAGCATTAGCTGCACCACAAAGTTATCCCACCTAAGGTCTGGTCCTGCCTTTATAACTACATATCAGGCAGCCACTGACTGAGGGCTGGTGATGATGGGAGTGGGACTTCCCTGGTGAGGTAACTCCATTTAGCAGAAGACAATTCTCCAGAGAAGAGGCACCTAAGAGGTTTAGCAGGCAACAAAATGAGGGGAAAATGAGCCATTGAGATTATGGTTTGTTTTCTTATTGCTTTTAATGCAATACCTTGTAGTGATGAGGGTTCAGCTGAGTGTTTAAGAGCATGAATACTGAAGCAAATGTCTGAATTAAAATTCAAACTCTGCCACTTAAGGCTTGTTAGGGCCAGATTAATTAACCTTTTGTGTCATACAGTTTTGAATCTGAGAAAATACAAATGATATTGGAATAATATCTTTATCACAGGGCACTTGTAAAGGTTAAATAAGATCATAAATGTTAACTATTAAAAACTGTGTTTGACCTGAATTAAGCAGTACATGAATGTTATCCATTGTCTTTATTATTTTTAATTCTTTATAAAAATATATGAGGAGACAGAATAACTAGGATGTGAATAGGTACTCTACCCCCCAAACTGGAGAATACTGAACATGCTTTCTTACAAAATGCTTTTATAATTAAGAATAACTATGATATTAAGTAACTGTTCATATATTCATAAATATAATTTGGGACAATTTTCCATTGATAGTAACTGATTATTTTATATTTTAGAAATTGTTGGCAATATTGCAATGCAATTTTGCTTTTAATTATTCTGTAGGTAGACATTTACTCTTTTCATTAAATATCTAGAAGTATAATTTCTGTCGAAAGAAAAGCATATTTTAAAGTTTTAGTTGACTTTTGTCAGATATTCTTCTGGAATAGTAAATGATATTTTACTATAAATAACTATGAAGAGAATATTTGTATTTCATCAAAATATACACCTTCCCATCAGTTTACACACTACAAATATTTTTATATTGTTTTGTATATTTTAATAGAATGTGAATATGATGATGTTGAGTCTATATCTCCATGAGTTTCCATGTATCTTGTTGCTTTAATTTTTTGAAACCATAGTATTAGGCATATCCAAATTTTGAATGTTAAAACTTATGTATTTTTACCAATATGATTTTGTTAGAAATTACATCATCCCTAATGTAATGTATGAGACTTAACGTATCTTCATGTTAATTCATATTTTTACTATATTCTCAAGTACTGCCTTAAACTTTGGACAGTTTACTCCATTATCCATATCCTCACAAATATTCTATTACTGTCTTATATTTTAATTAAATACATAATTCAAGTCCAACTTAAACTATAGTAGTCTTCTAATTATTTACACAATCATAGTGATTTACATATATATTTTACTAATATTACATATATTTTACTAACATTTGTAATTATCAAAATATGATAATTAATATGCAATCTTAATACAATAAACATTGTAATAGCATTAATATGTAACATATTACAAATATTATGTATATTAAACATAACTAATATTGTGTATGTGTGTGTGTGTGTATATATATATGTATATATATATATATATGCACATAATAATAAAACCTTAGTGAAATTGGAATACTGCCTAATTTCAGTGACAATTTCTTTAAGGTTTTATTTTTAAGGTTTTATTTGGACTGAAAATAGTCTCTTTAAAAGTTATTTATTTATTCCTTTTTCTATGGTCCATTTGATATCTTAATTTTGTTGGTATCTTTTAATAATTTTGAAAAAGTTTAAGCTATTATATCTCATTAAATTACTTCCACCACATTCTCTATTTTGTTTCTTACTAAGGATCCAATTGCATGTATATTAACCCTTCTGTTACCCTTTCTAACTATCTCCTGCGTTCTGTCTCACTATTTAAGAATGAGTTCAAATATCACCTTTGAAAAGTGTTCTGCATACTCTCATCTATATGAGCCCTTTTTCTTGATCTTCCTAAGATGATATCTTGCTTATTTCTTTATTTACCAATTATTAGCTCCAACCCAACATCAATTCTATGAGAACAGAGATTTAATGTGTTTTGTCTGAGGGCCTAAAAAAGTAACAAACACCTAATATGCACTAAATAAATATAAGTTGGGTAAAAAAAATAAATATGCAATTATTTTTAGAGGTTAAACTAATTTTAGATCAAACAAGCAATGAAGTATACAGTATTTCTCAAGAGACCATATCAAATCTTAGCTCTACCATTTAATGAATTTTTACATTTAGCAAATCACTTATTGTTTGAGCTTTAGTTTATCTGGAAAATGAAGATTAATAATAACTATTTCATATATTTTAGTAAATATTACAATAACTAATGCTCATATACTATTTAATATAATGTCTGCCCTGTAAGGAAGGTTTTCTTTAATTTTGGCCAACATTAGAATAATATTATACAAGCATATGCTGAGACAAAATTGTCATTTAATAAATTTGAAGATATGATCAACATTTCATTTCCTAATCTTAGAGTGGTAGGTTTTTTTAAAAAAAATAGTTTTAACAGGTTCATTCAATTGTTATACTTGTTTTAGATGTTAAAATGAAAGAAAGAAAGAACTATTTTTAAAATTTGCTCACAGCTGTTTCACGTGATTTTACTTTCACAAGTGTATGACTCTGTGATGGGCAGCTCAATAGCATGTTCAATGCTTTCATTTGTTTTTATGTCAAAAATATTATCATTTTAAGCAGGCTTTTCTTTGACAGTGTTCCAGGAGCTACTTTTGAGGGTAAAATAATAGTATTCAGAACTTTGAAACCACATTTTAAACCAAAAGCCATGTTAATATTATCCATTTCTGTAGAGTGTAAATTCTGTAAAGAAAGATCCAAAGATGCTGTTAAAAATAGATTTCCCTTTAGTGCTTTGTTGCTGTTGTTGTTTTCTGTCTTGTAAAGAATAGAAAGTTTATCCCAATCAAGGTATACAAAAGTATGGATTATTATCATGTAAGTTATTAAAAGTGTCAAAATAGCAGCCATAAAAATTATACCATGGGGAAGATGTTAGTGCTGGGATTTTTCAGCTCAGTAGGCATGTAAAGTCTATTTGTTTTAATAATATGTTTTAACACAGACATGGAAGCATTTTGTACCAACAGTCTTCATTTGTCTTTGGTCAAGCTATATTTCTAAATTTAAAAGGAAAAATAATCAGAATACTTAAAACTAATTATGATAGTTCACATGATTGACTGTCCATTTTAAAATGCCAACCATCTTAATCACTGAATCTTTTCCTTGCAACTACGTATAGCCTTACTGAGAATTGCCATTTATAACAATTTGGATAGCTTTATGCCATTCATTAAACATATTGTGCCCAGAACAGATATTTACTACTGTATATGTCATCTTGTATAATGATATATATTCATGCCAAAAACTACTATTTGAATCTAAGAGAAAATACTATATTTATTAAATTGTTCCATGTCTATTAGCAATCCGTTGATCATCAAGGCCTATTGGTGGAAAAAGTTCTCAATTTGGAAAATCATACAGTTCAGAAACTACACCAGAAAACAAAAAGTTAAAAGTATTTGTTATCAATTATTATAGGGATATAGATCTCAGTGGAATAAATCTCTCAGGCAGTCTTTCAATAAAAGATAAAATGAAACCATTGTCCATACAATCACAGCCTTACTGGCCAAATAAAGACTCCAATCTGGCACTAATTGAGACAAAATTTCATACTTATTTAATCTCTCATTGCCTGGAGCATATTTCCACACTTACCTACCTAGATTTTAAATCCCCTAATGATGAGTATTGTTTTCCCTTTTCCTTTTGATACCCTAATATAGCCCCTTGCCTTGAAATGGAATTTTCTAAAGTATTTAGTTTGATTTTACTGTTTTAATAGATCAATTCAAATTGTCTATGCTTATTCCCCTAAAGTTGTAAACAAGGTTATTAAATCACCAATTGAAAATCTTATCTATTTTTATCATCCTGTGAGCTCAATGACTGATTTTAAAATGATAATCTCTGGCTTCTACATTGAATTAATGGAAATTGTGATCTCTTAAAAAGAGAAATGTTTGAAATGTCAATCAGCAGACCACAATAGTGATACACAGACTTCCTTTCTGCTGTATTTTTCAAACCCTTTGAACCCCTTGACCCTCAGTGTCAGGGTGTGCAATCTTGTACAATGTCTTTCACATTGTTCCTTTCCATAATACCCCAACTCAGAATGACAAAACTGAGAACAAATAAGATTTTTACAGTGGCACCTTGGTTTTCGAACGTCTCTGTTGACCAATATTTCGGTTTACGAACGCCGTAAATTTTATGGATCTATTGTATTGTTCGATAGTAAAATTCATGCTAAATTTGCAGTTTTAGGGGTTGATTTTAAAGGAATGGAACGGGTTAATCATTTTGCATTACTTTCTATGGGGAAACCGTGCGTCGATTTTTGAACATTTCAGAACTCGAATGGTCTTCCCGCATGGATTATCTTTGAAAACCGAGGTGCCACTTTATTTCATGTAAACTATCTCTAGGCATCTTTTTTCCACTTTTGCTCTCACAGATTGGCTTTTTCTCATAGGAGTGATTTTTCTTTTGTCAAAAGATTTTCTCTTCCAGAAAGCATATTCACCTCTGCTCAGGCCTCAGATTTCCCAAGTACGGCTTCTCTGATATTGCCTTTTGTCAAGCTCAGGTTCACAGCTCTGTTTCTGTACAAATTTAAGATTTCATAGATAATGATGCTGAGAGGTGAGGAGTTTTCTTCACCATACACACAAAATAATGGTATGTGAGACTCACTAAACTTTCTGACTGAGTGTGTCTACTTTACATCAGAATCAAAGAGCCCGCTGGCACTAACTGGCGAGAGCAAATTGTCAAATGTTAATGAATTTTGTGTTAGCCAAAGTGGGAGTATTTACATCATGTGAATGTCCCCCTATTCTCTCAAAACTAGTTGTTGAATCACCACTGACTCTGGCTATGGAAGTGTCTACTGTCTTTCCCTGAAAATAAGATCTAACTGGACAATCAGCTCTAATGCGGCTTTTGGAGCAAAAATTCATATAAGACCCGGTCTTATATAAGGCCTGGTCTTATATCATAGTAAAATAAGACTGGATCTTATATTAATTTTTGCTCCAAAAGACACGTTAGAACTGATTGTCCAGCTAGGTCTTATTTTTGCGGAAACACAGTATGTGGGGCAAGAATTTTAAGATTTCTAGAAGTCCTTTTATCTAGCTGAGAGGATGTACTAGGCAACACTGTAATTCTTTTTATTTATTGTTTTAAATAAAGTTTATTGAGGTGACAACGGTTAGTAAAGTTACATAGGTTTCAAGTGTACAATTCTGTAATACATCATCTATATATCACGTTGTGTGTTCATAATTCTCAAAGAGGTCTCAACAAGGAATCTTAGTATGATTATTAATTTAATCATTACACTGAAGCCAACTGTTTGAAAATTTTTTTCTCATTGAGCAATTGTGGAAGACAAGCATTTTTATTTTTCAACCCAGCTGGTCCTGCTTGCAACTAAGAGGAGCTCGTTGGCACTTCCTTCATTCCACCTGGACAGTCATTAGCCAGACACATAGTCAATTAGGTAAATTTTCTATTTTTCTGAATTACCACAGGCAAACATGTTTGCCAATTTTTCTGCAACTAAGCAGCATGTGATGTTTTTTAAAAAATCTAAACATGAATAATTTTTTCCTCACTGCTCTGCCAGGTTCTGCCTATGGTCTCCTCTCTGCCCCTTCCAGCTCAACCTGCCGCAGAACCCCAAAGTCAGCGCCACACATTGTATTCTTGCAGCAGCACCAATTGCATTTATCCATTGCTATGTAGCAAATCAATGCAAAATCCTAACTGGGTTAGAAAAACAATTACTTTGTTATTTCACATGATTCTCTGAATTAGATGGGCGATTCTCAAACATGTGGCTGGAATGAAAGTTTTAAGATTGCTTGATGTACATCTTTAGCAGTGCCTTGGTTCTCTTCCATATAACCATCATTCTCTATTAAAAGATTCAGCAAACTTTTTCTATGTTGGGTCAGGTAGCAAACATGTTAGGTTTTGTGAGCTATATGGTCTCTGCTGGAGAATCTCCATTCTGTTATTGTAGTCTGAAAACAACTATGTATAACATGTAAATAAATTATGTTCCAATAAAACTTTATTTATAGAACCATGCAAGTCATGTGATATAGAGAGGCATGATTCTTTGTGGGCCATTAATTAAATAATCTACCAGAGATATTTATTTTTATAATTTTATTTAAATTATACTTTATGTAAATTATAGTTTTTAAGATCTCCACTGACACCTATTGCTACAGTTTTTATTCTGTATGTGTTTTAATGACAATTTTTACAAAATGGTAGTAGCTCATGTTAATATTCACTCATATATACAGAGGTTGCCAAAAAAATGTGTTCACATTTTAAGAAAGGAAAAATTGTAGCAAAATTGTAATACTCAATTATGTACCGATGACAAAAGATGAATACAAGTCATGTGTATACATTTCTTGGTACCCCTGTATTAAAAATTAATATGTGCTTAATGTACTAATACATGTTTAATGTTAACTTTAAGTTTATATGGAAATTTATCATATTAAGGACCAAATTATAACTTACTGTGAATCTTCATTGTCAAAATCTCAATATTATGTCTAGTATAAAATTAAAATTATGTTCATTAAAGTTTTTAACTTTTTTATTTTAAAGTGTCGACAATATGATATTATGTTTATTATTACCTATAATAGGAGTTGGCAAGCTTGTTTGTGTGTGAAGGGCCAGAGAGCAAATATTTTAAAATTTGTGTGGTCTCTGTTGAATGTTTTTTTCTTTTTGTTTTGTTGTGTTTTATATTTTATAACCCTTTGCTAATATAAAAACAATTCTTAGATCTCAGGCCATACAAAACCAGGCTACAAAATAAATTTGCCCTGCAGTCTGTAGTTTACCCACCCATGTTAAAAAATAGTACGCTTCATCTTCATGTCTAGTGACCTCAATTTTAATCAATAAAGGAAGCTCAATAGCCCCCTTACATTACAAATCATTTCTGTTTTATAAAAGAATGCATAAATATATCATCACTGTTTACTTGAACTTTGATGGATGTTTTTCTTGAAATGCTTATTTTACAGAATAAGTCCATTAAATAATGATTCATTTAAAGTGATATATTTTGCTTTAAATTGGAATCTGGGAAGTGGTAACGTTAGATGAGTCTTTTTGAGTATAAATTATTTACACTCTTTGTATGTCCTTACTACATTCCAGAGCCTTATCCCTGACACGTCACATACTTGTGATAATTACCTGTCCTGCATAGGCATTTGAATTTGCAATCCTGGTCTAAATAGGCAATAATTCCTTGCTAAAAACAACTTAATGTCCTTCTATTTTTCTCTGAATAAAATCACACACCCAATTTATTTATTTCTCATCTGATCCCCTCCATGAGAAACTGTCTTAGGTTTCTGTTCATACTCTCTGTTTTTGCCACATTGGAATTCCTTTATTTATTTTTTATTTTTTTTATTATATTTTAGTTTTTTCTGATATGCAGCCTACAGTCCTCTTTTCTGTGAGAAGTCCTCTACACTTATTTTTTTCCTAGTTAAATTCTACTCTCCATATCTCTGCACAATCTCCACAATCTCTGAAATAGTTTCTAATAAGCCAGAGACTGTAAATAATAGTAATAGTTAATGATTAATAGCAATAGTTAATGTTTGTATTGCCTAAGGACCAGACAGTGTTCTCAGCGCTATAGTTGCATGAACTCATTTCATCCTAGTGAAATCCCTATGTGGTTGACACTATTATTATCCCTATTTTTCCTAAACTGAGGATAAAAAATTAAATAAATAAAAAAATGTAGTAAACAGCTAAATTTATTTTCTCCATATTGTAGGCTGTGATTCAAATTTTGAGCTAGAGGTCTGGTTCGGGGGCCCATGGACTTACCCCTACTGTTTCATCATCATCATCATCATCATCATCATCATCATCATCTTAGCAGCAGCAGCAGCAGCAGCAGCACCATTGTACTAAAAATACATAATACATACATACATATATACATACATACATACATACATACATACATACATACATAAATGACAACTAAAGAACTGTGGACCCTGAGAAAGAAGATACCTACTACCGTGTTTCCCCAAAAATAAGACCTAGCCGACCTTCAACTCTAATGCATCTTTTGGAGCAAAAATTAATATAAGAAGACCAGGTATAATATAATGTAATGTAATGTAATGTAATGTAATGTAATGTAATGTAATGTAATGTAATGTAATATAATATATAATACCATAGCAGGTCTCATATTATATTAAAATAAGACCTGCTCTTATAATAATTTTTGCTCCAAACGACACATTAGGGCTGATGGTCCAGCTAGGTCTTATTTTCAGGAAAACATGGTAAAAAGGGCTTGTAATGGCTAACTGGGCTGAAATTTTAAAAACAGATCCCAGTGGCAATTTCTACATGGGCATCTCATGCAAATCACATTTAAGCAAGAAGACTGCACTGAACTGCCTGTCTCCCACACTGTGAGCCAACCCTTATAAAGGAATTCCTGGAATTATATTTCAACCAATAAAACTGAGGTTTTCCCTGTCCAGTCAGAGCTGCAGAGATATATAATATCAGTACCTTAACTAACTAATCAGAGTGGCTCCATTTTGACCAATCAGGAGTGTGCCTTTTGGACCAATCAACCTGTGAGCATTTGGAGTTCTCATTTGAATGGACCAATCAGGGACATAGGGGTGGGGACTTATGTCTATATAAGTGAGCCCCCCTCTGGTTCAGAGCATGCACTCACTTTCCACTGAAGGCTGACTGCTATGTTTCTGGGGCTGGAGCTGCAATACTGAAATGAAACAGTGAAGAAATATCACCAGAGCAGAGTGGAGAAGTCCAATGCAGGCCAGAGTGGAGTGGACTGAACCAGAGCAGGTAGAGCAGAGCAGAGCTGTTTAGCCAGAGAGGGCCTGACCCCAGAGCCACATTGCCCCAGGCCCACCTCACAGTCATGCTGTTTCATAATTGCGCTATTATATAACATTGTTCACGGCTGTGCTGTTTTCACAATTGAGCTGTTTGTGCTAAATAAAGTTTCCCTCTTTACCATACCCCAAATTGGGGATTCTTGTTGGCATTGAATTGGTGCCAACAACCATTCATTGAGAGAACTAACAATATTAAGAGATTACAATTTCATGGGCTCTATGTTCTGTTCCAGGGGTGCTAAAAAATGTGTACACGTGACTTGTATTCATCTTTTGTTATCGGCATACATCAAGTATAACAATTTTAATACAGTTTTTTCCTTTCTTAAAATGTGTATACATTTTTTTGGCACCCTCTGTATTCATGTTTTCACTTCATGTTTACAAGCACACTCCAGAAACTGTGTTTTAGTAAAGGGAAAAGTAATGATCCGTTGGTGTCTTAGTAATTCCTTTTGTTTTTTCTCAAAAACTTCAAATTTATATTGTTATAGGAAAACAAACAATCTGATCTTTGTTTTCTTTCTTACGTATAGTGGTGTTTTGTTTCAATAGTTCAAATAGCAACTAAGACTAATATCCCATGTTAGATCTTACCCTCACCAATAACTGAACCATCTCTTAAATCTCAACTCCTTCACGGTAACCTAGAGAACCTTCAACTCCAGAAAAATATTTTCTTTATTTGCTCCATACATTTTATTAACCAAATATTATTTGCTAAAGACAAGCTCATTTTAGAGCTGATAATTTCACCCAAATTTGTAGTCACAAATGCAACTTAACAGTTGATACTTTTTATACTATATAGTATATCAAATAGCTCATCATTTGAAAATTGTTTTTTTAGTTATGATGCATTGTAAACTCTAGAGGTGTTTGCTGGCCATGAATCACATCTATTTTACTTGATGTTAGTTAAAACTAAATACTTTAACAGTTAATTTTCTTTATTGCATTTGCCATATTACAAGTGTACAATTGCCTTATGTAATTAGTGGCTATCATATTAAACATTGAAGATTGTAGAACATTCCTATCACCACAGAAAGTTTTACTGGATAGCGCTGTTCTAGGATAAACACTATGTAATTAATGTAGAAATTACAGTTAAAACCAGTAAAATATAATTTAGAAAGGAATACTTAGAAATTCTCAATTAAACCAAGGAATAAATATAATGAAAGTGAATAAGAACTCCATATTGAACACTAGAAAGCATTACTAACATAATTTTCTTTAAAAAAAATCTGAAGAATGAAAATAAATGCTGTGCCATTTTCAGTGCAGAAGATTTAATGTAGCTTAGGAATCCATTTTTTATAAATTAAAATATAGATGTAATATCAATAGAGATACCATTATAGTTTGTTCTTGTTTTTTTGTTTGTTTGTTTGTTTTGTTTTGTTTTTTTGTTTTTGACAGCAAATAGAAAAGTGATGAAAATAAGCTTGCAAAGAAACAAAAAATACCCAAGATCTTGGAAAAACGAAAAATGGAAAAGTTATACATTTAATTAAAGTTACAAAAATCACAAAAGTGCAGTATTAGTGTAGGTATATATCAATGGATGAGAAGAGTTGAATAATTTAGAAATAAGAAGTACACATAAAGAATGCTTGATTTTTGGCACCCGTCATAACAAGAGAACTACAGTGAGCTATCAAACTGACCAATAATTTCATATTGCTAAGTCCTTATCTCACTTGACCCTTCATCAGTATTGTTCACAGTTGATCTACTGGTCTTTTTTTGTCATACTTCTACTTTAGCTAATCTAACCCCACATGCTCTCTTTTTCCCCACCTTTGTCTCTTCCTTCTCTGTTTACTTTTTGTTTTTCCTCACATCTACCTCTACTTTTCAAAATTTGTCCTCATCATCAATACTGTGCTTTCTTTAATCTCTATATTCTATTTAGATTATCTCTTCTATTTTTATGACTTTAAAATAATCTCTGTGAAGGCGACTATTGACTAGCATTTCCAGCCTAGATATTGAGAATCACAGATACTATTGATTAATTGGCATATTTGGATGTCAGCCTGATATCTCAATATTTTAACATACTTAAAAATGAACACTTGGGACTCCCATGAATAGACCTTCTCCCAAACTACATTATTTCTCTAAATATATCATATACACAGTTGCTCAATTGAGACAACTGGAAATCATATTTGATTTCTCCATTTATTTCACTCATTCAATTTATCCAGTACTCTTAATTATAGATAGATAGACGATAGATAAATAGATGATAGATAGATAGATAGATAGATAGATAGATAGATAGATAGATAGATAGATAGATAGATAGATATAGAGAGATAGGTATATATTAGATAACAGGTAGATCAATAGCTAGGTAAAAGAATGAAGAAAGAGACATCTATTCATATTTTTGTATATAAAGTAATACATGTATCATAGTTTATCCAAAGTATCATTTATAGATAGTAAAGATATATTGTAGTAAAAACATTAAAATATTTTAGTAACATTACATAATTACTATATTTCATTTTCAATGAGGTTCAACTTAAAGATAATTAAACGTGATATATTTTCAATGTTAAATTGAAATTATAAGCTACCATCAAGCACTAACCATAACCCACATAGTCAAAATGTAGTGTCACTGATTATTTATATTTTTAGAACAGGAGAAAAAAAATAAGGCATGCTTTAACATAGTTACATAAATATAGAGATACATCTCTAGCTTCATATTCTCAACACAGATTTTTCTGTACATATATCTAATTCTGGATTAATGGAGTGATCTACTTGTTTTCTTAACAAATGCAATATGCCATGCAGTTAAGCATACGTGTAGCTCTTGATAACTAGAAACTATTTCAGATGAAAGTAAGACTTGAAAATACTGTGGTGATATGAGAAGCAAGATAATTTCTGCTCAATAATGCAGAAAATAATGACTATCATCACCATAAATTATTGACTAACACTTGAAGCACATTTCTTCACCCTCTAATTTATTAGTACAGTTTTCATGTTATGCCATGGTTAAATAGCATTAAGAAAATTGCTAGACTCCAAAACATAAAAATAGATTTAATTCACACCTGCGTTTGCTTTTGTTTAGTATGGTCGAGAACAAGGAGCTATGCAATTATACTGTAGTACCAATTTCAATGGACTCAAATTATATAGGAAATAAAAGTTAACTTTTTCTGAAATTTAATTAAAGGTTTATAAAAAGGAGGAGAAATTCAAGGCCTGTTTTGTTTGATATATATTTTGGTCTCATTTGTCACGTAGAGAGTTACTCTTTCTCACATAAAAAGTAGCAAGAAAAAATAAATTATGAAACCAAAATGTATTGAAATTGCAAAAACATTTTATATGAAATAAAGTTAGACTATGTAGTAAAGGAAAGCTCTTTTATATCTTTGAAATACGTAATTTTGCAGGAAAAAACATTAACAATTTCTGCTTTTATTTTTCAACTGTGCTACCATTAATTCATAGAAACATTTATCACATTAACCACTCATACTAATACTTTCATACTCATATGTTTATATTTTCATGAGCAATTTATAATAATCATTTGTAATTTCAATAATTCCTTTAAGAATTGTGATATTACTGCAAATGTAATATGAATGAATGAATGAATGAATGAATGAATGATGTGTTTCCAAATCTGCTGTGGATATGAAGTTTCCCAGTCCTAGTCTGGTACCAGCATTTCATCTTTAATGTTCAAGCAGTAAACAGCTAAATGCCATGCGATAAATGCATATGGAAAATGAAATAGAGATATATGCTATGCAGATTCTTCAAAGTCACAAAATTGGTAAGTGACAGTCAAGTTTTTAAATAAAGTCATGACTGATTTAAACCCTTTGCCCTTTAAACACTATGGTGTATTGTCTACATATTATATTGAAATTAATTTCAATACATTTTACCTAATAATCATACTTAAGACTAAACTAAGTTATTAAAATCAAAAATGGAGGATTTTTAATGGTTCTGGGACTTACAATGAGATAGAATAGTGACAATGAATAAGTAGGGCTTATGAATTTATTAAGAAATTTACTCATATTTGTAAGCTTTTCAATTACTTGCACTAATTGTGGGTGGTTGAATAAATAATCTATTATTTCCTTACATTCATTTTGCTACTATGATATTGTCATGAAAACAATATCTTCTGACCTTTATTTTGTATTGTTTTGAAAAGTCCTCTTATCATAGTTGCACAATATTTTATCAGGTTACTTTTGAAGAATTTTGAGAACAAGTTTTCCTACATGTCAAACTTACTTATGCGTGTGCTACAAGAACCATTGCAAATTGATCCATTGAAAGCCCTATGGAAGCTCAGCCAACAAACTAATTATGTTAAAACAAGGAGAGGGTGCTTGGAATAAAAGGAATCATTTTTGTATCTGGATGGATCAGAAACAAGAGTGAAAGAATGGAGGAAGCATGGAACTGTGGGAAGCAACTGAAAGTGTTCAACTTTAAGTTTGATCTTGAATTCATATCCATCTTTAATCAATTCATCCACACAGCCTTGTTGATCCTGGAAGAGTTGGAGCAGGAATGGGTTCTGATGCAAAACTCCTGACATCTAAATGAGCATCACTATGGAGCCTTGATTAGTGTCAACAGAGAGAAAATGGCTTTGAATCATGGTGAAAAACAAGCGATGCTCTGGAAAATAAGCAACAATGTAACCCTGTAATCCATAGAGGACTCTCATCATTACTACCAGGAAATATACAACGGCCAGAGGTAAACAGTGCACAGGGTACCTGTGGATCAGTTTAACAATCTGAAACCTTAAAAGATGTGCTTGAGAGACTCCTTCCTTTTTGGAATAAAAGGACTTCTACCGGAAGTGTTAATGGACAAAACCATTCTGATATCTGCTCATGGAAATAGCTGTAGGGCACTTCTGAAACATCTTGGAGGTATCTCAGATGAAGACATTATCAACATTGATCTTCTTACTGGAGTCCCCATTCTCTTGCAACTGGATAAGAACCTGCCTCAACTGTTCTGAGTGACCAGGAAGCTATATAAGCATTCACTAAGAAAGTAGAGGATCAAAGAAAAGTGAAACGGGCTGAAAAAGATTATTTCCCAAGTACTGGCTTGAAATAGCTGCAAATGGAGTAGCAAAAATAAACAAATGCTGAAAGTTAAAGTGTACCCTTGAGCGTATACCTAAGTTACCTCTTTAAGAATAGAGAATACAGCCCTACTATTTGTCACGAATAATGAATCAATTTATAAATCAACTTACTATTATAATCCATATATATATATACATACACACACACATACATACATTTGTTTTAAAATATGCCTTACTATTAAAAATGTGCACCTGAAAATTTTTCATTTTTCTAATGGCAACAGTTGTTTTTATAAATGAAATGAAGCTGCCGTGATATTCTTGAGGACAATGAGAGGGAAAAAGAGACTGTGCTTTCAAGTTTAATAAATGCATCATTTGTTATGCTATTATCTTCATAGGTAGTATACAAAAGTTGGAACCTGGCTAGGGCAATCTGTGCATTTACACCAACTTGAAATGTTCCTCTGGAAGATGATTCCGATTCCTCTGAAAATCAGGTTACAGCTGCTGTTGTTGCTTTTGCATCTGCTGACCTGGAATTCCATTGCTGTAAGAGCTACAGGGTTTGGTTATTATCATGCAAATGTTAACCCAGGGAAAAGGAGAACTACGCATACATAAAAACGTTTCATATATATATAGTATTTTTTAAATTTTTATATATACAAGTATATATTATAAAACATACAAATTATTAAATGAATATACATATATGTATATATACACATACATACATACATATATATGTATATAATTTTAAAGAGCTTTGTTTTAATCTCCCTATGGGGGAAAAAAAAAAACAACGAGGAACTAAGCATACTCAGCTTTCCTGAATTGTCTATTGTGAGCCCCCAAATACAGTACCTTCAGGCTGTCAGCCATGATTTTTTAATAAATCTTTAAGATGCCTTGATATGATTAAAGAAAAGTTTTGAATGATGGTAACCATTATTGTAATATTTTCCAAAATATTCAATGAAGGATAAAGAGATCATATGTGGTTATTAGGTTTTCTGGATTTTGGCACTCATCTTCGCCATTGGTCCTGTTTTCAAACAAGTTAAGTTTGGGAGGCGTTTTCAGATCCTTGTCCAGAAGCAGGGAGAAGAGAATAAGAAAGATTGAGAGAATAACAAAAGGTAACATTTTCCAGAGGAGACACGTTATGGTAAAGGTGCCCTTATTTTTGAACTGCACTGCTGATTTTGAAGTCAGCATGAGTCATAAATGAAAGTATTTGGATATGTATTTCAAATGGAAATAAGAAATGTGGGAGGAAAAAAGGAATAGATACAAGGGAACTAGAAAATGTACTTGAAATAGCCTCATATCTCAGTTAGGCAAAAATCATATTGAAATGTAATCACTCTTAGTACTGAAAATATTTTACTGTACTTCATTGATCTATTGATATCCAAAGCAAATATACTTGTGTTATTTGCTACTTCCACTGTTATCAGCAGAATGGCAGCATTGTTATCACCATAGGGTTTGAAATGAAGACTCTGCCCCTCCTCCCCCTACATACTGAATCAGAATTTGCTTTTCAACAGGATCCCCTGCAGTTCACACACAAATTGAAATTTGAGAAACACTTTCTGAAGTGCCTTGAGGGTCCTGTACTTGCATAAATGTAAAATTTCACTCTATGTGGTTATTTATACCATTGTTTTCATAACTTATGTGGATTAAGCTATACTTTGCACCTATAAAACCAAACAAAAATATAGCAGTGCCATGTTATTAGGGACATAGTTATCATTTGGTATGCTTATCAATTATAGATGCAATTTAAATTATTTTCATGATATAAACCAAACATACACTTTTTATAAGCAGTTATAATCTTGGTATATGTCCCTGGCTTTAATTCATTTATATGTAAATTCATATGATATAATACAATAATGCATATCATATAAAAGAAAAATAATCATGCCTAATATATAATTAAAGAATTGATAGTAGAGAAGATTTAACACACATGTTTATGGAAGAGGTGAAAAATACGTGGTTATTGCTTAAGGATTTTTTTCTTCAAGTTATTCTGACTTATTTGCCCTTGGTGTCTGTACCTATATTGACCACAGGAATAAGTCAAACTTCACTCTGGCAGGGTGAATGATTTATAGTTTTCATCCTGAAATTTAATACCTGAAAGTGATTGCATTGTCACAATGAACCATTCTCAGACCATCCCTCTCATCGAATGCCATATACCGATTGTTTATTTTACAACAAAAGCCATTTAAAGTTTTGACTCAACTAATAACAGTTCTCTGAAACAGTGCATCTAGGAAGAACTATCTTCCGTGGAAACTATTAAGATCCGAGAGAAGGCCCTTATTTTAAAGCACTCTTTCTACTCTAGATACCATATAGCTATTATTATTTCAGTGACTGTAATGCAAATGGACAAAATGTTAGTCCCATTTGCTCATCCCCTATCCTCAGTAGAAAACAGTAAGTTCTCACAGTTGATGTATTAGAGTGGATCAGTGATCACTTCCACGCTAGAATATAATTTATCCAGGTACAGTCTCCCTAACTGAATATTCCTAGATAAATAGGGGTTGCTTTGACATTGTGAAAAAAAAAAAAAAAGGAATGAAGTTCAAAAACACAAACTTTATTATTCTTTTTCCAGCAAATACACTTCAGAGAGTACACGTCAAAAAAGGTGTTTAAAAATGAAAACAGTCACTACCATCCATCTCGTGGCTATCTTCCTGTGCTTTGATTTTTATCAACTTCAACCAAAGCAATAAACTTACGCCACAGTTAAATTTAATTTTTTTTTTCTATAAAGTCTCCAATAAGTGCTAAAAAATCTTTTCTTAATGTCTTTTCGATTCACAGGATTTGAAAATAAAATTAACAATCATCAAACAACACTTGAACAACATTAATTTGGCAAGAACCAATTAGCAGGCTGAGAGAATTGGAGGTAGGATGGGACTATCTAGAAGTAGAACCCATCCTCATCCAGGGACACTGAGAACTGGGTGGTCCCTACAAGCTGCAGCCCTTTTGTTTCAAGATACAGAACATGCTTAGGTAAAGAAGTTACCTCATCGTCTTATCACCAAATCTACCCAACCCCTTAATCTGAATCCACTCTTGTTTGCCTCTTTTTGATGCTGTGGATGAAGTATCCCTGCTACTATAAAAGTCCAAACTCTTGTGTTCTGTAATCACCATCCTCTAGTTGTGTCTCAAAGACTATCTTCCATTACCAGTTTATTTCTCGATCTTTTCACCTTCATAAAAACATGTACCACATTTTCTTTAGCTACTGTCTCTATTTCTTTCCTTCTTTTTATAGCAATGCTTCTTCAGGAAGGTCTATAATCAATGCTTATATTTCCCCCCTCCCTCACCTTTCAATATCATCAAGCTAGAATAAATTAGCCCTCCCTCCTCATTATTCCAATAAATTTCTTGGTCATTGTCACCAATGACTTCTTTATTGCAGTGGCCACTACTGTGTTCTGTTTACCTGACCCAAAAGTAGCATAGGATACCCCTCTTTTCTGAATAACTTTCTTGGATACCATAGCTCAATATTTTGTGTGTTAATTTTTATCCACACTACTAGTCACACATTCTAAATCATCTTTGCTACCTTCCACTCGATATTTTGATTGTAAAGTGCCTAAAGATTTGGACCTCAGCCATAATGTGTTTGATATTTACTGTACTCCTATTTAATTGTATGTAGATGTGATTTTGCATGTAATCTGTATGTCAGTGTGTCCCAAATGTATATCTCCGGCCCTCACTGAACATCACAGCCACATGTCCTTTGCTCAATATTTCAGTCATACGCCACACGGCTTCACATACACATGCCCACAATAAAGTCATTACTACCAATAAACTATTTCATCTCCCCAAATTCTTTATTTCAGAATTTGGCAGACATTTTCTCTGTGTTAAAGCACAAACGTAGGGGTTAGCATTTATTGCTCTTTCTCTCATTTCCTTCATCTAATCCATCAGCAATACCTACAGCTCTCTCTTCCAAAATATATATTAATCATGTTCACTTTTTTCTTCCCTCTCCCCTTACACTTGCTCTTGAATAAGCTATCATCACTAATCTGGGCTATGCAGTAGCCTGCTAACCATCCTTCCAGCCTTCATATTATTCACACAGAAGTTAGAGGAGCAATCAAACTATCAGATACATTTTATTATTTACCAAATCAAAACTCTGTTACAATTCATTCAAATACATTTATAATAAAATCAGAACTACTTTAGTCTATGCAGCCTAACATGTCCTGGCCCAAGACTTCATCTCTACAAATGTCTCACTGAGCTTCTTCTTTATAACTCTAAATAAAGGGGTGTCAAAACTGCAGCCCACGGGCCAACGGCACTCCGCAATCCATTGTTAATTGGCCCGCAACAAATTCCAAAAATATATTTAGTTTACTTAAATAAGCCAGGTGATGCAATACGTACTTCACTTCGAATGAGTGGCCTGGCTGTTTGTGTATTTTACCGCATATGGCCCTTGGTAAAAAACGTTGAAAAAAGTTTGGATACCCCTGTTCTAAATCATTCAGCTGCACTGATTTTCTTTCTGTTTCTCAATTATATTGACTTGGTTATCTCTTTAGGGTTATCATCCTAGTATGTCTCCTTCCTCAGAAGTTATTCTGTTTCAGTAGTTACTTCCTTACGACAATTGCTCACATGATACCTTCTCTAGTTGTCCCTCCCTGACCTTCCAATATAGAGTAGTTACCAATTCTCTCTGCATCCATTATGTGCTTCCATGTATCATAGTATTATAATAACTGGGGCAATTATAATAACCCAATCATTTAATTTGCACATTGTCTCTGTTAACTAGATGGTAATATCCAAGAGAAGACTAATTTTCTTTTTTTGTTGTTTTTTATGTGGTTGTATCCCAAATGCTTAAAAAAAAGAGGAAAAAAAAACTCAGCACGTACTTAGTGCACTTTGGATATTAAGTGAATAATTCAATAGGACACACTCAGTATTCAAGCCACATATGCTATTATTCTGAGTACACACTAGCCTATAGATGAAGGATTTAAATTTATTCAACTATGAGCAGCTATGGAGTTCAGAAGTAACGAAAATCAGATAAATAACTCTCTAATTGGTATAAATTTTCTACGTAGCATGCATATTCAAGTAATATTATGAGTCATCTTTTCTTTGGATGTAAATATTACTAGGCTCAAGTTCTACTCCCCTTGTAGTGAGGAATCCAATCTCAGTCAAGTTATTCTGAGTCCTTTCCTACAGCTGTAGAAAAAATAAATAGCTAGAGAATTTGAGTTCCCTGGGACTTTGTAATGGTCAGCTTCATTCCAGTCTTATTGCAGCTTCTTGACAAATATTGGGCACTGGAAGCTTAGGTACATAGGAGCTATCCATCACAATTGTCTTCTCCAGCAAGTGTAGATTCAAAAACAAAACTAGGTGGTGGGGAAATTTTCCCAATTTGTAGAATTTTCAATTTTAAGCTATGCAACACAAAACCTATTAGTAACTCCTACGTCTACGTCCTAGTACCCCAACACCTAGGCTTAGCCACTGTTTCTAGGTAACAGAGAAGAAAAAAATCAACGTACCTCATTATTTTATATTCCTAGAGAAGAAAGATACACATAGTGACATCTATATAAATTACTTTGTTTTAATTATGTATTTTAAATGTCTGGATGCAACATCCAATACAATTTGGGTTAAAAAACATGAAATTCCTAGTTTTGCCTGTTCATAATCATCTTCTTCTCATTCTTCATTGTCAAAATGTTAATGCCCCGTTCTTTGATATGTATGTTTACCAGTTTTATTTTTACAATTAATACAGTACTGATTCATTCTTAAGTGGTGAAAACTGTGATCTCGAACTTTCTCTCCAAGTGCTTATTCATTGTATATGAACATGGACTAGAAAATAGCCAGGTTTTATTCAGGCTGCAGCTAGTACATCTCCTGTAGGGGGCAGTGACCTGTGAAAAGCAGTTAACCAATGAATAGCGATGGTCTAGGATATTAGGAACCATTTCAAGTTATCACTCAAACTAGGAACTATGTTCTCTTCTAGCCAAAAGCCAGAGGCTCAGTAAAGGCTTCCAGTTCCTACCTAAAACCCTTGCCAAAGAAAAAGATGATCCCTCTAAGCATCTCGGGCAGACATTAGTAGAAGTTTACATGAATGCAGGCATCACATGTGCCTAGAAGGATAGCTGGTACATGGCAGACATGTAAATAACATACATTCAGTAAATGAGTGTGTGGATAAGCAAATGAATAAGGAGAATCATCTCCAGCATTTATAGAAATCTGTAAAATAGGAAAAATTTGAGCAGAAAATATGAAGTACAAATAAACAGCCTAAGATCATTGTAGGGGTGTGTGTGTGTGTGTGTGTGTGTGTGTGTGTGTGTGTGTGTGTGTGTGTGTGTTGTATGTGGCTTTGCTTAATAGTCCACTAGTAACTACTCCATGTTCGTCTTATCTTCCATAAGACTCCCCTGTTTAGGAAACTCCCATATGCTGTCCATTTATCTTATTTCTTTCTACTCATTTTCATATAAAGTTAACTTTTTTTTTTAGTTTTATTTTCCATTGTAAAATTTATTTCAGAAGGTTACTGGTAAAATTTATTTAAACAAAGATTGTGCATGCAATAGGCCTGAAAACCTCAGAAAAATAAGTTTAAGTATTTTAAATACCCTTAAAATTGGACCTAAAATAAAATAAGCTCCATAAATGATTTATATCTCTTGTCAACTTTTAATATATATACTATCCAAGATACCTTGTGGACTTACTTATGTAATGATATAATTGTTAAATATATCTATATATGCATACCTAAATAATATGTTTCACCCTTCAGTATTAAAGTTTAGTGACTTTTCCTTAGTAATTTTATGGAAATAATGATTGTTGTATTAATCACTTGGAGGAAGATGCCACATAATCAGTGAAATGAAAATAGTTGCATTATAAATATAAAGCTTTTAGAAAGTAAAACAAATACTATGGTTTAAACTATGTTCAAAGCCAAAACTAATGTAGACTTTTACTTACTTTTTAGTAATTTCCTTTTTCATCTATTCAAAGAGACATGCATTATTTGTTATCTTAATGGCATCTTTGGAACACTGTAAATCACTGTCTATCCTTATTAAATCTATTTTCACTTAGTGTTTTATCTAACTCTTAGAGAAATTGATGGGTATGATTAACAACTTAATAACAGCATTTTGTGGATATATTAGATATAGTAAAGAGAGGTCAAGACTGTTTAGTAAGCAATAGAAACAAAGAGAAAAACCATCACAATTCAAGATTAAGGGAAACTGTGAGGAAACAATATTTGCTTTATTAAATGCTGAAATGACAGAGATAAGTTACTGAAAAAATAAGCTCATATTTTTAGACATACAGTATTGATTCATATCATTCTATTCTTAATAAAAATAGTTAAATTATATATTCATAATAAATTTTAGAACATTTATGGATATACAGAATGATAGCTGAAATAGTATAGAGAGATCCTCTGTATCCCACACCCAGCTTCTATTATCTTATATTATCATGGTGCATTTGTCAAAATTAACAAATTGGTATTGATTTATTATTTTTAAATAAGGATTATATTCAGATTTTCCTATTTTTCTCTGAGGTTGTTTTTTTTCGTTTGTTTTTGTTTTCCCATTCCGGGATCTCATTTGGTTTACCATACGATATTGGTTGTAAACAAGTCTCCTTGGGCTTTCTATGGCTGTGACAGTCTCAGACATTCTTTTTTCTTTTAATGACATTGACAGTTTTGAGTACTGTTGTGGTATTTTGCAGACTGTCTTTCATTCAAAATCCGTCTGATGTATTTCTCATGATTAGACTGCAGTAGTGTTCCTTTGGGGAAGAATTTCACAGAGATAAAGTGTAATCATATTGAGTGCATATTATAAACAGTCTGATAATTCCAACATCCCTGCCATGTCTGGTTCTAATGCTTGCTTTATCTCTGTAAATTATGTTCTTTGCCTTTTGGTATGCCATGTAATTTTCTTTTTCTTTTCCTTTTTTTTTTTTTTTTTGGTTTTTCTTGATAGTTGGACATGGTGTACTAGGTAAAAGGAACTGCTGTAAGTCGTTTTTGGTAATGTGATGCTGAGGTGGCAGGAAGGGGAAGCATTCTACAGTCGTATGGTAGGTCTTTGTCATAGTGAACCTGTACCTCTGGACTGTGAACTTCACAGGTGTTTCTCATTTTTGATCCCCCCCACCCCTGTTCCACCTTAGCTCATACCTGATGGCTAGAGTGCATTGAAGTTGGGTGTTTCCATTCCAAAGTCAGTTAGATTTTATAATACCCCAGGACATTAGGCTCTGGTTAATTAGTTTCTGAGAATAGTCCTGCTTAAGAACAGAGTGCTCTGGGGTAATTGAAAATGGTTCCTTCTCTCCTCTCCTGCAGGAAAAAGAGAGGATGTCTCTTAGATATTTATTATGGGAATCTGGTTCCTGGAGGAAAATCTGGAGCTCCTAGATGAAAATCTCGTAATATTGTGAGGGCTCCCCTGTAACTGGGTCCCCCTGGAATTTTTAACTCTCAGACTTGTTCACACCAAGGCTCCAGAGATGTAACTCCAGTTTCGTTTTTCCTGTCCCACCATTGATTCCCCAGGTAATTTCCCTTTGTGAGTCTCTTTACTGGTAAGCTGTGACTTCCTGTGTTTGCCTATTTGTCTCTCCAATCTTGGGAGCAGAGGTTTGCCCTATCCTCTCCTCTGTTAATAATCCAAGAAAAGTTTTCTTTTTTAAGTCTGTTCAGCATTTTTCTCATTGTTAAGGTGGAGTGGTGACTTCCAAACTCCTTACCTGAGGAGCTGGAAATGAAAATCTCTTAAATTATTTTATACATTAGGTTTGCTGACCTGAAAATAAAAGGCCAAAGTGAGAGGAAATAAGGATTTATTTGAGATCAGAAAGAATTGCAATTCTGGGAAGCACTGATACAGACAGAAGTCCAAATAGTATTCCAATTAGGTAATGAAGGCAAGGAATATTTATGAGAAAGGGAAGGGAAATCATTACATGAATGGAAGGAAGGGATTGCTATTGGTGTTAATAAGCCAAGGGACAGATTTCTATAGGGACCAATAAACTGTTCACTTTATTTATACAGGTGATGCTAATTCTAAAGAATGTCTTTAATTTTCAGTCCTGTGCTCAGGGATGTCTTCTTTTTTGTTAGCTTTGCAAACAGTTGTTTGCAATAAAATGTTGCTTTGGCCCAGTCCGAAGGTTTGGGCCTAGTTCAAATGTTCCAAAGGTTTGAGGAGTAAGACACGCAAGGCAATTCCTCTGGGATGGCAGCTCCCACTCTTATTTGAAGTGGTTCTGTTTATATTATTTTTCAAAGATTATAATCTAATAAACTTTATTTTGTTCTAATTTTACCAGCTTTAGGGAGATCTTTCAGTTTAGTTCTTGGATCCTTTTGATGTATTCTATTTCTGTGGGATTTTTTTTTCTTTCTTTTTAACCTTTTGTTACTTTCTGACACTACAAGGACGTTTCTTAGGTCATCCTGAGGATCAAGTTATCCAAGACCTAGACTCAACAGTTGTTCCAAGGATCTTTAGTTCCTTTCATTGGAGAAAGGTATTAGAAACCAAGATCTGGATGCCAGCTGCGCTCATTGCTACAAGAGCACCTTCTATGTCTACCCCACCTGTGGCACCATCTAGGTCGACATTAAGCTAAAAGGAGTTCAATATAAGTTGACGTTTCCAACTTTAATCCATTAACACATATTAGGTTGGTGCAACAGTAACTATGGTTTAAAAGGTTAAAAATAATTGCAAAAACCACAGTTACTTTTGCATCAACCTAATAGATACTTTTAGCCTCTTATTCTTGTTTTCTGTAAACTCCCACTCCAACAGTGAGAATCCTGGTCCCCACCATCTACCATCCATTTACTGAATATTGAATCCCAGTGTATAGGTAGAGTACATTCAGAATAGTTACCCTGCACCCCATGGAGGACAACACTATTTGGTGCTTATGTGCCATTCCATTGCCTTTAGTCTTATAGACGCCATTGATTTCCAAGTTGGTTACTTCACTTATAGCCCTACTGAAGTTGTAAAATCATTCTTTTGTAAATCTTTAGATTTTTGTTTTTACATTCTTCATTCCATTTTCAGATCCCTGAACTCTACATAATTTTTGTAAAATCTGCATTCATTAAGGTTCCTCTTTGGAATGTAGGTTTTTAGGTAGTCACAAATGCTTATTGTGTTGCATTCAGGATGATAATATCATACTGAATAGTTTTGTTGCCTTAAATATCCTCCTATGCTTTAACTATTCATTTCATTTTCCCTGAATCTGAAGAAACTGCTGATCTGTTTAATATATTGATAGTTTTTATTTTTTGTTTTTTTCTCTCAGAAATGCATATAATTGAAATCACATACTATAAACCTTTTTCAGACTGGCTTTCTTACTTAGCAATAAGCATTTAAGTTTAATGCATCTATTTTTATGGTTTGATATATTTTTTATCACTAAATATTCTGCATAGATATACTACAGTTTGTTATCCATTAATGTATTAAGGTATAATTGGTTCCTTCTAGTTTTTGGTAATTATGAATTAGCTGCTATCTGTGAGCAGGTATTTGTGGACAGAAGTATTCACTTCACTTGTGTAAATACCTCTGAGCTTGATTGCTGGATTATATGGTAAAACTATGTTTAACCTTGTAAGAAACTGCCTAAATGTGTTCCAGTGTGCTTTACCCTTTTGTATTTCCTCCAGTTATTAATGAGAGTTCATTGTCAGCATTATAGTCAGTCTTTGGGCTTTAGTCCTTTTAATAGGTATGTAATGGTATCTCACTGTGGTTTAAATTTGTATTTTTCTAGTAACGTGATATTGAGCATCTTTTTATATATTGCTTTGTGATCAGCATGTTTTCTTGCTGATCAGAACTTTAGTGTTTGATCAACACTTGCTGATCAACACTTTGGTGTTTGTTCAGAACTTTAGCCCTTTTTATTTATTTTTTTTACTTGTTTGTTTTCTTAATATTTAGTTTAATTTTTCTTTATAGTTTGAATACAAAGCTATTTTTTTTAGATATGCATTGGCAAATAATTTCTCTCAGTCTGTTGGTTGTTTTCTAAAATCACTTTAATAGTGTCTTTTGCTGATACATTTTAAATTTTAATAAAGTTAAATATCAGATTTTTTTTGACAAATTGTGCTATTGATGTTGTATTTAAACTCATTACTAAAGGTCACATACATTTTCTGTATGTTTATTGAATAAATTTTATACTTAGTTCTATAAGTCGTTTTGAGTTATTTTTTTGTGAAAGTTGTAAGGTCTGTAAGTTTTTGTTGTTGCTGGATTTGTTTGTTGTGTTTTTTTGTTTGTTTGTTTTGTTTTGTTTTGTTGTGTATGTGGATGTCCAGTTATACTAGTGCTTATTATTTACAATGCTATTATTTGTCATTGACTCATCATTATTCCTGTTCAAAATCAGTTGGCTATTATAATGCAGGTCGATTGCTGAACTCTTTATATCATTTCATTGATCTAGGTATTTATACTTTTGCGTATACAATGCTTTATTGATTATCATAGCATGAAAATCTTGAAATCAGGTAATATGAGCCCTCTAAATTTGTTTTTGTTCTGTAGTATCATGTTAACTATTCTAGTCTTTGCTTTTTCATATGAATTTCGAATCAGTTTTTTAATATCCACAAAATAGCTTATTGGGATTTTGACTTGGATTACATTTAATCTATAGATCAAATTGGAAGGAATTGACATCTTGTTAATATTTTTAAAATGGACAAAAGATTAGAACAGATCTGAATAGGTCTGAACTGTGGATATAATAAATGAACAGAGCAAGAAAAATGAAACATGATTAATGTGCAAAGGATAAGTGACTTCTTATATACTGGAAATGAAGTATTAGGGTTTGAAAATAAGGATAAAAACACTACCATTTGTAAAAACACAAATTCAAAATGAAATAATTTGCCCTACATTTAACAAATATATACAGAAACTATACGTAGAAAATTATATAAAAAAAAAAATTGAAGATGATTTATGTAAATGGGAAGATATTTTGTGTTTATGGATTGGAAAATATAATATTTAACTGTCATTTGGTTACATTGATTATCCTTGTTATATTGATTGTTATCCTGTTTTCAATTTCACTGGTTCTGTCTTAATTTTGTTTTTGCTTACCTTAGACTTCAATCACTCATTTTCTTCAGTTTCCTATTTATGTACTCTGCTGCAATTTAGTGGATGTGTTATGTACATGTCAATTAGATCACGTTGACAGCACACTTCAGCCCCACAATTCTGGCCAACCGTACCCTTAATGACTTTCTATTTCCTTGATTTATCAATTATTAACAGATAACTATAGATGTTGTCACCTAAAATAGTGAATTTTATATGTCTAACTTCAGTTCTATCATATTGCTCCATATATCTGAATATCTAGTTGTTGAAATAAACAAGTTTAGCATTGCTACAAATTCTTAGATGATTAACATATATAATTTTGAAGTGCCCTTCTGTATCACTGTTAATTTTCCTTGTTTGGAAATCTGATTTTTTGAAATTAATAAAGCTAATCCATATTCCATTTGGTCATTGTTAGCATGGTATATCTTTCTCCATCCCTTTACTGTTCGCCTATCTGAATCTAAATGATATATATATATATACATTATAATGTTAGGCTTCCTTATTTTATGTACTTTGACAGTCTTTGTTCATGTAAAAATTTTTATTTTTTATATTTGAACTACTGTTGACTGATTTGTAACTATATTCTGTTTGTTGCCAAAGACTTATTTTCCTGCCTTCTCAGGTTTTAATTTTGTTTTCAGGTTTTATTTCACTTCCTGTTTAGTTCAAGAAATATATGACAGAAATACTCTAATTCCTTCCTCCCACCCCTGATTGTTGCAACTCATTTTGATTATCCATATACTGTAGTCAGTTTATACATTGTTGTTATTATTACTTTAAGTAAAGTTATTCTTTGGAAAAATTAAAAATAAGACAAACAAGATATTTTCCTCTTTATTCCTCTCCAATACTCTTCCTTTATTTAGATATAAATTTCTGGCTTCTAGTTTTTCTTGTACCTAAAGAAAATAATTAACTAGACTTACAAGTTAGGTCTACTAGCAATTAATTCCAGCAGTTTTTGTTTCCTGAGAATCTGAGAATGTCTTTAATTTCCCTTCATTTTTGAAAGACAGTTTATCTGCATGTAGAATTGTATATTGGTAGATTTTTCTTTCAACACAAAATACTCCAGTTCTTTCTCCTTTTGCTTGTACAACTTAAAGTCTATGATGACTTTTATACTTGTTCCTGTTTTCTATAGGTAATTTTGTTTACTTGTTTTTAATATTTCTTTGTTTTTTTCAATGTTCTCTCTTTGTTTGAATTTCCACACTTTGAATAATATATGCTTAGATGTAGAATTTATAATTGTTTTGGGGTTGGGGTGTGGGATAGTTAGTATATATTTTCAATTATTCTGCTTGTTCTCTGAGCTTCCAGATTGGTTTGGTATCTCTCAGTATTTTCAAATAGCCCGTATCCATTATTACTTCAAATGTTTTTTCTGCCACATTTTCTTTCTGCTGCTTCTTTTTCACTATCTCAAGTATATACAACTTTTGATATTCCTCTTTTCTTCAAAGTAATGTTCTCTTTCTTCCATTCTTTTTCTCTTTCCACTTTTGTTTAAAAAGTTTCTCTTGGCCTATCTTCATGGTCACCAATTATTTTCTTAGCGGTGTCAAAGTCTACTGATGAGCCCATTAAAAACCTTCTTCATATCTGTTATATTGCTTTTGATTCCTAGCATTTTCTTTTGATTCTGTCTTAGAATTTTCATCTACTTATATTGCCCATCTGTTTTTGTATGTTGTTATTAATATTTTAATTACAGTTATTTTAAAATCCCAGTCTGATAACTCAAATATTGTGTATACCTGAGTCTGGTTTTGCTTGTCTCTTCAGAAAAATTTTTCTTCCCTTTTGGTGTACCTTGTATTTTTGTTGCAGTTGTAATTGAAAACCAAACCTGATTTATCCAATATTAGAAACTAAGGTAAATAGGCCTCTATTGTGAGGATTTATATCAATTTGTGTAACAGTAATACTTGTTTATTATTTGCTTTATCAATAGATTTGTCACCATTATTCATTAAAAGAAGTACAAATGAAAAATGGTGACAAACCTATTTTATGCATGTATTTGCCATTCATATGTCTTCTTTTGTGAAGTAACTGTTAGAATATTTTCTCATTATCTTATTTATATTATTATCATTGATATATAAATTCATTTTCAGATATGTGTTTTCAACATATTTTTCTATTATTTGACTCTTTTTGACTTTTTACACTGCTATTAAAACAAAAAAGAATTTTTATGATTATTGTGAAGTTCAACTTAAAATTTGTTTTAGGACTTGTGGATTTTGTGTCCTATCTAAAAATATATATATTTGCTAAATTAAAGTTGAAAAGGATTTTCTTCCATGTTTTCATCCATGTGTTCTCATTCTCTCTCTCTCTCTCTCTCTCTCTCTCTCTCTCTCTCTCTCTCTCTCTCTCCTTCTTTTATTGAGATATATTGATATTTGGCATCTTAGTTTCAGGTGTATATATAATGATTCAATATTTGTGTAGTTCATTCATATGTTTTCCATTTTTAGTTATTTATTTTAGATCTATGACTCATTTTGACTTTTTTTTTTACTTAATGTGAGTTATGGGTTGAGATTATTTTTGTTTTTTCTCTGGATACAAAATTATTTCAGAAATAAAAACACTATTTAAAAGAAAAATGAATTGTCATGACCTTAGTTCTAAATCAATGGGCTACTTATGAATGGCTTCATTTCTATCTAGTCTATTCCATTTCTTGAATCCATGTGTCTATGCTTTTACCATATAACACAGTATTAATAATTACATAGTATAGCTTAAAATTTTTTAAATCAATTTTTTTTTAGCTATTCGAGTTTCCATTTTTCGTCTTACATTTTCAAAGCTTCTTGATTTTTACCGAAAAAAAGATGACAGGTATATTTTCTTATTTCCTAGTGTTTGTTTTTAATCTTTGTTTTTACAATAACATTCACATATTTTTTAAATGTAGCTTGATGAGTTTTAGCATATGTAGTTAGTGAACATATACATTAGTACTAGAAGATTTCTTGTGACTCAACCTCTTTACAATCCATCCCTCTCTTCCACATTTAGACTCCAGTAAAGCACATATCTGTTTTCTGATACTCTAGATTCAATGTTATTTTGAAGAATTTTATGTAAATTTATTTGTGTAGTACATGCGTTTTTTAGGTTTTTGAAAAATCAACATAACTATTTTGAGATGTATCCTTGTTGTATATATCACTAGTTGATTCTCTTTAGTTGCTGAGTAGTAATTCATTGTAAGGATAAACCATAGTTTGGCTATTTTCAGGTTTTGATTTTATAAAAAGAGCTGCAATAAACCATGTATTCATTTCTCTTGCATAAACATCTAGAATGTAATAACTAAGTGATCTGGTAGATGGATATTTAAATTTCTAAGTAACTGTAAAATTGTCTTCTGAAGTATTTGGAAGAACCATCCACACAGCATACGACAATAGAACTGCTCCACATCCTTGTTTACAGTTGCTACAGACAGTCATTTTACATTTTTTTTTTTCATTCTAGAAGCTTTTAAGTTTTATGCTAATGTGATTTTATTTTGCACTATCCTAAAGACTTATTCTGTTGAACAGTTTTTCACTGGATGACTTGCCATCCATATATCTTCTTTGGTAGTGTTAAAATTTTTTCCACTTTTTAATTGGGGTTTTATAACTTCTTATTGAGTTGTAAGATACTTAAATATATGTTTTAGATATAAGACTTACATCACGTATATATTTTGCAAATAGTGTCTACCATTCTGTGAGAATTCTATGCACAATGAAAATACTGTTCTCCTTAAATGAAGGAGAGATATAAGTTTATTTTATAGAAAAAAACCTGAGATGATTTGTTACCAGCAGATAAAAATTAGGAGCACATGATTTAAAGTTCTCACATTACAATTGAAAAAATTATCTAAGATTAGTTGAAGATAGAGTTTGATTAATAGTGTACGTATCTCCCAATATCTTTACAATGTAATTTTTTACATGCATAATGTCTTCTAATTCTTTCAGTGGAAGTATTAGTCTGCTGTGACTACTACAGCCTCCCTTGAACTAGATATTTCCACACTTGTTTTGGATTTTGTGACATAAAAATGTGCAAAAAGTGTGTAAAAATACATATTACCTATAGCACTAGCAAAAACATGCTATTACTTAGATTATTAGGAAAACATCAAAAACATCCTGTGGAGTAATGTCTTGTCTTGCTAAACTTTGAGTCTGTGCTCTAGTTACTCTATTAGATGCGTTTTAAAAATATCCTAAATTATTTCAAATACTTTTTCATGGTAATTTTCTTTATATTAGTAATCCATTTATAGATTCCCAAATAGGAAGTAAATAGCATTCAGCTCTTATTCTCTTGTCTCAATTTTTTTTTTTTTTTTTTTTTATAGACTTTGAACTTGTTTTCAAGTACATTTTAAATGGCATTGGTAATATTTAAAAGTTAGGAACTCTGAATTGAGAAATATGAAATGATTAGAAGTTGAAGACCCATCTAAATAACTTGTAATTCTGAATGTAACAAGTTATGTAAAGAGTGGCAAATATACCCACCCTAGGCCCCATTCCTGATAAGGTGATTTCGGTGGGCTGAAACTTGTAAAAGAACTGATATAATGGAGTTAGAGAATATTGCTGTTTTCCATGAAGTTTGATGATATTATTATAGTTGTACTGATACATGAATGGGCTTTCTGGTATTTATTGAAATGGAGAGTGTTTCATAGAAATCACTATTCAGAATGAAAACAATATTATTCTCTGAATCTGGGTAATGTTATATCCCTATTCATTATATATTGTGATAGATTGAGTCAAATGATAGAGAGGACAATAAATATTCTTATCTGAATTTTTTTGCGGGTCTGAGGTTTCTATAGGATTGAAAACAAAATCTTTGGATAAAATATTTTCCCCTAAAACTCCAGCAAAATAGTAGAGAACACATATACTTACAAGTATCCTAATCACATCAGCAAGTTTCCTTTGAAACTATTCCCTGTCAAAGATGAATTATTTTCTTAAAATATATATATAAATAAATAAATGAAATAAATAATATAGTTTAACTTAACATACAATTTTTATGTCAATGGTTCTCTAATATATTTACAGAATGTCAAAATACTTTCAAAAGTAGCTGAAGCTGTATGAGACTTAATGACCATAATTTCCTTGTCTATATTTTTAATAGTTATACTCTTTAAAACTTTTGAGTGTATTCACAGTTCTGTTCCCAGTAAAATTGAGTATGTTGTTGAGTCAATGTCCAGAGGAACCAATTAAAGGTGGGATATTAATATTAACAGAAATGTTTCATAAATGATGGCTTTATTACCATTTTTTTTTCATAATGCAAGATAGAGGACTTTCCTGCTAGAGGTAAAAGCTTTTTAATTTATATATTAATATATGGGCTTTCTTGAAAAGTGAGCATGATGTAACTCTGCATGTAATCTTCCTAGTTGGAAGTAGAAGAAAATGAACCCTTTATAAAGTCACATTTAATCTACCCATCTCTTAGAATCATGTAGAGAAGTGTTGCCAATAGAAATTCAAAGAAAGTTGTGTACTGATGCCAAGCTCCACTTCATAACTAACATTTCCTGAATATGTTAGTTTCAGGAAATTTCAGATTACATTTTAAGGAAGAAATTATGTAAGTGAGATTATTCTACCTAAGTTTCTTGTCTAGGTTTCCTATTTGAAACCTCTGATATTCGTTGTTTTTTTCAAATAATCGGAGGCTACAATGCCTAGTATAAATATAAGTTTATGTTTACATAGTTTTAAAGAAGAAAATAGTTTTTTATATCTAGATAGTCCTAGTTCAAAGTAAGTCTAAAAATATGTATGAAAGTGAGGCAAGTAATACTAGGAAGATGGTAACAAAAATTCTCATTTCAAAAGAGCTAAATCTAACAGTATACTTTTTAAGTACCATGAATTAAAACAAAATGATCATTCAAGAACACATAGAACATAAGTAAAATGATACTGCTGAAGTGATAAGTTAATATAATTTTTTTTTCTTGAATAAAATTTGCTAATATGACTCAAGGCTGTTAAATATACTGTTACCATATGACACAGAGATCAAGTTCATTGGTATTTACCCAAAGGAATTAGAAACTCATGACCACCCACAACCTGCACACAGATGTTTATTGCAGCTTTATTCATAATTGCCAAAACTTGGAAGCAACCACAATGCCAATCAGTAGATGGACAGATAAATAACTGTTGTATATCCAGACAAAAGAATATTGTTTAGCACTAAAAAGAAATGAGATACCAAGCTATGAAAAGATATGAAGGAATCTTAAATGCATATTGCTAAGTGAAAGAGACAATCTGAAAAGGCTACATCCTGTATGATCCCAACTGTGTGACATTCTGGAAAAGGCAAAGGTATAGAAACAGTGAAAAGATCAATGGTTGCCAGAGATTGGGGGGGTGGGGGACGGATGTATAGGCAGAGCACATAGGATATTTAGGGCAGTTAAAATATTCTGTATGATACTGTAATGATGGATACAGTGTCATCACATATTCAAATCCATAGAATGTACAACACCAAGAGTGAACCCTAATGTAGATTACAAGCGTTGAGTGATTATGACATGTTAATGTAGGTTCATCAGTTACAGCGAATGCCCCACTGTGGCTTTGCATGTGTGGGGTAGGTGGTATATGAGAAATCTCTGTGCCTTTCCACCATAGTTGCTGTGAACCTAAAACTGCTTTAAAAAAATTAAACCTTTAAAAACATGAATCCTATTATTCATAATTACTATTGAACATAGATCTCAAAGGAAAGGCAGAAATCAAAATAACTATATCAAGCTAAAGCTATCCATTTGGATGACTTACTGTGACGATTCCATTTAGCCATGGTTGTGAAAAATCTACTCATCACTCTAAAAAAACCACAAACTACTATGAAGAATTATGTGTTTGAATATAATTCAAGCGTATGGTGGAAAGTTCTCAAACTTAATTGGCCAACCTCGTATGTACATACTTTATTGAATGTTATATGATGTCAGTGTTTTATTTAATGCCCTATTTAACAATACTAACAAACCTATTTCTTTAAATACTGATTTCTTCTGAAATTTTACATAAAATAATTGAGATATTTCTGTTCTCTCAGCAAATTTTCACTCACTCATTTGTCGTAAATATTCTCTGCATTAACTATTTAGGTCACCCCTGAAATCTTTTGCAAATGACAATTATAAGGTTTTGTAGGTGAAGTAAAAAGAGAATTAATAAACTGCTGTTCCCTACACAAGGAGAAGAAATAATGTCACACAGTATATTCATTATTAATTTTATCATTAATATTCCCATTTTCAGTATTGATTAATAGAAAAAAATATTAGTAAATTATTTTAGAATTTTTAAATAGGAAAATAGCAGTTAAACATGATCAGCTTGTATATTTTAGAAATAATAATGAAGAAAATGAAAATGAACAATGAAAAACAGCTTGAAGATAAATTCAAATACATATTTTCCTCAAAGCTTAATTTAACACATTCTGAAACAACAATTATCCTATTTCTGTTTTTATATTAGAGAAAGTTAAGACATTTTAAGATAAAAGTAGCCTCCTAGGCCTCAGAGCAGAGGGAATGGCCAAACCCCTGCCTCAGTGGGTAGTTCTGCCTCCAAAGGAAGACAGGGAAGAAGAGGCCCTGTGGGGGCTTCTGGGACCTATAACTGTTCCCCCAAGCCAGGATGCCTCCAGTGTACAGTTTGATAAAATTAATAATCCATAGTATAAGTCAAATATTAAACACAAACAAGCAAAAATCTTAAAGACAGCCACACACACACACACACACACACACACACAAAATTCAAATAAAGGTTTTAAGCAAAACAAACACAAAAACCATAAAAGCATGCTGCTTCTTTTTATAACATTATGTGTTATAAATGAATGAAATTTTAGACTATGTATTTTAAAGTTCATACTGAATGGAAAAGTAATTAAAATAATTATGATAATCTAAAACCTGTAAAAAAGAAACCCAGAAATATGGATTAAAATAACATTTTAAACGTATTCACTGTGTGTAATAAATAGATAAAAACATTATTTATAAATTTTTGTGTTGCAAAAATATTAAATATCTTTAGCCAAAAAGATTAGTGATGTGTGTTTAGCATATATTAAATTTAAATAATGCAAAAAATAGCACAAGGGATTGGAAAGTAGAAATGGAAATATGCTGTGAAACTAAATACTATTCTATAAAGGCAGACTATAAATAATTAAATGTGGATATCACAAAATCTAGGTCAGTAACTAATTTTAGAAGATATGTAAATAATAAGCCAATGGTGGAGACAATAAGGGATTTAAAACAAATAGACAAAATAAAAAAGGCAAAAAAAGAGGAAAAATAGACAAAAATTCAATAGAATAAATAGAAAACAGCTAAATGGTAGATTTTAATCCAGTAACACTAATGACTCCAATAGTATGAAGTCTAACCATTCTTTAGTACAGTAAAATGGGAGGATATAGATGTGTTAAAATTTAAAAGGTGACAAAAGATATGCAAATCAATTGCTAAATTGAAGGATTAAAAAAAAAAAATGACTTCAGAACATGGAAAGTAACTAAGGAAAAGAAGGACACTTTATAATGATAAAGAAGTCATTTGCTGGAATAAATAAAAATCCAGAATGTATCTGCTCCTAATAAAAGACATGGAAAACTATAAAACAAAAGTGAAAGAGAAATAATTAAATTCATAACTATAGTTTGAAACTTCAAAATTATTTTCTTCATAGTTGTTAAATTTAATCAACTTTGGACATGAAAACAGAATATAATGGAGAGAACAAAAAGAATCAATGAGAATGAATATAGATATATAATAGACAAAGAAATTTAAGTTTGTTCTTTATAAAGATACAAAAAATTATTAAACCTCTAATCATATGAATAAAAGAAATGAAACAGAACATGTGATATTCAGTGGTGAAAATCAGGATTGAAACTGGGGGCATCACTACAGATTCTACATATTTTAAGAGAACAATAAAATAACATTATAAACATTATTATATATTGTGTTATAAAGTTGACTATAGAGATGAAAGGACAAGTTTTTTTCTCAAAAAACATGAACTAGCAAAACTCACTGAAAAATAAATTAACAATATGTCTCTATATCTTTCTTAAAAGTTGAATTTTTAGTTAAATAAATTGATACAAACACACACACACACACACACACACACACACACACACACACACAATTCAGGATGAAATAGTTTCAGTGGTGAATTCTACCAAACAGTTAATATAAATATAATACTAACTCATACGAAAACTTTTCTAGAACATTGAAAATCATTCTAAATTTCAGAATGACCCTGATATGAAAAGAAAACAAAGACATTAAATAACAGACAGCTATATATATCAATGTCTCTCATAAACATAGGCACACAAATTGTCATAAGACATAGTCAAAAATTTAATTTACCAATATATAAAATGGATAACATAAACAGGCAAGTGTGTTTTTTCCTGTAAATCAAGGCTAATTCAACATTCAAAACTTAAGCAATATAGTCATATGAAGAGACTAACCAAGACAACCACACACACACACACAAAAAAATCAAATAAAGATTTTGAGCTAATTCAACATCCATTCATGATAAGAATATTCAGTAAACTCAGAATAAAAGAATGTATCATTAAGTTTATTAAGTGCATTGAAGAAAATTCTAAGATAATTGCTTATTGAATAGTGGAAAGCTGTAATCAGGAACATGAAAAGAATGTCTACTTTGTTTAATATCATACTGAAGGTCCTAACAAATACTGAAAGATAAAAAATACCCATAAAGTTTTCAAGTAAGAGGTAAAATTCTTTGTTTACTAACAACCTAAATGTATACATAAAATTCCTTAAAATTTCACGAAAAAGGTACAAGAAAAAAAATGAGGTAGCAATTCCTAAGATATAACACCAATACAAAACTCAATATAAGAACAAACTGAACTCCATTTGTACATAAAAGCAATAAACAATTAGAAACTGAAATAAAGGTAAACACTACCATCTACAATAGTGTCAAAAATGAAATAATTAGGTAATACAAGTAGGCTTAAATTTACAAAACACTGATGAAAGAAATAAAAAAAATTGAGATATATACTCCAGCATATTCATAGAGCAGAAGATTAATGTTAATTATCTTCATACTTATCTACAGATTTGAGACATTACAATGAACATCATTGCACTACACCTATATGTATGCACACACATATATACACACAAATTAGCAAACTTGAACTAATATATTTGGAGAAAAACAAATAAATTACAATACCCAAAACACTTTTATAAAACAAGACCAATGCTGGGGGACTTTTACAACCTGATGTTCAGATCTACAACAAAACTACATTATTTAAGACAGTTTGTTACTGGAGAAACGGTACAGATATAAATTGATGGAATGGTGTACTGAATCCAGAAATAGATGCATATAAATTTTCAATTTATATTCACACACACAAATTTAAGTGGTACTGAACCAATGCGTGTATATTCAAATAAAACAACTTCAATCCATTCTCTATAAAAAGTAACTCAAAATGGATCAATAATCTGACTAAAATCTAAACCTATAAATAAAAAAGAAAACATAAAAAAGTTGTTGTTTTTTAAAGTTGAAATTAGGCTAAGAAAAATTTTGTTAGATTTGACGCCAAAAGACTGATCAATAAATAAATGATAAACTAGACTTTATAAAAATTTTAAAAATCAGGTCCTCAAAAGAGACTACTAAAAGAATAAAAGAGAAACAATAAACTGGGTGGAAATTATTGCAAATAACAAATATGATTTTTAAAATGTGTTCGTAATACATAAAGAACACACAATATTTAATAAGAAATGAAATAACTCGTTTTTTAAAATATGCGATAAAGATAATGTACACCTAAACACAAAGAAGACATAAAATAAGCAAATGAAAAGATATTTGATATCATTAGTCGTTAGGGAAATGCAAATGAAAACCACAATGAGATATTATCACACAGCTATTTTAATGGATAACATCTAAAGAAATAAAAAAAATATAAAATACCAAGTAGTGAAGATGTGGAAATATGTGCCCATGTACACTGATGAAGGGAATACAAAATGCTATGGGCACTCTCAAAACTGGCAGGTTTCATCAGTGATAAAAATGAACATTCCTTGCATCTGTCTGAAATGATTCTTAGCTTTAAAATTAAGATGAAGAAAGGGATGACCTTTCACATTTTCTGTATTACAAAATCAGAAACGCAAACAAGTGAAATGAAAACTTATGTTGATACAAGTATCTAGAGATACAAATCCTTACACTGGCTTTATTTGTAATTGCCCAAACCCCAGGCAATATAAAGGTACCTCATTTAGGGAACGGATAAATAACAAACTCATAAAAGAGGCAAGGACATGAATGAATCTTAAATGCATTATCATAAGTGAAAACAAAAAAGCAGAAAAATGGTACATATTGTATAATTCCAATTATGTGACTTTCGTGCAAAGGCAAAACTCTATGTACAGAAAATGCAATGGATTGGCAGATCCTGACCATAGGAGAGGTTTTATGTATAAAGGAGACATCAGAAGTTTGGGGGTGATACAAGAATTCTATCTTTCTACCATCCCTGTGTCTAAGGCTGGTATCAAATTCCTAAAGATAGAATTTGATTCATACGTGCTGGACCAGGCAGCCACATCTGCTCCAGTCAAATGTAGCCTGGTGCAGAACAACATATGGATATTTTGGGCTTTGGGAAGGAAATGTTCTATAAAATATACTTCCCACTTAACAAGATTCATGACTTCATTAAAACTTGTTCAAGGGAAGAGAGTAAACAATCTAGTTGAAATTGCCTATTTAAAAATAATTAGAATAACTGTGGCAATGATATAATTTCCCATAAAAATTATAATGATACAACATTTAGACATTCTTCTTTCCACAAATACGATATCTGTAAAATATATATAGAGTAAATTTAAAGAAGTGTGTAAATTTGGTATATATAAATCAATCCTTACATATTTCTAGCAGTATTTTTCTAATTTTGCGTATGTTAATTATCTATTGCTGGGTAGCAAGTTAATAAGACCTTTTACAGTTTAAAACAACACATATTTTTTATCTCCCAGAGTCTATGGGGCTGGAACCTGGGTGTGCCTTACTTGGTCCTTTGGCTCAGGGTCTGGCACAAAGCACAAGGCTACAATTGAGTTTCTGAGTGAGGCGGCAGCCATCCCGAGACTCCACGAGGGGACAAGTTTTCTTCCACACGCACTCAAGATGGCTGTTGGCAAACATCAGATCCCTAGTGGCTTTTTGCTGGGGCCATTAGTTCCTTCTAGGCTAGCCTCTCTCCATTCCCCTACTCAGGTCATGGCAACTTCCTCCCTGGAGCCAAGGCAGAGAGAGAGAGAGAGGGTGGAGAGAGAGAGAGAGAGACAGAGAGACAGAGAGACAGAGAGACAGAGACAGAGAGAGAGAGCATAACCTATTCTCCAATGGCATCCCTTCACTTTGCTGTATTCTATTCATTAAAAGAAAGACACAAAGTCGAACTCAAAGAGATAGTGGACCATGCATAGCCATTTTAGAAGCTGCTTATCATATGGGAACACTTGGTTTCAGAAATATATAATCTTCAAAAGTAAATCCCTAAAGTAAAATATATGTCATCAGACTAATAGCGATCCAAGAAAGACACATAGGAAATATACAAAGACAAAAGTTTCATCAGTGATAAAAATGAACATCCCTTGCATCTGTCTGAAATGATTCTTAGCTTTAAAATACAGATGAAGAAAGGGATGACCTTTCACATTTTCTGTATTCACATTGTTGAACAATACAATGTCTGGGTAATCTTTAGGGTTGTTGCTAGTAGGCTGAGGATGAAGAAAGCCTGGAATATAGCAGAGTGAAAAAGTAGAAAAAAACAAAACAAAACGTCATATTATTGAGCACTAATTACTACCGACTATGATTATGCCTTCTATACTAACTGCTGCTGCTAACACAGCTGCTGCTGGTATTGCTGCTACTACTGCTATCAACAATAAAAATAAGTTAAATATAGAGACTACTTCCCACATATGGAAGTTCTGTTCCACATGGTTTACAGAGATTATACATTATTTCACCTACTTACATCTTTATAAAGAAGTCACTATTGTATAAATAGCATAGGAAAAACTGTCACATGAAGAGATTTAGCACATGCCTAGGAAAGAGATCTAGTAGTCTGGCTCCAAGTCTGGCCTTTTCAACATTGTCCTGTGGTGCTCCGGTGTCTCCTTCGACTCATACTATTTCTGGACATCCTTTTATGTGAGCTAATCATGATTTCTTATGCTCCTTTTAGAACAGTTTTTGTTAACTTTTAGCGTTTGGTAGCCTAACTTCTAATACTCCAGAGGGAGTTTTATTTAAAAAGAACCCATAATATATTTTATGAATAATCACTTATTCACCTTAGAAATGTTCATATACACCATATTTTCAGTTATTTACCATCTCTTACAATTAAGTAATTTTTTGAGATTTGTCTCCCTCTTAATTTCTAGGTGATATTGGTTAATGGACTTGCTTTGTAGGAGAGAATATGCTTACAAAGGGGAAATTTGTTCCTGTCTGCCCTCCATGTATACTTGCAATGCCTTTAGTTACATGACAGGAAAGATTGCATGTTGTTCATCTATCATCTCCTCTCAGACTGATCTCTAGCTCAGTTTCCAATAAATAACAATATGCACTTTTCCAAGGGAATTTTAAAAATTTCTTTTAAAATTGGATTGAGACATTTTCTACTCCTCTTCCATCTGCTTCATCTACTTGCTTTTGTTATTCCTTATGTTTAATTCTCCCTTTATAGTTATCTTCCCAAGAAACTAAATCCAGAATGAGAATATACTGGAAGATAGGCTATTATAGTTGACAAAAATGCAATCAGAAGTTCAGCAGTTCCATTAGAAAATTTTGTAAAACTGATACGTAATTTCATATAAAATTGTAGTGAATATGACATACCCATAAAGTTCAAACAAATGTAAGGCATGTAATAACTGAGAGAGTGATTTAAAATATTGAGGAGATGAAATCATGTGTGCATATTATCTTAATTCATTTGGATAGGTAGATAATTATATATAGGTTAACTCTTTATGACTATTACTTTTATAGGAAGTCAAAATATCATGTGAAATATGATACTTGTGAAATAACCAATTTAGATTCTACTATTTTATTTCTGGGTTTTATTAAAAATAAAATAATGCTTAAATTTTGTCAAAGTATATGTTTTAAATTATTTAACAGAAACATATAAAGACAAAGTAAAAACTATCCCATATCCATCAAAATAATCCTATTGGCTTAAAAATAAAAGCAATAGATAGATATTGGACATCCAAATAAGACAGAAAAACCCTTCCTTTCATCTCGTAATATAATTCACAAGTTGATTTTTCTTAATATTTTCCTATATAGTTTTCCAATAACAAAGAATGTCTATGCACTTATAGCACTGAAGTACAAACTTTGTCGCTCTGGGTATTATTACTTAAATGAGAGTTGATAGTCAAATAGGGTAAAGTAGACCCAAAACTAGATCTAGTTCATATTTAAATCTATATTTTTTTAATACCCATTCATTATTTTAGGGTTAAGGGAAACAAATATATCCTGCATTTCATTTACGTGTATTTTTAGTAAATATTACAACATTGATTATGTTACTAACATACGCATGTTTTCATTATTTGAAAGCTGCATAGTATTTCATTATTTTATTGTATGTATATTCAACTATTCCTCTGCTAGTGTTTAGAATACTTATATCCCAGTACTTGTGTTCCAGTACTTATGCTGTTTCAATACTTATGCTGCTGTGAACATCCAGACTTACTTAAAGCAGTGTATACAAGTGAATGTTAATTTCTACAAATGAACTGGTTTGTAAATAGCCATGAGAAACCTGATTTTTATAATATTTTTTTAATTATGAAAAATCAAAAATTACTTAATTTCCCCTGTATAATTAGTTTATACATTGTCGGGTCTTTCAATATCCTACTTTAAAAGATCACACATTCATATGGGGAAAAAAAAAAGTAACTTCAGAGAAAATTGCAGGTTAATATGTCTTACTCTGTTCTTCAATAGAAATAAAAATGAAAGATACAATAAAAGGGTCAGTGACCTGAAGTTAAAATGCAATACCTTCTGAGAGGAAAAAATAAGTGTAGCACTGAGTAATGTCTTTATAGTTTTGTGGCTTGACTATTAAAATAAATACCTCAGGGGAGAACTCAGAATGACTCCCATTGTGCTCTCCAATATTGTATTATGCAAAGACTCATGAATTTCTTCATGATAACTTGAACTAAAAATATTTTAACAGCTTACAAATCATATTCCATTGTGCTATTTAATATTTAGATGGAAGAGACAAAGCTGATATTTCAAAGACCACTTAAATCAATATTTTTATTTAGTGTTTTGCTATATATATATTCCATTGTTGAACATTTCATTTATTTCTATATCTGTCCTCTTTAGTAAACAACAAACAAATAAACTGTAAAAAATTTTATTTTATAAGTTTTTTTTTTTTTTTTCCTTAGGGGGAAATCTACAAAAACAACTAAATAATCTAGGATAGGCATGTACTTCACTTAACTCAAAAACTTATTTCTAAAGCATTTGCAATATTTTACATTTCAATCACCAATGCATGGGTAGTCTGGGCACTCTACTTTCTCATTATTATTTGGTGTGTCAGTCTTTTCTATTTTACCATTCTGTTTATGTTGTCATTTGTTGTCTCATTTGTGTGTTTCAGTGCTTTATTTTTTTAATTGTTAGCTATCCTGCTTTCATTTAATTTTCACATAAATTTAAAAAGCAACTTTTCTTTTCTTTTTTTTTTTATTAGTTCCAGGTGTACAAAACAATGTAATAGTTAAACATTTATCATTTGTATCCCTCACAGTGGTAACCCCCTTCCCCTCATTTACTGCCCTTCTGACATCACATACAGCCATTACATTTCCACTGCCTCTATTCTTAATGCTGTACTCCACTTCTTGTAAATACATACATACATACATGCATACGTATATACATATGTGTGTGTATATATATATATATATATATATATATATATATATATATATAAAATTGTAGTTGACATTCATTATTGTTCAGCTTCAGCTTCAGGTGTACAGTGCAGTGATCAGGCATCTAAATCATCCCTGAGGTGATCTGCCTAATGAGACAAGTGTCCATTAGATACCCTGTACAAAATCTTTACAACATTATTGATTACATCCCAAAAATTGACTTTTGTATCCCTGTGGCACTCTTGTGGTTATGGATGTGCTTTCTAATCCCCTCACCTTCACCTTGATCCCCACCCCCTGTAACATCTAGCAACCCTCAGTTTTTCCTCTATGTCTCTGAGACTGTTTCTGATTAGTTCATTCATTTATTCTTTTCTTTAGACTCCACATATAAGTGAGATCACATGATATTTGTCTTTGTCTGGCTTATTTCCCTTAACAGAATGTTCTCTAGGTCCATCCATATTGTTGCAAATGATAAGATTTTATTCTTCTTTATGGCTGTGTAATACTCTATTGTATAAATGTACCACAGTTTCTTAATCCAGTCATCTACCGATGGGCATTTTGCTTGTTGCCATGTCTTGGCTATCGTGTATAGTGCTGCAATAAACATAGAGGATATATTTTTTTTTTTCAAATTAGAGTTTTGGATTTCTCCAGATAGATACCTAGGAGTGGAATTTCTGGGTCATAAGGTAGCTCCATTTTCAGATTTTTGAGATACCTCCATACTCTTTTCCATAGTGGCTGCACCAATCTGCAATCCCACCAACAGTGCATAAGGTTCCCGTTTCTCCACATCCTCGTCAGCACTTGTTGTTTGTTGATTTATTAAGGATAACCATTTTAACTGGGGTGAGGTGGTATCTCATTGTGGTTTTTATTTGCATTTCTCTAATGATTAGTGAGGTTGAGCATTTTTTCATATGTCTGTTTGCCATCTGTATGTCCTCTTTAGAAAAAATGTCTCTTTATGTCCTCTGCCTTTTTTTGAATTGTGTTGTTTTTGGTTTTTTTTTTGGAGTTTAGTTGAGTGAGTTTTTTATAGATTTGGGATATTAACCTCTTATCGGATATATCATTGGCAAATATCTTTTCCCATTCAGTAGGATCCCTTTTTGTTTTATGGATGGTTTCCTTTGTTGTGAAAAAACTTTTTAGTTTGATGTAATCCCACATGTTTATTTTTCTCTTATTTCCCTTGCCTGAGGAGATGTATCAGTAAAAATCTTACTCTGGGTAATGTCTGTAAAGTTTCTTCCTTTATTTTCTTCTAGGAATTTTATAGTTTTAGATCTTACATTTAAGTCTTGAATCCATTTTGAATTTATTATTTTATATGGTGTATGGAGGTGGTCCAGCTTCATTGCTTTGCATGTGTCTGTCCATGTTTCCCAGCAACATTTATTGAATAGACTGTTTTTACCCCATTGTACATTCTTGCTTCCATTGTCATAGATTAAATGACCATATAGGTATGGATTTATTTCTGGGCTCTCTATTCTGTTCCATTGATCTATGTGTCTGTTTTCACGCCAGTACCATGGTGTTTTGATTACTATAGCCTTATAGTATGATTTGATGTCAAGTATCGTTACACCTCCCACTTTGTTCTTATTTCTCAAGATTGCCGAGGTTATCCGGGTCTTTTATAGTTCCACATAAATTTTAGGATTATACGTTCTATTTCTGTGAAAGATGTCCTTGGTTGTTTAATTGGAATTGCATTGAATCTGTATATTGCCTTAGGTAGTATGGACAATTTAACTATATTAATTTCTTCCTAACCATGTGCATGGTGTGTGTTTCCATCTGTTTGTAGCTTTAATTTCTCTCTTCAGCGTCTTATAATTTTCTGAGTATAGATCTTTTACTTCTTTGGTTAATTTTATTCCCAGGTATTTTATAGTCTTTGAAGCAATTGTAAATGGGACTGTTTTCTTAATTTCTCCTTCTGATATTTTATTATTGGTATAAACAAATGCAACTGATTTCTGAATATTAGTTTTGTATCATGCTACTTTACTACATTCATTTATCAGTTCTAATAGTTTTTTCGGTGGACTCTAAAAAGTAACTTTTCTATTTCTAATTTTAAAAGGCTTACTGGAACTTTTATTAGAATTGTATTTAATCTATAGATAAATTTTGGGAAAACTGACATCTTAATCATACTAAATCATCCAATCCATGAACATAGGGTATCTCTATTTGTCATCTTTAATTTAAATTTTGTGAACATTTTATACCCACAATTTTGTATTGTTACATATATTTTAAATGGATTTCTAAATATTTAATATTTCTTTGCTGGTGGTGTCTAGAAATAAAATGCAATTGTGTATATAAATAATTCCAAAGATATATAGAGAAAGTTACACGTGTATGTTGTATAGCTAACATGCATGCATTTGTGTCTGTGTATGTGTACATATACAGAAAGAAAGGGATCATGTTTTATTATAATTGTGTGCTATTTTGGAACATTAAGAGAGGATAGTTCAAAGCTGATCTTGAATATCATTTGCTAAAGTTGAAATTCATAGATCCCAAAACTTTTTGCCAAATCTCTCAATATTCTTTTTAATAAACGTCTTCATTTCATTTTGGAAAGGGAAATATTCAAACAGACCCGATGCTACTCCTGAGAAGCAACATTTTATTTTTTTCTTAGTATGCATGCTTGCAAAGTACATAAAATACATGCTTGCTCTTCTGTAATCATTCAAAAATAAGATGTGCTATATTTTATGCATTTTTCAATCAATGCACATGCAATATTCATCTGAAAATATTTATAGTGTATATTTGATCTTTGATCCATTTCTACTTGTATTTGTATATCATATTTAAGAAGTGTATTGGTTGGTATTTTTAATTTCATTTTCTCTTTTCTTAACCTGATGCTTGTTGTCATATAATTTTATTTATTTGTGTAAGAACTTCTTGAAGACTCTCAGTGATTATGGCCCATTGCTTATATAATCTCACATTTCTGAGGATGTCCTAGTTACCACCATCCCTATTTTCTGACAAGGTGAAAATGAGCAATTGCACTTTATGTAGTGATGAATTCTATTAGCCACATGAAATAACATACTTTTCCTATAGACACAGTTGTTGACAATTCTATCAGGAAGACATTCTGAATCTCTATGGGTGAGCAAATAAGGAAAAAGAAATACGAAACATTATCTTATTTTATACCATTGCTATTTGGTTTCTTCCCACTTTAATGTATGGTTTATTCTAAGTTCCAAAAATTTTACTGCTTGTCATAGGCAATATATTTGAAAATTATAAGACAATAGGGAGGAATAAGATGCAATACATGTACAAGTTAAGAATATTGCCTTAAAAGTTAGACCCGGGTTTGAATTTATTTTTACATCTTTCTAATTATAGAACTTAGACAACATTTTAATCTCTCCCAATGTTTCAGAATCTATAGAGATAAGAACAGTACTAAGTGTGTTATTTTGAAGATTATTAGAGGCAATAAATGTAAAATATTTAGCACATTGCTTACCAATAAATATTACTTACTATTTTTATTATTAGCTATTATTCAAAGGGACTATATTAGGTCTGCTGGACAGGTTTAATTTTATTTCAGAAACTAGATGTCATGGAGATTTACCAGTTATCTTTTCTGCCACAACAAATTACCACAGAACTCTGTGGCTTTAAACAACTAATTTATTTGCTCATAATCTTATATGTCAGCTCTTTGGAGTGAGCTTAGATGGGCAGTTCTGCAAGTCTTTCGTGCCAGGAGTCACCTGTAAGACTGTGGTCATCTTATGACTATTGCTGCTACGTGTTCTAATATAAGCTAACATGTCCGGTGTTTGTTGTAAGTTGGTAGTCAGTAGTTCTAGAGGAACTCAGTCAAGATGGCTCTCTGAATGGTCTGAAACCCTCTAATAGGATGGCAAGTGATTATTTACATGTTAGCTTCAGAGCAATTTACCAAAGGGACAAAAGTGGAAATTCCCAGTCTTTCTTAGGCCTTGACTTTGAATTCCCACAATGTACTTACTTCTATTGCATTTTGTTGGTCGAAACAACTCACAAGAACAACCACAATTCCATAAGACAGAGAAATAAATCCCACCTCTTGACAACAGCAACAGGGAAATCACATTGCAAAAAGGAAGGAGGAATTTGGAGCCATTTCCTATATCAATTAAATATTCAAGTTCGATATCTTAGACTTTACTTCCTAGAATCTGTAATAGATCAATAATATTTAAAATAAGTTTTGTTTTTAAGTGTTTACAGACATGCTTACATATGTCAGAGAACAGGAATTTCATTTTTGTGTTCTTTGCATGCTGTTTTTTTTCCTTTTCCTAGTATTATCAAATTATTTAATTTAATAACAAAATAAAAAGTACTTTTGAAATGTGTGTATATATATATAATTTCATAATATCAAATATAATACCTTCTTTTTTAAAATTGAAGTTTATTGAGGTGAAAATTGTTAGTCGAGTTACATAGATTTCAGCTGTACAATTCTGTAATACATTATCTATATCTCACATTGTGTGTTCACCACCCAGAGTCAGTACACTTTCCATCACCATGTATTAGACACCATTTACCCTCTTCTAGAGCTCCGCTCCCCCCTCCACCTTTACTTTCTGGTAGCCCCTAAACTATTGTCTGTGTCTATCAGGTTGTGTTTTTTTTCCAGTTGTTTGTCTTGTTCTATTGTTGTTTTCAGTTTATATACCCTGTATCAGAGAAATCATGTGGTTCTCTGCTTTTTCTGTCTGACTTATTTCACTTAGCATTATGAACTCAAGATACATCCATGTTGTCTCAAATGGTCCTATTTCATCTTTTCTTACCACCGAATAGTATTCCATTGTGTATATATACCACAACTTCTTTATTCATCTATCAAAGAACATTTCGGTTGCTTTAATGCCCTGGCTACCTTAAATAAAGTTGCTATGAACATTGGAGCACACTTATCTTTTAAACCTATCTTTATGGATAAGTGTTTTCAGATTTTCTGGGTAGATACCCACGAGAGGGATTGCTGGGTCATACAGTAATTCTACTCATAATTTTTTTAGGAACTGCCACACTGCCTTCCACAGCGGCTGCACCAGTCTGCATTCCCAACAACAGTGTAAGGGCTCCTTTTTCTCCACAGCCTCTCCAACATTTGTTACTATTTGTCTTGTTGATGATAGCCATTCTGACAGGGGTGAGTTGATATCTCATTGTGGTTTTTATTCGAATTTCTCTGATAATTAATAACGTTGAGAATTTTTTCATGTGTCTATTTGCCATTTGTATGTCCTCTTTGGAGAAATGTCTCTTCAGGTCGTCTGCCCATTTTTCAATTGGGTTGTTTGTTTTTTTCTTGTTGGGTTTCATGAGTTCCTTGTATATTTTGGATATTAGCCCCTTATAGGAGGCACTGTTAGCAAAAGTCTTCTCCCATTCAGTTGTTTGCCTCTTTATTTTGTCGATGGTTTCTTTTGCTGTGCAGAAGCTTTTAAGTTTCATATAGTCCCCTTCGTTTATTTTAGCTTTTACTTCCCTTGCCTTTGAGTCAAATTCATAAAATGCTCTTTGAACCTAAGGTCCATAAGTTTAGTACCTATGTTTTCTTCTATGCATTTTATTATTTCATGTCTTAAGTCTTTGACCCAGTTTGAATTAATTTTGGTACATGATGACATATAGCAGTCCTGTTTCATTCTTTTGCATGTGGCTATCCAATTCTGCCAGCCCTATTTATTGAAGAGGTTCTTTTCTCCATTATATGTTTTTTGCTTCTTTGTCAAAAATAATCTGTCCATATTTATGTTGGTTTATTTCTGGGTTATCAATTTTATTCCTTTGGTCTGTGTCTGTTTTTCTGCCAATACGATGCTGTTTTGATTGTTGTTACCCTGTAGTAAAATCTAAGGTCAGGGAGTGTGATACCTCCAGCATTGATCTTTTTTCTTAGGATTGCTTTGGCTATTCAGGGTATTTTGTGTTTCTATACAAATCTGATGATTTTTTGTTCTATTTCTTTAAAAAATGCCATTGGGATTTTGATGGGGATTGCATTAAATCTGTATATTGCTTTGGGTAATATGGCCATTTTAACTATGTTGATTCTTCCAATCCATGAGCATGGAATGTCTTTCCATTTCTTTGTATCTTCAATTTCTTTTAAAAATGTCTTATAGTTTTCAGTATATAGGTCTTTCACATCCTTGGTTAAGTTCATTCCTAGGTATTTTATTCTTTTTGTTGCAATTGCAAAATGAATGTTTTTTTTTTTTGTTTGTCTTTTTTTTTCATTTCTTTTTCTGAGATTTCATTGTTAGTATATAGGATATAGGAATGCAATGGACTTTTGTACATTGATTTTGTAGCCGGCTACTTTACTGTATTCATTTATTGTTTCTAATAGTTTTTGGGTGGAGTCTTCAGGGTTTCCTATATATAGCATCATGTCATCTGCAAAGAGATATTTGCATGCCTTTTATTCCTTTGTCTTGCCTGATTGCTCTGGCAAGAACTTCCAACACTGTTGAAAAGCAGAGGTGATAAGGGACAGCCCTGTCATGTTCCTGAACATTGAGCAAAGGGCTTCAGTTTTCCAAGGTTAAATATGATATTGGCTGAGGGTTTGTCATATATGGCCTTTATTATGTTAAGGTATTTTCCTTCTATGCCTATTTTATCAAGTGTTTTAATCATAAATGGATATGTATGTTGTCAAACACTTTTTCTGCATCAATTGATATAATCATATGATATTTTTCCTTTTATTTTACTTATGTGATGTATCACATTGATTGACTTGCATATGTTAAAACATTCTTGTGTCCCTGGGATGAACCCCACTTGATCGTGATGTGTAAATTTTTTAATGCATTGTTGCATTTGATTTGCTAGAATTTTGTTTAGGATTTTTGCATCTGTATTCATCAGAGGTATTGGTTTGTAGTTTTCTTTTTTTGTGTTATCCTTACCAGGATTTGGTATCATGGTAATGTTGGCCTTATAGAATGAGTTAAGGAGAATTATCTTTTCTTCAATTTTTTTAAAGCATTTGAATAGAACAGATATTAGATCCTCTTTGAAGGTTTGGTAGAATTCACTAGTGAAGCCATCTGGTCCCGTACTTTTGCTTTTGGGATGGTTTCGGATTAGTTATTCAGTTTCCTTACTGCTGATCAGTCTGTTTCGATTTTCCAGTTCTTCATGATTCAACCTAGGAAGGCTGTATATTTCTAAAAACTTGTCCATTTTTTCTAGGTTATTGAATTTGGTGGCATATTGTCAGTCATAGTATTATTGGATGATCCTTTGTATTTCTGTGGCATCTGTGATAGCTTCCCCTCTTTCATTTCTGATTTTGTTTATTAGTGTCTTTTCTCTTTCCAGCTTAGTGAGTCTAGCCAAGGGTTTGTCAATTTTATTAATCTTTTCAAAGAACAAGTTCTTTGTCACACTGATTTTTTCTATTGTATTTTTGTTCTGTATTTCATTTAGTTCTGCTCTGATTTTTATTATTTCCTTCCTTCTGATGAATTTGGGTTTCTTTTGTTCTTTTTCTAGTTCTTTAAGGTATAATGTGAGGTTATTTATCTGGGATTTTTCTTGTTCTTGAGATAGGCCTGTAATGATATAAATTTCCCTCTTAAAACTGCTTTCGCTGCATCCCAAAAATTTTGGTAGGATTTATTTTTATTCTCATTTGTTTCTATGTATCTTTATCTCTCCTCTTATTTCTTCTTTAAAAGTATGTTGTTTCATCTCCACATATTTATGGTTTTTCCTATTTTCTTTTTGCAATTGATATCCAGTTTCAAATTCTTGTGATCAGAGAATATGCTTGGTATTATTTCAATATTGTTAAATTTGCTTAGGCTAGTTTTGTGTCCCAATATATGGTCTATTCTTGAGAATGTTCCATGTACACTAGAAAAAAAATGCATAGTCTGATGTTTTAGGATGAAGTGCTCTATAAATGTCAATTATGTCCAGTTTATCTAATTTTTCATTTATGGCTGCTATTTCTTTATTTTCTGTTCCGGTGATCTATCCATAGCTGTCAATGATGTATTTAGGTCCCCTACTATAATTGTGTTTCGGTCAATTTCTCCCTTTAGTTCTGTTAGTAGTTGCTGAGTATATTTTGGTGTTCCCTAATTGGGGCCATAAATATTGATGACAGTTATGTCTCCCTATTGTAGAGTACCCTTTCATCATCATGAATTGTCCATCTTTGTCTCTTGTTACCTTTTTTATCCTGAAGTCTGTTTCATCTGATATCAGTATGGCTACACCTGATTTTCTCTGGATGCCATTTGCTTGCAGTGTCAATTTTCACCCTTTCACTTTCAGTCGATGTTTGTCCTTGTAGCTTAGATGTGTCTCTTGGTGGCAGCACATGGTTGGGTTTGTTTTTTTTTTTGATCCAGTCTGCTACTCTGTGCCTTTTTATTGGCGAGTTCAGTCCATTTACATTTAGGGTGATTATTGATATGTGAGGATTTCCTACCATTCTATCTTTAGTTTTCTGGTAAGACTGCGTCTCCATTGTTTCTTTGCCTTTTTCTTGTTGTCTACTATTTCTTTGTGGTGGTATTTTCTGATTTTTCCCTGTGTTTCTTCTTTTATTATGTTCTATATTTCAGTTCTGAATTTTTTATTGAGTGGTTACCATTAAGTTTATGTAAAAGAAAGTTTGATATTTAGAGTATTCCATGTTCTTCAGCATGCTTACTTGCTCCTTTCCTATATTCCAGTTCAGGCCTTTACCCCCTTTTATGTTTTGGTTGCTGCAATTGTCCCTATTGATGCTGGTTGAAGAGCCTCCTTTACTATTTCTTGTAGTGCAGGTCATGTGTTAGAAAATTCACTCAGCTTCTGTATGTCTGGAAAGGTCTTTATTACTCTTTCATATCTAAGGGTTATCTTTGCTGAATATATTATTCTTGGCTCATAATTTCTCTATTTTGATAGATTGAATATTTTATTCCACTCCCTCCTGGCTTGTGTAGTTTCTGCTGAAAAATCTGATGTTAATCTAATGGGCTTTCCTTTGTAGCTTACCATCTTTTTTTCCGAGGATTCTTTCTTTGTCATTAATTTTTGATAGCTTCAATACAATATGCCTTGGAGAAGGCCTGTTGGGGTTGAGGTAATTAGGTTTCTATTTGTTTCTTGGATTCGAGGATCCAGTTCTTTCCACAAGTTTTGGAAGTTCTCATTGGCTATTTGTTTGAATATACTCTCTGTTCCCTTTTCTCTTTCTTCTTTTTCTGGTATGTCCATTATTCTTATATTGCTCTTTCTAATGGAGTCAGAAAGTTCTTGTAGAGTTCTTTTGTTTCTTTTAAGTCTCAGGTCTCTTTCTTCATCCACCCCTGTCATTTCCAGGTTTCTACCTTTGATTTCACTGATGTTTTCCTCTATATGGTCAACTCTACTACCTAAGCTGGCTATTTCATTCTTTATTTATTTCATTGAGTTCTTAATCTGCAGAATTTGTATTTGGTTCTTTTCTAAACTTTCAATCTCTTTGGTGAAACGTTCATTTTGTTCTTTGATTGTGTTTCTGAGTTCATTAAACTTCCTGTTTATGTTTTCTTGTATCTCATTGAGTTTTTTAAGAACTGTAATCTTGAATTGTCTGTTGTTTAAGTCACATGTTTCCATACCTTTCAGTTGATTTTCTGGAGACTTTTCATTGTTTTCTGAGCTGTGTTGTTGCCTTGGTTTCGTGGCAATTAATGATTTATTAATTTCCTAGACATCTAAAGGAGTGAGTTCTGCAACAGGTTGATAGAAAGAGGTCTTTCTTTTGTTTTCCAGTAGGGTTTGGTAGAATGTTTCATTTTCTCTCTGACTGCAGTCTTTTATTCTCTTTCACACTGTAGTGTTATGTTTTCTCTGCACTATTCTGGCACACAATGGGGGGATTCCTTGGAAGGTAGGCTTCTCCTCTATGTACAGTCGCATGGGTCATACAGTGCCGCCTCCGTAGGGGGATGTGGAGAGGTTCTGAAGTTCCAAAGCTCTTCCTGCACCAGATTCAGAGCCCATGTGTTTCAGCAGCTCTGTGTACTCCTGCAGGGATCTGCCCAGATAGGGGGGGACCGGTGCTGGGTGTGTTGTGAAAGGTGTCCCAGAGCAATTGCGGTGACCACCACCATAGCCAGTCCTGCTTCCACAGCTCCCTTCCCTTTGCCAGAACTAGTTGGACTTTGAGTCTGTGTCTGTGGACTACAGTTCTCAGAACTGTAAATATTCTGTTCTTTTGATCTGACACTGTTCCGCTTCTAGCCCTGGGCAGGTGAGGGTGGGGCGAGCTCTGGGAGGTTAGGGAAGGGGTAGCTAGTCTCAGTTCTTAAGGCTTTCATTCTCTGCTTGGCAATGAGGGCTTAAACCACTATTTTCAGTCTTCTTCCATCACTCTTTGCTCCGAGGTCTCTGCCGAGAGCATTGGGTTCATCCTTGTTATATGCTGTCCCCTCAGCACTGTGGGCCATAAGTAGAGCCCTGGAAGTCCAAGTTCTTCCCCTTCCCACAGCTGCAGTAGTTCTGGAATGCAGTAAACTCGGAGCACTGAGCTAGATCTGAGTCCTGCGCCCATGCGGCCCCGTCTCTGCAATTCCCTTCTCCCCAGCTCATGCAATTTGCCCACCTTTAGATGATTTCAGTAGTGTGCCTCTTAGTCTTGCCTGTCTGCTGCACAGGGCATCCTTTGTGGAGTTATAGTTGTTCAATTTGCTTCCAGGGGAGATTTCCAGAGGCTCACCTCATGCCGCCATTTTTATGACATCCTTCATTTGTTAATCTATAATATATTCTTGTTAAAAACAGAAAATGTAATATGAATGTAAATTTTTTTTCAGTAATTTAATTATGAGATTGCCTCAGCTAGCAGACTAAATAGCCTTTAAAGTTTCATACTGTGAGTATATGGCACTTGAGTTTGTACCATATATTAATGCATATCTTGTATGTCTTTCTCTTCTTATTAATCTTTAGTCAACTTGTACCATTCCATACACTTCTCTGTTATGACATTTTTCATCATTGGAATTTTACGTTTGATTAATGCCTCTCACTTTGTCTACACTGGAAGCTTTCTCTGTTGAGACTGCATTTACCATATGATCATAATTATCCTGCATGCTATGGACAATGCTAGCATATGGTATCATTAAATATGTGTTTTTCCTAATATATATTTAATAAAAATGCAAATTGAGTCTTTTAAACCTCATTTTTTCTATTGAGACTTGAAAGTAATTTTTTTCAGAAAAACAAAAACAAAAAGGGTTGCTCATTAGAAAACATCTAGTAGTCATGGAACAAAGGTCACCGTTCTCTGTGATGAAGGAATAATGAATAACTAAATGATTTAGGATTGCAATGTATTTTTCAGTTCAGAGGACTGAAGTTGCTGTTTTTGCTTTTTCCTCAACCTGCCACCCTCCTCTCCCCACTACAATTTGGCTGTGGGAGCTCAGGAGGGCAACTGGCATTTTTATTTTCCTTTGGTAATAGGACAGTGTCATACCATATTTGCATTGTTCTCCTTCTCTTGTCAAGGGCAAACATCTTGACTCTGCACATTTGCTACTTGTCCTATTTAATAGTTGTGGCCAATCAGAAATCAGGCTAGGCATTTCTTGTGCACCTCAGCTTCCCATACCCTATTTACCAAAACACAGACTGAGTTAGCCTTTGATATGCTTACTTTGCTCACCCAGAAATGTGAAAGTATCAGAAACTCTAATAAGCTCTAGAGGTTGCAGCATGAGAAAATATTAAGGCCAGAAGATGTTGCACTCAATTTGTGCTTCCAGCTTTGACAAATCCCTGCCCAAAAGAGAAATGTATTTTTGGCTTCATCAATATTTTACAGTTGTTATATCAGACAGTAGCATCTGTGAAAAAATTCTAACACAGAGTATGCCTTCTATTGTGAATAAAAAGGAATTGGATAAGTGGCATCCAGGATTGATTTGGAAAAACAAAAACAAAAACAAAAAACAAATGAAAAGAATTATTACAGAGTTGTCCATGAGCCACATGTCAAAGAGTTTGCAATCCATTATGATTATTCTCTTTTTCACATATTTTTTTTCATGAAAGCATTATTTTCGGTTCTTCTGAGGAGATAATGCTGGATAAAGAGCTTAGAAAACATATCTCATTCTGTTCTGCATCTCTTCCTATAATGAAGTATTTCATGATGCAAGTACAGCTAACAATCTCAGATACCATATATGTAGAGTTTGAAATCTTTGGAGAGAAGTTTTCCCATCCACATTACATGACCGTGCATGGTTTAAATTTTGATATCTCCTGGTATAAGTGGTCAGCGACTCTCATATTCTTTAAGTGAATACATCCCCAGAAGCCAAAACAAGGAAACAAATAGAAATAGACACAAATAAAGTCTTGAGTTAATTTTTATATTTCATGGAAAAAAAATGTACCAGATACATTAACCAGACAAGGGAAACTTTATTCATGAGTAGGGGAGAAAGATCTAACTCAACTCAAAAGACTGTAGAGTTTTAAGTACTGGAGTGAGGTAGTGGAAAAGTACCAGACTACTTTGGAGGAGGTTGGTCAATGTGGTGAGACCATCAGTGTTTGTTGATTAGTACTTTTAGAAGTCAGGCTCCTATTCTCCCACAGAGAAAGGAAGATAAGGGCTTTCCTTTTAGATGATTACATTTCAAAGAAATGGCTCCCACAGCCTTGAGAAAGAGTTCTAAGTTGTAAAACTGGCAAGAGACTGGAAGAAGATTTACATTTCAAAGGGGCAGAGAAAAATATTGCTATTGAAAGGTTTTGAAACCAAATGGTCTTGAAAAAGAGAGGTCAGGCACCTATCCATCCAGAAGAAACCTTTCTAAAGTTTAGTGAAGCAGAGGGTAACATTAAGGCCATCTTGATCAATTGTAATTGGCACACAGTGTGATATATAGATGAAGTATGAGGTCTGATAATTAGGCTAGCAAACTTGCCACCATGCACTTACATTGGCAGCACTGTACAAACAGCTCAATAAGGTTTCATAACCTTGGTATATCAGTATCTCACAGCTGTGCTCCTGTCGAGGTGTGGCATTGTCTTGCTGAGTGGCACTTAAAATTGTGTTGCAAGTTTTGTGTGCCATCGCGAGAATGTCTGATCTTGAATTAGAGCAATGAACAAACATTGCATTTCTTGTTAAAATTGGCAAGAGTTGAAGTGAAATCAGGGACATGCTAGTCCATGTTTATGGGGATAAAGCCATGAAGAAAACAGTAGTATACAAGTAGATTAAACATTTTTCTGAGGGGAGAGAACATGTCACTGATGAAGAGAGGTCAGGTGGACAGGAATGAGCAGAACTGATGAAAACTTTGAAAAACTTCATTGGAGTGTGCGTCAAAATCACCGGGTAACTGTGAAAAAGATAGCAGACCAAATAAACATCAATAGACAAACAGGAAAATCTTAACTGAAAATCTTGGCATGAGAAAGGTGTGTGCAAAAATGGTCCTGAAGAAGCTCACCGATGAACAAAAACAAATGAGAGTTGAAGTTTGCTAAGACATTTTGGAGAGGCAAGACGATGTTTTGGGCTTTGTTATCACTGGTGATAAAACATGGGTGTGTCAATATGACCCTGAAACAAAGCATCAAAATGCACAATGGAAGTCAACCAATTCCCCATGACCAAAAAAGTTCCGTCAGTCCAAATCAAGAGTCAAAACGATGTTGCTAACCTTTTGGACATCAGATGAATTATTCATTATGAATTTGTACCAAATGGACAAACAGTTAACCAAGTTTACTATTTGGAAGTGCTGAAAGGCTGCCATGAACAAGTTAGATGACCTGAATTGTTCACCAACAATGCATGGCTGTTGCTTCACGACAATGCAACAGCTTACACGCCTTGTTTACTATAAACAGATAACTGTATTGGAACACCGCCCCTTACTCACTTGATCTGGCCCCCAATGACTTCTTTCATTACCCGAAGATAAAGAAAATATTGAAAGGAGGACATTTTGATGACATTCAGGACATCAAGGGTAATACAACGACAGCTCTGATGGCCATTCCAGAAAAAGAGTTTCAAAATTGCTTTGAAGGGTGGACTAGGTGCTGGCATGGGTGCTTAGCTTCTCAAGGGGAGTACTTTGCAGATGCTTATAGTGATATTTAGCAGTGAGGTATGCAGCACTTTTTCTAGAATGAGTCCGCAAACTTAATTGCCAGACCCTGTAAAACTACATATAAAATTATGTACACACAGAATATATATATATATATATATATATATATATATATATATATATATATATATATATATATAATTTCTCTTCAACCCCTTGTGCAATATATTCCTGTATTCCTTCTGGTTTATTTTTTTTCCTGTTGTTTCTGCTCACAATATCAAGCACAAAATTCTATCAAATAAACATGGCTATTTCTACCTAGTATTAGTATTTCATGACAATATACGTGATTGGCTCAAGTTAGTGTTATATATTTACAAAAGGCCATATTTGAAAAATATCCATTATGGACATTGTAATGGTTTGAACATATCAGGCTCATTTCTTCTAATATTAGTAACTTTCAGATATAAGTGACTAGTTATCTGAACTTCATTTATACATAAGAATATATGTTCTGATAATAAGTAATTTAACATCATTTTGCTTGATAAGGTCAAAATAAAAGCATCTGAGACAACTTTTGTCTCCTTAAAACAATTTATTTTATTAAGAATAATTTTAATCTGTCAGACAAATTTAGATTACTGATGACATGATTGTTTGAAATGAAAACACGTTATCAAAATGTATAAATGGCAAAGGTGCAGGTGCATACTACCAAATTAGTTGTGAAAATTAAAAAATCAAAAGAGGCACAGCTCATTCTAGTGAGCCATTGATTGGCACATGAATATATGTCCATATACAACATTCAACACTTTTAACCCCATTAAATACTTCATGGACATGTTATCTTTGGGGTTTTATTTTACCCTTTCTAGTGAAAAAGATCATTCAGATGAAACTGAAGAATTGTTTCTACACTGAATTCTTACTCCCTGGTTTAAATCAGTTACAGTACTGTAAATTCTCAAAAAAATAAAATAAAATAAAATAAATAAATAAAAATTACTTTTCCTTAGCACTCTAATAACAATTATATATATATATATATATATATATATATATATATATATATATATATATATATGTATATATGTATATATGTATATATATATGTATATGTATATATGTATACATATACATATATATATATATATATATATATATATTTTTTTTTTTTTTTTTTTTTTTTTTTATTTACACTGCATCTCCCTAGTTAAGCTCCATGAGTTCAGGGACCAAGCCTAAGACTGAAACATAATAAGAACTTCATTTACTTAAAGTATATATTTACTTGCAATTTTTATATTAAATTTGATGTAAGGAAGGAATATTTGAAGACTATTTTATGACCACCTGCAATGCTGTTCTTTTTCATTGTACTTATTCTATTGCTTACTGCTTCCTATCCATGTAGAATGTAAAACTATTGTCTAAGAATTCAGTGCCATAAAAAATTCTCCCCCAGTTAAACTGAGAGCTTCCTTTTAACATAATTGTCTGATATTGCTTTTAACTTTAGCCTTGGCTACTAGGAAGCTGGGAGATTAAATAAGTGTTTAATTGCAGTAATGATCTCATCCTAGGATTACATAAAATTTCTCTATCTCCCCTAAATAGCTTTTTAAACTTTTATTTTAATGATATGTATCTAAATTGTATGTACTTGTTATTTTGATGAGTGAAAAAATAAATGAAAAGTATCCACATGAGCAAGTACTAGAAACATTTTAATCTTATTTTTTGCAAAAGATGTAAGGATGTAAAGAACTGTGGAGGAAAAGAAATAAAGCCAACTATATTTGATTAAGTAATGTTTATCTTTAGGTTTCTAATCTCTGAATGAATTAAGATGTTTTAGGTAAGGGATCCAGGAAATTATTCCAATTGGATTAAATGCTTTAGGGAAAAGTCTAATGGCATAGCTGTCCCATGTAAACTTGATAGAGTGTAATTTCCCAGATTAATGTGAGATAGGAAAAGAATTGTATGGGGTAAATAAACCAAGAAAACATATCAAAAATAAAGTTTATCTAGCAAAGACGCATAGCTGTGGCCATTGCAAACAGAGCTGAGTGAGATTACATAAATTAAGAGCTATCTATGCTTTGGAGAGTTATATACTTTCAAAAGAATATCTGTGATTTCACAAGACCAAAATAACCCTTTGTCAGCAAACATATGTGGGCAGGACGTGAACTGAGAAAACTGCACAAATCTGAAAAAAATGAGAATCACTTATTCTGAAGGAAGGAAGCAACACTTCCCTTAGGTGTATCCAGGGAGGTCAAAAGAAAGTGAGGGTCTCAGAGGTGAGAACAAGACCATGAAGTGTATGAACTAGGGAGCTGATTCCTAACTCCACCAAGGAACATTCTCTTCTCCCATATGGGAGTGTCCTCAAACTTTGCACAGAGACATTTTAGGATTAATATAGACTAATCACTCCTGCATTTCCAATCTCTTCTATTGGGAAAAGGTATGTTTATTGTGGAAAAACTTTATGTGTTGCAAGGTTGGGGTCAAACAACTTTCCTAAATTTGATGGACTTGAGGAAGCGACCAAAGTGTACTTATTTGAACAAATAGCTAACCTGTGAAGGCAATCATATGTCCATCAAACTTAGCTTCAATATGTGTTAAGTCTCTCCCTACCTCCCTACCTTATTAAATATGATATTTATAAAAGAAAAGCTGTATTACCCAAATTATTATGTGTGTGTAGATAGATCAATAGATGATAGATAGATAGATAGATAGATAGATAGATAGATAGATAGATAGATAGATAGACAGGCTATATGATTGGAGAAAATAATGTCATTAAAATAGATTTGTCTCCTCATTCCTACAACTGGATGAAAATTCTGGCATTCTAAAGACTTTTTGATAAATATTAGATAATAGAATATACTTATAACGAATTTAAGTTTCAAAACACAGCCTACAAGACATGAGAATGTTCCTCCAATATGTTCATTATACTGACATCCTTGATTACAGATGAGATTTTTCACTCACTTCACCCCAGAAGCTTGAGGTTTCCACTTGTACTCAGTGTAGGAAATACGGACCGTCTTAGCTTCTTCTTGCCCACTTCCTGCTCCACTCAGTAAAGCTGTCCGATACCTTCCAGAGTTTAAAGATGATGGTAGTGGATGAGGAGAGAAGAACATGTCATCAACGTTTCACCTCTGCTCTTTCTGGTGGATATTTCCATGGGCACTTCAGAAGCTCTGTGGTGAGCCAGCCGCCACGAGTGGAACGGTTCCTGAAAAGGGGAGTGGGAATGAAAAAAGGCACTCACACAAATGCTAATGTGGCCGGTCTTCAGTGGTCCTGAAGCACCAGGTTTATTTTCTCTGCTGAATTTATACCTTTTGAGTACGTGCAAGCTCACAATCACAAAAATGCATTACATCATTAACAGTTGATTTTTAACTTTTTTCCAGAAACTTACATAATCATTGAAACTCCCCAAAACGATTGTCCCATGACAGAATCCATCAATTATCCTGATTAGCATCACTATGTCTTGAAACTGGCCGTTCCCACCTCATACCTCAAATGGCTTGTAAGCACCCTCCAGGTGCAGGCAAAGACAATGCCGCAGGAGCAAAAACCGGTTATACATTAACTGAGCCATTAAGGCTTGTAATTAGCTGTAACCATGGCTCCCCACAAGCTCCGAGCCTAAAGTGACATTTTTTCATCCGCCATCTCCTGGTCCCCGAAATGAGTGATATTTTTTTTTACAGTCTAGCTCACATAGACCTGCTTTATTGTCCTGCCATGCTAGCCTAGCAGATAGTCTGAGGAAACATTCCGTTTAAAATGACCCTGGCCATACAAAGCTAGACTATTCCATAACTGAGCCCCATACTTCATGTTTCAGTTACTACTTGCAGTTGTTGGGAGGAAGTATGATGATTTATAGAGTCAGCCACAACCTCTCGAAGCTGGCATGCTTTCTCTCTTCTCTTCTTTACCCAGCACAGTACCAAAGACAGGTAGTAGCCACAGATTGGTGTCTTACCCACAGGCAACTGTACAAAATCATTCCTGGGTAAGTCCATAACTGCAGGGCACCTGGTTTCAGTTCTCTGGGTGATCTGGAAAGCCCTCTCATTAGGTCTGTGGTCAGAAGTCACCTTCGTCCTTTATTTGTTGGGGGTGACAATTAATTTGGGGTTTGGAGGGAATTTCAAAATATGGTAATAATTTTCTTCAAGGACATATCGTCAGAAGCAGAGTTTTAAAACATCTTTTCAATTATTTTTTATTTATTTTTTAAACATTTTACTTTTTTTTCTGTTTTTAATTTTAAGTGTGTTTTTCAAGAACCCATCAGCCCAAGTCAAATAGTTGTTTCAATCTAGTTGTGGAGAGCACAGCTCACAGTGGCCCATGTGGGGATCAAACCGGCAACCTTGTTGTTAAGAGCACTGCGCTCAAACCAACTGAGCTAACTGGCCACCCCCAATTATTTTTTATATCATCCATCTAATTGAGGGTTTTCAAAAATGTTGGAAAAAAAGATATTCAGCTGTTTCCTTGGAAATTTGCATTTTGGCCTGTCTTCCAACTCACTTTGGAATCTGACAACCTATGCTATCTCAGTCATTCACAGAAAATTTCCAAATTAACATCCCATCATGAATGTTTCAAAATAACACACCAGAGAAAGGGAGTAACGGGGTGTTGCTCAGTGTAATTTATTAAAAAGAAATGAAAGTGGATTTTTTTTTCTGTACTCATTACCACTATATTTAATAGAAGAAAATAGATTACTGAAAGAAAGTAAATCTATATTAATTGCTGCATTGTAGAAACATGGAAGGATTTTGTATTTTTAAAATATACATATTTTTATTTTCCAAATAATTTATAGAAATCACATACTGCACTCAAAATAAGGAAGCAAAATAGATTTTTTTAATTGAAAAGAAACTTAAAAGTTAAAGAAGCATTCTGAATAAATAGTGCTAGGGCCTCTGCCTTTGTTTCTTTCATTTTTCTGCTGTGTTATCTCCTCTGTTTTCACAGATCCTGCCAACCAGAGACTGGTGTGCATGCATGTGTCATATAAGAAATTGCTACAGTATCAGTCTCTTTTGAAGTATGTTAACCCGAATCTAAAGTACAAAATGCCTATTTCGGTGCCATGTTCTGTACTCTTTAGTCCTGTCACTAAAGTTTTAATGCCCTCACAAGCTAGTATAATTTTTTTAACCTTATTTTTACTCTCTGAAAGTCTAAATATGCCTAACTAACTACATTGGCTAAGGTTGGCATTTTTAAATGCCATCAAATCTTCACAGTGTAAAGGATCTTTCACAGTTTAAGAAAACCCACACACAGGGTAGATTTATTTATGGCCAATTAGTAAGCTTAGATATCTCACAAAACACAGGATCCCTTCAAGGCAGCACACGTCTAGTTAAGATTCATTCACAGTGACAGGAAAATGCCAGACTTCAGATTTTTTTACCCCGTATGTATACATATATATTTGTAGTGATTTGAAGGACAAACATCTTCAAGACAATCATTTTTAAAATGAAATATTGGCATTATTTTAGTAATGTCTGTAATTGAAAACCACCTTGAAATATTTAGTGATTAAATGTCTGCTAATTTCTCGACAGAGGAGCTTTTGAGAAAGGGGTGGAAATTCAGTCTAATTTAGTTGATGCAACATTAAGCAATCAGTATGAGAATAGCTGGCAAACTTATGACATTGGCTTGAATGTTACTGATTAAAAAATGAGAAAAAAATGCTATAATTTTTCTATTTTATCATTTTTCCCTTGCAAATAAAATTATATTTTTTTTTCTATTAAGTCTTTAAGCTGACTTCTGAACTCGTTCCAAATGAAAGCTCTGTTGTTGAGATTTTTTTTTTTAATGTGTCACTAATCCCATCAGTTGTTAGATTTAGTTCATGTATCTACACATTTTTAAAACATATACAAATCTTTACTTGCCGTTTGTGCATTGGTTTTATCCTGTTTACTAGATTATCTCTTTGGTGATATGCACATCTGTAAAATCTTTAAACTCTGGAAGGGTATGAAACAGCTTTAGTGAGTGGAGGAGGAAGTAGGTAAGACAGAGGGAAGAGGCCCATATTCCCTACAAGAAGTGCCAGTGGAAACAAGCTTCTGGGGTGAAGTGAATGAGAAATCTCACCTTGATCAAAGACAGAACTACAATTAACATATTGGAGTAACATTCTCATTTCTTGGAAACGATGTTTTGAAACTCCAATTAATTGTAAATATATTCTATCATCAGATTTTGATCAAAAATCTTTGTCATGCTGAAGTTAAAGTTACCATCCTGTAGCATTATAGAAGTGAGGGACAAGTAAACTTTAATGACATTCTTTGGTCAACTCACCTGCCTATCTATCATCTGTCTATCATCTAGTATCTATCTATCTATCTATCTATCTGTCTGTCTGTCTGTCTGTCTGTCTATCTATCTATCTATCTATCGATAGATCGATCGATCGATCGATCGATCGATCTATCACCACCTATCTAATAATTTAGGTGTATAGCTTTTCTTTTATAAATACTACATTTAACAAAGTAGGGAGAAGCTTAACACATAATTAAGAAGCCAAGTTTGAGGAGCAAACAATTGTCCTCATAGTTTAGCATGTGTCCAAGTAAGCAAACATTTGCCTTGAAAACGCAACGTATACCAAAATAAAAAAACATTCACCCAGAATAATTGGTTTCTAAGAGTTTTCTGAAGCAAATGAGAAATTATTTATTCCTTTGCAGTCTTGACTTCCTGGACATATATATCCTGGTGTAAACATCTAAGTTATGCAGAGTCAGGTGGTCTCTTTTCTCAGTCCACTACTTGTATACATTCTCATCCAGAGCTGGAGGATGATGTGGCAGTAAGTTGAGGTATAGAGACTGAAAATCAATGTACCTTGGTGGTATTTCATTCTCTGTGAGTGTCTGGTTTTCTCATTCTTTATTGTTGCATAATCCTTTCAGACAGAGATTACAAAATAGCACTTAAGACTCTGGAAATCACACATTTGAACCCTCCAGCTCAGACTGATACTTAGAGAATGCATGTGACCAGAATTGTTTTAGTTCAGGGTACCTGCATTAAGCCAAGAAAAAAGTACCTATTCCTAATCTGAAAAGACCACAAAACCCCATACAGGGATGCTTGCTGAATTGCCTAATTTTTGTGATTTCCTGATTTGTTTCCTGGCTGTTTTTTTTTATTATTAAAAACCACAAATTCCTATGATGATGTAAGTAAAATAATGTTTCCCCTGGATGAAACATTCAATCTGCAGGGACAATTTTATATCCTCTGGGCTTCTCTTTTTTAAACCCTGTCAACTCCCATGAACCTCTTAATCACTGACTTTTATGGCTTTGGGGTTGTTCATACCTACCCTGCTGTTCTCTAAAACACAGCTTGCGGGATTTTCCCCAACTTTCTGAGTCTCTTCTACTTTATGAAATAAAGAGCCTTGAGAACAAAAGAAAGAAATTCAGTTCAGAATTCCTCTTCAGTCGATATGATGCTGTATATTAAATCAAGGACTAGCTGTTTTTGTGTTTGTTCTTCTTCTTCTGCCCTTTTTCTTTTTTTTGAACTAACTGATCACATTTTTTTCAAAAGGGAGAATAAATGTACCAAATAATATCCTGTGTGCTGGGAGAAGCTATGCTGAACTCAAGCATCAGTTTATCAAGATAATGAATCCCTATTCATTTTTCTTAGGAGATAGTAGTCTGTTATAGTTTTTGAACTTAATTGAGGAATAATTGAATTACAATAAGTTGCACATATTTAAAGTGAGTAATATATCAGTTTTGCTATATAATATCAACCCCTGAAACCACCACCACAATCAAGATAACAAATATTCCCTATACCACCAATACTGTTTTCATGTGACTTTTATCTGTGGCTCTCTCCAATCCCATCTGCAGGCAAAGCTGTCATTAACCGGCTTTCTTCTAAAAGGTTTGCATTTTTTATAGCTTTATATAAATGTAATACAATATGTATGCATTTTGGGAGAGTTCGCATTTATTTATTTTATTTTTATTTTGTAATCTTTTTTTGTGTGTGTGTGTGACATTGGTTAGTAAAATTATATAGGTTTAAGAGTACAATTCTATCATGCATCATCTATATATCACATTGTATGTTCACCACTCAGAGTCAGTTCTCCTTCCATCACCATATATTAGACCCCGTTTACCCTCTTGTATCATCTCCCCTTTCCCTCTGGTAAACACGGAACTGTTGTTGGTGTCTATGAATTTTTGCTTTTTTGTTTGTCTAGTTGAGTTGTTGCTTTCAGTTTTATATCCCACATTTGAGTGAAATCATATAGTTCTTGACTTTTTCTGTCTGACTCTTTTCGCTTATCGTGATGTGCATTTTGCTTGGATTTTTTGACTCAGTATATGCCACAATTTATGCATTCACGTGTTGAGGAACAGTTCAGCTGTTTCCATTGGGGGACTATTATATATAATGCTGCTATGAGCATTTGTGCACCAGGCTTTGTGCTGATATATGTTTTTATTTGGGGGGATGGTGATAGGAATGGATTGGCTGGTCACATAGTAGGTGAACAATGATCACTTACTGTCAAACTGTTTTCGAGAGAGGGTTTACAATTTTATGGTCCTACCGGGAGTGCACGAGAATCTAAATTGTTCCACAAACAAACCAACATTTGGGATAATCAATTTGTTTTACTAGTAGCCATTCTAATGGATGTGTAGTGCTATCACGTTATGGTTTTAATTTGCATTTTTCAAAAGATCAATGATGTTGACCATACTTTCATGTGGTTGTTTGCTATTTGTACATATGGTGAGGTGTCTACATTTTGTTGGTTTCAGAATTGTGTTTTGTGGTTTTTATTGTTGCAATCCTTCTGTTAATTGAGTGGTGGTTTAAAAGTATTCTGATGCAAAATATTTATCTGATACACAAACTTTGAATATTTTCTCAGCCCATGTCTTAACATTTTATTTTCTTTAAGGGTGACTTTCAAAGAGCAAAAACTAATTGTGATAATATTCAATTTATCATTTTTGTTTTGTGTCATGGATTGTGAAATTTGTATTCTACGAAATCTTTGCCTATTTCAAGATAAAATAAATTTTATCCTACGTCCTTCTAAAAATTTTATACTTTTTCCATTTAGATCAATGATCCATTTTGAGTCAATTATTCTCTATTTGTGTGAGGTCAAATTTGGTGTTTGCATTTCTCTCTATGCATATTTACTTGATCCAACATACTGTTTTGGCTTTATTTTCCCTGTTAAATTGCTCCTGAATCTGCTTTAAATCAATCAACTATATGTGAGATCTGAAAATTACGTTCTCAAACTCATCCTAGAAAAAGTGCTACATAGCTCAATGCTAAATATCACTATGGTCACCTTTGAAGTGCTCCCCTTGGGAAGCTATGCAATCATACCAGTGGCTAGTCCACCCTTCAAAGCAATTTTGGAACTCTTTTTCTGGAATGGACATCGGAGCTGTCATCATATTACGCTTGATGTTCTGAATGTCATCAAAATGCCTTCCTTCCGATATTTCCTTTATCTTCCAGTAAAGAAATAAGTCACTGGGGGCCAGGTCAGGTGAGTAGGGATGGTGTTCCAATACAGTTATTTGTTTACTGGCTAAAAACTCCCTCACAGACAGTGCTGTGTGAGCTGATGCATTGTCATGATGTAAGAGCCATGAATTGTTGGTGAAAAATTCAGGTCATTTTTGTCTATTTTTTTCATGCGGCCTTTTCAGCATTTCCAAATAGTATACTTGGTTAACCATTTGTCCTGTTGGTACAAATTTATAATGAATAATCCCTCTGATATCAAAAACGGTTAGCCAACATCATTGCAACAAGTTCAGGAACGTAATTGTCAGACCTCATGGTGTGTGTGTGTGTGTGTGTGTGTGTGTGTGTGTGTGTGTGTGTGTGTTTGGATGATTATAGTTGATATTCAATATTTTATATTACTTTCAGGTAAACAGCACCATGTTAGGAATTTATGTAAATTATTAAGTGATCCCCCCATAAGCCTAGTACCCATCTAACACCACATATAGTTTTTATAACATTATTGACTATATTTCCCATATTGTATTTCACATCCCCATGGCTATTTTGTACTATCTAATTCCTTCACCTTTCTCTTTTTTTCTGAAGCTAACTATATTTATTTCAGGTATATTTGGTTTATCTCAGAGGTATCATGTTTATAAGACTATCTTTAACGTCTTTGTTTTAAACAATTCCAATATCTGCATCATTTCAGTTTCTCTTGAGGCTTGGCCATATTTTGTGTTTTGTTTTTCTGCTTTAATTGTGGATTTTATCCTGGAAAAATCAGAGTTATATTGTGTACCACTAAATCTGTTGTAATTCTCTGGGGATTATCGAGCTTTTTAGTTCAGCAGGAAATCTTTCCAGTTAAGTTCAAACTGCAAGTTTTGCCTTAGCTTCTCAAAAATTGTTCAAATCTCAGCTCAATTTGTTATGTCTTTGCTGTGATAAATTTTATCTATCCCATGCATGGGTAACTCAGGGGAATAATGAGTTTCAGCTATCTTTCCAGAGCCAGATCTTGCCAAAAGGTATTTTTATCTTATGTCAAATAACAATCTTTTGTGGTTACCCAATGTTGTTAGCAAAATACTGTTCTGAGGTTATTGTATCGTATTGTATAGTTTTAGCACCATACACTACAAGTGTGGGCAGGTGAGGAATTAATATTTATGAGTAGAGAAACCATAGAGAGTAGTAGATCTGAATCAGAAAATCCATAGTCTTCATTGTAAAATTTATAAATATAAGATTCCTTCAAAGTATGTGTCATATCTTCTGTAGTCATTTTTCAAACTCAATTTTATAAAACTCAAATTAAAAACGCTAGCTTAGTAGCTCCTACATAAGGAGCAAAGAGATTGTTTTATGATAATAGTAACTTCCATTTCTACATGTGATGTGATGGGAGATTTTTGACTTTTGATTGTCTTCTTTATTATGGTGTTTGCCATATAGAAAGTAAGTAACTATGCTTACCCATGAAGCCAACTGTTTAATTATAAGCAAATGGTAATAATAGGAACTGTGTGAGAAAAGGATACAAAACTAAAAGTTGACTTGATTATACATTTTGGCCAAATAAATGGGAATTTAGCCAGATGTTTGGTGTGACTAGAGAGATAAATATCAATTTTCAGAATATTGTTATTATTATATATTACAGTTAAGAAACAGCAATGATCTGGATACAATATGAAATCTTTAAAAAATCACACACAAAACCCCAAAAAATCTATAAAAGCAAGAAACAATGGCAGGCAGATTAAAGCATGATCACCTATAGTTTCAGCCCTATGCAACTTGTTATTTTGGATTTCTGGACAGGAATTATCAATGTAAACTTTTCACAAAGTTGTCTGCTTGATCTTAAGAGACTGCAGGAAGTATTTCCTCATTCACAAACACACATACAAAATATTTTGGGAGATCCTAGGAATTCTAAGTTTGACTTTATTGGGTGGGATCCAAGAATAACTTATATCTCTTTAATTAAGAGATATGGATCTAAGTATTAATACTTTGGGCATTCAATGCTTTGAGAGATACTAATACTTCTTGGTAGGATTCCTTTAAGTAAGATTCAAAGGTCTTCTTTCTTGCATGTCTATTCTAGAAGATGTTTGGTGTTATCTGAGATAGCATTTTAGTTTAGGTTTCTACTGTTTTGTTGCTGTTGCTGTACTTCTTTGTTAGATTGGAGAAGTTATAGATGGGAAAGTTTCTGAGTAAATTCCAAGCCTTAGTGATGCTCTTCAATGTGTAAACCTGTCAATTGATGGTTAGGTTGAAATTTTCCACATAAAATCAATAGATATTTCATTTTGTCAATACCAGAAACTTATAGAAAGGAAAAGATTCAGCCCATAATGAAAATATATAAGTATTAATCACATATTTAAAAGCATTGCAAGCTGAAGTATGAAATCCACTTGGAAGTCTTCAAAAGGACCATGAGTCTTTTATGGGTTCTTGTCCAAATTTTCTATTGATAGTTTTACCAGCATTGTGCTGGTGACATATGGAGCATGCTCCAGAGACACTCACCAACTTTGTAATATATCCTCACCAGTGTTGAGTACAGTGGCCAATTTGACCTTGCTGTAATGGATAAACTCATGTAAAATTTCAAAGATTTCTATTTTTTGATACTCTGGTGCCATCACATGGCCACGTTGAGATTGTTAGAGATTATTTTTGTCTAATTTGCATCCAGATGTTTCATTATTTTTTTCATATCTGGTACTGAGTTATGGCTTTCCATAATGGGCCAGGATTTTAGTATAGTTGCCTTTCAGCATAATGATCATCAAGGACATTTTCCGTATTCTCTATGTTATCTCTCCCTTCCCCTGACCTCAGACTGGTTGTTTTTCTTCATAATAGCCACCTCCTTTGTAAAAATTAGCATCCTTCAGAGTTCTTTAATATTTGGAATGTTTTTAATTGAGTTTCCTGCTGAAGTAAAGAAACACTCTTGCTTTCAAAGCATTCCACAATCCTTATTTATCCCCAAAATACACATTTGTCTTCGGACTTTTTGCAATCTCTTGTGAATAGAATAAGTTACAAGTGTGATATCAGATCTTATTCTAGGGATGAGTTGAGACATCTTGTGGTACAACCTACCTAATACATTTTTATTTTGGTCATAGGATAGGACCCATTAATAAAAAACATAAAATCAGATTTTAAAAATTATGTCCAATAAACATGTCTGGTGTATGAATAGTTCTCAGACAGAATCTAAGAAGTCATTAGTTTCATGCCAGTATTTAAAATATTACAATAATGGATAGAAATGCATGAAGGAAATTTATAATTGAATTTCATTGGAGAGAACTTATTTAATGAGAGTGCTGAGTCTTATCAGTGAACAATGAAGACCGCACAGTGTAAGGGACAATCAAGTTAAAGGAATACTTTCAACACAAGTTGGCAGAGGGCTGTGCTAATTGAGCTGCAGCTGCTCTTCACCTAAGACAAGGTCAGTAGACTTTTGTAACAAGATCAAGAATAAAAGTGTAAACAGTTAGACATATCTGATAATTTTCATGAAGGCGGAACACCAAGGGATTGTCTAGGACATTCATAAAAATACAGCAACAATAACAAAATTAAGAATCATGATAATTTAAGCAGACTTAGGGTAGAAGATTATTTAATGCTAATTTTAAACCACAAACATCTCTCTGATGCAGACTACGAACATTCATCTCAATTTGTTTTCTAAGAGTTGGATGTTTTATATCATTATGCATAGATTCCAGATTCTCTTGAGTTTTAATAAAAACACAGTAGCAGATTTAATGATTGAACTCCCATGTTCATCCAAGTTGTGTAGCAATAGCGCCGTTTGAGGAATTGAATTGAGCTCAAGGGTAAGGACTGATTAGTCTACTCCTGCCACAATTGGCTCAGAATGTTGGGTTATCTCTGGCTTGCATTTTATTCATTAATTTTGCATGCCATTAAATGCAATTCATTAATTCTTGCATTTTGTTATATACAAGGAAGGTTTGCATAAGTATTTTGTCTTTACTTGGAAATATTTTAATTGAAAGATTAGGTAAAGAAAACAGGTACTGCTATCTAGAGGGCAATATAATCAAGCATTTATTTTTAGCTATCCAAGTAAGACTATAAAACAGGATGCTTCCTTGCCTCTATCAAAATTGGTGTGTGTGTGTGTGTGTGTGTGTGTGTGTGTCTTTCCTAACCTCAGAAACAAAAATCAATAACATTTCAAGAGTACGATAAAACTAACTTTCTCAATTGTAAATTTATCTATGCTGGGGAAAATACAAATGTGTGTTCAGGATCAAAGCACTTGCTATTCTACTTGACACTTTGCTTCTAATACATATTTGTGTTTCCTTAGCTTTTATATTTCAGCAAGGTAAGGACTCACTATTTTCTGCTAACGTTCAGCATTAGCAAAATTCACTCCTTTACCCAAGAAAAAAGATGACGTTTAACGTTGTTAAGGCTTCAAGCATTTTTCTGTTTTCAAGATGTGAAGACTTTAAATGGCCTTTGATAATATTTCTCTTTGTAAAGTTAGCAAATGTCCCCGTTATCCATGTAAATATAAAGCATACGTTCTCTTCTGAAATGGAGTTATTGTATAAATCTGAAGCCTGTGGGAGTAAAAGCTCCTCCTGCAATATTTAAGATAATTTCCACGCTGATATAATAGTTAATTCTCTTGGAATCATGATTCTTTTGGGGAATCTATATATATTTACAATATGTGAATATAGTCAGATAGATGATAGATACATAGATAGATAGATAGATAGATAGATAGATAGATAGATAGATAGATAGACAGACAGACAAATAGATATGATACCACGTTACTACTTACTATTTTGGCTAGACAATAGGGTATCACTGTGTCTATTTGCAATTCCTCATATAATATAGAAATTATTGTCTGAAGCTATGGGCAAAAGCTAAACAAGTTAAAGTACAAGTTAAGAGAAAGAGACTTAGTATATTCTGAATAGATTTAATAAATGCACTGATATTTAAAGGCTGAACCCATTGGGAGATGACACCTCTAATGTGAATATTGGCTCTTTCTCGCTTTCAATATGTGATTTTTCAGGTATTGAAACTTCAAGGAATTCGAAACACAAAGGAAATATATGGTGATGTAACATGAGGGATAGCACATACAAAAACAAGAGAGCATCTTTGTAGCATCTCCTGAAATAGTAGATTTTGTGAAAAAAATAAACTTCTAATAGGTATGTAGAACAGAGAACATTGAGTGTATCAATGTAAATATTGCATAATTTATATCCAAAGAGTCAGAAGATCTAGAAATATTTGGGGTAAAAAGAAAAATAGACTACCTTGTATAAGAAAGATTTTTCAATTCTGTTCCTTATAGTTATTACAACATGCCTTTATTGATGTTGTTAATTTCACATCAAAGTAAGAATGATGAAAATTATATGCCCCTTATGTTATATATTCTTGATTCCCATGATTTCTAGGTCCGCCACTCACTAATATGTGTCCATAGTGAAGTTAGCTAAGTAGTGTCTGAGCCTGTTAATATGACATAATGTATTTCATATATTTGTCAAAAAGAATAAATATAACAGCATCTGTAAAGAGCTTAGTAGAGTGTTTTTTTGTTTGTTTGTTTATTTGTGTGCTATTATTTTAAAATGATTTATCTATATGTATGAGGATAACTTGAAGGTAAAAACAACCAATTCTATAGGGGTTCTAAAATGTAATACAACGATAAACAAAAATAGCATAGCATGTCTCTCCCTGAGTCTGAATTATTATATAATGTGAACATTGATGGACCATAAGGAAACAGAATAGGGCGGGAGTAAGACACAGTGAGAATTTTGGAATCATGCTTCCCACTATGACAAAGACCTAACACAATGGAAGCCTCATTATAAGTCTATTCTGGGAAATTTGCCCAACACACAAATAGACACTCACACACAAACTTTCTTATAACTCTCTTTTTATTGAACAAAGGCTGCAAGGGGATTTTCCACTGCACATTCTATTTTGTTTGTACCGATAACATTTGTTTGTACCTATGTCAGTCTCTTTGCAGATCAACTGAAGGGTCTTTGGAAGCTTTATCCCATGTGTGGTCTAATTTTGTAGTATTTGCTGAATGACACACAGGTCTAAAATTTGGGGAACAAAATGTGAATAAATAGCTCTCACATGGCTGTCAGTGATGCCCACACATTCAAAGAGTTTTGCTATTTTCCGTCCATGGTTTTAAGATAGGTCAGGAAATACATTAGGTGATAGGGTTCAGAAAAGACTAAACTGTGGACTAAGAACTCATGCATTCATTAAGGACCTTTTTGATCACAGCTGCTATCTCATATTTGTCTATATAACACCATTTATAACAAGATTAAAATAAAAATGATTTGTAAAAAAGTGGAGCAGTCTAAAAATGACAAGCTGTTATTTTCACAGCATGTTGTGACAACTAAGCAAAGGCACATTTACCTGTATCATTTTAAAACAATAAGTTTTATTTTACTAAGATATATAATGTGGTAGACTATATTAACACTTATTCAAAATGGGAATTTTATAACATTAATCGACCTTGTACGAGAACATTGATATGTAAAGATTTAATATATTTCTGTGTATTTAAAGAGTTTCCAAGAATATAAGATAAATAGATCATTATTTTGTAATCATTTTATGTATGCTTCTAGTTAAACATGACAAAGGAGCTTGATGCTTAGGAAACATGTTGTTTATACATAGAATGTCATGGTCAAGTTCTGCAAAGAAGAGACAGTATTTATTTGATGGACAAATCTTATACAGTCCCATATATTTAAGTAAAAATTGATGAAATAAAGTAATGGAAAATGACTATACATTTGACATGAGGATTTTAAGAGCAATATTTAAAATATGTCAAACAATTCTCTTAGAGAGGAGTCAAGACCAGCAAACAAAGACTGCATTCTAGAATTAACCAGAATCTGGTACTTTCTAACATGGGACCCACGGCAAATTACCTGAATCACTTTGAGAAATATGTTCCTAATAATCAAGTAGATGAAATGACATTAGTGTCTTCTTTAATAGGGATGTTTTGAGGTTTAAATGTTACAAAGTTCATGTAAGTTCCTAGTAGAATGCCTTATACTCAATACATGTTTCCTATGTTTGCAAATACCAAGCTGTTTTATTCAGATAATCTTCTTCAGTTCTCTGGGTCTTCATTTTTTTAGACTTAAAATGAGAAAGTTGATCTACATGATCTCTGAGGACTCTCATTTGTACTGTAAATCTCCAATTTATATTACCTATCTACAATGAAATATTTAATTAATAGTCTTCACTTAATTTACCGGTAAAATGTGTTTCTGCATACACACGTTCGTGTGTGTGTGTGTGTGTGTGTGTGTGTGTGTGTGTGTGTTTACACCAATATATTTCTAAATAATAATTCTAGGTAAAATTAGAATTAATATTCCCGATATAAGGAGTTTTTTGTCTTTTGTGTTATAAATCCTCAGAGAGGTTTGTAAGGGAAAATAATCCCAAGTCTATGCTATCATGTGAATAGAATTTCCAGGAAAATATTTTCTTGTTGTTAGAGTTGCATCAAAGGTTCATGTCTTCTTTAGAAACAAAACCAAAATTTTGGACTATTCATCTAAATCCTTAGAAAAGCAGAGGCCAGGAAGAGAGGGATTAAATGTTCAAGGAATTTGTTAGGAGAAATACTTGTGTGAAGGAGACTAGGAAGGGGGCCTTCTAATTGCACAATATAATTCTAACCCTAAGTAAGGGAGGAAAAAACTAAAAAAAAACACTGTAGACTACCTTTCATGCTAAGGAAGTTTCTTCAAAGTTAGGAAGTCTTTGAGCCAAGTCCGGCTTACAGAATAATCTTCAGTCTTCCAGAATGGGTCTGCTGTAGAATCTCCATGGTACTTCATTATGGGAGAATGACCTTAGCACAAACATGACAATGGATTCCCAAGGCATAAACCAGAGCTCTTGATCAACTGTGCTCCTTATAGGAAGAGGGCGGCCATTTGCTCACATGGCCACCATACCTGTTACTGGTTTACAAGACTCTCTTTGGTGGCAAAAAAAAACTCCTAGGGTCTTAGAGTGTGTCACTCTAAATCATGAACACTTGATAGACTTTCATGAAAACTCCTATTGTTCACTGGCATCAGGGGAATAAGATACATACTACCTCAAACCTCATTCAAGGGGAAGGAACTTTCTCTGAAACTTTCTATAGCTATTAAGATAGATATTTTCCCATGAAACATTTCCAGGAGTTTAGCCTATCCCCTTATTGTACCAAATTAAAAAAAAAAAAATCAAAACTACCTTCCCTGTCTTCTGAAGAACTCGCTATTCCACTACAACTATGGCTAAAATATTCTAATATGACTAGATAGTCTCTCTATAATATTTTAATGTTATATCACTTCACTTATGTATGTAACCTTCAATCAGTATTCAACAGCCCCAAATCCCATGGCGACTAACATTAGCCACTATCATTTTTCACACACTTTAGGAGGAACAGTTACTAAAAAGATACAGAAGGCACAGTGTCAGCCCTCCAGATGTTTCCCTCTGGAATATTGACTATACAGATCTACCAAACACCTTCAAATCTATTTTTCCCCTCTTGTTTTCTTCCCAAATCTTAACATTTCAGACATAACATATGTTGCCATTAATGTCCCCTTTCTTTTTTAACTGACTGTATTCAAATGTAGGAAACATTTGATACATTGAACTAGAAACATTTAGAACATTTAGACAGTTGATTAGACTTTAGATGTGGCTGATTTATAAATTTAATAGTGTTACAGGATATTCAGAAGAAGAGTAGTCTAATTTTTTTTAAATGGAATTGTTTCCATTGCCAGTTTACTTTAATTGCAGAATTTATTCCAGACAATATTTGCAAGTATAATTACTCAGGGTACTGCAAAGAAGAAAGTGTAAATAGCAAAATACAGTGGAATAAGCCAATGTATCTTTTTTTGTACTAGAATATTTCCTTTACTCTGAGTCATAATTTGTTCTTGCTCTGGACCTAAGATATAGGTATTTTACCACAATTGACTAAATAGAACTAAAATCCATGCAAATGTTATATAAGCCTTGCTTTTAACAATTTATAAAATAATTTATATCCACAGTGAATTGGCAAGAGTACTATATCATAACTATAGATGTAAAAGAACAATGTTAGCTAATTCATTACAGCAGTCTCAAAAATTCACAATCATTTAAGTCTTAATTTCTTAGTAACTTGACAAAGAAAAATTCCACAATGTAATGAAAATAATTATTTATCATGCATTTAAAAACCAATAGCTTTTAGCTAGTATGAAATATATAAATTCTAGAAAAGCACAACATAGATTAATTAGAATAGTTAAAATAATGGCACAAACCATTCATGCTCTTCTAAAAATCAAGTCAAAAATAGAACACACAAATAACAATAAACTCCTTAAATATAGACTGCTATGAAAAATTAAATATAAACCAGATAGAAAATGAAAGCACAGTTGGTTCAATTTATTTCAGCCTTGCACATTGATTTGTATTAACTTCTCTTTTCCTCCCACCTCCTCACTGGTGCTTGTCTTCATGGGTGGTTTACAATTCATCATTACATTCAGTGAAGCATATGGTTCCTTCTACATGCACAAAATGAAATGCATGTTTGGGGACTATGTAACTAAATATGGGCCTTTCCTCACTATTAGAGCATTATTTTCAGAAATCTCTGAGGCTGCAGCTGCAGCCACCTCTCTCACAGATCATCGGCACTGTCAAATGCATTTCAGAAGACAGTTAAATGGGTATAGGCAATTTCAGCAGCAAAAATAGAGTTTAGTTTGTATTTTTAACTGTTAGAAAAAACTGCAGATTATTTTACTGGTGAAGAAAGCCCCAAAATGGTATATTCATCATTTTTCAACTTCTCTGGGTTCAATATGCCACAAAGAAGAAGTATGATTCTACATTTTTCATCTTAGAGCAATCAGTGTGGGAAAGATATTACACTTACCTATGAAAAGAATAAGAATTGCATATTGGGTATGTAAATATTTCCACCTCAATGCTGAATATAAGAGACATACATAAAAAGAAGTAATTCTGTAACATTGTACATAAAGTCATGGACAAAGTAATAGGAGGAAAATCTAAGCAAAACTAAAACATGAATCATAATCTTGTTATCAGAAAAGATGAAAGCATGAAATAAGAAATCATTAAATATGAAAATGAAAGGCATTTTCTAAGTTAACAAATACAACTTAAAATACAATAAATTATCTGAGTCAAAGAATGTAGCAGCAACATTAATTTCAGAAGTTACTTCTATAAGGGAAGATAGAACCATTTAAGTAGTTGAATTTAAAAATTGAGGCATATTATACATGCTGTGAAATTGACTTTGTGTGTTACACAGTTCTATTAGTTTTCAAGAATGCATACAGCCATGTAGCAACCTGCTCAGTTAAGATATAGACCATTCAAACTGCCTCCCACCACCCCCAGCCATTCCCTCATGTACTTTTGTAGTTAACACCTCCCAACAATTCTCATCTCTGGCAAACAATGATCAATTGTCTGTCTCTATAATTTTGCCTTTTCCTGAATGTCATATACATGGAATCTGCAGTATGTAGCCTTTTGAGTTGGACTTCTTTCACTAGGACAGATAATGCCTTGAGGTTTACCCATGCTTCGCCTACCAGTAATTACCACTGATTTCATATAAATGATTCCATAAATTTCCTGAGATTCTTATGGTATAGGTTGAACATTGGGGAAGAAAAAACTGCCTTTTTAGTAAATGGTCTCAGATTATTTGATGGAAGAGGGCTTTCGAATATACTGATAGAAGCCCTGAATTAGGAAAAGGTAAACACCCCCAAACTAATTCAGAAGATTGATTGCCAGTAGAGACTTAAGTTTTCTGGCATTCTACCTCTTCCCAAAGTTAACAGAACCTTGTGGGAGCATGAATCCTAGTTATTGATAAAGTTCTCATGCATTCATATGATACTTCACTGCAGAAGTGTGGGTGAGTCATTAAATCAGTTTACATTTGGTAAGCACGTTTGCCTCTGCAAAAAGGCAGAGTCCATTGGTTATAAGAAATAGGAATGCCTGTAATTACAAAGGTAAAGGAGGCGTATTGGAATTATTTTATCTGTAATAAACTAGCTAAATAAAAAAATATAATTTATCAGCTCTTGTATCTGGGATATTCAGGATTAGATTGGCAACAGACAGAACTGGGCCGAGAGATTCATTGCTTTTTTCCATGTATCTCTATCTCTTCTTCTACTTGCCCCATGTTATGAGTTGAATTTAGTCCCCATTCCTTGAAGATAGATTATCTTCAAGTCCTCTAATCCATAGAACCTCAGAAGTGACCTTATTTGAAAATAAGGTCATTTCAGATGTAATAAGTGTAGACCAGGTCCTACGGATGTAGAATGAGTCCCTATTTCACTATGACTGGTATCCTTAAAAGAAGATGGCCTTGTAAAGACAGATGCACATGGACAGTAACCGTGTGATAAGGCAGGCAGAAATGGGAGTTATGCAGCTTCAAGTGAAGCGATGCTAGAGGTTGCTAGGAAACTAGAAGCTAGGAAGAGGAAAGGAAGGATTCCCTTATAGGTTTCAAAGAAAGCATAGCCTTGAAAACACCTTGATTTCTGACTTTTAGCTTCCAGAAACTGAGAAACTAAGTTTATTTTGTTTTAATCCTTAGTTTGTAGTACTTTGCTATAGCAATCATGGGAAACTATATATATATATATCTCAACCCAAATAACTTGAGTATTTTTCTATCTATGTTAACTTTATTCTCATATACTGAAAATTGATTTTCCTTCTGAACCAGTGGAAGGGGGACGCAGCAGACATGAACACAGAATTTTCAAGGTTTATTTACATCACCTCAGTTTTTTGTTTTGTTGTTGTTTTGTGTCGATCTCCGGGGAAGTGAGAATATCCTGCATCTACTCTCTGTATATAAAATCCAAGGGGAACACTATGATTGGCTAGTTACTGTGATTGTGGTAAATGGTATTGTTATCAGCATGACTGGCATACAGCTCTGCCCTATGGCAAAAAGGGGAGGAAGGAAGAATGATATTGTGTTCTTGGTCCAGAATGCTAATTGGACATTCAGAGTATATATATATATATATATATATATATATATATATATATATATATATATATAGTGTGTGTGTGTGTGTGTATATATATATATATATATATATATATATATATATACACACACAAATATATATGATAGATGATAGCGAGATATGTATGAGGTCTGGCAATTAAGTTCACAAACTCATCCTAGAAAAAGTGCTACATACCTCATTGCTGAATATCACTATGGTCACCTTTGAAGTACTCCACTTGGGAAGCTATGCACCAACACCAGCACTTAGTCCACCCTTCAAAGCAATTTTGGAACTCTTTCTGGAATAGCCATTAGAGCTGTCATCCTATTACCCCTAATGTCCTGAATGTCATCAAAACATCTTCCTTTCAATATTTCCTTTATCTTTGGGTAAAGAAAGAAGTCATTGGGGGCTAGATCAGGTGAGTAGGGAGGGTGTTCCAATACAGTTATTTGTTTACTGGCTAAAAACTCCCTCACAGACAGGGCCGTGTGAGCTGGTGCATTGTTGTAACACAAGAACCATGAATTGTTGACAAAAATTTCAGGTCGTCTAACTTTTTCACGCAGTCTTTTCAGTACTTCCAAATGGTAAACTTGGTTAACTGCTTGTCCAGTTGGTACAAATTCATAATGAATAATCCCTCTGATATCAAAAAAGGTTAGCATCATCATTGCAACAAGTTCATGAACTTAATTGTCTGACCTTGTATACCTATATCGATAGACATAAACACACAACACTGAGGCAAAGGCATTTTTACTCAAATTCTAGGTTACTATACACATTGCTCTAATGTTATCATGTATCAAGAGTACATAATCAAATATATCATTATTTACATGTTAAGGATAAATCCAAGGTGGCCAGTTAGCTAAGTTGGTTACAGCGCAGTGCTAACAATGTCAAGGTTGCTGGTTCAATCCTTGCATGGGCCACTGTGATCTGCTCCTTCATTAATTAAAAAATATATATATATTTGATCCCCCTTACCCTAAACTATTGTCTGTGTCTATGAGTTTCTGTTTCTCATTTGTTTGTCTTGTTCTTTTGTTGTTTTTGGTTTATATACCACATATCAGTGAAATCACATGGTTCTCTGCTCTCTCTGTCTGACTTATTTCACTTAGCACTCAAGATCCATCCATGTTGTCACAAATGTTCCTGTATCATCTTTTCTTACCGCCGAATAGTATTCCATTGTGTATATATACCACAACTTCTTTATCCATTCATCTATCGAAGGACATTTTGGTTGTTTCCATGTCTTGGCCACCATAAACAAAGCTGCAGTGAACATTGGAGCACACGTGTCTTTATCGCTAAATGTTTTCAGATTTTTTGGGTAGATACCCAGCAAATATATGGTGATAGAAGGAGAACTGATTTTGGGTGGTGAACACACAATGGGATTTATAGATGATGTAATACAGAATTGTACACCTGAAATCTATGTAATTTTACTAACAATTGTCACCCCAATAAATTTAAAAAATAAATTTAAAAAAAATAATAATAAATGAAAAATAAAAAAGATAAACCAAATTGAGGCATAAAGTGAAGGTCTTCTTTTACCCTGAAAACTAAGCCTAATGATTATAAGCTATGAAGTCAAAGAGATTTGGATTCTAAGTCCAGCTCCACTTCTTGTCACCTGTGTGATCTTTCATGGTTAACTTGTCCTCTTAGGATTTTAGTTTCTTGTCCATGGCAATGGTTATTGAGGCGAGTAATAAGATACATAAATATTTATCAGAGTGTCTGGGATTTTTAGTAAGTGCTTAGCAAATATTAGCTTTTTTTTTTTTTTTTTGCCATTTTATTTCCCAGTTTCAGATGAGGCAATTGCTGACAACAGGACTACCTTTTTAATTTCCTGGGGTTGTGTGTCTGCACTCAGAGCACAGAAGTGAGAAAATAAAACTGGGGGGAGGGATTGGTATCTGGTTTGGAATAATAGGAAAACACCACCATAAACACTGAGGTTGATGGGATAGAGCTGCTCTCATAACTTGGTAGAAGTTTGGTTAATTATACTTCAAATCGTTCTGATGTGGAATTATTTCTCTGTGAGTGAGTGAGTGCCAGGATCGTGTCTTGTGAGACTGAAGAATGAAAACATGGACCCAGGAGAGGCAAAGAGTTTCAAAAAGAGGAGAGTCTATTGAAAGCAAAGTGTCAGAGCTCCCGAGCGGGAGGGAGTCCTGAATGGGAGTGTCTAGTGATTGAGACAAAAGTTCTTACTTTTATACATTTCCTTGCATGCTCTACCAGGTTTGTCCTATTTGCCAATCCTTAAGGGATTAATGAAATAATCCATTCCTATCTATGAGATCTGTTCCTTTGTCCAGCCAAAAGGGATTTGAGATTATTTATTAACCTCAAGGCATATTCTCATGTGTTTGTCCTGGAGTGAAGGAGACATTCCAGAACCTGGAGTTTCAGGATATGGCTGCCTTTTGTTTATTCTAACAGGGACCCCCACCCCACCCCCATCTACCTAGCAGCAATATACTAACTATCCTGTCTCAATCCCTGCTCTGAAGACAAAATCCTAACTGCTGTTAGGGAGTAGGGGCGATGACCACTCTGGCTACTTCAGGCTGAGGAGGGGTGTAGACAGAGTGGCAGCTAGTGCTTGTCCAGAGGTCTATCTAAGGGTCCCCGGTAGATGAGTAGATCCAGATGAGGGTTTTGTTGCTTTGGAGGCCATTGTATCCAGCTAGCGAGTGGTCCACAAGCAAAGATGCACCATAGGAAACAGCAAGAAGTAAATCCTATAACAATGACTAAGAGAAATATGAGACAGTCTTCTTTAAGTCCTGTTAAACTGGGAAGCCAGGAAGTAAGGAAAGAAAAATCTAGGCCAAATAATCTTGTTTTTCTTTTAATATTGGAAACTATATTACAAATTTGTTGAACTTTATCTTTAATTAACTGTGAATTATCAGAGAGATTGAAACAGTATAACGCTTTAAACTTTGTACATCTTTGTGTTTGAGAAATAGATCATCTATGGCAGCTCTGTTTTTGAGAACTATTTCTCAGACTTGTCATAACTCTTGTCCCATGGCGTGGATAGCCTGCGAGGTAGTGTTGAGGGCCTTTGTTATTGAGGAAGCTATTTGACTAATCTTTACATTTAAAACAATGCTATAGCAGGTACTACAAAAAGAGATAAAGATACATACCCAGCCGGGCTGAATAAATGCATATTGCTCTTACAGCTGGAGTCCAGAGTAAGTTTATTGTGATGTTTAACCTGATGAGGCTTTTGGGGTAAGAAGAGTTAATCTCCCAAGAGAGCAGGGTCCCCGGTGCTGTAAGCTAGTAGGTTATCTTCCCACAAATGAGAAACCATGTAGCCGGCAATTTGACACGTGTATTAGAACTCATAGAGGTATTAGAGCTACAGTTTAAACTGTTACCGCCTGAAAGATTAAAGCACTGGTTGGAGCCTCTAATGAAATTAGCACATTGATTAACGGGAATTATGGCTCTTTATCCTTTACTCCGTTCTAGTGTTCGGGTGAGAGCTATTAGTTCAGCAAATTGTGTGCTGGCTCCAGAAAGAAGGCTTGCATGCTCTAAGATATTATGTAGAGGAACTACAGCATAGCCAGTATTTTGTATGTCATTTTCTATAAAAGAGCTCCCATCAGTGAAGAGCATCCAATCTGGGTTGTCTAGGGGTATGTCTTGTAAATCTGCCTTAGCAGCATACGTTTGTATTACAACTTGTCGGCAGTCATGAGTTAATTCTTCCTCCATCTCTGGGAGGAAGGTGGCAGGATTAAGGGTGGAGCAGGTCTGTATTTGGATTACAGAACCTTCTAACAAGAGGGCCTGATACTACATGACGAGGTTATCAGTGAGCCAGTGACTATTATTAGTATTTAAAAATCCTTGAATGTGATGGGAGACGAAGACGGCTAAGTCTTGTCCCATCGAGGGCTTGGTGGCTTCAGGAACCAGGAGGGCAGCTGCTGCTATGGCCCGGAGGCAAGCTGGCCAGCCGTGTGCTATGAGGTCTAGTTCCTTACTTAAATAGTTCTAGAGTCCTTTTTAAGTTTAATTTGTTTATTTTACATTTTCTTTAAGGTATAGACCAGTGATAGGAAACAGGCTTAGTAAAATGAGCCCAACTCTGGGGGCTGTCTTTATCTCTACAACCAAGCAATTTTCAGAGGAAAAAGGTCCAGAGTGAGCAGTTGAGACAGAATACATGGCTTCTATATCAATTAGGAAATTAGTAGGCTTACCTGTCATGTCAGGGTCACCTGCAGTTTTACCCCCTGTGATGAGAGTTGCTTGGGAGCTGCCAGGAACTTCAGGTCCGACAGTGATGACAGCCATTTTGGGGGAGGGAGTTGGTCCCTGCTCCCTTCAGAACAAGGGGTACTCTCCCCTCTAGTGCCCTTTAGTCTATACAGGGGGCATGGCTGTTTTGGAGAATTAGGACTCCAGTGATCTTGGCTTGCACATCCAGAGTAGGTGCCTTTTATCTGGCGTTTCCTCTTCTGGGACTTTTGGGGTATCTTAAGCTGGCTTCAGCCCTGGGTTGTCTATAACTGTGGCCAAAAGTCTGGCCTGTCTCTGGTCTCATTCTCTGGTCTCACTGTTCCTTTATTCCTTGTTTTTTTGTCTTGGTTATTAAAAACATTTAAACAAATTCCTGGCCTTCTCTAGGATCTGAGCCTCTTAATCAGGGTATAACAGTGGGCCAGAGCTATTAGAATTCCCTGCCAGTTAGGGGATAATATTAGGCTAAGCTTCCTTATATTGGCCTATAGCTGATACCGAGGAAGGCACATGAACTCTAGCGGTTCTAGTATATAGAAGTTTACTTAACTGTTAGCAAAACTTAGTTTTTAAATTGAATTTTTGAATAACCAAGGACCTAACTGAGAAAATATAAAACATAGAAAATTATTTTCGTGACATATATAATCTTTGGTTTTTTTAGGTAGAAAACTTTTTTAATAATGTCAGTAGCGGACCAATAGTCTAACAAACTTTATCTTAGTAGAGAGAGAAAACTTAACTTTATTTTGTACTAGCTTACTTTTGAGGTTTAAATTTACTTAGTTAATTACGTTTACCTTAATTATATATAAAACTCTCAAAACTTCTCACAAACCTTTTACAACTTTCCTAGTCCCTCTTAGCTTGTCTCTTTTCACTCATTCAGAAGTAACCATCTTTAGGACAAACTGCTTTCTTTCAGTACCTTCAAAAATGCATTTCCATACCTTATACCTTCTTTGAAAACACACACCATTTTCTTCCATATTAGAATTCATTACCTTCAGAACCTTGATTTTTACTGACAAGCCAAAACAAGAAATTAGCACTTCCACTGGCAAATCCAGGAATATATTTGGCGACCTTCAAAAGTATAGGCTTTTGTAATAAAATATAAGATATGTTTATTAACAGATCTTAATTTATCTCTTAACATTCCTGTGACAAGAAGCCAGAAATAGGTGAACTTAGACCTACCTAATAATTAACACCTCAGAATTTTGTTATTTTGAAATACCTAGATATTAAATCTAAGCTACTTTCTTGACAAATTCTGTAACAGAGATAACATGACTTTAAAAGTAGGCTTATTTAGAATATTAGTACTCTGGGACTCTAATCTAAAGGCGATTTTCCTTATAATGAATCACACCGCGAGTGGTCTCTGCAAGACTTAGAATTACAGCAGCGAAGTTAGGGGTAGTGGTCTGGCTTGAGAATTAGCTGCTCGGTTTTTAAGTGTCACTTTTTTCCTTTAGTTACCGCAGCCTCAGGCATTCCTGTTTATAGGTGGATTAGGAGATGGGTGTATGTTGAAAGGTCCTCCTCAGGAGAGGAGGATCCCACTGGAGGTTCCTTTGGAGGAGTCTCTTTAGGAGGGGGTCTCCTTAGGGAGAGTCTCCTTAGGAGGAGGGAGGCAAGAGATCACAGCTAAAAGAGCCGGGTCAACTCTATGATTCTTACAGAGATCTGGGTGGTCCCTCAAGGTGAAAAAAGCCTGAACATACGGAACTTCTGACCATTTGCCCTCCTGTCTGTAAAACAGGTCGAGCTGCATGATAGTTTTTTAATTAATACTTCCCTCAGAAGGCCAATTCTCCCCATATTCCAATGAGTATTTAGGCCAAACCTCTGAACAAAAGGAAACCAGGCGCCGCTTCTTCAAAGTCTGAGGGTCAAATTTGTCCCAGTGTTTCAAGATGCAATTCAGGGGTGTGAAGGAGTGTGAGGGTTGATTGCCCATCTGAAAGGGAGGAATAACAGAAAGGTGTCCCTTTGCAATTCATCTCCCACAACTTGTTCTAGGGCGTCCCCCAGAAAATGTGGGCCATGGACACCTCGTGACTGGTTCCGAGGTGGGTGGGGAGACACAGCACGCCAGGATTTATTCGTGTCTACCTGGGTGGCCTGGCCCGTGCCTCTAGGTGGGCACTTACCCTGTCCCTGCCTGAATGTCTGGCGCTGGCCCACAGGCCGATAAAGGCTGTGGCTGATAATGAGGTGCCTTAAGGTAGAGGGATATATACCCCAACTCTGAGCATCACAAAAATTGATGGCACGATTCATATAATAGTGGCCTTCTAAATAAAGATGTTTAAGGAGGGAGTATATACGCAAGGTCTGTAAAGAAGGCATGCGGTCTGGGTGAGAGGGAACAGAAGGAGGCCCTGGAGCCCAATGTATGAGGGGAGGGGGGAGAAAAAGAGCTATCTGAAGCCCTGAAAGTTTTCAGACAACGCTGTTTCCTCAAGGAAAAGCGAGTCCAGAATATACTGGTCATCCTTAAAACCTTTGCCTGGCGGTTGCTGAGGTGTCCTGGTGAGTGGTGCTCCAGAGGAGCTGCGCTGTTGCTGCAGCTGTGCTGAACTAGGGGCAGAGCCAGGCTGCAGAGAAGCCACGTGCGGTCCGCAAAGGAGCACAGCGACTGAACAGAGATGAAAAATCAAGTCTCCAGAGAGACTTTATGCCGTACAAACACAGATCTCACTGTTTCTTGAATTTGTTTTGAGCCTGGGAGGTCCTAAATGACCTGTTCCAAGACCGGGTTATCCTGTCACAGAAGTTTTCAAGTGGCAGACACCCTAATGTCCATTTAACTGTCTGACCCGTGCCCGCAAAGGACGGCAAACAAGAGAGGTATAGGAAAGTGAGTGAAAGATTTTGGGGTCCCCTAAAAGGGGCTTATCTCCTGGCTGGCTTGTTAAAATATGTTACTGGAGAGTGTTGAGGAGGTTTTACAGAGAAGGGACCCTAGACCAACATCTCAGGAGCTTGGGAGAGATAGTGACAGGATGAAAGAGCAGCAGAGACAAAGGAGCCATCCTACTGGCACCTTTACAGGCAGTGGGGCCCGGAAGGGACCAGAGGGACCTTTGGGACCCACTGCAGAGTAGCTATAGCCGGGTCCCTCAGTTGTCTGCAAAGGCCCACAGTCCTGGCCACGCGCCAGTATTCAGTCTGCTCCTGGAAAGAAAAAAGACAGCAGAAGGGAATGAGAAAAGAGCAGAGAGGGGGAGGGAAGCCTCCAAATGGCACCTTTATGGGCAATCAGGCTGGGGGAAGACCCAGGGAGCCTTTGGGACACATCGCAGAGTGGAGATGCTAAGAGTCCCCTAATTGCTGCCAAGGTCCATTCACCTCAACCACGTGCTGTCTTTGGGCTTTACTCCACCGCAAAGAGAAAGCAAGAGAAAAGGCAGTTGGACTGTGGCCAACATTCCGCCGATTCAGTGCCCACGGGATCAACCAGAGCCCTTCTACAAAGCCTTTACTTCCTTGGCTCAAGGTCGGCAGCCATGTTAGTTGCTTTTAAATGCTGACAGAGGCCCAATATTTGTGTGACAGTAGAAAGAGACAAAAAATGATGCAGGCCCATAGGGTGCACAAGTAGAAAGGCACAGATAATATTTATCTCTCCTTCAATCCCGGACAAGCCCGCAAATGATGTAATGATGCTGGATCTGCCTGCAGTTTCTGGGTGTGGGCCAGGATCCTGTTTTGTGAGACGGAAGAATAGAAACACAGATCCAAGAGAGACAAAGAGTTTTAAAAAGAGGAGAGTTTATTGAAAGCAAAGGGTCAGAGCCCCGAGCAGGAGGTACCCGGTGACTGAGGCAAAAGTTTTTACTTCTCTACCTTTCCTTGCAAGCCCAGGGTTGGGGGCTGGAGCCTTCTAATTCATCTCTCAGGTTTGTCCTGTTTGCCCATCCTGAAGGGATTAATGAAATAACCCATTCCTATCTATTAGATCTGTTCCTTTGTCCAGCCAAAAGGGATTTGAGATTATTTACTAAACTCAAGGCACATTCTCATGTCTGTCCTGGAGTGAAGGATGCATTCCAGAACCTGGAGTTTTAGGATATGACTGTCTTTTATTTATTCTACCAGGGATCCCCCCACTGTCTACTTAGCAATATACTAACTAACCTGTCTCAGTTCTTGGTAGACCCAGAGAGCTAAATTTTGTAAAGGACTATTTCATGTCTGATTATGTCTGAATAAGAACTACTATTCAAGCTTAGTATCCGAAGCCACTGTAGAAATGGCAGTTTTAGTAGTTGTGTGCTCTGCTTGCTCCAAAGAGCTCTCGGTGTATGAGAGGTGACAACATTCATTTAAAGTACCAGTTCCTGCTGACCCTGGCTGATACCAGAATGCCATGGGATGCAGAAGCATAGGCTAAATAAAGCAAAATCTCTTTAAATTTCCAGAGTGAAATTTGAGATTATAGCCCCCAAACTTTTAAGTCTGTATTGACAGATATCTGAAGCTTCCTCTCCCCGACCCCACTTGCCTTTTTATTTAAAGTGTCAAAACATTTTATATTTTGCTAAAATTGTAGATGACCCTACTGACTATATGGTAATAATAACAAGGAATGGACATGTTTATAATTATTAAAAAATCATAAATGTTAAGGGGAAATATATTCATCACTCTTCATGCTTCTGTGTGGAGAATTTTTCTTAAGATAGTTTTCTCTTTTATCTCCTCTTACACATTGCTCTGAAATGTCAAAATGCTCACCTAATCAATACCTTTTTTTTTTTTTTAAATAAATTTCCTGGTTAGAAAAGTTTGTAAATAAGAAAAAAAGAAAAGAAAAAGAAAGAAAAAATATATATATATACACACACACACATATATATATATATACACATGTATATATATGTATGTGTGTGTATATATATATATATATATATATATATATATAATATATATTTTATATTTGGAGACAAGTGCAATGTGTGTTTTTAGCTCTGGTTTTTGTTTAAATAGTAATTCTCTTCTTTTGAGAGTACACTTGGAAAGATTATAAATTAGATCTTGTCTACAAATATTAATTTGTGTATTTTTTTAATTAAATTTATTGGGGTGACAATTGTTGGTAAAATTACATAGATTTCAGGTGTACAATTCTGTATTACATCATCTATAAATCCCATTGTGTGTTCACCACCCAGAGTCAGTTCTCCTTCCATCACCATATATTTGATCTCCTTTACCCTCATCTACCACCCCCCACTCCCCACCCCCCCTTACCCTCTGGTAACCACTAAACTATTGTCTGTGTCTATGAGTTTCTGTTTCTCATTTGTTTGTCTTGTTCTTTTGTTGTTTTTGGTTTATATACCACATATCAGTGAAATCACATGGTTCTCTGCTTTTTCTGTCTGACATTTCGCTTAGCATTACACTCTCAAGATCCATCCATGTTGTCATAAATGTTCCTGTATCATCTTTTCTTACCACCGAATAGTATTCCATTGTGTATATATACCACAACTTCTTTATCCATTCATCTATCGAAGGACATTTTGGTTGTTTCCATGTCTTGGCCACCATAAACAAAGCTGCAATGAACATTGGAGCACATGTGTCTTTATCGCTAAATGTTTTCAGATTTTTTGGGTAGATACCCAGGAGGGGGATTGCTGAGTCATATGGCAATTCTATTCGTAATTTTTTGAGGAACCTCCACACTGCCTTCCATAACGGCTGCACCAGTCTGCATTCCCACCAACAGTGTATGAGGGTTCCTTTTTCTCCACAGCCTCTCCAACATTTGTTACTATTTGTCTTGTTGATGATCGCCATTCTGACTGGGGTGAGGTGATATCTCATTGTGGTTTTGATTTGCATTTCTCTGATGATTAGTGATGTTGAGCATTTTTTCATATGTCTATTTGCCATTTGTATGTCCTCTTTGGAGAAATGTCTCTTCAAGTCCTCTGCCCATTTTTCAATTGGGTTGTTTGTTTTTCTGTTGTTGAGTTGCATGAGTTCCTTGTATATTCTGGATATTAGGCCCTTATCGGAGGCACTGTTTGCAAAAATCTTCTCCCATTCAGTTGGTGGCCTCTTTATTTTGTTGATGGTTTCTAATTTGTGTATTTTTTATATTATAAATTTGTTAATTTTTTCTGATGGATTAAAATAGAACCATTTACATTACCCCACCAAGAAACTCCATTATAATTCAATGTAAGCATGAATTGATTGAAGACTTATTTCTGAAGATATCATGAATGTGTATAGGAATTGTGTATATGTATAGGAAATCAGCTGTGTCTGATTTTAATCTTATGTTTTCCTCATTTGCATATATTCTTCTTTGCCCCCTTCTTCCATATTTATTCTTCTCCTTGTTATCACTTATGTAACTTAGTTTGGCACACACATAAAAAGGACTTAAAAAAGTAAGAATGAAAGTAGCATATGTGTAAAAGGAAAGTTGTTTAAACAAGACTGACTGATAATCTCAGGGCCAACACTTCTGGCTGAAAATTTTAGCCAACTTTCTTAACTTCTCCATGACTCAGTTTGTTTTGATAATTGAGTTAGTGTGTGTTTACTTAGAAGAGTGTCTGAGATATAGTAAGTGCTAAATAAATGGTAACTCCTATTTAGCAGGAACAAAGATTGTTTAATATCAAGAAATATGAGAAGATGGGCTTAATTTTGAAAATTACTACAATTAAAATGAAACGTTAATTCACACAGTAACATATTTGCATGAATAATCATCAATTCAGGGTATCATCAATTCACTGGCAGCAAATAAAAATTAATTTAGAAAACATTTTGAATAAATACGTAAGAACAGTTTCCTAAATGTTACAAAAATAAGTGGGAGTCAATGAGATGCCATTAATCCAAAACTGTCACAAACTGCTGGTGGGATTATAAAATTGTGCATCCTCTTTGGCAAACTGCTTGTCAGATTCTACTAGGTTGGTGCAAAAGTAATTGTGGTTTTTGCAATTGTTTCTATCCTTTTAAACCACAATTACTTTTGCACCAACCTATTATGAAGTTAAATCTACCGTTATTACATGATACTGCCATTCTACTCCCATGTGCTTATCAAAGAGAAATGAAAATATATGTCTGCAAAGTGATTTGTATGTGAAAGTTCATGAAACTTTATTCATAAAAATTAAAAAAAAAACAAAACCTGGAACTAACACAAATGCCCATCAGTGTGAAAATAGATAAATTGTAATACATTTCTATGAAGAAAATAGTTCTACACAATAATGTGATGTAAAATCATGATATGCTCAATATGAATGAATGTCAAAAGTACTTTGCTGATGCTGACAAAAATTCACATAATTTTATTTCATTCATACGAAATTATAAAACAGGCAAAACCAATCTGTAGAGACTGAAAGAAGTTCACTGGTTACCAGGCTCAAGAGTGAGGAATTATTGACTGAAAACAGGAGGGAAGGTATATTTGGGATAATGAAAAAAATTTATAGTCTGATCGTGATGATGATTACATGGGTATATGCATTTTTGCAAAATTCATTGACCTTTACAGTTATTATCAAATGGGTGTGCTGTGTTGTACAGAATTTAAATTTCAAAATGGCAAAAATGTAGCACTATACCTGGTATTAAAGATTAACTACGACAAATAAATATGATTTAAAAAAATATTATTTGTCTTATGATGGGCAAAGAAAGAACTCGGCTTGATCCTAGTGACTCAAGTCCAATAGAGAAATCATTATGTGAGGTAAATTAGGAACACATAAACCTTCATTCACTTCATTGGTAATAATCACCTGGCTTTTTAGCACTTTCCAGGTATTACTGAATATGTTTTTAATCTTATTTTTCCAAATATTATCGGAAGTGGCCCATATTATTTTCTGTTCTTTGCTTTTCTCAGGCTACCACACTATCCTTTCTACTGATGATGTTTGCAAGATAACCACTCTGTGTGGAATAGTAATCATCTCAGGACTGATATTGCCTTATCCTTCCTGCCTGTGAGGGAAGAATGCTGATTGCCTATCTCTATCACTACTTTATTCCAAGTATACAGCAAACCATTTTTATTTCTCCTTGCAAAGTAGAAAACAGATTACATCTTCTGTCAAGAAGGCTAAGTAATTATGGCAGTGAAGTGCTACATAGAGTAACTTCCATGGGATGGGGATTCCTAGGGGACCCCAACACAGAGTATTTCTGCTTTCTCCCAAGATCCTGAACCAGATGAGACCGAAAATAAGGAGTAAATATGAAGACAAAGTAATTATTATATTATGAATAGCCCCAGGTAGGAGGACATAGATTAACATAAACACAAAATAGCCCCCCTAAGGTGGACTAGGCATACTTAGCCAGGGTATGTAATGACGTAGATAAGTGAGGCTTACAGACCAGCACAGCAGATAGAGAACACGTATTCTTGATGGGCAAGCTGAATCTTCAGAGGGGGAAAAAAAGAAAATAAAAAAAGCATCAGTTATTCATTCCAAATTTCCAAACCTATATTTCTATCCACCGCACAAGGTACAGAGCACTGATAAAAGAAAGTGAAGGAAACATTGAGAGTGGTAAAATAATATCCTCCCTAGGAGAACATTTCTGTTTCCCTAATGAGATCCAGTCTCCACTCTTTTCCATCCTTCAGAATATTTAGGACTCTGAATTTACCACCTAAATCAACAGGATTCCTTGACCTCTGCTCCCACGGGGTTTGGCTAAAGGGAGATACTGGCAGGATATAGAAGGGTGGTACTATAGGGTCAGGGTAGCCAGTAGCTCCATTTTTCTACAGGAGTCTAAAGCTCTTACCGGGAGCTCTTTCTAATGCTTCAGCTCTAATTCTTTCTCTGGATTAAACCATATTTAACCTCTTAACCCTTCTTTTCTTTGGATAGTAGCATCTCTAGGGGTTTACCCTAACCTGGGCCACCCAGGTAAATAATAATCCTTTCTTTAAACTCTTCATGATTGCCTGTTAGAGTGCCACTTGTTGTTTTGTTTGTTTTGCCCAGCTCCTGTGTTAAGATGGCAGTTTGTTCCCCCACTTCTCCTTGTTTCAAATCCTATCATCCAGGCTCTCAAGATCCTCTTATTATTCCTCTGGCAGAGGAAAATGTAGACATCACCACAGGTAGCAAACACAATAGAAAATGAGACATTTGACAGAGCATAATAATATGCTAATGGATAGCAGGCTATAAAAATGAGCAGTTTATTGAGTTTTGGTATCAAATAAAGGAACTGTAAAGTTCTTTTGAAAAGTCAGTTTGGTCTCCTTACAGTTGGTTTGCAGCCGTGATATGTTGATAATAGCTGTAGACGACACCATTGTTTTCTGAATGCTTTAATATATATATAGCCAGTGCTGTAAGAAAAAAGCAGCGCAATTTTGAAGGTCATTCTATATTTATTATTTTCTGGACCAAAGATTGTGAACATCAGTCACTCAGAACCACAAATTCATCAAGACACATTTTTCTTTGAACTGCTTTATAAAGAATTTCATAGAAAAGTCAATATGATACTTTGTAGTTCCTCAGTTATGATATCTGATTTTAAAATATTCATTCTCCTTATCAGAGAGTGCTACTATGAAAAAAAGTTTTGATATGCACAGACAGAAAGCCAATAAAACAATATCTCTTGTCTTTGCCACACCAATTACAATAGGGTAACAATGATTAAAATGTCACATCAAATACAGATAAAAGGAAAGAACATTTTTATTCACTAAAAAACATTTTAAGTACTTTGTAAATTTTAAACAACTCTAGAGTATGTCAATTTCCATACCCTGAAGGCAGTTTCAATTTGAACATTATCAAGTCACACAGGTTGTGTCTCCCTTCTAGACAAAAGTTAAATAAAATTGTTTCATTACCATATCTACAGCTAAATTGCATGAAACATTAGCATCTGTTCGGAAGTGAAGCTCTCCCTGGGGCCATGTGTTGGAGAACTCTGTGTCCCAGTGAATCTGAGAGAAGACTTCAGATCCCAAGAATATCTCTAAACTAATTTACTTTTTAGCTGTGGGAAGCCTTGGTTTGAGGAATTGAACTGTTTTGGAAAAAAATCAGTTTAATTAAAAAGACTATTTTCATCCAAGTCACCATTTAGAGCCACATTTTTTTTGTATTCTATAATTGCACCCTAAAGTGATTCACTTAATAGGTGAAAAAGACTGACTGTATAGGTTTATTGAACAAGTTGTCAGAAGAGATCAGAGAAGCAATGTTGTAGAGACAAAGTTTAATATTTTTTTCTTAAATTTTAATAATAAAAAAGACAATAAACTGGAGAAGTGGGTAAAAGAGATAAATATGTACTAGTAGGAAATTAATAAAAATGTAGCAAGATAGACAGCTGGCTGAAATAAAACATCAAAATTGAAATCAGAATAGCAAAGTTTCTTACAAGTCCAACATGAATTAATAACATTGTTTGGCACATCAATTTTTTGTATTTTCTGAGTCTGCTTAGCATTTACATTCTATAATTCTACTGGCAATTATGTTATTAAAAGACAACATACTTACATATGATAATAATAATATATTTCTACCCTACTGTTCTCTTTCTCTTTTTGCTTTGATTTTCATGGAAATTGATAATGATGAAAGTACTTAAAGGAAGTGATGACAGCATTTACAGAAGCTTTTAGAACTTTAAAAATGAAATTAAGTAGCTAATTATTTATTGAATATAATCAATTATTCCAGCCATACTGGTTGCTTTTTAGTTCTGGGAAAGTATAATGTTCACACACTTATCTAGTGCACTCAAACTATTCCTGGAGTTCATTCTCTATAACCCTTCATTTATTTAAAAGGTAATCCACATTTAAATTATGAGTCTAAATGTCACTTATTCAGGAAGAATGTCATGATACAGGGTCTTTCTTCCACTGTTTAAACGAGTTTATCCATTCATGCATTTACATATATTTGTAAGGAAAATTTAATAATATGTATCTAAGTTTCCTTTTGATGCCTTAGCAAATTACCACAAACTTAGTGGCTTCAAAGAGCACAGATTTATTATCTCAAAGTTCTGTAGTTCAGAAGTCTGATATAGGCCTCACAGGGCTAATATCAAGGCATCTGCAGAGCTGTGCTCCTTTCTAAAAGCTCGAGAGTAAGAACTGCTCCCTTGCCTGTTCAGGTGATTGCCAGGATTCAGTTCCTTGACTCTGTAGGGCTTAAGTCCCTATTTCCTTGCTGGCTATCCAAAGAGACTGTTGCCAGCTATTAGAGGCCACCCACATTCCTTGGCTTCTGTCATCCTTCCTATAGCCTCCATGTTGAAAGCCACAACTGTGGGACCAATTTCTTTCACAGTTCAAATCTCTCCTTTTTCCATCTTATCTTTTGAATCCACCCAGGAAAGATTCTCAGTTTTAAGGACTCAAGTGTTTCAAATGGGTCAATCTATATAATCCAGAATTTAATCTCCCCCTCTTAAGGTCCTTAATCATAATTATATCTGCAAAGTCTCATTTGTTTATAGGTAGCATTTTCACAGGTTCTTAGGACCTGCAAATGTCTTATAGGACATCTGAGGGCATGCGTTATTCTGTTTACTACGATGTAGGAAACTTTTGTATTAGTGCCTGGATGGTGTCTCGTGAAACCAAAGAAAGGAAGCACAGGCAAAGGAGAGGCAAGGAGTTGTAAAAGAGGCTAGTTTATTAAAAGTAAGATTTCACAGCTCTTGGAATGAGAGGGGCTCCCGATTGGTTGCCCAATGTGGGGCAAAGGCTCCTGTTTTCATAACTTTCCTTGCCTGTTTGGAGAAGGGAGCTGGCGTCTTCTAACATAATTTATCCATCAGGTTTGCTCCATTTGTCTGGCCAAAAGGGATTTATGATGTACCTTATTAACCTCAAGGTATATTCGGAAATTTTCCCTTGACTGTTTGGAAAAGGGGGCTGGCACCTTGTAATGTAATCTGTCCGTCAGGTTTGTTTCATTTGTCTGGACAAAAGGGATTTACGGTGTAACTTATTAACCTCAAGGCACATTCTTATATCTTCCCATGTCTGTTTGGAAAAAGGAGCTATTCCAGAACCTGGAGTTTTAGGATATGGCTGCCTTTTGTTTATTTCACCGGGGATTTTCCTGTCTATCTAACATGTTAACTAACCTGTCTCAACTATATTTTGGAACAAGCAAAAAAAAAGGTTACTTGATACCCTTTGTGGGACCCAAGAAGAAAGATTAATTCGATGTGAACCTCTAGAAGGTATTTGACTGCAGGGCTGGACTACCCGTAGTCAACCAAGGGCCCACATTTTATCAATAATGAGAATCTGGTGGCCATTTGCTGACAGAGGATCATCAAATATACTATGTACTTGGAAGAACCTCAGACTGTACTGTCTGTCAGCTTCCTGCACTATGTCCTGCTTGTTTACACCTCCAAGTCAAACACTGGTTTCATCTTTCTACCAAGGGACTGAAACCTACCCCATCCAATCGGAACTGCAAAATTTGGATACTTCATTTATATAAAATGGTCCTAATTGGGAGCCTGGGTGGGAACTTTCACTGTAAAAGGCAGCCTCTCTTTTGTCTCAGGGGACATAATTTAGGTCGCTACCTGAATCTGTATCTCTCAAACTTCAGCTCCTTTAGCTCAAATATAATATAATATATATATATATATATATATATATATATATATATATATATATATATGTTTTATTTATTTATTACCGTCTAAAATTAATTTTGCTTTACACCTTTCAGTAGAATATTGTACCATTTAGGGGTTTTCAAAACCTACAGGAATATGTTATTTTCACTAACATAATTTATAACAATCTAGTTCAGACTAATAGCCATGAAATTTCAGTAATATTTTAAAATTTGCTGCTGTTAAAGTTCTGGTCCACGACTCCTTTATGCTATTTTTATCATAAATGATATCTTAATACATTGTGTGCCTATTTACATAGGTTTGTAATTATTACTTTGGCAGTTTTTGTTTTGTTTTGCTTTTTTTAAATAAGAACACTTTAAAAAGTTAAAACAGTGAAGCTTAGGGAGATGTAACTTGTGGTTTAGTAGAAAAAGTTACAGCACTTACATTTTTGTAACTTACAAGTATTTAATTAGTAGATTAAAACAAATCCAGTAAATGCTAAGGGAAATAGGTGAAAGTAGTTCTATATAGAGGAAATTATCATGATATTTCATAGCATGGGAGACTATGTTCCTATATGGGAAGGTTCAGGGATAAAAGAGATAGAGGGAGAGAAGAAAGAGTAAGAAAGACAAAGAGAGGAGACACATGAAAGTGTAGTAAAGTACAATGACTTCAGATTTTACATGAGAAAACTCTGGAAGTCTGGTGTAGTTCTGGAATCCAGAAAACAATGGAGCAATTCCTTCAAAAGTTAAAAAAAAACAAAAACAAAAAAAACACACATTTGGATTATTGGATTATTATAATTCAAATTCAATATTCATGTAGTAAGTCAACTATTCTAAGTTAATTAAGAGAATACAATCTAAAAATTTTTACCACTTATACACTCTTAAAATGCTAGTAATGCAAATGTTCTACTAAAAAAAGAAAGGCATGCAATAAATGAAAAATTAAGTGGAACATTCTACCCAGGAAAAAGGTGAACAAACAGACAATACACATAAAACCCAGCTAATTGCCCAACACAGATTGGAGCGGACAGAAATCCTTCTTTGTGTACTTGCAATTGATAAATAATTTGATGCAAAATAGCTTTAAAGTTGATGTTATTGGTAAATAAGTTGAAAGTCCCTCTCTAGGAAGGGGAAATGGGTGAAGTAAATAAGGAAAGGAAGCTGATGTTTTCTTAACAGACCTCATGGAGGCATTTGACTTTTAAATGAATGTTCATGTGAATATAAAAAATAAAATTAAACAAAATAGGAAAAGAAAATAGCATAAGATCTTAAAATTAAAAGTGTTAGTGTGACCTTTATTGAATTTAATAACTAAAATTTACAAAGTAACTATATTCACATTTCAAAAAAATACTGAAGTAGTTAAACCATTTTTAAGTAAAATGTTGGGATGATATTGCATCTAAAATTTAAGTATAGAATTACAGATATAGTGATTCTACCATCAATTCTGGGTATTGAATGAAAAATCCTTTTGTATTCAGTATTTGAGATTTTTAAAGAGAAATATTAAAGAATCCATGATACTTGTGTCAACTTGATACAAAGATTAACTGGATAGTCTCCTCAGGCTTATTATGTTATAATTCAATGAAAATTGTATATATATATATATATGGAATATTTTTTTGAGTAATTCTTATTACAATTTGAGTAAAATATGAAGACTCGTTTTCCCTTGATTTTGGAAAAGTAAAATATTGGAAGGTTTATACTCAGAAGAATTTGCTGAAATAAAAATCTGTTCTATTTTGTATTGTCCAAAATTCTATTCATGCATAATACTTATTGTATTTATTCTATGAAAAAAAAGTCATCCAAAATGATTCTTTAAACTAGATCCTAGAATCAGAAATTATGTTAATGATTTAGTAAATAATAACGTTATTTGTCTTTTACCATTTTTTAAAATAGATTTGTACTTCCCTTGAGATTTAAAAACATACTCTGTTTCTGGAAACCACTAAGAATTTTCTATTTTCTGTTAAATTTTCTTTGACCATGTTAAAGCATTAGCCAAGAAATTTTGTGTCTTTATTACAATTAAACTTCTTCCTTTGCTCAATCATGTTTCTATCTCTTTCTTTTTATATGTGTTGACTTATAATAAACATTTTGTATCCCCAAATCTGATTTAACATCTGCTTCTGGAAAATCTGATCTATGAAACTAGCTTATCAAATGTAGTATCTTTTGGCACATTCTATCTCTGTAGATTTGTCTTTCCATTTTTATTGTATATAACAAGAACAAGAGCCATCTGTTAAAATATCAGTGTAGTTAGTTGCTATCTGTAATTCTATTTGTCCAGGTTATTTATGCCATGATTTTTTTGCATTTTTTTAAATCCAACCGAAAGGAACCTGTTAGCTCTATGAACTTATCACTTTCAATAAATTAGCATGTGCTTAAAATATTTTCTGTTATATAAAATAAGCTAATATATATGATTCTTCTTTGGATAATTTTATGCTAAAACATGATTTGTGGAGTTGAATTATTTAGAACTATTCTACACTCTGCTTTCCATTTCAAGAAAGTAATGACCAACCTCATGGTTTTTAGTTTTCTAGATTAGTATTCTAGATTTGTTAAATTCAACTACTGGTATGCATTTAGTTTTGAAATTACAGTGAATTTCCTGAATGTTTCTCAATCTGTTGGATTTATTTGTTATTGTCAAACACTTGTCCATCTCTGTATTGGGAAACAAGTTTACCACCTGATGCAATTCCCAATTTTAACAGACAGATTACTCAATAGCATCCAAACCTGATCTCTGTAGAGAATTCATTGTCCTGCTTCCTCTAAATGGAATTCAGCAAATGTTTTCATAAAGAACCAGATAATAGATACTTTAGGCTTGCTAACCAGGAGGAAAATTTTAAGGTATTATGTAGGAACTCTTATAATCATTTAAAAGGCAATGATTATTTAGAATTATTTTTATTAAAATCATTTTTATTTTTGCAGGCTGTGGAAAAACAAGTGTTAGGAAAGATTTGGCCATTAGGTCATCATTTGCTGAACACTACTTAGATAAGAGTGAGCCATTATGGGTATGCACTTTGCATTAAGCTCAGAATCCATTTTGAAGAGAAATGAAATACAGATTTTTGTGCATCAGATAATGTAAACCATTATACAAGCTGTGTCTCTGAATAATCCTCCTCTCCTTTTTCATCGTTCCGTAAGTATAGTATTTTTTTAGTCAATTATTTAACCTCTAGATTGGTCCTTAATTTTTATTTTTCCATTGTCCATGACTTTTGTGCTTTTTTTCCTAACTTATGGGAAACACAGAAATTACATTTTCCAAAAAAATTTGTATTGATTTTTCTTTAGTCTAACATATGCTTATTTTGAAATAATTATACAAGGTATGATCAAATAATACAGTGAAGCTGAAGTCGAATAATATTGTGTTTCAACTATAATCATATATATACACACACACATATATATAGTCACAGGAGGTGGAGAATAGTATAAGGAAGATAGTCAATAGTATTGTAACAGTTATATAAGGTCTCAGAGGGGTAGTGGCTTCAGGGAGGGGAGTTATCACTGTGAGGGGGTGTAAATGTCTAACTATTATGTTGGTTTGTACACCTGAAGCTAATTTAAAAACATACGGTGAATGTTTAAATAAATAAAAAAATGATTACAGTAAAAGACACATTTGCTTGAAAACACTTATCCCCCTTGATTTGAAAACACTTATCCCATCATCCTTGCCACTTTCTGAAGCAGTTTTGGAAGTCCTCTTTGGTGAGTGTCTTTAATTGTGTTGTTATGGCTGCCTTGATGTCCTGAATCCATTCAAAATGTTTACTTTTCATGCTCATTTTGACTTTGGGGAAAAGACAAAATTCACAGATCCGGTGAATAAGGTAGATGAGGACACACCATAATGTTTTTATTTGACAGAAATTACCATACCAGAAGTGATGTGTGACACAGAGCGTTGTCATGATGGGGAATGAAGTAAAGATACTCACAAAAGAGGACTTCTAGAACTGGTTCAGAAACTTCTAGAAGATGGATGGCAAGAACGATGGGATAAGTGTTTGAAGTGAAGAGGTGTAATTTGAGGGGGATCAATGACAATATGTCTTTTACTGTAATATATATATATATATATATATATATATATATATATATATATAAACATTTAACTGTGAATGTTAACTATTTAAACATTCACTGTATCTTTTGATCATACCTCATAGGTTCAAAGGAAGTTAAAAAAAAAAAAAAAAAAGGTAAAGAGCAGTTACATGCACTTTTAGCAAGATTCTCCCAAGGATGACATCATGCATAACTATAGTACACAATCAAAACCAGTAAATTGTCATATGCACAGAGTTTATTCAGATTTCATCAGTGTTACAGGCACATGCGTACGAACACTCATCCATGTATGTAATTCTGTGCAATTTTATCACATGCATGGCTTTATATAACCACTATTATTATGAAGACAAAGAACTCTTCCATCATCACAGGACTTGTTTGTGCTATCCTTTTATAACCATAGTCACCTTCTTTCCCATTGCTAAGCCCTGATAGTCAATAATCTCTCTTCATCTATATAGTGTTATTTTATGAATGTTACATAAATGGAGTAGCACAACATGATACTTTTTGAGATGCTTTTTTCACTCAGCATAATTCTCTTGAGATTATCCAACTTGTTATATGTATTAATGCTTTGTTCACTTTTTCTTGCTGGTTGGGTTCCCAAGTCACCAATGCACCACTGTTTGTTTTACCACCCACCCATTGAAGGACTTTTGTCCTGTTCAAGTGTTTGTCCTGTTCAAGATGCTCTGAACATTTATATACACATTTTTGCTTAAACATAAGTTTGCATTTTTCTGGAATAAATTCCCTAGGTAATAGGCTATCATATTTACAATACCCAAGAGCTTGTTTTATTCTCTTAATCTATCCATTTTCTATCATATTGTTTTATTCATATCTATTTTTTTCTCTGATGACATAAACGATATAATTGTGGAAGTCACCTTTTAACAGAACTTCTTGTACAAGTTACTTTTATCCATTCACTTGTTTGATCTCTTTTTCATGCTTGTAGCTTTCCAAAGACATCTGTTGATCTTTGTTTACTGCTTGTCTTTAAGGGTGGGTTTCTAAAAAGCTAACAGAAGGCTCTTTAACCATGCTTTTTGACATGCTGGCTGTATTATTTATTTAATTCATCCTCCAGTGGCATTTCAATGGAGGATTCTGATCTTAACATCTTTGGTTACTTCCTGTTGAACTTGATAGATTCCCAAGAGTATTTTCTTCTAATCCTTCACCTATAGAATATATAGAACTGACTGTTTACAACTATGGGAGCTAAGTATGGGGAAAGAACTGGATGTGTCTCATTAGGGATGTAAGTATTCATTAAATCCAACCTTTTTAGATATATATATATATATATATATATATATATATATATATATATACACACATATATATATATATACACTAAATATATATATGTACTAAATATATATTTATACTATATATATATGTATATATATATATATATATATATATATATATATATATATATATACTCAAAATATGCAGGAATCACACAATTTAGATAATTCCATTTTTTGACATGTGTTGCTCAAGGCTTTTCCATTATATTGGTTTTTATAATGCTTTGGTTTTAGCGATGCTTTGTAAACTCTATTTAACTTTTATTTCATATTTTTAAGCAAAAAAATATACAATGATCCCTGCAGTCTGATGCAGCCATGTTATCTCTATTTTGATTTGACCATTCATAGACAGGAGAAGAAAACTGAAGGATTGTTTTTCAGTTTTTAGCAATTATACCTAGAAAAAGGGGGGTTTCTATACAGGATAGAAATGCGGGTTTGCGTGTAACCTGTGATTGTGCTACTGGTTTGGCCCAGGGCTCTATGTCATTCCTCTCAATGAGACAAAGATAAATAAGGGCATGTAATTTGAGTCACATAGGGAATGGATATGAAGTGTGTTTTTTAAAAAGTTATGTAAGGCAGGTTGTAACCATTAATTAAATACTTTATTGTATTAGTGCCTAATTGTATGACTTGAATCTTTCTATGAATCACAGCTTCTAAAAGTAAATAGTTCTCTATTAAGCTTAGAAATCTAAACTTTCAGATCTATATTGCAAATAATTAAGTTTAGTATTAGACATTCCTTAAAAGGTAGAAAAGTAAAATGACATGTTAATTTTTATATCCATCAGTGATTTAAACTTGTATTTAACACATTTATATAACTCTGTTGAGTATTAATGCCAATTCATAGATAATAAGTTGGATACATATGAATGCTATCCAAAAGTATACTGTTGTTATTACTAAGGAAATAATTTATATATGACATATTAGCAGCCATGATATATTATTAGACTTAATATATATTCTGTAAATAAAATGCATGCCTTTCTTAATTTGCTAATCAAAACATCAGTAATACAATTTTCAGATGTTTGCAATCTATTAAAGTTATTAAGATGTATTACGGAATACAACCATATGGCAAGTCAATGTTTTAAGGTTTAAAAAAATCAAAGCATATGAAAAAACAAAACATTTGATGAAGAAAAGAACAATAGCTACTTTTACAATCACAGGTTTTGTCAAGAAGTGGCTCCCTAGTGTTAAATTAAATTTTGTTGATTTAAATATTTTCTTTTCTCAAATCCAGAAGTCACTCAGTATGTTCAGAATTAGTACAGGCTTTGTCTGAGAATATTAATTGTTTTCTGGCATCATTTTATTGCAGCTTACTAAATACAGTCTGACTGTTTAGAGATAGAATAATAAAATAGAATTGGAATTATTAATTTTACCAACTAGATCATTTCTTATCATGTGTTTATGAGGCAATTTCTTATCATGTGTTTTTCATATAACAAGATTTTAGCTTTGCTATTTGGATAAGCTTTATAAAAATGTGTTGACTCTTGAATTTTAAATTATCTAAATGTACATATAAATTATTTGTAAGACAATGTTGTACAAATAATTATATGTCCACATTTTTCATTATATTTAATTAAACCTAAAAATGTTAATTTTAAAAATGTTAATTTTTTTCTAGTTTCATGTGTGTGTGTGTTTTGTTCAGTTTTGCTTTTTTACGCCAGGACAGCTTGCATTTACATATAAATTGTAATGTAAGCATAACGAATTATAAAATATACTCATTAGAAATTGGTAATATGTGGAAAAGTAACTATTTCTGGTACAGATCTTCCACTGTTTTATTACCACCTACCATTAAGAACAAAGATGGAGAGATCTTGTATGTTTTGCTAATTTCTGCATAAACAGGGGATTACACACACCTGAAAATAGTAGAAACTGAATTAAACTTTTGTTAAATGAACAAATAATCCCAAATACATATATAGTCTCTTTTTCTCACCTGTGAATTCAAATATTCTAATGTGTAAGGTTAACATTTTCCTCAAAGGGGCACCTAGGCAATAGGACCTTTTAAAAATTTCTATACAAACAGAAATAGATTGGTCTTCCATATTTTGTTTTGTTGCTTCGGCAGCTAAACAATTTCATTGTTTATTTATATTATTAGTAAGGGAATATAAATAGTACCATGTTTTCCCAAAAATAAGACCTAGCCGGACCATCAGCTCTAATGCATCTTTTGGAGCAAAAATTAATATAAGAACCAGTCTTATTTTAATATAATACAAGACCGGGTCTTTATAATATAATATAATACCCAGTCTTATATTAATTTTTGCTCTAAAAGATTCATTAGAGCTGATGGTCCGGCTAGGCCTTATTTTCGGGGAAACGTGGTAACAGTTGGTTGCCTTCCTGAGCTAATCACAAAGTTCACTTTCTTTATTCAATATATCTGTATTTCTTAAAGGCAAATTTCATGCATATCATTGACACTGCCAAGATTAGATAGGGAAATGCTAGGGAGAGAGCAGTTACAACATAGAACTAGTGTGAAGGATAGAAGTTCAGCTACAGAAGCTTCAGACATACCTCCATCCCTTTGTATGAGGTGCTGCTTTCACTTAGACACTAGCTTCCTGATTTTCTACCACATGCATTTGGATTACATTAATTAAATTATATCAATGAGAACCTACTTGTACTACCCCTTAATTATGTCCGAAATAATATTCCTGTTTTTGTGGATAGTATGATATAAAGAGGGACACATGGTCAATAGCATTTATTGAGCAATTTTTATTTGCTTAAAACTCTAACAAAAATCATTTAAAAAGATGTAATTTGCAAAGAGCATATATATATATATATATATATATATATATATATATATATATATATATCATATAATTTTGATATTTTCAGTGAGTTCAATGTTATAGTGGAGCCTAAATTACATTGTGACATTAGAGGAGACATAAAACAAGCTGGGTCCAAATCCTACTTCCCCTAATTTAATGTGGTTTTGGAGTAAAAGTGGGGACATTAATTACTCATCTATGATGACAACAAACATAATAATAGGCATATTATAGTATACTGTAAGTATAATTTGAATATCAACTGATTCCTTGTTGATCTCTAGACATTAATGTGCGTCAAGAATCTCCCCCATAATGTCTTGAATGACCTATTTATTACCTGCTGTTGCCTCCTTTTGCCTCTTTGATTACATGTCAGGCTATATTGTTTCTTTTTTTAACTTAAATTAATTAAATTTAAACTCTGCATTATTATTTTAAAGCTTTAAAGTAATTGCATTCAATCATACAATAAAATGTGCCATCAAAAACTAGACTTATAAGGGATTTTACAGCCAAATCCACTAAAATAGTGTAAGTGTTCTTTACATTATTATTTTTCCCTCCAGATATAAAATAATTCATGATTGATAATGTATTACTTCTTTTATATCTAATTAATTCTAATATAACAGACAATATCAACTCTTCAGAGCATCAAAATTAATCTTTTATTTTAGCATTATATTCCTTGGATTTTTAAAAATGACACAATCAAATTATGTTCATCTCAAGCATACTGGAATGTTACAAAAAGAAACACTGTAAGTAAATGTACTTATTAGCTTATGGAAGACAAATACATTCAATAACCACCAAGTATTCATTCATGGTTGGTAAATAACTTTGAAAACAAATTAAAAGAAAAATAGGATGGAGGGAGAGATAATCATTTCTACTTGTCTCAGGTTTTAATTAAGCATGATGATTGTAATAGAGCTATTCATCCTTATTATTGCAGTACCCACTCGCCCACAAACTTACACTTATGCAGACATGTATACACACACAAAGCCAAGTTGAGTGATAAGAATAATTATCAAAGTCTAGAACAGTTTAATTAATGTGCCAATGTTTCAGCACCGCCTCTGAAAGTTAATAAAAAGACGAATCCACAGTGTGACTTGTTACTTAACGTTTTCTTTAAAAGAACAAAACCATGAAAGTCCGCTTCCCTTCTATTCTACTCTGTATCTCATTAATTTGGTTGCACAACACGTACATTTTTGTAGTCTATAGAGATATGTTTTTATACTGTCTTTGTTTACTTAACATGAATAAATATTTAATGTTCCTTCCACTTAAAACAAGAAAGGCCAAGTAGATATAAATCCTAAAAATTCAGTTCTATTCTTAAAAAAAAAAAAAGTATATGAATGTGAAGTTTAAACAATAAACATTGTTTAGTGTGCATAACCATTTGTAATGGATATGACATTTATGCTCTCTCAATTTATTTCCATTTTGTAAATAAGATCCTAAGATCTTAGAGCAGGTTACCCTTCTCTAAGATACAAGGTTATCCCGCTCATAATTGGCAGGATTAGATCTGTTCATGGCTTTCTGAATCAGGTTGTAGTCCCTCTTTCACTATGTAACAACAACAACAACAACAACAACAAATATACCAGGGGTGCCAAAAATAATGTATACAAGTGGACACTTTGGTTAACATTGCTCAAGCAGTAGTTTGAGGTAATCAGAAGTGTCTGGGCGCTGATGGTAACCACTTGAGCACCTGTTGTAATTGCAGAAGTCAAATGTGACGTGTATACACATTTTAAGAAAGGAAAACTTTATAAAAATTGTCATACACAATATATACCAATAACAGAATATAAATCCAAGTCACTTTTGACTTCTGCAATTACAAGAGGTGCTTCAAGTGGTTACCATCAGCATCCAGACACTTCTGATTATGGCAAACTACTGCAACACTGTCCAAAGTGTCAATGTATACTTTTTTGGCACCACCCCCCCCAGTACATATGTGTGTGAATATAGCATTTACCTACCAATTCAAACAAGCAAAATATTCAAGCTAGAAAGATGCATGTGCTCATAGTGCATTAATTTACAATATTTCCTAATTTTCTAGGAACTCACTTTTATTTCACACTCAAATATAGTGTTGTATTTGTAAAAAAATTTAATTTGCAAAACAAATTTTACAACTCATTTCTTCTTTCTCTAGTCTTTATAAGGAATCTGACATATGATCCTAACAGAGGTGTGATTAACTGATAGTGCTAAGCGCAGAGAGATAAGTGATAAATATTTTCTAGCCATGGATCTTACAAAGTTTCTCAAATTATATCACAAGTTTCTATTTATTTAGCCTCTATGTGAAGATTTATTTTTACTGATTTCCAGTTATAATTCCTGTGAATAATTATAAGGAGAACAGATTTAAAATCCCCAGTGACTTTTGTGAAAATAGTGTAACCATTGATTGATTTGAGGTCTTAAATAAGTTCCCTCTGTAAAAGTGACTCAAGTATCAGAGATCTATACAGATCATAGCTATCATTCTTTTAGGGCTTACTGTGTTCCTAGTACTAAATACAAAATATCACTCACTGCCTTCCAAACATCAATTCTTGCCTTCCTCCTCTCCTAATTTGGTTTGGAAGAACCATAAACTCATCTACAACAATTCACATCCCTGGCTCCATGTCCGATAATGGTGCGTTATTTCTGTGCACAGTTTGGTCAAGGAGTTCTAAATGATTTCTGAGAGAGTATTTGCCTTCCTGATACAGGTATTTTTGTCTCTTCTTAATTCTTTCTGAAAGATGTGTATTCTAGCTCCATCCAGAAATCATGAGTTAATAATCATGATTAAGAAAGTTAATGTAGAAAGATAAAAATTGGAGCTAGAGCCAGTTTTATAGCGTTTGTAGGGTTTCACACTGTCTGTAGGGTTTTTATGTTGTTGTTTGTGGCTAATAGAGCTGGGGATAATTTAGCACATTTATCCTCATAATACATGAGTTAGATATTTTATTACCAGTAATTTGCTTATTAAAAAAGGACTATTCCAAAGAAAATGAATGGTTAAAGTTGCCCCCAAAAAATGGTGGAAATGGAAACTTGATATATTTTTATATATTTATGCATAAATATATAAAATTTATATATAAATTTATATATAAAATGTATAAATATATAAAATGTATAAATATATTTATATATAAAATTATATGTGTACTCACACACATACACACACATATAGCATTATGATTCCAAACACAAGTCAATTGACTGTCATAATATTTCTTCATTCATGTCCCAAGAGGGGGGGAAAAAAAAAGTTTTATAGTCTTTATTTCAAAGTGTATCAGATAGCAAGAGGTTAGGAGAATCATAGAATGTTATAGCCGTATAGCTGAGAAATACAAACTCTAGGCAGGGCCACATAATATTAAAATTAAACAAGCAAGCATCCAAGAGATCGGTCATGCAAAGGTTTATAGTTAAAAGTCAGTGTGTCGCTTACTCCTAACTAACTCACAAGCTAGAAACATATAGTTAGCACCATGGGCTCAGAAGCTAGATTGACTTTAATTCCATCTCTTTAGTGTCTCCTCCCTAAATTAACCTCTATAAGTGACACACTACTTAATCACTTTCCTTTCAGATTTCTCATATTCAAAATGGAGATAATTAAAATATTCTTCACATGGCTTTTGGGAAAAGTAAAGTGAGCTCACGTATGTAAAGAGGAGTTATTAAAACCTGTAAAATTATTATAGATTGACAGTGTTAATTTACCTATATATTTCACAAAATATTCTATAAAATTCTAGTGTTTGGAATATCAACAAATGCTTCAAAGAAAGCTAAAAGGGTTCTGAGACAAAATGACCATTGGAAATATAAGGTAAAACAAAGTTAAATATGTATAGTTTATGGCAAATAATACAATTGCACCTTTGTCTTTTTCCTAAAAGAGACATCTAGAAACACTAGTATTTCTTCAGAAAGTACATTCATTGAATGAGAGAATATAGTAAAAAACACAGTAAGGAATGTTTCCAAGCATTCAACAGAATATATTGCCGGTCATATTATTTTTCCCATGGTCTCTTTATAAAGGAAGACGTGATACTTCTCTATAACACTTCTAAAAATATTTAAGCATGAATTTTTCCTACCTTATGTTAACCGAAATTTGTAACAATAGTAAAGAAAATGTTTTTATTCACCTTCATGTAAAGTATTTTATCTTCTTTTAAACATTAGTTGTCACAGCATATATTAATTGGTTGGATTTCAAATTGAAATGACACATAACCAAAATGTATTATCCGTGCATGTTGTTTGAATAGAAAGAGCTTTAAAAACAACCAAGTTCAGGGCAAGAGAATTGTTTTAATCATTTCATCAAATCATGCGTTGTCTCAGAGAAGGCGCCAATTAAATGAAAGCTATAGTGGTCCATTTGAAACACAGAAAATTAAGTTTATAAATGCATTTTGCAATCATTATTTTTGATTAATAATAAAACCTGAGGTTTGGTAAAAAAAATACAAAAAGATCACCTATAATTTTTAGTATCAAACCCATATTAAATATTTTGAGATTAAAATTATTTTAAAAATGTAAAACGATTATAGAATGTAACAAATAAAAAAATTTACTTAAATTTCTAGGTGACATGTTATTTTTTCTATTCTACAAATTTAAATAATGTAAAACAAATAATATAAATACAAAGTAAGTATTTTCTGCCAAATGATGTACTACAAGGTATTATTAACTAGTTTTATGTAGCTTTGGTTTTCATAATGGATCATTAGATAAATTTGCACAGAATCCAACTTAATCTAATACATTCCTAGTTGTTTTTAGCATCATTTTTATAGCTTTCAAATGAGTGCAGATTCATATCACACCCATTTACTAGATGTGTGGGAATGGTAACTCATATTATGATCAACAACAGATGACTACGTAACATAATTTACATAATTAAGATTTACACAGCTTAACAGAATACAGAGATTCTGTAATCTCAATTCTAAAATAGGTGTCCAGAATCCTAAAGATCCGTGAATATAGCAACTCTTCAAGCAACTTTTAATATTTTTGTATAAAACAATTCAATGAAGGTGTTTACTAAACAGCACTTCTGTTCAGTTTGTGAAATTTGATGCATTTATACTGAAATTTAAAATTCTATGCAAAAGCAAATAAAAAGCAAACTTACAATTTCAAGGTAGGTAAATTATATATAAAATCCAAATTCATTAAATAAATTGATCTATTCTTAAGTTCAAAAATGTTTTTTTTAAATATTTGGTATCTTAAAAATGAATGAAGTTTTGAAAAAAAATTCACAATAGTGAAGTTTTATGAACTCAGGAGTTAATCATATTTAAGATTTGCTAACTCTTAGGGAAAGAAAGGTAGTTTTATTTTCTCCCCAAATGTATAGGTTATGTATCAGCAATTTCTGAAAGCTTAAACTGCATCAGTTAATATTAAAATTACATGACATGTTCTCTAAGGTAGAGTTTTTCAGCAATAAAATAATTATCTGTTAGTGCTATGACAATGGAAATGGTTTATCCAGGGGAAAGAGCAAATTAATTATAAATTTTTTTAAAGCTTTGAGACTTACCTGAAAGATATCTTTGTTACTTCAGAACACATCATTATGTGAAATCTAAAGAAAAAATGTAAGTAAAATTTTTGACTGTGGCTTCCTTTCAATAAAAATGTAACTATGAAATATTCATTCCGTATATCAATACTATCCCAGTTGATTGTGAGTTAAGTTTTCAAAATTAATGGATTATCATATTAAAGCCAAAGACCAACAAAAACGTATTGTATTGAAAAGTAATTGGGTGAAGCTTGGTGAAGTTAAGAGAACGCTCTGTGCAGGAGCTCTGGGCAACCCTGAAGGGTTTAATGGAAGGAAGTTGTCATATTTAAACTAGTCCAGTTACTGTAAGGCCAGATTATCAGTGGTTTTATTTGGAACTTATGGGTGTGAAAAAGCTGGTTTAAAGAATTCAAGCAGATGGAGTCTATGATACACATCCTAGTTGAATCCCCAGTTACCTTTCACAATCTTGTTGCCAGCAGATACAATTTTCACTCTTTTCTGCCACCCCCATCCGTAATTCTTTAACCTGCTAAAGGATGAATCATTATCTTTTGAAGGCATGGAAAATTCAGACCTGCACTACAATGCGGTGTTCGTAATCACATCTCCTGCTTGTAATGGATGTTGTTTTGACCTTTATCATCAGCTGAGCTTACTTTTCTTTCCATTGGAGGGTCACATTTTGAAATATCTGGGTAGATATCTGTTGCTTGTCACTAAAACAAGAATTAGATATGTAAGTTTGAAACTTGGTTCATATGTCCTGTAATTTGCTTAGATCTTTATATCCAAGTGAGGCCATTTGAGGAGCTTTTTCCAGTGACCTTGAGTGATGCAGCCTAGTGCATGCACTATTTTTTCTTCTTCTTTTTTCTCCTTAAGATCCAAGACTAGTTTTCTATGTTTCAGAAACATTCACTTCTAGATATTTTCTTTTTAGAACATTTAAGCCTATGGTTTCCAATATTTATAATTTTCCAATTTTATTGAAGAATGGATGCTATTTTAACATTAAAAAAACAACAACAACATGTATTCAAGGATTAATCCCTTGGAGCTTTACTGTTCAAATGTTAGCATTACCTGATACGGTTTTCTCCACTCAACCTCAAGTTTTTTTTTTTCCCTAAAGTTATTTCCAAAGTACCCAAGGACAAGGCTAAATTCACGTAGGAGCTGATTAGGCTTCTGAGGGAACGTGATCCATACCTCTTGTTAAATGGTAAGTCAGAATTGCTTTAGGTATTTTGTCCAAATCAGATGAATGAGAATTGAATTCTCCATTGAAGTATCAAACAATTGATAAGATCAAATCTCTAAACATTTAATCTATCACATGCACTGTTCTATGAATGTACACAATTTATAAGCATATTTAGTGAGTATTTTAAAATAGTATTGAATCTGTGTTCACATATAAAATTGAGTGTGATTCATTTAGCCACAGACACGTTTTAACTAAACTTTGGTTAAGGGTTTCTTTAAAGAAAAAAAGAGCACAATTATTGTAACATTACATTAATTTATTTTACATATGTGTAAGTAATTTAGCATTTTCTGTCTTAGAGTTTTTCCTTTTTTTATCATAAGTTGAAAGAAAAAGGAGCACTCAAAATACCTTTGAGTTTTTAAAATAAGATTTGGAGAATGCCAAGCAAATTTAATCATTTTTGATACTATTCCTTTTATTAATTGAAGTAACGAAACTTTTTGTTTTGTCTAATCTCTATTCAGAAAGCCCAAAGACTTTTAGGTATGAAAGATACGCTGACATTTTTATTATATTGCATTTAGTGCTTTAATTTGGAAAAGATAAAATCAAAAGAAAAAAGATAAATAGTAGTCAGAGGAGACAGTTATGCCTAAGGCAAAAGTTACAATGTGATATTTTTAAAACACATCTGTAAATGGCAATGATTATTAAAAACTGTAACTTTAGAAAAGTAAGGATCTTTTACAAAAATTATTATAAAGTTCATAAAAAGCAGAAAGTGTTAACACCTCATCTTAGTAATTAAATAAGGGCTTTTCCCTGGGTACAAAATGACTTGTTCATTTTTAACAGAGATAACAAACAAAAAAACAAGAAAGAAAAAAACTCAGTTTTACTTTTTTTTTTTTTCATTACCATCCATGTTAACAATTTGTAGTAAAGTATTTGTAAGCCTTATTCCTTATGAAAAACCCATCACATTTAACTATTTTTAATTTAGCACATTTAATTATAGCTTACAAACTCAGTTTTTGTAGGTACTGATAGGGCGGCCCGTAAAGGAATGTGCATGGTCAGGCAATTAAGAAACTTTTTATTGTAAGAGACAAAAATTTATCAGCCTGAGCACAAGATGGTTACAGCCAGGGCTGCATGTCTGAAGGAGACTTGCAGCCCGGAAGGAGGGGGTGAGCAGGGTTTTATAGGGGCTGTGCTGACAGGGTAACATTGTTTGAACAGAAAATGTTCAAATGTTGATTGCCTGCAAATGTTCAAATGTTGACTGCCTGCAAGCCAGTAGCTGTTTTGTGGCATTTTCTGTTATCGCAAGTTTGGCTCTGTCCACAGGTGCAGGTTAACATGCATTTTGTTGTTTTCTTGCAGACAAGGCTCTGTCTGTAAGTCAAGGTCTCTGAGATCAAATATGCAGAGAACTAACATTAAGTCAAGGTCTCTAACATTCCAGCCTAGTTTGTTATTAAAAAGGAGAGGGGTCACCGTGTCTCTTCTATACCTGCTTTGGGCTGAATGGGGGCGTGAAGAGGAAGAAACATTGTGGAATGGGCTGGTAGTGTTGTAGGAGAAGCATTTTACAGACAGTTCTATTTGCCAACACCTGGAGTTGGCTCTACAGGAATTGGGTGAAAAGGTGGAGTAGGCAGGGACCGAAGGCTAGGACCAAAAAAGATAATGATTTAGAGACCCTATGAGGCGAAGAAACCAAGGGCGCCAGCTACCCATAAACCAGGAACTCCACTGGTATTTGTGGCGGTCTCTGTTTTTCTGGGCCTGGGCGAGGTCCTGTGATAGGACCTGAAAGTGGTGAAAGGAGACTCTTAGACATGCTGTCCCTGTCACTACCCTACAGAGATGCCCAGTAACACTAGGAGTGGAATAAGGGAGACGTCCCTTTGTTGGCGCATGAGAATGTATGTGGGGACAGGTAGAGATTGATTATTGGAGGCGATCTGAATATCTGGAGAAAGTAAAACGAGGGTGCAGGTGCCTGTCCACTTGGTGCGGAGGCAGATGTGTAAGGAGGTTCCACAGAGGAAGAACAGGTCAGAGAGACCAAGGCAGGTGAAGACGTTGAGGGAGAAGAAAGGGTTTAGGGTTTTTGTGTACCCCTCTGGGGAGCCTTTCTTGTTCCAAATATCAAATGTGTCTGACACTGTGACCCCCGAGAGGGGCTGTATGGAATGTCAAGTGTAGAGTTTTGACGTCTAAAGAGATGGTATTTGAGTGTATCAAGGTAAAAGTCAGCTGGGTCAGATGGAATAGGTAGCTTAGGACATTTGGATCCCTTTTAGCAGGTATGGGGGAACCATGGGGGAACTCTAATTGGGGTCTGAGGCCTCCCCTGACAGTATAGGGTTTTGATGTTAGTTGTTCTGGTTGTGTTGAGGCTGGGACGGGAGGAGAAGAGGAGTGGTTGTTGGAAGAAGGAACCTGTGGAGGAAGTAGAATGAGTAAGAGACGGTGAGATAGTGATGGTGTTATTATAGAGATTGGGGTCTAAGGTGCCCATGGGGCTGCTGGTGGCCTGTGAGCAGGAGATGTAGAAGGGGACTGCAGATGCAGATGTGAGTAAAGATACTTTAGAAGCCTAGGATGGGCCTGAATTTGTCACGGGCCTTGTCTAGAGCATTGGTGAAGGTTTAGAGGTATTGTTTTGTTTTGAGCTGGTATTGATTCAGGATGGAGTTATAGCGAGTGGTGGATTTAGAGTGGAAGGCAGGTCCACGTCGGACTTTGTAGAAGAAGAAGGCAGAGGTATTAGTCTATATTTGAGCTATTACAGGACAGCAGCGAAGAGTTGAGTAGAGATGGATAGGCAGAGCCACCAGTCTTGAGGGAGTAAGGGAGATGACTGGTTTAAAAGACGATGAATTAGGTTGATGTTCCAGGAGATAAGGGGAGTATTGGTAGGGTAAGTGTTATGAGAGGGAAGAGTAACATTATGAAGACAACTGTGGGGGAGCCTTATGTCCCCTCTGGGGTTGAGCAGACGGGTGATGGAATCTCATGGGTAACTAAGTTTTCTTGGAGGTAAGCGTCTAAAAGGAGCTCTAAAATGGACCTGCGGAGGTTAAGGGGAAAGGTGGAGATAACCGAGAGGATTTTGAGTGGGAGCGAAGGAGCCAGGGTTTAGGTTGGGGTTGTTTGTTTTGTGCAGCAAGGATGGGGCAGGGGCAGAGGTCACAGTTCAGAAGTTTGCCGTTTTTTCTTTAGGGAGCTTGTGAAGTCGAAACCAGGTGGGGCTCAGGACTGAGCAGCAATATCATGGAGCCTGGGTGGTCCTGTGGATTGGCTGCACAGGTGGTTTAGCTGTCTTTTTTCAGCCTAGAGAAGTGAAACCAGGAGGGGTGACCCAGAAGCTTGGCTGCAGTGGAGATGGTGAGAAGGACTTGGAAGGGTCCTTTCTCCCGTGGTTATAAGTCTGAGTGGTTGAGATCTTTGAGAAGATCCTCATCTCCTGAGGATAGGGAAGGAGAGAGTGAGGAAGTGCCATGGGGTCGGGGAAGAATGTGGTCTGCATGTTTACTAAGGATCTGCTGAATGAGGTTAAGAGCTGGGAGGTAGTCTCTCATTGGTGAGCTATTAGGAAGAAGGTCGACTAGAAGGAAAGGTCAGCCATACATGAACTCAAAAGGACTGAGGAAGGTGGGGGGCCGAGGGGTGGTATGGATTTAATAAGGGGGATTACAGTCGGCCGTGATGACCTTGTGGATGGGAGTGAGTTGGATTTCTAAGTAGACAACTGAGGAGGTAGAGAGTTGCGTCTTGTGTGGGGATACCACGGGCCCTTCTTCCTGAGGAAGTTAAGAAGGGTAGCGGTATGGCTGAGAAAGAGTGAGTGAGATGGACTATACAAAAGAAGATCAGCCACATACTGTAAGGGTGTGTTGGGAGTGAGGTTGAGAGAGGCTAGGTCAGCTGTTAGGGCCTGGCTGAAAAAAGGGGGAGAGAGGCTGTCCCTGAACTCTTGGGAAGGACTGTTGTCTTTGAGGTCTAGGACAAAGAAGTGAGTGGTATGGGCGGGGAGGGATGTGAGAAAGCAGGGTATAGGAGTTGGTTTTGAAACGAGGATGGATTGCACAGCTTGATCTTGACAGGACAGTGGTTTGTAGCCATAGAAGGGGTGGAGGTGTCCCAAACCACAGGACTGATGAGGGACGGAGGAAAGGGGGTCTGTATCGGAGTGTCATAGGGAAAGACCACAAGGAGAAGGATGGGTTCAGGGTCGGGTGGACGAAATTGAAAGGAGACTCTGAATTTGGGGAGTGGGACACCTGGGGAGTACTAGAAATGAGTGGTAAAAAGCAAGTTATGAAGTGAGCAAGTTAGGGCAGGGGTAGTTACAGGCTGTGAGATGAGGCAGTGAACCCCGCCAATGGAGATATGGGAGGGATGAGTAAGCCCTGAAAATTTGGGGAGGGTAGAGTAGGTGGCCCCTGTATCTATTAAGAAAGAGATTGGCTTACTTGGCACATGAAGAGTTACCCTGGGCTCCGCTGTTGTGATGCGGGAGGGAGCCCAAGACCCTGGGCTTCATCTATTCTCCATGGTTAAGCTAAGAAGTTTAGGAAACTTGAGGTCAGATCCTCCTGAGGAATGTGGGATGGTGGAACATCCCCCATCTCACAGCCTGTAACTACCCCTGCCCTAACTTGCTCACTTCCTAACTTGATTTTTACCACTCATTTCTAGTACTCCCCAGGTGTCCCACTCTCCAAATTCAGAGTCTCCTTTCAATTTTGTCCACCTGACCCTGAACCCATCTTTCTCATGGTCTCCCCCTCTGACACTCCGATACAGATCCCCTTTCCTCTGTCCCTCATCAATCCTGTTGTTCGGGACACCTCCACCCCTTCTATGGCTACACACCACTGTCCTGTCAAGATCAAGCTGTGCAATCCATCCTCGTTTCAAAACCAACTCCTACACCCTTCTTTCTCACATCCCCTCTGCCCATAACACTGGAACTAGGCCCCCAAAATTTGGCCAGCCTCGTCTATGGACTGAACTAAGTCAGGGGTATTGAGCTAGAAGTTAAAGTTCTGATCCAAGGGGCTGAAGGTGGTTACAGAGTCACTCATGGGGATGGGCTGGAAGCATTGCACAAGAGCCATCTGTAGCTTAATAGACTCAATTCTGGAAGAGGTAAACTTGACAGGAAGGTTAAAAAGACAAGGTCCAAATAGGAGTAGCCCAAGGATAATAGGAAGAGGAACTAGTAAAGGTGAGAGAAGGGACTATAACTAAGGTACCTATGAGTGAGAAGGGCATCCCAGGTGGGGTTTAACTAGAGAGGAAAACTGGAGCTCTTAAGATAAAGGTAATAAAGAGGGTAATAAAGAGGAGTCTGGGGTTAGTTATTAGTACTTGTCAGTCCTGGGTGAGTGACTTGTCTGTCTGTTCAAAGAGGAGTTTAAGGTCTTCAGTTGGCTCACAGGAACAGAAGCAATAGTCTTTTTTTCTGGGGGAGTCCTGTGGAGACTTTAATAAAGCAGGTTTGATTCGAAGGGAAAGGGGACCCAGCTCCCGACTCTTGGTAGCCTGGCCTTTCTCTGGCCTTGTCTCTAGTCTCGTTCCTTTATTACTATTTATTTTTTCCTCTGGCTTGGTTGTTAAGGATATTTAAACAAATTTCCCAGCCCTATCTAGAGTCTGTGGCTTTTTATTAAGGTACAACAATGGGTCAGAATTACTATAATTTGTAGTCAGGTGAGGGAAAATATTAAGCCAAGCTTAATGAATTTACCCTAACTTATTTAGGTTTTTGGTAAAAGCAATTACATTATTATTTTATAGTTGTAAAAACAGTTAAACTATTTTTTTTATAGTTGAAAAAACAGTTAAATGATTATTTTATAGTTGTTTATATCTGACATGAAAAGGGCACATGAGCACCAGTAATCCTAGATTATAGAAATTATTGTCATGGCATACATAATCTTTGTTTTTTTTTAGGTAGAAAACTTTTTGTTAGTATTAGACCAACAGTCTAATAAACTTTGTCTTACTTAGTAGAGAGAGAAAACCCAACTTGAATTGTGTAACCTTCAAAAGCATAGGCTTTTGTAATGAAATACATGATATATTCATTAACAGATCTTAATGTATCTTTTAACAACTTTAAGGGGCTATGATGTGTTCTCCTAGACTATTTGTTTGAATATATTCTCTGTTCCCTTCTCTCTTTCTTCTCCTTCTGGTATACCCATTATTCTTATATTACTCTTTCTAATGGAGTCAGAAAGTTCTTGTAGAGTTCTTTCATTTCTTTTAAGTCTCAAGTCTCTTTCTTCCATCTGTATCATTTCCAGATTTGTATCTTCGATGTCACTGATTCTTTCCTCCATCTGGTCAACTCTACTACCTAAGCTGGCTATTTCATTCTTCATTTCTTTTATTGAGTACTTAATCTGCAAAAATTCTATTTGGTTCTTTTTTAAAATTTCAATCTCTTTGGTAAAATGTTCACTTTGTTCTTTGATTGTGTTTCAGGGTTCATTAAACTGCCTGTTAATGTTTTCTTGCATCTCGTTGAGTTTTCTAAGAACTGCAATTATTTCTTTTTTTTTTTTTTTTTTTAAGATTTTTTATTGGGGAAGGGGAACAGGACTTTATTGGGGAACAGTGTGTATTTCCAGGTCTTTTTCCAAGTCAAGTTGTTGTCCTTTCAATCTTAGTTGTGGAGGGCACTGCTGTGCTCCAGGTCCAGTTGCCATTGTTAGTTGCAGAGGTCACAGCCCATCATCCCTTGTAGGAGTTGAACAGGCAATATTGTGGTTGAGAGACCACACTCTAACCAACTGAGCCACCCGAGAGCTCAGTATCAGCTTAGCTCAAGATGTCGTGTTCAATCATAGTTGCAGGGAGCGGAGCCACTATCCCTTGCAGGAGTCAAGGAATCGAACTGGCAACCTTATGGTTGAGAGCCCACTGGCCCATATGGGACTTGAACTGGCAGCCTTCAGTGTTAGGAGCTGGCCCAAGAAGTGCAATCTTGTATTCTCTGTCATTTAATTCACATGTTTCCGTGTGTTTAAGTTCATTTTCTGGAGATTTTTCATTTTCTTTCTGAGCTGTCTTGTTACCTTGTTTATTTATGGCAATTAATGATTTATTATTTCTCTTCCTAGACATCTACAGGAGTGGGTTCTGCAACAAGTTGATAGAAAGAGGTGTTTCTTTTGTTTTCCAGTAGGTGTTGGTAGAATGTTTTATTTTCTCTCTGACTGCAGCTTTTTATTCTCTTTCACACTGTAGTGTTATGTTTTCTCTGCACTATTCTGGCTTCTCACACAATGGGGGAATTCCCTGGAAGGCGGGCTTTTCCTCTGTCAACAGTTCACGTGGGTCTTAGGGCACCGACTCCATGAGGGGAAGTGGAGAGTTCCTGAAGTTCCAAAGCTCTTCCTGCACCAGGTTTAGAGCCCACGTGTTTCTGCAGCTCTGTTTACTCCTGCAGGGATCCTCCCAGATAGGTGGGGACAGGGGTAGGGTGGGTTGTGAGAGGTGGCCCAGAGCAATGCTTCCATGGCTCCCTTCCTTTTGCTGGAACTACCTGAGCTGCGATTTCGTGTCTGCAGACCACAGTCTCACAACTGCAAATATTCTGTTCTTTTGATCTGACACTGCTACTGTTCCACTTCTAGCACTGGGCAGGGTGGTCAGGGCGACCTTTGGGTGGTTAGGGAGGAGATGGCTAGGCTCAGTGCCTAAGGCTTCCATTCTCTGCTTGGCAGTTAGGGCTTAAACCACTGTTTACAGCCTTCTTCCCTCAGTCTTTGCTCCGAGGTCTCTGCCATGAATGTTGGGTTCAGCTGTGTTATATGCTGTCCCCTCAGCCCTGTGGGCCATAAGCAGAGCCCTAGAAGTCTGAGTTCTTCCCTCCCCCACAGCTATGGTAGTTCCGGAATGCAGCGATTTGGAGCACTGAGCTAGTTCTGAATCCTGTGCCCACATGGCCCCTGTCTCCGCACTTCTCCCTTGCCTCCGCCCCCCTTCGCACAATTTGCCCACCTTTAGATGATTTCAGTAGTGCACCTCTTAGTCTTGCCTGTCTGCTGCACAAGGAGTCCTTTGTGGAGTTATAGTTGTTCAATATTTTGTGAATTTCAGGGGAAATTTCAAGAGGCTCACCTCATGGCTCCATCTTTATGACGTCTCTAGGGTTTTCTAACTTTATGTTGATTGTTTCATAAAATCCTGTGATATAAGTATTTGAAGCTATATGGTGACATTTAAGTTATGCCAACCAGTGTAATTTCTCTTCAGTGTGAAGAACTTTTACCATTTCTTGTAGGCCAGTAATGCTTGTTACAAAGCTTCTCAGCTTGTGTTGATCTGAAAATTTATTTTTTTGTTTGTTTTTCATTTTGTATGGATAGTTTCACTGGAGATAATTCTTGGTTACATCTTGATGTTCTAATAACTTCTGGCATCTCTTGTTACTGTTTTGTCTGCCCTCTCCAAGCTGCTGTTGAGACAATCTAGTCAATTTTTAAAATTTACTTATGTAGTTACAATTAACTACAGTTCCCCCCACTATCCAAAAGTAGATCATTTCTATGAAATCATTCATAAGCCAAAATGGCATAAATATAACTACATTAGTCTGTGATAATATCATTTTTTTGTACATGTGAAAATCATCTTCTAATTTCTTTCAGGTAGCAAAAACAGGTACTAATGTAGTTCTTTTTAAAAAGTGATATGGTGTAACACAGAATCTTGGAAAGTGAGGAATACCTGTATAGTGTTTCCGTTCTTTTACAGTTTATACTTTTTTATTGACATTGCCTATGTGTGAATTATTAACACTACTTTTCCTTTAATTCTTGGACTACATTTTACCTTCCTTTTTGAACATGTTTATAACAGTTGCTTTGGTATCTTTTTCTTTTAAATCAAATCTCTGGTCCTTCTCAAGTGCAATTTCCACTGAATACTTTGTGTGGTTTTTTTTTGTCTTTCCCTGAGTGTGGGTCATATTTTCCAGTTTCTTCGCTTGTCCAGTAATTTTTCCTTGAAAACCAGCCATTGTGAATAATATACTGCTGAAAGTCTGGTTTACATTATGAGCACATTTGTTTTTCTTACAACGTCCGTAGATAAATACACCTTTTTTTTTTACTCCATCTACCTGATGCTGCACTCTATGTATGTGTTGATTGGCTATCAGTCAAGGTTTTGGACAAAGGATAGTCTCAGTAATTTCCTTTCTTATGGAGAGTCCACCCTAAATTTTCAATTGCTCTCACAGTCAGGATCCTCTAGTACATAAATTGAGCAAGTTCTCAGCTTTCAGTTCCCTGAGCTGAACACTGACTGAGGAGTCCATTTAGTTTTAAATAACAACAGACTCACAGATATTGTCTGGTACCACTTTGTCCATCAGTGGTGATTGCTTGTCACATCCTTTACTGCTTTTAGGCCTGAGTCCCTGGCACTACTCTGTGCATGTGTGCTTTAGTGGTCACTTATGGATCTACGCAAAGTTTATACTCAGATTTTGGGTAACATGTCTTCTGAAAGTATTTCATTTCTAGGACTTTTACATTTGCAGCAGCTTTTCCATCCTTGAACTATATTCTCTGCCAACTATTCTTGGTAAGACTATGATTTTTTTTTTATTTTGTCATTCTGGTCATTGTGGTCTGGAAGTACTCTGAATCAGGAAAACGACAGACAGGCCATTTCTATTGTAGCTTTTCAAGAGAAACTTTTCTCTGTCTTCTATCTGCTTTGGGAGCATTTACTAATGTTTTTAAATATGTAATATATTCATGCTGAGAGTTCATAATTATTGGCACAAGGGTTCATGTGACCGTTTCACTGTATTTTCTTATATTTCACTACAGCTGACATTGTCTCTACCTAATGTTTGAAAAAACTCAACAACATGAAATTAGCTCAACACTTTTCTCTAGCATAACTTCTTCATACTCTAATAGGGCAAACAACAAGTGGATATTTGATTTATATTATATGTAAACAAATGTAGATTCTTTATAAATCTGAGTGCCTGAATTATCTTTTTTTTTTTTTTTTAAATCTCAGTACATTTAATTTTACAACAATGCTTAACAATTAGTTTTGAGTATTGTAGATAGTTCTATATTTTACAATTTTCGATTTCAAGTATCACTTGACCTAATTTATCTTCATACTTTGGGTTCCTGAGTTCATTACTTCCGTTTATTTTTATGCAATCATTTTTTGTTAATCTATTAATGCATATTGTTTATGCTTCTTCATTTCTTCCTAAAAAATAGGTAATTTTACTCACTTATCACCCTTAAACTATACAACCAGAGGTAGGGATAATTGAGGGTTTTTGTCCTGGGACACTAGCCACATAGTGCAATTAGCTACAGAAAGTGATAAAATTTCATCGATAATAGCCATGGATATTGGAAAGAAGGAATCAGTTGGCTTGATACTGCTTCCATCATATAAATTCATATTTTCATTTTTAACATATCAGATATATGTCACATGTTCTGATTTCTTGACATGGAAAATCCTTAATCTTAGAATAGGAAGAAAGGAAAGACTTTTCAAATACTTTCCTATGGTCACTTTTTTTTTGTTTTGTTTTTTGTTTTATTTTCTTACTTTGCTACGTTTCTTGGAATATCATTGCTCAAATTCTCTTTCCAAATGCACATCATAAACGTAGACTTCAGGTTCAGTGGTCATCTGAATGTCAATGATTTCTTGGGATAGTTATTAAATAACAAAACAACAAAAGCAAAAACAATTATCGATCCACACAAAAACATCTTTTTTTTTTTTTTTTAATGCTCAAGTATTTGAAGAGCAGAACCTAAGAAACCAGTTTCAGAGAGTTGAAATCGCTGTGCTACATCACAAGATTATAGAATTTATGTAGTAGAAGAGTCAACAATTTCCAGATATCTGTATATATGCATCAAGTTGTTGGATTTTATTTTTTCAGTGCTACATTATATCTCCTTATAGAGCATTACTCATAATTTGATAGATTGCTTTTTAACAATAACAATGTATATCGGCATGCATGACCAACAAAATATTCTGATACTAACATTGATTTTTAAAATGTGTATTTCTAATATTTCATCTTTATCTTCATAACTGCCTTTTTTTAATAATAATAATAAAAATCTTACTTTACATATCCAGATGATAAAAGCCAGATGGATATAAGACATGGTTTAACAGTTAATGGCATCATATTACCTGAAATTAAAGGAGCAGTGAATGCACGTTACTAAGTTTTACCACTTAACATGTTTAAAATAAAAATCTATACTAATGAATTAGTATAGTTTATGCTGTGATAAGACACCAGCTAATATTGATTCAAAGGCCAAAAACTAGTCTATGCCTTTTGTTTTATACTTGCATTCTTTTTCTATAGCATTACTTGGCAATAAAATAATAATAATAATAATAATAATAATAATAATAATAAATTATAAAGCAGTTTGTCATTTAAAATAATGTTATATGGATTGTCTTCTTTAACGGAATTATCATGCATGGAAAATTAATGTGAAATTAAATTAAATTTAGTCTAAATGTTTAACTTGAAAATTAGGACTTTATGTTGTCTTAAATTATTTTATAAAATCCATATTGGCAAGTTATAAGCAACACCTTATTTAATGGATATGAACCAGTGACATACTATTTTTTATGCTATTCATTTTCTAGAATGATTTTCTTCTAATGTATAACCACAGATGTCATTTTTTATAGAATTTCAGAGGGACTCTCAAGATGCATTAACCTAAAGTGAACTAATCAAGCTTTACCATGTCTAATTTATATAAAGCAATTCATCTTCTTGAATATTTTACAGTTGTTGCTGTTCAATACACATTATCTAATTGTGCCTACCAGATGCAGACACGGATAAAGCATGTGCTGAAGATAGAAACCACATATTATACTAATTGTCATCTAATTTTTAAAACTATAGCAAAACCAGATATTTTCACATGGGAAAGTTCACTTTAAACTTGTTTCTTGATCATGTTATGTATTTTTAAATAATGGATATAACTGATTTGGGTAATTTCATTTCAAGGCCTTGATGTCACTGTTCATCAAAACCATATCATTTAGAATAATTTTCAGCATGAAAAAACATTTGTAGAAAAATTTTAAAATAAATATATCAGATTTAAATTACCCTGAAATTGCCAAGCTGTAATTTTGAAGGCTCGTGTATTTTATTCTTCTCTAGTTCTGACAGAGTAATCTCCTGATAATATTTTAACAGATTTATAAGCCAGTTCCGTGCAGAAAGTCAAAATCCATTTTGTGATTCAGATGCATTAGAGGTTAAACCCCTGTTGCCTTTAATTATCATTCTTTTTGTTAAAAAATCGGCACTTTTCCTTTTTGTTTCTATTTCTTCGTGATATCGAAAGAAAAACTCTGGGTAAGCCACTATTTTCATGAATACTAACTTAACTGGAAAGTGTTTTCACATTTAAATAAAATTCATTAGGTACTTAGGAAACAATAAAATCTGTTTTACTGGGGATGCACTAAATATCATCTCTGCTTGATAATTTTATGTATATAACAAATTTTGATTTGTCAAACTCAAAAATCGCAAAATATTTTCATATTTAATTCTGTTATTTGTTTTCATATTATTTACTCTTACATGTTTTGAAATTGTGTACGCATTCCTTTGACTTTTTTCTAGTCTAGAAAATTCTATACCAGAATATGGACTTTGAAGCATGGTAGAATAAGAACATCCTTATTTCAAGTGATAAAAGATATTTGGTACTTCTCTTACTTCCCCTTTCTTTATTAATGGCGCCACTAAATGGTCCATGATAGGAATCTGCGGATTATTTTTAGCTCTTTCTTCTCATTTACTCCTAGTGTCAAAGTGGCTACCAAACTTGCTGGTCAAACCTCTTTAAAAATTGAAAAACCAAGTCTCCTTTGAATTTCTATTGCCATGTCCTTGATCCTAACACTCATCGCTTTTACCCAGCATGTCTGCAATACATACTTTTGTCTTTTTTGGCCCCTAGTCTCGTTGCCATCCATTAAATCCTTCAAATTGCTGCAAAAGTAACTCTAAAATCCACCTAAGATTATCTCACTTCATTGATATCATATGGAACTGCCACTTCATTATATGCAGGTCAAAAGTCCAAAATATTTTGCCTATTATACAAACCTTTTGCCTATTTATATTTTACCCTGTACCTGATTTAGGCCCATTATCTACTGCCAGGTTCTCAGGTTTACTCAGGACTCTAACCATATCAATAATTTGTTATCACGTTTCTTATTTGCTGTGAGGAATAACGAGTCTTCTAACATATTTACATAGAATATACATAAAGACATGTGAAATGAAATCATTGTCCTTATCAACATACTTAACCAAAATTACCCTTTGAAATAAATATGTTTAGTATTTTTCCCCCAATTACAAACTTTTGTCCCATGTTTTCTTTGTTTTCTGTAGCAAGGAGTTGGTTATCTGTAGTTCTTTCACTGGAACATTGCTGTGGCAAAAGCCCTGAATCCAAATGGATAAGAGGCATCCACAAGCTCCCCAAGACACAGGACAAGATTTAAACAAAGAAGGAATCATGCTAGAAGGATGGGGTCAGGTCAGCCTAATAACAGAGTAAAGAAATAAACAAGTCAAAGGAATAACATGATAGGCAGGAGATACAGCAAACATCTCAGCAGGTATATTAGTGTGCTAGGGCTGCCATAACAAAATACCATATACTGTGTAGTTTCAACAACAGATAGGTATTTCTCTAGTTCTGGAGGCTAAAACTCCAAGATTAAGGTTCAGGCAAGGTGGGTTTCTCCTGAGGGTCGCCTGAGGCCTCTCTTGTGCTTGTGCATAGCTGTCTTCTTGCTGTGTATTCATATGACCTTTTTTTTTGTTTGTTTGTTTTATTATTAATGTCAGGTGTACAAAACAATTAAATAGTTAGACATTTACATCCCTCACAAAGTGATAGCCCCTCTCCCCCAATCTACTACCCCTCTGACATCGCATACAGCCATTACATTTCTACTGTCTCTATTCCTTATGCTGTACTCCACTGCCCTGTGTCCTGTTTTTCTGTGTGTGTGCATCCCTGGTGTCTTTCCTCTTATAAGGACAGCAATTATTGGATTAGGACCCACCCTTGTGACCTCAGTTAAATGTAATTACTTCTTTGAAGGCCCTATCTCCAAATATAGTCACAATGGAAACTTCAACATATGAATTAAGAGGTAGAGGGGCACAATTTAGTCCATGCAATAAGGTATGGTGGAGAGTACAGTACAAGGAGTAAGTTCTAGAACATTCTCCACTATTATCTGGCTGAGTGATTTCAGTAAAATACTTTTCATATTTGAAATCAGTTTCCTCAACTGAAAAGTGAGAGGCTTGAGCCAGGTGATTTGTCAATCCCTTAAGTCGGTAGGAATAAATGAAATCAGAATTGGTTGAAGCAGAAGAATGTAAGCTTTATTTATTCATTTATTTTCATTTGGGGTTAGCAGTTTACAACTGGGCATCATGTTCTGTCTGTGATAAATGCTCAAGCTTCTGTAGGACTAATAGCATCTCTCTTTAATTATGGACTATTACCGAGACATCTGCCTCAATGGGCAGAGTTGGCATAGATCTAATGTCACCAGGCCTATGTTGGTTTAATGACTACATAGTAAGCACTATTATTTAAATCAGTTGGTCATGATATTGTGTCGTTATATAAATATCCCAAGAAAATCTTGGATTTCAAGAAAGACTTATAATGAAATGTTACAACATAAACATCTGCTGGTACATTAACAAATATCCACAGTTATTATTATGTGTTTAAGACTAGCACGTTACATATAGTAAAACAACAAGCATTCAAAGAGGAATGCTTCTATGCCTAGAACATTGAGAAATCTGAAATAATGAAACATGTATTAATCAGAGATACACATTTCAATGTTCATGTATGATGAAATAATTTTTCATGTCGGAAAATAATTCAGTTTTATTTACAGTGTATATTACCTCATGATATGCATTTTTTTAAAGGAATTTGATATACACATAATGTATCACGAATTTGTCTGCTAAGTAAAGTGAAACACATTTCTGCTATTACAAATTTCCCTGTGAGGGCTTGACAGAATGCTTTTTGCTGTAAATTACTTTTTAATGTGAGTAAACACTAATTAACAAATACTCTTGGGACCTTAAAATTCAGAGAATAGCCAATGCACTTATTTTGTTAATACAAGCATTGATGGAATAAGTTATAATGATTTTAACGAATGCAGTATTTTACACAGAGACCTAAATTGATATTATATGACATAGCCTATTTCATTTGTGTAATTATAAATGTGTATCTTTCAAAGGTTAAGTATATTGTCTGTTATATATGACAGCTTCTCATTTAAATGTGTCTATACATTTAATTTTTAAATTCGCTGTGCATTATATGTCCTAACTTACCTGACCTTTTGTGGCTACAGTTGGAAAGCATGCAATTGACTTCAAAAGTTACAAATGCAATGCCGCAGATGGAGTTTTACTTTCCTAAGCTGTATAATTAATCAAGACTTTTCCAATTACATTGTTGAGTGGTTAGCATAAATACTGTTAAATTATTTTCTAAATCTCAATCATTATTCATCTGGTCAGTATATGTATGATATACAGGAGAATGTGTATCACAAATATAATGGATAGCTGATAAAGATAAGATATAACAGTTGTTATCCATAAATCTGAAGCCAATTTTGTTTTTGGTTTTTGTTTTATTCTGTTTTTTTTTTTTGTTTGTTTGTTTTTTATTTGTAAGTTAATACCCCTATACTAAAATGCCTCTAATTTTAGTAGTTCTGTGATAATATTCTCTATGTTATTTACAGACCTGTTTTATACAGATGTTTTACTTCTTGCTATTGCTAACTATAATGATAAATAGTTAGACTTTAGAACAGCAACAAAACTGGCTTTGAAGACCAGCTTCTTTGTTATTACTCTGTTGTATCTTTGATCAAGTTATATAGTATCAATTTGCCTTTTTTTCTTCATGTGCTATATTACTCAGCTGGCAGGATTGCTATATTGACTTGCAAAAAAAAAATAATTTAAATAAACGAGTATACTGCCAAAAATGTAGTATCTGCCCTATTATTATTAGTTAGTTAGTAGAATTGTTTTCCAAGTCAAAGTCTCTTTATTTTTTCTGGGGGTAATAGTGAAATACCTCTGCACTTTTCCATCTCCTGTCTGCCCTGTACACCCATGACATAGGTATTATTATTTGGGGTTTATCCTTCTGATATTTTTAGGGGCACATAATATGGTTCTTCTGTCACGCACATATATTTTTTAAATGTATCACAATATACATACTATTTTGTATATTTTGTAATCTGTTTAGTTCTGTCACTCACATATATTTTTTAAATGTATTATAACATACATACTGTTTTGTAATCTGTTTTGTGTCCATGTGAAAGACTATCATAGAAAAACATTCCTGCCAATTAATCATTTAGTGGTCACATGATATCTCTGGCATGGTTAAGTCACTCCATCATTGCACATTTTAGAATATTTGAAATCTGGCACTTTTAAAATACTTTTGTCATTTTTGCTTTTATCTAATTTTCTTAGATATTTAAAAAATATTTTTCTTATATATTCTATGACTATTAATCCTGATGTGACAAGTTTTCAGATATTTTTTGGTACTACATTTACCTTACAATTCATTACGGTATTTTTACTAGAGGCTTTCCTAGAGCCTCACATACACTATTTTTACGAAAGCATTACTGTTTTTGCATTATGTATTATGGTCAAACAGCCATTAGTCCAGGCACTGCGGGCTATCTGAATAGAAAGTACTTCCTTTATCTTTAACAATATAACATTATTCACAGAACTGTGACTCTTCTGATAAGGAATAAATCCAAACAACAATGCTCTCTATTTCAGTGTGCTTTGCTTATGAAGGTTTTAGCTGCAGTTTATCTATTCTACAGAAATGTAGTCCTTATAAAAATAAGTTATTTGTGATATAAATAAGATTTCTGAATGCTTGATATTTCTTTTGTCCTCTTTAACTATGTCAGGTGTTTCCATAACAAAGTCTAAAAGCCTTACTGGAAATTTGGCTTTGGTTTTCTTTATTTCAAGCTTTTCTTTTCTTTTCTTTTCTTTTCTTTTAATTTACTTATTTTTCTGTCAAGGAATTATAAGATCCTCATTAGGGAGGAACTATCTCTGACAAGGCTACAGCAATAAAATCTCCTAGGAGAAATCTTTGCTAAAAAAAAAAAAAAAAATCCTATTTTTTAGAGTTCAATGGAAATGAGCTAAATTCTAGATTTTTTCACCACTCAAGGACCGTGAGCATCAGCCTTCACCCAAGCGGCCCCCATGTTTTCTAGCCTGAGACATCTAACTCTTAAAAAAGTAATCTGGCAAAAACGTGTACTATTGAGCACAACCTGATTGTTTAGATTGGAAAACTAACTCTAATAGGCAAACTTGGTGCCAGTGATGAGAACAGTTGTTTTTTTTTTCTCCTCTTTCTCTTTTTGTTTTCTTATTACGTTAGTGTAGTTTATTTCATATTCTTGCCATCCAGCTCTGAATAGGTCACCTGGTATCATGTTGAATAGAAGTGCAAAGATAGGGCATCAATTTAGTTTTTCTAAATCTCAAATGAAAGTTTTCCATGTTTGATCATTAACTAAGCTGCTTTTTCTAGATTTTTGTAGACCTTCTTTACTCAAGAAATGGAAACTTGCATCTCTGACATACTAAAGTTTATTTTCTTACCTTGACCTTGCTTTCCAAAGCTGAAAGTAGTTTAGGACTTTTATGCTACATTTATGTCCTTCCAATTTACATGCCAGTATGTCATTACTTTAATTGTAAATATGTGGATTTTTAAATCCCATAAAATATCTTTGTTCTATACAAGGAACATTTGCCTAGATTTATCTACATAGTTAATTAACTTTCAAACCTGCTCACTTATTTACTTAATCTTCATAATATGTTGCACTTCAAGCTTCTATCTGGTGTTAGTTTGCTTCTGCCTATGGAAGAGTCTTGAAATATATTATACCACATCTCTTTTGGTGGTGCCTTTGGTTTCCTCATCTGAAAATGTCTTTATTCGCCCTCATTCTTGAACCATGTTTTCCACAGCTAGATGGAGAGTTATTTCCTTTCAATACAGAGGAATGACTACACAATACCCTTGACTTCTTTCACTGATTCTGTTCAGAACTTTGTCATTGTAATAGTTACCCCTCATTAAAGCTATTTAGCCCCCACCCCCATCCCACTGGATTTTCAAAATTGTTCTCCTTGTCTTTGATTTTCTGCAGATTCTTTATTAAACACCTAGGCGTCATTTATTTTTATTCATGTAATTTTGGCTTTTGTGGGCTTCTTGAATTGATTAATTACCCCAGTGCTTAGTGGGAGAATATAACGTCAACTCTAAAACAAATATGGCCGTAAAAAATAAATACAATTTTCTATGAAATTGCGAGTGTTATATCTTATTTTTCAAGTTTTAGTATCACTTATCCACTACATGTAACTTTAAAATTGAATGACATTTAATGTAATGATAATTAAGAACTTGAAATATAAGATCTGACTTTTTAATCTGAATAATTAAGAACTTACATATAAGATCTAAAATTTTATTTATATAATTTGAATGATTGATATAATTTATATAATGTAAATTACTCTTTGTATGTATATATGAGTCTGTTAGTTTATTTACGTAAAATTAGATATTGGATGTAGAATACAGGAAAAATATATTTTTTAAGAGAAAATACCAGTGAAATAATAGCCTTGGAACTAGAAGCTGTAGTTTTCCCACATTTTAGCAGTGTGATATTGGGCAATCCCATCTCAATTCTTTCTCCCTCCCTCACTTTCTCCTCCTTCTGTTCCTTCTCCCTCTCTCAACCCAATATAACTAAACAGCATATCAGGCTGCAGGAATCCTTCTAGCTATAGCTGACAGTAATCATTTACATAACAATGTCTACTCTATTTTGCCCCCCCTTTTGTTATTAACAGCATAAATCAGAGCTGTTTTCATCATGAAAATTTCTCAATGTCAAAATAAAGTATGTCTATAAATAAATAATTTTACCTTTGATTTAATTCAAATTCATAAGGTGGTGTACAGAAGAATGGAGGCTCTCATTATATTTTTATATATTTTTTCCTTTAGCCCCTTTTCTATTTGAGATTGATTCTGAATAGTAAACAAATAAAAAAAAAACTATATTTTCCATTTGCAAATATATTTTTAAATTAACAAGGAATATAAACCAATAAGAGGAATTATAATACAAGCCAAAGTATATTGTAATAAGGGTACCGACAAAGAAACAAAGACTTCAGAAATGCCAGTTATTTCGGTGTAAGAAAATCACACAAAATTAACGTAAAATTCTGAAATTTTCAACAGAAAGTTTTGAGTTGATTTGTGTTCCAGGAAACATAACAGAAGGGAGAAATGGGTGAATACTAGCACAGTCTACGTGACGTTGAAGAAATGACATGTAATTGAAGTGTAGTTGGGGCAAAATGTAATATAGAAAAAGAGATCAGATGGTAGGGATTGAGGCATTTGAATTTGATTCAACAAACAACAGAGAGGCTCCTGAAGATATGTGATCAAGTGAGCAAACCAATTATATGTTTAGTTTAAAAAGGTTTATCTGGTAGAGACATGGAAAAAGAGAGTCTGGAGACAAAGAGAAGAGTTCAAAGGTCTATTCAATAAGACATGGAAGAGATAACATGCATTTTGACTACATTTATACTAACTCGAAAATCTTGCATGTAGATGATTACATTGAATCAGAATCCAACTTCGGGGTAAAAATTAGCCTCAACTATTCTCTTTTACTTGTAGCCATTTATTTACTGACAGAACAAATGTTTTGAAAGCCCTAGACTAAATTTAGAATGAAGTTGCTCAGAGATACTTTTAATTTTAAAGTAGATGTCAAATGTAATGTCATATAAACAGAATACAGCCTACAGATTTTTTTTTTTTTTTTTTTTTTTTTGGTTTACATTCTACCAAAATAAATTAACAAATAAATTTGAATACTTTTAGAATAAAAATGGTCTCTCTAGTTCATGAACTCATTATCTCAATTTTTCTATTTGTGTCCAATTTATGATATTTACTCAGCAAGTTTTATACTGATTAATCTATTTTATTATGCAATCATTTCTAACTCCTTTCTTTCAATCTCACACACCTTGTTAATATGTTTAAATTATTTTATTATTTTTTTACCTTATTATGTTTAACTATCGTTTCAGAAGAAATTGGCCAGAATTGTATATAGAGATCCAGATATATCTTGCTCAATTTTAATTTGGATTTCCTTAGCACTTACAGAATAAGTAATACAATGCAGTTATTGCTTGTAGTTAGCGTTTTATTGCTTTTATTCTCTTTCCCCAACACATTTCAGAAGAAACATTCCACATTGGGAATAATTTTTGTTTTGTTCACGGGTATATAGTGATGAAAACTTTGCCAGGCACAGAGGAACTTCAATAAATATTAATTGAATGTGGCCAATAGGATAAGAATAGCTAATACTGGTGTGGTGTTTCTTATTTTCCATATATTATTCAATAGCATGAGTATGTTGACTCACATTGTCAGAGTCAAAACCCTGTGAGGTCAGTACTAACAGTACCCTCACAGTTGCTATTGTGGGTCTGGGTACAAAGTTAACTGAAATTTCTATCTCTGATTAAAATACTCATCATGCTTGTCCTTTGGTATGAAATATTGTAAAGTCTAAGGGCACTCTCTAGACATTACAATTTTAGTGGACTTGATATCCTCTGTAAATTACTGTAAAACATCAAAACGATGGGTTGAGGGAGGATGTTCACTTTATTATATTATCTTATTTTAGCTAGAGGTAATAGTATATTCACTATTATCGACATCAACTTTTTATGGTATATGCTACATACTGATAGGTAGTAACAGGAATGAGAGAATTTTCCTTTTTCTTAAAAACGTGTTATATGATTTACAGAGAGGAAATGATCAATTATAATGAAGAGTAGAATTTAAAAATATATGTATTTTATAAGAATTAAGAGAATTGAACACACACAAACATACACATTCTTGATTTTCAATTGTCATGTGGATGTTTTGTCGCCATAAAATTAAATTTAAAGAGTATATGAAGATATAGATGGGATTATTTGGCTTTTTTTTTTTTTTCCTATTTGAGGAAATTCTGTCTGTAGATTCATTCAGGAGGAAATTATGTTAACGTATGTGCTCTATTCAGAATATATTGTGGCTGCTGATTCATCAGAGCATGAAAGCTGAAAATATTAATTTCATTTCTATAGTTTGCAAAAGTCTTTATGAAACCCTTTAAGATCTTTCCAGTCTACTGGCACTGGAAATGACTGGAGAAATCTAAGGTCAAGGTGATATTTTCTTTTATGACTTGGATAATATTTTATTCATTATCCAAATCAGAAAACTATGGGAATTAAAAAATACATTAATTGTATATTTACTATGTACATTTATGAACTAGGGCTGCCCTAGGCAATTGTGATGTATGATTATTGTACTTATAAGTAATTTAGGCTTTTTTGTTTGTTTGTTTGTTTTTATTTTCATTTTTTTTAATATAGGAAGAAGTTCATATAATTTATTCTCTTTATTTTCAATCTCCCATAAAAAGTAATACAATTCACTTTTGATTTTACAATTAAGAGTAAATAATTCTTGACATAAAATGTTGTCTTTCAGTTTTTAAAGTCAGGCCTAAAAGCTCATATTTTATTTTCATCTTTGCTATACCTTCTCTGTGTTTTTTCATGTCTACTTTATGATCTCTCATTAAAATGATTTCTTCATCTTTTAAAACTCATTTTATAATATATAGTCACAATTTCCCTTTGCTTTAGGACACTGTTTTTCTGGAGAGTGTTTTTCTTCATTAGCAAGCCCTCTTTTCTGTTTAAACTCTTTTCTTGTTATGGTGTATATGTTCCTCAGGTGGGATAACTCTTTTTAAAAATAATGTATCATTCTATGGTAGATCCTTGAAAACTTCAACATATAATTACTGTGTGATTCAGAATTTCCACGGCTAGGTATATACTCAAAAGAATTGAAAGTAGGCACTCAAGAGATATTTGTGCATCATTTTTCATAGCAGTGGTGTTCACTGTAGCCCAAAGATGGAAACAACCCAAATGTCCATCAAAGAGATGAATGGATAAATAAATGTGGTACATACATACAATGGAATATTATTATGCATTGTAAGGGAATGATTCTGACACCTACTAACACATGGATCAAACTTGAAGACATTATGCTAAGTGAAATACGCTGGACACAAATATCACATAATTCCATAGGGACAGAAATTATCATGGTGCTTGCAAGGGCCTAGGTGATAGGGACAGGATATCATTAGTTAATGGCTACAGAATTTCATTTTGGGAATGCAAAAAGTTATGTCGATGAAAGGTGGTGATGGTTGCACAACAATGTGAACGCACTTAATGCCACACAATTATACAGTTTAACTTGTTAAAATGGTGATTTTTTTGTGACATACATTTTGTCACAATGAAAAAAAAAATACTTTACCGTTAAATAATTTGAATTTGCTAGACAAGCTATTTGCTCAATGCAAAAGTGATGAGAGAGAGGTCTAACTAGGTTTCCAGGCTACTTACTTCATTTTTTTGTTTAAGAACTGTTTGAAATCTGTGGAACAGTTGAAAAGATAGTTCAGGTAGTTCTCACATACTCCAATTCAGCTTCCCTATTATTAACATTTTATATTCATATGATACATTCATTATAATAAACAAACTCATATTGATACATTGTCATTAAAATCCACTTGTATTTCCTTAGTTTTTACCTAATACCCTTTTTCTGCCCAAGGCACTATCCAGAATACCACATTATATTTTGGTCACCATGTCTCTTAAACATCTCTAGATTGTGGCCATTTCTCATACTATTCTTGTTAAATCTGACCTTGACAGTTTTGAGGAGTACTGGTTAGACATTTTGTGGAAAATCCCTCAGTTAGGGTCCATTTGATTTTTTCTCATTATTAGACTTGGGATAGGAGTTCTTTGGGTGGGAGAGCACATGGGTATGAGGCCCACTGGCAAGCCTGGACAGTATGGAAACAGGGCACCGTGACTCTTCTGTTTCTGTGTGCACATGAGGGTGCAAGGAAGGGTGTGGTGTCCTGATTGATTGTCTCAAACAAAACACATGGAATGGAAGTCCAGACATTTCTTAAAGCAGTAGGACTGAAAGACAAAAGAACAGCATGACGATGTACACACGAGGGATATATTCCTACACCCCTACAGCTTTTAGGTTCTTTTACTCCTAAAACGTGAGTTTTCTGGTCGGACGCTTAAATAGATGTTGAATTCCCTTCAAACCTGATACTGTCCTTTCTCTATTTTTCACTTTTCACCCTTTAGTAACCTCCCCCCCCCCCATTCATATCTTGGGCTGTTAATAGATCATGGAAATAGTCAACAAATGATAGTGAACTATTTCCTTCAAAACACATGTTATATAATCTCAACTGTTATATAATCTCAACATTTCTGCTTGCCAGAAATAAAACTTTACTGTTGATATTTCTTCATTCTCATTCACTAGGCTGCTGTTATTTTTTTCCCAGGTAGTGTTGTTGCCCAAGTTACTTTATATGTAGGTAACACTATTTTATAAATGATTGGATGGTACATTATCTCATTTTTTCATGACTCTTCACACTGCCCTTCATCTTATTAGCTTCAGAACAGTGAAGATCAAGGAAAAGTACTATAGAAGGTGATTGCATATAATTTTCATTTCATTTGGGCCTCTTACTACACTGAAATTTAGATGTACTTGCTCCAAATCATAGTCATGGTTCTATTGCATCCACTCCACATTCATCTCAGAAAATTAGGCCCCCTTAAATTTATCTGTCAGCTAGGTCTGAAATTTACCAGTATCCTGATTTATGCATGCTCAAAAGGCCTGTGGGTCCTTTAGTTCATATTTTTTACTCTTGGTCCCACAGCAGCTTTTGTTTCTGGCCCTTGTGAAACTGACAGATTGTTGTACCCAAAAAGTGGTCACTGTGCTATAGAGAACATTGGAATCTTCTATGAACTTGTATTTCACCCCAGATTTATGCACAAGAATATCCCTAATTTCTTTCAGAAACAATTTAATGAGCCAATACTAAAGAGCCAATACTTGTCCATAGCAGAAAGGAATTACGATGAAAAATGACTTACCAGCACTGGATAGTCTAAAACCCATACAGGTCTCTTTCGAGGCCACCTCCTTGTATGACATTTTGTGTCTCTCCACCTGGAAAAGGAGAGCTCACCTACTCCTCATGCTGCAATTATGGAAGGGAAGATTTTTGTTTTTTCCTCTCTCCAGTCTGGGGTCTCTCTCACAAAGTAGGATTTTAGGTCCCAATATTTCCTGTTCCACAAATAGTCATCTGGAAGTCATTTTTCCTTGGGAAAAATAATATATCTTTACCAGAGGAATATAGTCTGCTCCCATGAACCCCTAAAAAGGAAATCATCAGCAAAGCATTTCCCAAAGTCTGGACATTTTGATATCTAAAATATCTCAGGTGAGATTCCACAGGTTAATCCTCTTTATTCTAAAATGTATATATAATCTTAATGATTATATATATAATCATTTATAGAATATTTCTTCCAGTATTAAAGAAAAAGAATTTGCTCCATTTTCACTATTTTCCATCCAAGCTCCACATCCATAAAGAGTTATACACAGAACAGCACACCAAAAAATCATAAGATAATTTAATAATTTAAAGGAATAATGCAATTCAAATCAACATTGAAAAATGTAAATGATTTCTGAAAGAACTTCATGTTCAGAGGTAGAGTTCTATCAAAAGTTTACCAAACTGAACATTTAACTTCTTAAAAGTATTTGTACTTCTAGTACTTTATTTTGCTTATGCTTTCCATAAGAACAATATCTAGTGTATCCTTCACATTTATATCTGAAAAACTAAATAATGTACCTAATTTTTAAAAAAATAATGATCAGAAAAACATTTTTGTAAAAAGTACTCTTTAGATTCTTGCCAAATACTGGGCATAAGAATAAGAATTAAACAATTTATTTAGCTATGAACTAAAAACTTAATGATGAAGAAAATCAGGCAATTAGTCAAAATTCCCAAATAAGTAATAATATATTCATAAGCTAATATATATATTAAATATATATATATATATATATATATATATATATATATATAAAACATATATATATACATATGTAATATATATATATATATATATATATATATATATATATATATTACATTATACTACTTAGTGGTATTTAAACTAATAATGCTATATTAAACTACATTCAACATTATAATACAAAATATTTTTAGAGGTCTACTCTAGTAATTTTTGTACAACTAACTCAAATATACCTTGAGTTCACTTTAGGATTCAGACATATCTGTGGGAGGAGGGAGAAATCGGGGATTTCTTTGGGAGAGGAAAATAGAGGATGGGAATTTAGAAAGGAGCATGGTGGTTTTCTGTTGTTTGTTGTTAGCTTGGACTTTTTCTTTTATCACGCCTAAGTTTTAAGGATAAACACTGCAAATAAATGTCAATCTAAAGGAGATGTCTTATGAATGACACAATACAAGTTATTAGATGATGTAGGTGTTAAGATATTCATGTATTGAGATATTGATAAGGCCAAAGGATGGTTCGAAGGAGAGCACAGCTGAAGCAAAGTGTCAGTAGAGGCAAAAGTGGATTCAACTAATTATTAAGATACAATTACATAGAGTGCTGGGGAGATCTGGCAAGTACTGCAGCTCGGAAAGTCGCACAGTGCACAGGCTAAGCCTGATATCAATTGGAGCAGTGTCCTGGAATTGCCACTTGTTATCAGTATGCTCTTGAATAAACCTCTATTTCTTCATCTATACATTGGTGATACATTGATGATAGAATCTGTATCCCAGGATAACTGTTAGGAGAGTCTGGCAAGATGTCAAACACAGTGACTAATACACAGTCAGTACAGTAAGTTTTCTGCAAATGTTAGCCATTAATTTTCTCCACTCTCGCAGTGCCCTTGGAGAAGACAGCATTATCATTGTGACAGTGACAAGTTTTCTCAACACATTGTATCTGGGCTCCTTCTGTTTCTTTAGTAGCTTGCATATATGTTTGCAGAGGGAAGACTTATGTATGTATTAGACTGAAAGATTATGTCAGAATACAATTAGACTAAGCAAGGAAAGAAAAAAGGTCATCGAGAGTTGGAGTTTAACAATAAATAAGAAAATCACAACAACAAACATTTATTCAAACTTTTCCATGTGCCAGCATGTTTTGAAAACATTTCACGTAACCCGTACAGTTCTAATAATAACCTCATAAGATAGGTACTATTGTTTTTTTTTCAGTTTATTTATGAACAAATAAGAGATCTAGAGATGTTAATAACTTTCCTGAGATCAAATAAATAATGCATGGGAGAACTGGGCTTCTAACCAATGTAGTCTGTGTCCAAAGTCTGTTGGGAAGAGTTACCCTCGATGCTAAATGAGCAAATCTCTGTGTAAATAATCAAGTGTACAACTAAGTTTAGAGCCAGAAAACACAGTGAAAAAGAAAAGAGAGACCTAGAATGATGTAATTCATCTAGTATCATATCAGTATGAATTGTCTTGTGGGGCAGCAAATATTGATACATAACAAAAATCTGCAAAAGAAGTGAGAATACACATAATTAGATTTGTTTTAAAGATCTTGGAAGTGCATATTGAACCATGCTTAATTGCACAGCTGGGTGAGTTAGATGGGAAAAGTTTGTAAAATTAAATTTCTGTACAATCATACAAAGTTAGACGTAAAGTATTCTATCTGGAGCTAAGTTTTTACACAGGTATGACCACATAGCAGCTAAGTAGAAGAGGTTAAGGAAAATTTAAAGTACTATAACCTGGGATCTTTCTTTTGTATCTCTAAAGAAAAATTGGAAATTAGAGAACCAGGTCCAAAAAGCATTACTATTTATCAGTTATTTCTTCCAGGTGCTTTCTTTGTCATAGGATATGTTACAAGCACCTGATGATTAGAAACAAGTTTTTATCAAGAACTTAGAATAAGAAACAACAGTGAGCTAACTACAACTCATCTTAATGTAGGCTATATTACTGCCATATAAATTCTCAGGAATAGGATGGAGTAACTGATTAATACACTATAATCTAGATTCTGCGAGAGCAGCTTGCAAACCTTCTGGCCTCAGGGCCTCTTTATATACTTAAATATTATTAAGGACCCCAAACATCATTTTTATGTATATCTGTAAAAATGCACAATATTAGGGATTAAATTTTAGAAAAAAATTAAACCTAGTTCTTCTTCATTATTAATTTATTTTAAATAACTATAATAAATGTGTTAACAAAAATAATATTTAAAATAATACATTTTGCAGAACACACATGTTCAGTGAGAAAAGGTGGCTTTATTTTATATTTTTTCCCATCTCTTCAAAGCCTGACAATATAAGAACTGGATTCTATATCTGTTTCCATATGCAATATTTGTAATATCACAAGTCATATAGCTCCTGGAAGAAGACTTCACCGTACTCTCCTGCGATATTGAAAATGAAAATGGCGGTACCATCTTAATATTATTACATATACAATTGTTTTTCACCTCGTGGGCCCCTGAATTGTAGGAGGGTCCACATTGAGAATTGTAAGAACAATATTCTGGCAGACAGGGGATGTTTAAATAATGTTTTAGAAAGAATGAATATGTACCTGAGTTGTAACTTGCCATAAAAGTTAGTCCTGAAATTGCACTAAGTGTCATCTTGGAAAATAATAAATTAAGCAGGTCCCCATGTTCAAACTGCCACATTCATCAAAATTCTTCAGACTCAGAACTCTTAAGAAAATTGACTACCATCCGTTATAATGACCTGAATCTTAGGGTAAGAGAAAATGACTGGAGGAAGGAATAAGTGACATAGGACTTTCACACAAATATATAGGAAATAATGTCACTGAGCTACAAAATTTTTGAAGTCTTAATCGTGAAAATTGATAGGATTCTAGCCTATAGGATATAACCCTCAAAAATATAAAAAGGCTTATTTCAATATGAATAACATTTTATTGGCCATCTACTATATGTATGTTACAATATATATCATTAGACATTATATTAAAGTTTGAGATATATAATTACCAATAAGTATACATAATCTTAACATAGAAACTACCAATTCTGTATACTTATTGATATATATACATATAATGTTAGGTGATCCTAAATTAAATTCAATTTTCTACTATAGAGTCTCCATGAAATAATCGTTTAAAAATAACTTATTTTTGTACCATTCCCTATGTAATCTCTGCATTCATATAAAATATAAAAGTCGTAATATCCTATATGTCCTGGGAAAGGTGCTTTACTACTTCAACCTTTTCAATATTCTGTATTTTGATTGCCCTGCCCTTCCACTCCACTTATAGTTTACAGCCTCAGTGAACTGTAGGGAATAAATTAGGTTACTAAGAAAAGGAAAAAAAAATCACAAAATGCTAAAGATTAAAGGTGTCAGCCATAAGTATTAAATTGTCTTATTTTATTCAATAATGTTAAAGATTTTGATGATTTTCAGTGGTCATATTTTGGGACACATTTTGAACTAAACAAAAATAATTCTATTATGATTTAAGGTGGTGAAATCTGTGCGTTTGTGTGTGTGTGTGTGTGTGTGTGTGTGTGTGTGTGTGTGTGTGTAAAAACTACTGTTTTATAGTATAGAGTCTATTTTCTATTTGGTTGTCAGACTTGTGCAATATACTCAAATCAAGAATTCAAATTTAAATGTACAGAGAAGAAGGCACAACTGATATGTTGAAAGAAAAAAACTCAAGAAAGACTCAAAATAGCAGTTATATTTGCCTACGTGAAAAAGAGGAAGTGAATATGGGTGTTAAATACCACTCTTCAAAATACAAGGCAATTTCATGGAACATAACATTGATTTTGATTGCCCAGAAAAGGCTGACATAATTAGATCAGAAAATCAGGAGTGTGTGTGGGGGGAGATCCTTGATTTGAATAGCTTTACATTAGACTGAAAAGACAAGAAATTGGAGTGGTAGGAAAAGTTAAGATGCTCTACAAGACTAGCTCTTCACTTACATTCAGACTCGCAGGAAACAATCCTATCAAACAAAGAAAGCCCACATGTTCTGCTTGTTCATAAATGCATTCACTTGCATTCTATTTTCTGCTTCTCCTGGTCTCCCTTCCTCTCTGTTCATTTGCAGATGTGTCCATCTATCTATCTTCATTAAAACTCAATCAAGGAGAACATTTGTATTTCTAACTGAGAAGCAGTTTTCATGGCTTGGTAAGCAAACTGCTTTCTCTGGTGCATATTATTGTAATGTAACTCAGAGAATGGCATTAGATAAAACATTTCTTTCCATGTTTTGTTTAACTCAATTGATTACAGGGAAGAGGTGAAATAAAATGTATATGTATGAACACTTAAAGATTGAATAATTACTGCCTCTGTAGAAACTTCAACAACTCACGCATGGGAGTAGGCAGTGCTTTCTAGTAACCATACGCATATGCACTCGGAAGCATATCTGTATGTTTTTATTCCCAGAGCAATAATGCACCTTTCTGTAAAACAAAATAGCTCTCTTTCAGCTATTTATTGGGCAAAGAATGATCGCATCCAATCCCTTTGCTAATCCACAAAATTCTTCCAGCAACAACAACACAAATTATGTATCTTTGCATCTGTTTGCAAAAACGTGTATGGGAAGAGGGGTATTTATAAACGCATGAAAGCATACATATTAAAGCATGAAATTATGTCAGGGTGGTGACTGAGATTACAGAGAAAAAAGAAGTGTTAGTGTCCAGTATTATAAGTAGAGGCCATTTTCATTGTTTTATTGTAGAGTGCCAAAAAAAACCACAGCCTTTTGATAGCAGGTATTATTGTGAATTGAAAAAAAATAAAGAAATAATTATATTTTCTCTGATATATTTTAGTTCCAATTCTTTTAAAATTTTAAAGGTAAAATAGAAATAATAACCATAAGTATAACTTTAAACAATCAGCTTTTTTCTTTGAGAACTTTTCACAAAAATGTAAAAGGAAATCATTTATAACCATTTTAATACTCATACATCTCAAAATATGAATAGACTTTATTTTTATAAAATTGATATGTATGATTATTTGGTTACATATTTTTATTAAATGTATTCATATGAAATACATATTTTATCATAGATGCATTATAAAACAGTAAATCTCTCCATGTATAAACCACTGGTAAAGTAATTATTGTTAGATATTTAAAGATTCTATTTGGGATAGGTCCTTAATTTAGATGTCTATTTTCTTTCAAAGCATATATACTAACTAGTATTGGTGGTGGATAATAGCAAACAAATCAAAACATCCATTATCAAAACTGCTTGCACTAAGTAATTTATCTCAATCCTATCATCGCTGCCTCCTCTTTCTACCCTATTCAGTTTCTTTCCATCCCTTATCTTTATGATTGCAGCTGAAATAACCATCCACTCCTTCGTCCCATCAGCCAATGTTTGAAACACGTCTTAGTATGGGAACCAATTATTAAAATAATCACAAGATTATTATTATTAGATCACCACTTAATCACTTCTTTTTACTTCCCTTTTATTAAAAAAAGATAGATTATGCCATAAAATGCATATTTTGCAAATTTAAATATATAATAACATCAGTACAATTTTGTAAAGAGCAACTAGGCCTTAAAAATAAGTTTGGGTTAGGCTTCTACTCTATGAATATAACACTGATGAAAATGATAAGTAAACATAATTTATCCAGTGTTCCTAGGCTCTTTCTTATTCTATTTTTCCAAATGTTTTCTTGTTTTCCTGCAACTATTTCTTTTGTATGTGCATCCGTTGTGGGGGACCCAGTTTTACATCTCCCCACAGTGCAAGAGAATCATGAATTGTTACGAGTACTCTCTACCTGAGGCATCAAGCTGAGAGAGACTGAGCAGAAACAATCACATCCCTCCTACTTTTCTGCTTCCTTGGATCTTTAGCTTCCAAACATACTAGATATTTCTGTGTGTCAAGTATGAGACTACACATACTAGATACAGCTGTGCAGTCTCAGATGGGAACAGTCCTCTTAGAGTGAACTTGAGAATGTTACAACTGAAAGATAACTTCCCCAAAGGTGCTCTGACTTCCAGAGAGCAATCCAGACACTATCTACCCCTATCTAGCAGGAAGATCGCAGACACTGACTATTCAAACTCCATTGCCTCTTCCACCAATGTCCTAACAGTCACTGTCATGGTTCTATCAAAGCAGAACCTAGAGGGCAAGGGAGTTTAAGCAGAACATAAGTAGGGTCCCAAAACACAGAGCACCGTGGAGAGTGCAGAGAGAAATTGAGGGGTGGGGGTGGGGGGAAGAATGAAACCTGGTGGCCAAGGTAGGAACAGAAACATTCTTGCATTAAACATATTTTCTTCTCTTAAGTAACAAAAATGTCCCTTTTACAGAGCTTTTTTTTAAAAATTCCCCTCCTCTAAATAAATGGCCCTAATAGGAAGAAGCAATCTTTGAGACTCTGGAACAGAGATAAAGAACAGAGGACTAGCTTTAGAACCTTTTGAGTGATGTTACTTAACTATCCCTTGACCTTGAGTGACAGAAGCACAATTTTATAGTAGACTTCATTTTGTGTTGAATCTGACTGACAGAAAAGCATTTTTTCCCCCTGTGACAACCCCACTTTATATTCCAGTGAAGAATCTCTACAAACTTGCAGAAAACTAAATGTATCTTAGCTGTCAGAAAAAGAGCAATTTGTGAAGTGATAATAGCTGCAACAATTTGAACACTCTAAGTAAAAGTCATCCACCTATCCATGCATAGGATGGCGGAAATAGGAACCAACATGTGCTTCTTCTAACTGGCTCAGGGTCAGGTTCACCTACTAAGTGGCTGCTTTGTGTCTTAGCAGTCATGTCCTCCTAGCTAGATGCAATTAAGTAGATAATTGGGCCAGAGAGATCTCATCATCAACAATAGGTTTGCTGCCCTCAAAGTAGAGATTTGAATTAGTTTAATCATTAATGTGTCTCTTAAAACTATAAATATGAAACAATATTATATCCCATAAAGTTTTCAATAGGGATGATTAGTTGAAAGTGGGTGTAAAAATGATGAATATATTAGAAGGTTATTATAGAGTGCAAACCAATATTACTTCAACTTAGCAACACATATTCTACTTTCACAATTAAGGACTCTAGACCCATTAATTACATCCATCTCTCATTTTACAAATCTGAATACAAAATTTATTTAATAATAATTTTTGGAAAGACAAAGTCAATTCACTTATCTTTATGCAACTCCAGAAAATGCAAATATTTAAACTTTCAGTTTTATGAGGGTAGAAAATTGATCAGCATAATATTTCCCCATCACTGGTATTTAATACATACTTGTTGAAGAAACAAAAAAAAAGAAAAAAACAAATAAGTATTCTCAGTGCTGTAATATCTAAACTGCCAAAAAGTGTCTGTGTTGTTTTAAATCTACTGTTGTAGCCCAGGCATCTAGACCAATACTTAGCACTAGAAGTTGGTCAATAAAACATGTTAAATCAACATGTTCCAAGTCTGATTACAATACATGTGATTCAATCAATTGTTTAGGTAACTGTACAAAATTTCATGCATTTGTTTATCTAAAGTTTCAAGAGATGTATCCGTATGTTCTGATTTCCTCCAGTTTTTCATGCTTTGTTTTTAATGAAGATGGTTATTACACTCATTCAATTCAATCTCAATCTTTATATTCCTCTTAGTGGAAGAAATAGGATGTCAAGATCCCTTATTGTTTAATAGTTTGAATGTTTTCCTGAAAGTTTGGAAAAGCAGAAACACGATTAACTGAAGGTTTCCCTGGGACAGTTGCAGCCCTATTTTTTATTGTTCTTATTTAAAAACTGAGAAAATAGTGGTTCTGCTATGTCCTAAGTATGGGTATCACTAGGGAAAACATTCTGTAGTTTGAGAAACTAAAGCTTAATTTTTACGGACTTTTACATATTTTAAAGGTTTTTAAAGTTATTATGTCATATTGCTTCTCATATAATTCTTTTGAGATTTCAGACTCATACCCAGGTAACAAGAAGGAAACAGATGCTCAGAATTTCACAGAAATCACCTGTTGAGTTTTGTTCATTAATTTTTTGTTGTACTAAGTATGTATTCTATTATTAGAAAATATTCTGGTCTCTAAATTTATGTTACTTTCCTTCAGTTTCTCTCTAACCCACATATAGACATGTAATATAAAAAGTGTTCATTGTAATGATTTTACTAGGTATCATTAAAGAGATACAATATATCATTTGTTCTTGGCATTGGTTTCAGTTTTAAAACAGTAATGCACATATATATATATATATATATATATATATATATATATATAATTTTTATTTTATTTTTTTTATTTTTTTCCGCATATGCTTTAATTTTCTCAAGATTTCCCTTGCACACTCTGTACCCAGCAAAATGAGCATCATACTGAGTAGCCAGGTCCATTTAAAATAAGTCACTTCTGATTTAACTCTGTAATTGATAGATATATTCATTCTTTTGGTTAAATACTTAGTCTTCCAAAATTTTCAGGTGATTCCTTTAGCCAAGGTTCTATCTTGGTTCATCAGTATTTTCTCTTTGTTATGTGTTCAGACTTCAGTCTCTATCCTTATGCATCTACTGCTGAAGTTCCTGATCTATCCTCTATTGTCAGGGTATCTCTTTTTAATTATATCCTGCTATCAGTCTCATGTGAATTTGTACCTAAATTTGGGGGGGGACTCATAGTAACGCAAGCTACGTTGTTTCCCTGAAGATAAGACCTAGTCGGACTATCAGCTCTAACGCGTCTTTTGGAGCAAAAATTAATGTGAGACCCAGTCTTATTTTACTGTAATATAAGACAGGGTATAATATAATATAATTAATATAATATAATATAGTATAGTATAATATAATATAATATAATATAATATAATATAATATAATATAATATAATATAATATAATATGATATAATACTGGGTCTTATGTTAATTTTTGCTCCAAAACACGCATTAGAGCTGATGATCCGGCTAGGTCTTATTTTTGGGGAACACGGTGTCTGAGCTATCTCCCATGTTCCTCTTTGGGGTAAACCAGGATTTCAGAACCCCCTTGCTCTATAAGAGCAAAATAGAGTGACAGTGAGCACAGTGGAGGGGAGAGAAGAGTAGACTGTGGGGGGATATCAGGATTTAAGAAGATCAGAGGATCTCTTTCCTGGTATTTTCTGACCTCTTTGTATCTCCTAGAGTTCACCATTTTGTGAGGCTGACTTTCTTTGTGGTTCCAAGGGAGAAACAGAAAATTATTCTTGTTTGCTGTTTGAATACTTGAGCCTATGGTGTTGAAATAATTTTTAAATATCTAATACTGCTAAATACTAAGATTCTAAGCCTCAAAATGGATTACTGTCTGAGTGGGAGCAGAGTTCACCACACCCAAATTATACCTCTTTGGGATATTGATTATTTTAAGGTAGTTGTTTTTAAGAAACAAAAGACTGCCCCTGAGCCATCCTCCTGAGCACCTAAGAGAATTTAAGATAGCAGACCGACTCTAGGATGGAAGCTATTATCACAGTAACTATAGTTTAATATGAACTAGTGTGTGACAGACAGGGAGAAACCTAGCCAGGCTTGTTTGGTCAAAGTTCCCTTTGTTTCCCGCTGTTTCAAAATGACCACACAGACCTTTTTGTTCACTAAACATTAACTGTTTTCATCTTCCTGTGAATTGCCTTACTCCCTCTGAAGTGCTAGATCCCTACTTGCCCTCCTTAGTCCAGAATGACATATATACCTCATTTTTCCTTATTGTCTTACGAATTTTCATGCTTACAGTGAATTCCCCATGCACACTTGATTTTTCTCCTGTTAATCTGCCGTATGTCATTCTAAGTATTCAACCACCCAGAACAACTAAGAGGGAAAGGAAAAAGTTTTCTGGTCTTCAACATGTCCTTTCACAGAATTTTCCTACATAAAATTATTATATATACTCTCATTACTGTTTCCTTATCATCTGTATCAATTACATATTGCCACAATATTGTTTCATAACAACAAAACAACAACAAAAACACAATGTGAGCTCAATGGCATAGGACAACAAATGTTTATTTAGCCCAAGAATCTAAAGGGTTTATGTTGGTGAGGAGGCTCTGCTGTCTGTGTTGGTTGGATTTTTTATTGATCTGTGATGGTTTCAGCTAAGATACCTGGAGCCTTGTGACTCTGGTCCATATATTTTTTTGTACTTCACCTGGGACTAGCCTGGCCGTGTCCATCTGATGTTGATAACAAAGGACAAGATCAGGAATAGAAATATGTAAGAGCTGTTTTTTATCTTTGTTCTGTTATGTTTGCTGACATTCAAAGTTTGAAATTTGACTAATCTCAGAGTCCCAACATGGTTCAAAAAACTTGCCCAGTGTAGAGTGCATTTAAGATTATTGTGTTTCCCCGAAAATAAGACCTAGCCAGACAATCAGGTCTAATGCATCTTTTGGGGCAAAAATTAATATAAGACCCGGTCTTATTTTACTATAATATAAGACCAGGTATAATATAATAATATAATATAATATAATATAATTAATTAATATAATATAATATAATATAATATAATATAATATAATATAATATAATAATATAATATAATATATACTGGGTCTTATAGTAATTTTTGCTCCAAAAGATAAATTAGAGCTGATTGTCCAACTAGATCTTATTTTTGGGGAAACACGGTACACACTGTGTAAGTACAAAAAAGGGCAAAGTGCTTTAGAGCCAGTAATGCAAACAACTTAGCAAATCTTCATTTTTTTTTTTTTAGTTTTTTTTTTTTTTTTTTTTTTTTTCCAGGGGGTCTTAAAAAGAGGTCCATACTTCTTCACTCCTTCATCTACAATTATTTGTTTTAAAACACTGTACCCAATGTTTTTCAGTCTTTGTTTTTCATATAAAGGTAAGTCATTAATTCTGGAGAAAGTATGTTTTTCTGTCTTCCTTCCTTCCTTCCTTCCTTCCTTCCTTCCTTCCTTCCTTCCTTCCTTCCTTTCTTTCTTCCATTTTCTTTTTTTTTTTTTCTTTCAATTATTATAGTTTAGTTCTTGCAAGTAAAGTAATTTTTTTCCCCCCTTGGGGAGGATGTGTATATTTTTCATCCATCAATAAACTAATTTATTCCATGCATTTCACTGTAGCAGCTTCAGACAGATCTTTATGATCCCATTTCTTCTCTACATTCTCCACATGGCATTAAAAGTACTTTAAAAACATAAATCAATTTTTGTCACTCTCTCTCAATATACTAGTACATTTTCCCATTTACTACAATTTAAAGTCCTTGGTCCCTTCAGGACCCACTCAGTATCAGCTTCTTCAGCTTCATTTTCTACTACTTCCCTCTGCCATTGAACTCTAGCACCTCTAAATGTCCTATTTCTACAACCATGCCAACTGATGTAATGCAATAATATTAGTATCAATCTGGCTTTCTTACTTTTCCTTCTTACTTAATGGAAATGTCCTACCTCAAACATTCATAAGAACAAAGATGTCCTCTAACTACTGTGTAAAAATATGTCTCAGTTTTTCTCTGTCTCATTACCCTAGTTGAACATTTATGAAAAGCTTAAGATAACTATGTTAATTATGTCATATTTGAATTATATGGACAAATCATATATATATATATAATTTTATTTTATTTTTCCTATTTTGGTTATCTACTGATTGAAATCTCCATGTAGATTAAGGGCATCACTAGAAACACTGTAAAGAAATGCTAAAAGTACCAATCTGATAAAAAGTTCAAAAAGTAACCAATAACAAGCAAAGGCAGGAACAGTTTAGATTATTATTTACAAGAAAGGAATGCATGTTATAACTACTATGACATCCCAAAGCAAACGAGAGTAATAAAACACAACAAAAAATCTTTTAGGATTGTTATTTGTTCTAATGTTGAGGGAATTTATTTCAAAAGAATTGCTTCATATACTTTATTCCTAGTGATGGTGAGAAACTTTATGCTTTCCTAGTCTTCTTTCCAGCTCTAAAGTTAAATATCTATGGTATACAACTCTTGATATTCTATTTGTGGTAGAAACTGAGTTATATAGAGGGCAGAATTTGGAAATGATGAGCTTGAATATTTAGCAAAGAACAAATTCAAGCAACTGTTGGGGACGTAGCCTGTTTTGTTCTTGCTGCTTATAGTAAAATGAGAGAGGAAAAAAAGTAAACTGAGGGAAAACATATTAAGCAAAAGAGAACCAGGATTTTGTTTTGGAAAATTCTGTCTATCCAGATTGTGAAAGATACTGAAATTAGAAAATTTACTTTCAGGGAGGCGTAATCTGGAGAAAAATCTAAGGATGTGGCTGGGCAGTCTTTTGTTACCACCTCAGAAGGAATAAAAGTTCACAGTATCCACTTACACTGAAGGCACTTTGAAGAGATTAAGTACGTACGAATGGGTGATCTCAGATACGTTAGGAGAAGCCAAAAGTAGAGATTGATTGTCTAGGAAAGACATGTGGAGGAAGTTTTTTGAAAATGTTACACCATAAGAATTGCAGCTTAGACTGAAAGAGTCGGAGAGATGACAAAAGAAAAGAAAGTCAGAGTTCAAAATTCTATAGACAGAAAAGCAGCTGATTAAAACCACTTAGCTGAAAATACATGCTACCTGTCTTAAAAAGAAAGGATTGTGTTGTGTTTGGACCAGAGAGCCCAGAGAGTGAAGCTGTCAGCCAGAGTCCCTGAAATCTGAGAATGATTGCTAGTAATCGAGTTTCTCTGGAAGCATTAAGAAATTGTTTCAGGGATGGAAACTGGTGTTTCACAAACTATGGAATATTGCACTATTTACTGTAAATTTTTTGCTATGGGCTAGTCTTTATGTACAACAACTACTGCCTGAAGAAGACAGACTGTTGGGCAAAGAGAAATTGAGAAATTGGGTGTCTTAGTGGAGATTAAAAAATGCATTTATGGAGAATAAAGGAGGAAAGGGAATTTAAAAGAGAGCAAGAGAGAAAAGATAAAGGCCAGAGACTAAATTTACTAGAATTCAGGATATCATCAATTACAGCAATAGGAAATACCTCCACCTTAGTAAACATGAATCCATGTGTTCTGAACATATTTTCCTACACTTCCCTAAACTTTACACTTTATTCAACTCCTTGTGAAAAACACTAGTATTAAAGAAAAGCCAATCCTATGTGATTTCTCAAATTTAAAATATAATGTTTACCACTAGTTATGCTGTAAACATATAGCACTAGGACTGATTGTATGTTTGTATGTATATTTACACATGTATTTATGTCTGTATATATTATGTACATTGTATATACTATATGATTACTTAGGTGTGCATATGTACATACATGTCTATGTGTGTATTACACATATTGTATATAGTATTAATAATTACACACACACGCACACACACACACACACACACGCACACACTGGGGATGCCAAAAAAATGTATACACATGACTTATATTCATCTTTTGTTATCAGTATATGTTGAGTATCACAACTTTAATACAGTTTTTTCTTTCTTAAAATGTGTATACACTTTTTTGCACTAATATATAATTTTGGGCAGGGAATTTATATACCTAAACCTAAGCCATTAATTTTATTTTCCTGGTCCTTAAGAGTCTGAGATGATAGGAGTGGAGCACATTCCCTGTGTCTGCATGTGTTTCCATATAGCCTAGTTCAGTGACAACTCATTGGCATATTGCACTGTTTGGCATCTTCTGGGTTTTCTACTTTGGGAATACAGGTGTGAACATTAGGGATAAGTAAGATCTTTCTGACAAAAGGAAGCGCATAGAGGGACAAAAGTAACGGTATAATCATGCAGTTTTTTAAGTTTCTGCAAAAAAAGTTATAGAATTTGTTCATGAGCAAATCTGAGCAACTCTAGTGATGCTGGGAAATAAAACACGAGGCTATGAGTGGTGTTACAAGGATGTCATTTTTACAGTGATAGAGACAAGGTTAGTCCTAAGCTAGCAGCTATGGCTGTGAATGTTGCCATGAACTCATTTTTATCCACAGGCCTATGAAAACATTTGGAAGTGGGTTAGTAAAAAACAGGATGATAAGGTGTATTCTATTTCTCTCTTTTTAGGGCCAACTTCAGGAGCTTAGAATTTTGCCTATTTGAGATGAGTATTTCTCGGTATGTCAGTTGTTTTGAAATTGTTACATATATTAATATAATATAAACTTATTATATATATGAACTTATTTATATAATTATGAAATGAAATGTTTTCTTTCTTTAAAATTAACTTTAAAAATTAAATACTTGGTAGAAAAGATGCTTTGAGTAAAGAATCAAAGTGTCTATGCCTGTACCTTTGCAATCCCCTCACCTCCTTAACACATACCATCATGAAGAAGACTATTTCCCTATCTTCTCTTCTACAATCTTCTATCTCTCAGTGATTGTCATCATTCTGGTTCATAATGAGTTGGAATTGAATATGGCAATTGAACGTTTTGATTTATGCTATCTACCATGTTCCCCAAAAATAAGACCTAGCCGGACAATCAGCTCTAATGTAATGCGTCTTTTCGAGCAAAAATGAATATAAGACCCGATTTATATAATATTATGTTATATTACATTATATTACGTTATATTACGTTATGTGACGTTATGTGACGTTATGTGACGTGATATGATGTGATATGACATGATATGACATGACATGATATGATATTATAGACCTGCTTTTATAGTAAAATAAGACTGGGTCTTGCATTAATTTTTGCTCCAAAAGACCTATTAGCGATGATTGTCTGGCTAGGTCTTATTTTTGAGGAAACACGGTACCTTCTTGAACAGATGCATATATTACCTAATACATATTTTTACCTTGAAAAAGTAATTAAAATGAGATTAGCTGGTATTTCAAATGCTTAAATGCAATCAGAAAATAGTTTGACTTTTAAAACGCACTTTACAAAATAGAGAAACAGACTGAATGTCAGGAAATGACTTAATTGTGAGTGGAGAAGATAGCAATGTCAACAAGTCCTGAAAAGCAAGGTTTGTTACAGGTAATCTATAATGTTGTAATCTCAGGAGGTAATCAAGAGCTGACTATAAGAAAGATACATTGGGTCTTGGCAAAGCGCTTGAAAAAAAATCTTTCAGGTGAAGAAAAACAAGTAGACAATTAAATAGGAGGCAAAGAAAACACCTGGTCTTAAAATGCACTCACTTAAATTAAATAGAAAAATATTTAATGTCAATTGAGGAATTGAGGTTGTTGTTTTTTTTTGTGTTTTTTTTTTTGAATAGCAGTTAACAATACACTTGTCTATCAATTTTTTTTTTAAATAGTCTCATATTTACCATATTATAATCCCTCAGCATTAACTGGGACAACAGAACTACTCTAAAAATAATATATATGTTAACAGAACCTAGAAAAAGTATTTACTAAAATGTAACAAAAAAAAAACAGTAAAGAATATCCTTATATTACTTGTATTATATATATCATAACATTACTTATTATATTTATTACATTACTACTGAAGTATGTTTCAAACAGGGCAGTGGTTTGTCATGTACATGAGTATATCAAAACTGAGACCTTTTTAGTGCGTAGAGTATTAGAAGGAACAAATGAGTGTAAGATGAAACACATAGCAGGAAGCCACCTGTATGTCACAAACATCTTTGGGGACTCTAATAATACAATATCTTTCATCTGAGATAATAAAATATTTAACTTTTTCATTTCAGAAGGAAACAAGTGCCCTCTTTTTTTGCTTAGTGGATGTGGAACCCCCAAAAAAATTTGTGACAAGAAAATCCTCAGATTAATTCTGACTGATTTTTGAGTGCTATATCAATATGTTTATATGTAATAAGTGTAGTTTGTAATTTAAGGAGAAACTTTCAGTTTTCAGTTTTTCTCTTTCTATGTTGGGAAATATATGTATTGATAGCTATATCTACCTATATCTATCTATCTATCTATCTCTATCTATCTATCTATCTATCTCGATCTTTATCTATTCTTTATCGATTCTTTATTTATCTTTATTGATTCTGATCTTTATCAATAGAGATAGATAGATAGATAGATAGATAGATAGATAGATAGATAGATATCGTATATCATTTTGGCTTTCAAGTGACATTTTGCGACAGTTCTTATTTACCTGCTTGAACTTTATGGAAAACAACGTGGTTGCTCTGTCTTCCTTGTACCCCTACTGCAAACTCAGATGACGTCAACTAGTCACTTAGGTCTTCTTAGGACTTTGTTTCTGTTCATGATGACTCGACTTTTAAGTTGGAAAAAAATAAGGTTTCCAACAATCTTGTTAATTCAGCACTTTTTTCTCAAATCAGTATAAAATACAGTGATACTTTCTGCCAAAGTAGATTTTTTTTTCCCTGGAAACAAATGGAGCTGACTTTTGTGTAGCAGCGTTTCTATACTTAATTGCTGTATATCAGTTACTGTTTATATAAGCACTGTCACAACACAGGCTGCCACAACTCTGAAAGAAAATGCTGATTCCTTAAAGGGCTCAAATGTATGTTCATGAAAATGTTTTAGTGTATCTTAAAACAAACAATGTCTTTGTTCTCATCAAGAAGTTGAGCGCATTGACCCCCTTTTTACTTTCTCTGTGTCATCCTCTCCACTACTCCACAGGTGCACAGGAAGGATGTATTCTTTCTCTCCTTAGCCTGCTCAACAGCTGCATCATGTGAAATTTACTCTGTTGACCAGTCCCAGTTTTACCTAACACTACTTAAAAAATAATAAATAAATAAATAAATAAATAAATAAATAAATAAATAAATAAATAATAAATGGCTGCTTCTTCACACTTTTTTAAAAAATGCTGTTACAAAGATGACTCATTACCTTGTTGTTGTACTATATTTATTGACAAAACACTTGATTGCTTAATCTCCGATATCTAATAATGTTGATTGTAGGGGAGGAAAATGTTTTCCTCAACGCTTTAGTGTCCCTGGTTGCGTCTAAAAATGAAGCTGGCAAAGACAGATTAACAGGAGAAGAGCATACAGATTTATTTAATATAAGTTTTGAGTGACACAGAAACCTTCATAAGAAAATGAAGACCCAAAGAAACAGTGAAATATAAGCTTTTTTATGCTAGGTTAGATGGAGTGTGGATAGTCATGGAGGAATATGATAGGTCACAGAGCATGAGGTAAGGACAATAAACTGGGAGAAACTGAGCAAGACCTGTTTGTTAGGATTCTCCTTGTTTCTTCATCTTGGGAGGTAAGGACGCTCCTTCCCTTATGGTATAGGGAGGACATCTTTTACATGAGTGTTTTATGATCTATTTCATGGGAGATGGTCAAAGTGACCTTCCGGCTTCTGCTGTTTGCTCAAGTGCCTTCAGCTTACAATGTTCAATATTCCAAGGTGCTATATTTTGGGGTAGTGTGTCCTGAACCCCATCATGATGATTGCTTTCTTTCTGTATCTGCGTTGGACTTCAGTACTCTGCCATTTCATGGTTCTTCTTCCAGGTGGGTATTTTCTCTTGGTGGCTTTCACTGCAATTCCTTGGAAGGTGAGTTGTTGATTACAAACCATCCCTTAAAGCTCCATTCCTTTGCTCCAGCTACCATGGGTGTCCTGCTGATTTTTCAAATACCCACACACCTAAACTGAAACTCTTCTTCCTGCCTCACCAAACTTTTTATGTCCTTTCCCCCTCCCACCCTCTTCCTTCTCTTTCTTCTTCCTTATTTCCTGTTTTAATGAATAACACTGCCATCTGAATAATTGCTGAACATGTAGAGTTCATACTGACTGATGATTTTTAAAAAACTGGATACCATGTTCTATCAATTTATGTTTTAAAATATCTCAAAAAACAGTTTTCTCATGTTTATCATCACTACCAAATTAAAACTGATTTCCTGGCCTCTAATTTTAACCAAGGTTTATAATCCGCAATACTATCAACAGTATGTAGCTTCTATGTCACAAAAGTGCAAATAGCATATTTGTTAAAAATATTTCTGCATTTTCCCATTACTTCAGAGCATCTTCAATATAACCTGCAAAATACCTCATAATTTGGGCCCTTTATATTTTAAACCTCATCCATTCTACCCATTGCTAAATTCAATTGCCTTGAATCCTCATTCTTTGTCATTCATCTTGCATTTTTCAATCGTGCCTTTTATACTCAGAATGCTCTCTTTAATCCACGGTCTCTATTTTAACCATATAAACCTGAACTCATGTTTTCACCTTCCAATCAAGTGTTACAATTTTTTGAACAAGAAAATTCTGATATCCCATTCCCTCCAGAGTAATAGGATAACACACAGTGTACTAGATTTTAAAGTTTCTCTCTCTTGCACTCTCTCTCTCTCAGGAGTTTATTCAGGTCTCATCCTCATTTTTTGTGTATGTTTCCAGTACACGGTAACATAAAACATGTTTAGTAGCATACTTCTTGATTATGTATGTGTGTATTATTAAAGAAAAAATCATTCTGACACTTGTTAAAGAATGGTATGTCAGACTTTATTCAAGGGGACTATCGCGATAGATGTAGGGACCACAGCAACAGGGTTTTGAAATAAGAAAGACATCGGCGCCTACTCCGTATACAACAAAAGAAAGTGGGATCTTATAGCCAGGGTACAAGGGAGGGGTAGAATTTTGGGTAGGACAAAGAGGAAACGTCATGGGTAAGGGGAGATTCTGGCATAACTGATCTAACAGGATTCTTGCTGAAGGCAACTCAGGGTCATCAGACATCAGGTGAAGGATAGTGGAGGATGAGAAACCTGATCAGATATGGAGGATGGTCAGATATCAAGGATGGGTGTTTCCAAATAAACTGACAGTGGAATTCTCACTAAAATTGAACAATGAAGAAAATAATATGGAAGCCCTGAATTTCAGGCCTATTGGGGAAGAGGATTCAGAAGACTCTATTTTGAGTTCAGTCAAGGAGAGAAAAAGTGTTTATATGTAGAGATACATGTCTGTCTCTGTATTTTAAGAATATATATTTTACAAATATATATGCACATTTGTATACATGTGAACACTCATAACTGTATACACATCTCATCAACACACACCCTCATAAGTTTTCTCCTTTAGCGCTGCTTTTTTCTATACTAGCCTCTTTTTGAGGCAATTTGTTTTACATTGTAAAGCTGCCCTTTGTCAATTCAGGCATATGACATCTTTAGCACTCTCCATCGGAAATAGAATTCTGGCTCTGCTTGAGTTACTTAGCCACCCCTGGTACAATCACTGCATCCAAGTATACAGTTGCGCATATTTAGGCCAGCTTGTGTCTCATATGCATCTTTATGGCTCGGAAGGTAGGATCATAGGATTGACAGCTTCCCTGTAATTATACTGAGAAATGGAGAGGCACTTCCTCAAAGAATACAGGGAAGTCAAAACACAGACAATACACTTCATGTATTCATGTGCCAATTTCAGATCTTAGAAATTCATAGATTTGTAAATTCATAGACTTGTTTTACCAAACTCAATAAGTTATTCCCAATTCAGTTTTATGAGGCTACACTACTTTTCCAAAAATAACTTGTGCATTCTGTAAAATATTTAACCAGCTAGCACAGCAGAAATAAAGCTGTATGTCTCACATTCCAGAATCCAAAGTAAGTAAGATATATGAAGGTAGTATCTATTTAGTCATTTAATTAACACATAGAAGCAAGAGAGGTGTCTAAGATTTACATAAAGCACATAGAGTAACTTTGCATAGTTTGTCTAAATTCTTGATGTGTTTCAACATATAATTATTCCCCCATTGTCAAATTATTCCTAAAAGACAATGTGGCATTGAAATGAAGGGTTCAATCACTGTGAATATACAACACCCCCCAATAATCTGCAAAGTATCATACACTTGAAAAATATCACACTCCGCCAAAATAAGCATATAATGCAATACATTTATGTTAAATGTTTTTAAAGACAGAGAAATACTAATCAGATCAATAATATCTGAGCTAAAGAAAAACTAGTTGAATTTAGTAGGATGACTCTGTTAGTTAAAAATGAAAGGACTATTTATTATGTGCCATATTTGAACAGAAAGGCAGGTGGTTTAATTATGAATCTGAACTTCTTGAGTTTGACATTTATCTCCTTGGTGCATAATTTCTTTTTAAAAAAATAACACACAATTTAATACAAAGATGCTAAACTGCATAAACTCACGTACACACAAGATGCCAACTAAGAGCCCAATTCAATTATGGTTAAATTACCAAAAGAGTTAAGCCACAGAGAAAACCTATTATCTTTACACTAAATATGCAAATAATGCACTACACTCATTGAAAGAGGAGAGAATAAAGGCCCCTAGATCAAATGTCTGTCAGAAAATGTCATGCATTTCCATATTCTTATCAAGCTGCCTTGATTTCTTTATCAAATGTAGTAATATTCATTTTGCAGCTATTAATCATCATGGCACAGAATCGTAAAGTAAAAGTTAGGTCATATACATGACCTTGGTTGTTTCTATTCAACTTTCTTCTTAACTGTATGTTTTCTCATAAATGACATTTAAAATACAAAATATGCCTGATAAAATAAGAAGCATAGTATAAAAAGAGTACTCTATGATAAATATTGCAAGCAAGGAAATATGTGTTTTTTGTGTTTTTTTTCTTTTTAAAGTCTATAGATCTATGTAAACCAAGCATATTTATGCCTGAGATTTCTGGTGTTCTTGTCTATGAATTCTAGTACCCAAACATATTAAAACTTTTCTATGTACTAAGACTCAACTTCACATAAACCTCACTTTTTAGTTCTCTTATATTTAAAAAGACAAATAAATATTGTAACAGCTGTGAATCCCACTGGTAATCTATTTTCAGAAAAGTCTCATCATACTGTCCGAGAAGAAAAAAAATTCTAAATATATTGTCACTTAAAAGTTTTCAAAGTACTTTTAATATTTTACCAATATGCTCACTCAGTTCCTAATTATTTTTGGATCCTGCTGAGTAATTTTCTCAGCTTCTTAGTATGGTGATTTGCATTCCTTCTCACATCTGGGTTCTTTCTCTGCTTTTTATTTTATATTATTTGGATTGACATAGGCGCTTCTATTTTCTTTTCTTAAGATAAAACTTTTCTTAAAAATGAAAATTTCTTGCACACTTGTAAGTTGTCTTTAGATGTCTTATGTTCGCATTCTTAAAAATACAGCAGTAAGCATTGCCTTGTTTTTCTTTTCAGAGAAAGCTGACTTTTGGATAGTAAAAATAAAATAAAATAAAATGCATACTCTTTTTTTTTTTTTTTTAAGAGGGAGTGCATGTAATTTATTTTAGATTAGATAGATGGCTCCCATAGATTATCTAATGAAAATTCATGAAATTTATTTATTTTTCTTCTGAAAGCATTTCCAATGAGCTATAAGGCTACCTTTTCCAATATAGTATTAGACTTCTTAATCACTTGACAATGAACTGCAGTGCACTATACCACAAAGGATATCAAACGTACCAAGGTGACAGCTATGATGATGGTGATGAGAATGATGCTCATGCTCTCCACCTTCAAAAGGCTCATAGTTTTTTGTTGTTGTTGTTAGATTTGATATGTAAAATCAATATTAAACAAGATCACTATGCTTCAATGATTCAATTACTAGAAAACTTCACTAGGAATTAAGAATTCTGACCTCATCACTAGCTAAGTGTAGGAAATACTACCTCAAAGTCAATCCCCTATTATTTCTAAACTTATAATTATTTATTAATTTTCTTGAGTATTACATATTTATTATAATTTATTCCTGTTGACTAGGATCTGTATACGGACAAGAGGCACACCTTTTTCATGTCTTTTTTCCAGCAATATCGAATTAGTTCTTAGCATAGAGAGAAAATAAATTTAATGAATGAATGCTGAATAAAACACTGAAACACATGTATATATGGCCATTGAACATCAATATTAAAATAATGTCAATTTCTTAAGTATTTTAAACACAAAGTACAATCTTCCTTTTAGAAAGATTTAGATCCTAAAGCTTTGCATCCTATCTTGGACAAATGTACAAAATATCTGTTTCTCAAGGTTCCCATCTGTATGGAATACTGAAATATAGAACTAAGTATAACTCAATCACTTAAAAAGTTTAAACTTTTATTGTACATATTCAATGCAATAAACCATTTGGAAATAATTCAAAAGGAATTTATAATCAATTATTCACCTCGTCTGATGTTGACATAACCCCAGGATTATAGCATTTGTAATTCTTCGGGTGGAATTATAAATATCACAGAATAAACTTTAAGCAATAAATACATAGAATTATGAGTAGATTTAAGTATCCATGCAAAAACTCATTTTTTTGGTAGTTGCAATTACAATAAAACATATTCTGGTGAGTTATTAAATAAAACAGAAAAAATGTGCTTTCAAATGTGTAAATGAGGACTCTCCATATTAATTAAAGATACATACTGTAAGCCCTAGAACAACCACTATTTTTTAATGATAAGCTAATGATTGGGATAACACAGGATTATAAAAACTGCTGAATAAATACCCATGTAGGATCAAAAAGCCAGAAAAAAAGAACAAAGAACAAAAGGCATTAATAGAATACTACCAAGATGGTAGGTTTGAATCTGAATAAATTATTATTGTATTAAATGTAAAGGTCTAAACTACCTCATTAAAATAAAAGTAGACTGTCTGAATAGATACAAAAGAAAGACCTGACTATATACTTTCTACCAAAACCCAGTTGAATTATAAAGATAAGGATATACTAAAAGTAAACGAATGGAAAAATGTACAGCATGTGCCTGTCAATTTTTTTTTTGAAAATAATATACTTTCTCCATATATTTCCTTGGAACCTTTGTCAAACAAATACAACCAATAGCTAATGTAAGTGCTGGTCGATTTCTGTACTCTATTCAGTTCCATTAACCTCTAAGTCTTTTTTTGTTTATTTGTTTCTTTTACTATATAACTTTATTTTGATAACTTTAAGTCCTGAGATGAGGGAATATAAGTTCTACACTTTTGTTATTATTTTCAAAGTTGTTTTGATAATTAAGTCCCTTCTAGTTCCTTATAAATTTCAAAAAATCCTGCAAAACTTTCATTTTGATTTCAGGAAATCTGTGATTAATTTTAACAATATAGAGGCTTCTAATATTTAAATGTGCTTTGTCTCTCCATTTAATTGAGGATGCTTTAAATTTTCTCCATAATATTTTCTAATTATCAGTGTGCCAAAATTGCATTATTGAAAATGTGTTCTATGTACTTAATATTACTTGATGTGATTTCAAATTTATTTAACACCACCACCAACAAAATTATGCCAGAACATGTATTCTCAACCTAAATACAATGACTACTTGCTAACCTTACAAGACTTAAATAGAAACCAGATTCTTATAACACAAGATGTAATATATCTGGGACATAGTCAAAATTGCCAATCATACTAGAATCAAAGAAATCTCACCTTGAATGAGAAAATGCAATTGATGGACATAAATAGCAAGATGACACAAATGTTGAAATTATTGGGCTAGTATTATAAAGCAGCTATAATAAATAAATTATCCAGGAAGGAATCATAAGTACTCTTGAAACAAATGATAAAAATAGAATATCTCAACAAAGAAATAGAAAATGCAAGGAAGACTCCAAATGAAATTTTAGGACTGAAAAGTACAATAATCAAAATATAAATCTCACTGTATGTCTCATCACAGAGTGAAGCTGATAGGGAAAAGAAAGAGTGAACATGAATTTAGATTAATAGAAATTATCCAATCTGAACCAGAGAGGAAAAATAATATTAAAAAGGGAAACTGAGCCTGGGAACATGTGATACAGTAGCAAAAGATCAGAGATCCAGGAGAAGCAGCAGAATATAGGTAGAAAAAAATATATATATTTGAAGAAACAATGGCTGAAAAGCCCCCAAATTTGGTGAGAGACATAAATTTCCAGATTCAGGAATATTAGAGAACCACAAATAGTGTGAATATAAGAAAATTCTTGCCCAGAGGCATCATAAACAAATTCCTGAAAACTAAAAACAAAGAAAAAATATCCTGTGAGCAATCAGAAAGAAACAATGGAGAACGTATGGGAAATAACAATTTAAATGTCAGTGGATTCTGATATGGATATCAGAAAGAAGTGGCAACATATTCTTCAAGTGTTGAAATGAAATAACTGTGACGACCTAGATTTCTATATCCCCAGTAAAACTATTCTTAATTAGTGAAGGTGAATTAAAGACATTCTTAGATGAAAGAAAACTAAGTTTGACACCAGCATACTTGTCTCTAAAAGAACTGACAAAAAGGACATGATAACAGATTTAAATTGAAACATCGGGAAAGGAAAAAATAACAAGAAATGGATAAATATATCAAACATATATAAAGAGAATATGCTTTCCTCTTGAGTTTTAAATTGTATTTTCCTGTTGAAAGTAAAACTGATACACATGGATACTTGGCTGAATGTATCTTAAGGGTGTTTTGTTGAGTGAAAAAAGTCAATTGCAAAAGGTTAGATAATATATAATTTTATTGATGTGATGTACTCTAAGTAACAGTAATATAGTCATGGAAAATAATCCAATAGTTGCCATGAGTTAGGTTTGAATTTAGAATATAACTATTAAGGTATAACACAAAATGATTTCTTTGTGATTATGGAACAGTTTTGATTGTGCTGATGGCTACATGAAATTATACATTTCATGTGAAAAATTTCATAAAACTGTACTCAAAAAAACAAAAAAGAACTACAAGTAAAAACTGGTGAAATACAAGAATCCAGACATAGTTTTCTCAGTTAATCTGTTTGACAGTGTCAATTTCCTGTTGTTGACAATGTACTATGACTAGTATGCAAGATGTGATCACTGGGGTGCTGGAGTAAGAGTCCATGGGAAATCTGTACATGACTGTTGCAAATTTGAGCACAACAAATCGTTTGAAAATAAAATGATTAAAAATGGATCAGTATGTATATCTTCCTCTTATTTTCTGATAGATTTTTTTATGGTGCATTAGTATTATTTCTTGCTTAAATGTTCAGTAATGTTCACCAGTGAAGTAAGTCATCTGAATCTGGGTTGCTTGTGGGTAAGGTAGGGAAAGGCATCACCTTGGTGCTATATCATCCTCTCAGGAAATAGAGACACTGCCATTTGCAGTCCTAAATGGAATGGGACAAAATTAATTGAGTGGTAGGAATGGTGGCAGTCTACAGATTCTGGAAGATAAATAGTTTCTTTCTTGTCTTCCGGTTTCTATGCATCACCCCAAATTCAAATGGATTTTTTCTTCATCTCCACTTGATTTTAGTTAGTATCTTTCCAACATCAGTACTAAGTGAGTGGCCAAGAGATGGAGCACCAGAAACTCTTAAATGGCATATAGCATCTCATACCTTGGATTTGGGGCACCTAGATTTGGGGCACTTAGATTTGCCTATACTTTTTGAAATCCCACTTGAACTTATTAATGTTTATTAACTACTGTGCTTTCAAAAGTGCACATATTTATAGTTTCTAGGTTCAAGAAAAGGGAGTCATATACCTGTTATTCTTTTTTGAATTAACTTATTCTGATCAACATTCTATTTCGTAACATAGCACGGAAACAAGATAAATTTAAGCTATGGGTTGGGAAAGAACATAGTTGACAATGTATTACATAATAAAAGTATCAATGTACATTTAGTAATAATTTAAAATTACTTTAAAATAACTTATTTATTAACTAACATATGATTTATTTACAAAATAGATAAAAATAATTAGTATTCAAAAGACTCAGAACCAGAACAGTACATTTAATTGAAGAATATTTCTCCATTGTCTTCATGATTCTGGCTAGTGATGACTACAATTTACCCTGAGTAAATATTGTAAATAAACTCATTTTTCTCTTTTGGTAATCAACTTTATTTTTTCTGTCATATTACTTTTCAGATTTTAATATTAGCTATAATGCTGACATTATCACTACTAACTTCCTTTTATTAATTAATAAAAGAAACCTGTTGTTTCAAATCAGAATACTAACGGAAACATTATTTGCATATGCATAGTAAAGGAGTGATTAGGTTAATCAAAATTCTCTGATTATGAGGATACTTCCTAATGTCAATCTCTGATAATTACTTTCAAACCACCATATTACATATTTTAATTGAAAATACCATTGCCTGTGCTTTCTCAACTGCTTCACTTCCTATGAGTAAATGACTATGCTTGCTGCTTTAGAGTTTATGAAAATATCCTAGATTATTCATGCCTACAACCAATGACTCTATATTTGAGTATTTGCTATAAGCCTCAATTGCTTACTTTTGTGATCAAGGGAATGCTGCTATTCATTAGTTGGAAGACCTAAAAAGAAAAAGAAAAAGCTATATATTTCATCTAATTTTTAAGGAAAAAAAAAAAATTCAAAAGCCCTGGAAATCTTCTTATATGCGCAAAGAACACTGTGTATAGTGAGACATAATTATCTCCATTTCAGATCTTAGACAAAACTGTCAGACAATGAAAATGAATATTCCTTAGTTAAATATCTGCCTATTTTTAAAGTTCTGATCATGGTATGGAATCAGTGTACAATATATAATGCTTTTTATTTAAAAATAATGTTGTGCTTATACTAATATCCCTATACCTCCATTACTCCCAAAGTGTCTTACTTTGGTGAGAAAAGTAGAAGCTGTCAAACTGGATCTTATTCATCATCACACATCAAATCATGAACCTATGCATTTGTAATGGATAATAACTCCATTTTCTATTTTTTCAAATGATGGAGTTCCACAACTATTATGGTCTTACTCTTATTATAACCCATTCATCAAATTGATTTCTGGTCCTCTTACCCTATACCCTTTGTAAGAACTTAACTCCAACATTCAGATCCCTCACTAACTTACATCACCCATAACCCGTTTTCATGGGAGAATTCCTATTAGCATATGAACATGCTCCAGAAGTTCCCAAACAAGGAAGCAAACAAACACCCCCCACACACACACACATGCACTAGCTACCACTCTGTTTCTGTCTTCATTATTAACAAGGAAAAAACAATGCTCTTTCCACTTCCTCAGTTGTCTTGGATTCTTTTAGGTTAAATAAATTAGATATATGTTTATTAAAATTAAATGCATTTCTCAAAAATTCCTTTTCCAGCCTAAATACATTAACATATATAGAAATCAATTATAATTATAAAGTTATAATAATTTTTTAAAAAGACAACGGAACAAAGTATTCAAGTCACCATTTTCAGAAAGATAATAGAAAATTAAAGCTGCACTTTTCAATAAATAACTTGCTTGGTAGAAATAACCTTTATTTTTCTTTCTTTCTTTCTTTTTTCAAATTAAAGTTTATTGGGGTGACAATTGTTAGTAAAGTTACATAGATTTCAGCAGTACCTCTATATCTCACATTATGTGTTTACCACCCAGAGTCATTTCTCCTTTTATCACCATATATTTGACCCTGTTTACCCTCTTCCAGAAACCCCTACCCCCTTACCCTCAGGTAACTACCAAACTATTGTCTATTAGTTTTTATTTCTTCATTTGTTTGTCTTGATCTTTTTTGTTTTCAATTTTATATACCACATGTCAGTGAAATCATATGGTTCTCCACTTTTTCTGTCTGACTTACTTGGCTTAGCATTATAACCTCAAGATCCATCCAAGTTGTGGCAAATGACACTATTTCATCTTTTCTTATGACTGAATAGTATTTCATTGCATATGTATACCATAACTTCTTTATCCAATCATCTTATTGAAAGACACTTTGATGTTTCCATGTCTTGGCCACCATAAATAAAGCTGCAATGAACACTGAAACACATGTCTTTATGGATAAATGTTTTCAGATTTTCTGGGTATATACCCAGGAGGGGGATTGCTGGGTCATATGGTAATTCTATTCTTAATTTTTTGAGGAACCTCCACACTGCTTCACAGCAGCTACACCAATCTACATTCTCACCAACAGTGTATGAGGGATCCTTTTTCTCCACAGCCTCTCTGATAGTTGTTACTATTTGTCTTGTTGATGACAGCCATTCTAACTGGAATGAGGTGATACCTCATTGTGGTTTTTATTTGCATTTCTCTGATGATTCGTGATGTTGAACATTTTTTCATATGTATATTGTCCATTTAGTGATTAGTGATGTTGAACATTTTTTCATATGTCTATTTGCCATTTGAATGTCCTCTTTGGAGAAATGTCTGTTCAGGTCCTCTGCGCATTTGTTAATTGGATTTTTTTTTTGGTTGTTGTTGAGTTGTATGAGTTCCTTATATATTTTGGATATTGGCCCCTTATCGGAGGCGTTGCTTGCAAAAATCTTTTCAAATTTGGCCGGTTGCCTCGTTATTTTGTCGATGGTTTCTTTTGTTGTGAAGGTTTTCACTTTGATATAGTCCAATTCATTTATTTCAGCTTTTACTTCCCTTGCTTTTGGAGGCAAATTCTTTGAACCCAAGGTCCATACGTTTAGTACCTATGTTTTCTTCTATGCAGTTTATTGTTTCAGGTCTTATACCTAGGTTTTGATCAACTTTGAATTAATTGCAGTCCAGTTTCATTCTTTTGCACATGGCTTCCCAATTCTACCAGCACCATTTATTGAAGAGGCTGTTTTTCCTCCATTGTATGTTTTTGGCTTCTTTGTCAAAATAATAATAATAATAATAATAATAACAACAACAACAACAATAACAACAATAATAACCTTTAAAATTAATTAATTTGTTTGAGGTATAAAACCCAGAGATGTTTGAAAATTGTTAAAATGTGGCAAATACCAAGCATAAAAGCTACATTCTGATAGCTCTTTCTCAAGTTACTATTATTAACTTGAAAATCAAAAGAAATGCTTGTTTAATAACTTTAAATTAATGTTTTAAATCACATTTATAATTTCAAACATACCTTTACATTAGAATTTTATATCTCTCGTAATGCATTCATTTTACAAATACTTTCTCACATTGACAATAGGAGAAAAATGATAGAATCACTTCAAAATGAAATATACTTCTGGACTGTTTCCATTGCAATCACATATAACCCGGCGCTGTACTTTTTTTATTCTTATATGTACTATAATACTTTTTTTTCAAGAAAATTAGACAGAAAAGTTACGAGGCATGAAACCCTTCTAAAGGTAGAACCATGAAAACAGTCCTGAAATAAAGATAGAAATAATACTTGGTGGATAAACGCCCCAGCTTCCTCACATGGCAGGTGGGAAATCTCTGAGGAAAGTCCTACACTGTCTGCCAGATGTCTCCACTAGTAGTTACAACTACTCATTGATGCAATATGTACTGCCTTTCTTCTTTTCAGTGGTCACTTCCCATTGCCCAACATTCTTTGCAGGAATTACCTCCCAAACAGAATACTTGCACCCAACTTTTGTTTTTGCTCAGAAAGTAGAAAGCCACAAGAGAACATCGCTCCTACCTTAAAACAAGAAAACAATAAAATCACTAGAATCCTAACTATTCTCAAGTCCATCAGAGAGTTGAGGTTGTAAGGTTACCAAGTGAACAAGAGTGGCAAGCCTCTCTCCAAGGAGAGAAAAGAGAGGACATGACAAAAAGAGGCAACCATCCGAAAAGTCTGAAACAAAGCAACTGAAATCTAACAAATTCTTAAATGCCAAATGTTGAACAGTGTGACAGTTCAAAATTCCTGTGTCCTAGGTACAAATGGAGTTCACTCACTGGCGAAGTCTCTTGCACTTGTCTCATGTGATAGATTAAGGGCAGGGCAGTGCAGAGAGCTGGGAGAGCACCGTCAGGTGGACAGTGGCACAAACCCTGACCATTGGCTTCATTGATTAATTGATGGATCTATAATTTATGTAGCAAAACATGCTCTAAGTGGACACACTGTAGTAATAGGAAAAAATTTATCCCATTATTATCAGTTTTCATTTAGGTAGATATTTTGTATTAAAAGTTGATTTTTATTCCATATTTGGAATCCATGTCAAAATTTGTCTTAAAGTTCAAATTTAAGGTCATCGTCCGTATTGGGTGGGAATATGCAACATTCATTTTTAAAAAAAAACGTCCATTGGGAAAGAGAATCTAGAATGTAGAAGCTGATTTTTATCCCCAAATTTAGAAATTCTTCTGCTATAAATAAAATGCAGTTGGACTCAGAAAATTCACATTATTTATACATGTCATTATGTGAAACACTAGAGAAGTATCTACAAAGTAGAATAGATCATACGCTTCATACAAAACCTCAACGCTGCCCTATGGCAGCAATGAGAACTTCATTGTCACCTTGTTTACAATTCACTTGGCATCTATTCACCAATCGTCTTAACTGTTTTTGTTTTATCAGTACAGATTGTTTTCCAGAGATTATTAAACATAATAAAGAATGAATGATTTCATATGTATTATTTTTAAATAGTAATAAGTGGATTTTAGTCAGGAAGTTTAAAATTCGACATGGCAATATATAATGATAATAAAAACATATTGTTATATGGTTCATTTTGTTATGCCACATATGTAACTGCCACAAGAATAATGCTTAGTATGTCTGTTTCTGAGGCAAAACTATAATATACTCAGGAAATCTTAATTGTGATTGGGAGAAGAAACTATATGAAAAGTTCAGATCTGGGCAGGAGCTTCACTATTTTAAATTCAGAACAGATATCTGTGAGATTTATATTTAATAACAGTACATAACAAAGTCTCGTACATTACTTACATGGTTTTAGGCATCCAGAGACCTACTTTTGACAAATCCCTTAGAAAATGCATTTTTGAAATAACATTGTGTCCTCCAAAAAACCCTGTAGTCCCTTGGCTGATACATTCTTTGGACATCTATCTTTCAGGCCCTCCCACACAATCTAAAGCATATAAGTTCTACTTAAAAAAAAAAAAAAAAAAAAAGTCAATACCTACTAATTGCTTCCTGAGTAGGTTTTGGCATTATTTCATTGAAAGGTATAATTTAGCAAACAGATTTAGCAAGCAGCAGATAAAACAATTAGTACAAATATCTTTTGTGAAAGAAGTGGCTGGCAGTACTCCCGCAGTGAAGGCTGAATTTGTAATTTAGAAAACAGATTTAGCAAATGGCAGATACAACAATTAGTCTAAAAATCTTTTTTTGTGAGAGAAATAGTTCACAGTATAAGAAAAGAGAAGACACATTTGCATAAAATGATATGTCAATTTCACTGAAAAGAAAATAATTTTCCATCTCTACCTCTTAGCCTTTTCTTTTTCTTATGATTTTATTTTTTCTTATATATCACAGATGGTCAAGACAGTAAGTTCTTTCAAAAGTCATGACATAGCAATATTGTCTCATGTAGTAGAACCACTAAATTTTTAATGACTAAAACTACCATGAACATCTATGTGAATATAGAAGGAAATGAGCCACTTTCTTTTTTCCCTAATGGGTCAATGCTTCCTTGGTCATAGATTTCACATCACAAATAGAATCACATATTAGTTAGTCACAGTGAAAACGTTTGGGAATCCAAATAAATGTGGACTTACAATAAGAGTAGCTATCTGGGATAGCATTCATTTTTAGGGTTCTAATTGAGAAGCAAAGAAAGCGTTACAGTAATACAAATGGGCTACAGAATTCACAGTGAAGTTCATTGGATTGGATTGCATTAATTTCAAATTTCTTCCCCTTACTTAGGAAAGAATGTTAGTGGTGTGAATTCTGGATCCTCAGAAATAGAACCCAGTGCAGGTCATAGTTTGCACTGCTAATAAGGGTCCCCTGCCAAACACCAATAAGATTTATTGAAGTATGAGGCGCTGCTCAGGGAAGGAAGGGGTTACTTGTTCAGCTTGAGCAGCTCTATGTAAAGTGATAAATCTTTTAGAACCCATGACATCTCTTCACATTTACAGTTTTGAAGTCCTTGGATATTATGCTGTATTAAACAACTCACTGATTTCATAGATCTTATGTCAGAAACTCATGTATAAAACTACTTTGTTTTATTTTGATGTGCCCATTGCCAATAACCAACCATTCTTGTTCTGACCATAATATTTAAACAACAAACCCTTGTGGGTGATGCTGCAACTCTATATTCTTATCTTACTCCAGCTCACAGACAATAGAAAAGAGTTCATGGACCCAGACTGTTTATAAAATATGTTCTACACATGCACTTACAAATAATTTTCATTCATGTAACTGCAATCGAAATCTACTCAACTTACTCAATTAAAAATATCCCTTGTACAAAAAATGCCTTTCACATTCTTATCATTTTTCAAGTTCCATTTGTTACTCAGGCTTACTCTAGCATTTACTTTGTGTTGTTCAGTGTTGCTGTTTATATGTTGTTTATGAACATATTTCTTCTTTATAATACCTATGGGAAAGGAGTTTCTCAAAGGAGAGGTTGGCAAAATTTTCTCTACATGTCTTTGCAGACAATGTAGTCTGTGTTGAGACTACTCAATTCTGTTACTGTGGTGTGAAGGGCATCTTGGACAATAGGTAAACAAATGGGTATGATTGTGTACCAATAAAACTTTATTTACAAAAACAGGCGGCAGACATGAATTCACTCACAGTAGCCATACTTAGTCAACCTGTGCTTTAGGAAATCATTAATTAGTGTTAAGTTGTGTACATTCACTCATACTGTAGTCACTCTGGAAAAAGCTTCACTGACCATGTACTTAGGAAATTATTTACTGTAGGGCAACTCTATGAAATATGAATTTGGTTTTTAATAACAATATATCTCCCAAAAATTGTCTTTGAATTTTGTGAAAAGTGTTCCAAGCCTTCCTGTATTATGTGATAATGGAATAAATAATTTTATTTAAAACAATTGATATATAAAAAAAAAAGTTTATAATATATCAGATGATAGAATCGTATATTGAATGATATTTATATATAACATTATTTCAAATTGCTATAATTTTTAATGATTACTATATAGGCACAATCATTAAAACTTTGAAATAGAGAAATTGGAAGTGAAAGATTATAAAAATTCATTAATCCACACTCCATATTCCACAGAAAGGAAACACACCAACAATGCTATATATTTCATAGTTCTAGGAAATACAAGGTTGAGATCTGATTTAATTGAGTCCCTATTATTATTTTATTCTTTTTTAAATTGCTGTTTTCATCCAGAATATTGGTCAATTTTTGATGTGGCACGGATTTTATCAATCAACAGTTTACATGATCAAAGATGCTACTTATAGAATTGACCTAGTAGTAAAGTTATTTTTTATCTTAAATGTTAAAAACAGTAGCTCACATAAGCATTGTTTGTAGAATTAATGATGATTAAATAGTGATAAGCATATACTGAATTCATACAACTTAAACTACTATATATGATTGTGGGTTTTCTTTGTTAGTAAGACATAATAAACTGAAATAGATTCTAATATAGTAAAATAATCCTACAGTAGCCTGTTAATTATTTATAAAGTGTTTTGAATTTGGGTGTTTATTATAATCAACATATTATATAATATATAATTATAAAATGTAATATAATAATATTATTGAGTATATTCCTTATGCTATACCATACATCCCCATAACTACTTTGTAACAAGAAATTTGTACTTCTTAATCTCTTCCCCTTTTACACCTATTCCCAACCACAGTCCCATCTGTCAACTGTCAAAATGTTCTCTGTATCTAGGAGCTTGTTTCTGTTTTGTTTGTTATTTTTTTCTTTAGATTCCATAAATAAGCAAAATCACATTGTATCTATCATTCACTGTCTGACCTACTCCACTTAGCACAATAGCCTCCAGGTCTATCCATGTTGTTACAGATGGCAAGAACCCATTCCCTTCCTTGGCTGAGCAATATTCTATTGTATATATAAACCACCTCCTCTTTTTTCCGTTTGTTTGTTTGAGGGATTATATGATATATGTAGGTAAATTGTTGGCCAATAGATTCTCTTTTTTTAGATTTTTTTTAAATTAGTTTCATAAAGAGGAATGAAATCTTACCATTTGCAATGATATGGATGGATCTAGAGAACATTATGCTTAGTGAAATAAGTCAAATGGAGAAGGACCAATACCTATGATTTCACTTATCTGTGGAATCTAAAGAATAGAATAAATGTACAAACTAATCAGAAACAATCTCAAAGATATAGAGAAGAAACTGATGGTTGCTAGAGGGAGGTGGGGATGAGGCAGAAGGTGAGGGGATTAGAAAGCACAATCGGTAACCACAAGATTGCCACGGGAATGTGAAACACAGTTTGGGGAATATAATCAATAATGTTTTAAAGATTTTGTAGGGTATCCAATGGACACTTGTCCTATTAGGGAGACCACTTCATGGATGGTGTAAGTGCCTGGCCACTGCAGTGTACACCTGAATCTGAAAAATAATGAATGTCAACTATAATTTTATATGCCTACTCTTTATTCATCCAAAAATAGATATCCAGACTGCCTCCACATCTTGGCCATTGTAAACAATGCTGTAATGGACATATACCATGTTTCCCCAAAAATAAGTCCTAGCCGGACAATCAGCTTTAATGCGTCTTTTGGAGCAAAAATTAATATAAGACGTGGTGTTATGTTATGTTATGTTATGTTATGTTATGTTATGTTATGTTATGTTATGTTATGTTATACCTGCTCTTATATTATAGTAAAATAAGACTGGTCTTATATTAATTTTTGCTTCAAAAGACGCATTAGAGCTGATGGTCCGGCTAGGTCTTATTTCCGGGGAATCATGGTAAATGCACACCTCCCCTCAAAGTAGTGTTTGGGGTTTCTTTGGATAATAACCCAAAAGTGGGATTATTGGGTATTTTTGTGTCACTTGTTATAGCCTTTGTTTTAAAGTTTATTTTGTCTGGTATAAGTATTACTACCTCAGCTTTTTCTGTTTCTTTATTTTCCGTTTCTATTTTCACAAAATACATTTTTCTCCTCCCTTTACTTTCTATCTGTGTGTCTTTCCATCTGAAGTGAGTCTCTTGTAGGTAGCATATGCAAGGGTCTAGTTTTCTTATCCATTCATCTCCACCTATCTATCTTTTGATTGGAGCATTTAACCTATTTATAATTAAAATGATTTTCGATCAATATATAGTTCTTGCCTTTTTATTATTCATACTTTTGATTTTTTTGTTTGTTTGTTTTAAAGAAGTCCCCCTAACATTCCTTGTAATACAAGTTTGGTGGTGAAGAACTCTAACTTTTTTTTTGTCTGGGAAGCTCTTTATCTGTTTTTCGGTTCTAAATGATAGATTTGCTGGGTAGAGTAATCTTGGTTTCAAGTTCTTACTTTTCATCACTTTGAATATTTTGTGCCAATCCCTTCTGACCTTCAAAGTCTCTGTTGAGAAATTAGCTGACATTCTTATGGGAACTCCCTTGTAGGTAACTAACTGCTTTTCTCTTGCTCCTTTTAAGATTCTCTCTTTGTCTTTAACCTTTGGCATTTTAATTATGATGTGTCTTGGTGTGGGCCTCTTTGGGCTCATCTTGTTTGGAAAACTCTGTGCTTCCAGGGCTTGTGTATCTATTTCCTTCACCAAATTAGGGAAGTTTTCTGTTATTATTTCTTCAGCTAGGTTTTCAATTCCCTGCTCTCTCTCTTCTCCTCCTGATACCCCTATAATGTGAATGTTGGTATGCTTGATGTTGTCACAGAGGCCCCATAAACTCTCCTCCTTTTTTTGTCCCTTTGGAATCTTTTCTTTTTGCTGTTCTGATTAATGGTTTTATGCTACCTTGTCTTCTAAGTCACTGAGTCAACCCTTTGCTTCAACTAATCTACTGTTGATTCCCTCTAATGTATTCTTAATTTCAGTTATTGTACTCTTTATTACTGACTTTTAAAAAATGTTTTCTACCTCCATTTTTATGTTTCTTATCATTTTGTTGATGTTCTTCCTGAGATCATTGAGCATTCTTATAACCAGTGTTTGGGCTCTGCATCTAATAGATTGTCTCCATTTCATTTAGTTCTGTTTCTGGAGCTTTGTTCTGTTCTTTTATTTGGGACCTGTTGTTTTTTCTCCCCATTTTGGCTGCCTTCCTGTGTTTGTTTCTGTGTATTAAGTAAGGCTGCTATGCCTCCTGGTCTTAGTAGAGTGGCCTTATGTAGTAGGTGTCCCTTGGGACCCAGTGGTGTACTCTCCATGGTCACCAGAGCCAGGTGCTCCAGATGTGACCTCCTGTTGTAGTTGAGCCTTCATTGCTATTTGCATGTCAATGGGAAGGATTAACCGTCAGGCTGATAGGTTGTGAGTACTGGCTGTGACTACAGTTGAGAAGTTATGGTGCAGGAGTTGATACTACAGAGCAAGGTACACTTTAGCATGGCCTGCTTATTCTGCTCTTTCGGTGTGTCATCTTTGGATGTGACCAGGTGATGCTCTGGTCACTGGGGCTGCCAGACCCAGGGCCCCTGGGAGGGGACCCACTGCAGGCCAAGTTCAGTCACAGTCTGTGCTCTTCCCAAGGGTCATCTGACATTAGCCACAAAGCAATCCTGAGATGACTGCCACCCATATTGTGGTTGAAGTTGCCTTGAGAGGCCAAGCCACAAACCAAGGCTAGCTTTTACTAATTCTGGGTTTAGGACTGCCTAACCTGTGGTATCGGATATGCCAAAGCCAGATGATGCTTGTTTGGATTTTGTGAACTTTTGAGAGATTTTAGAGAAAGTCCACAGCATGAGCCAAGACAGGCCATTTATATGGAGAAGACACTGGAAGCAGCTTTGGTGTGCCTGAAAGTTAGGTGGGGTGGTATTTGAGGGAATAAGTGGTGTGGGACAGATGAAAGGTGATAGCCAGTTTGATGGAGACTCAGATATGACCACTGCCTGCATCTGCACACAGGGAGGGTTCAACAAAGAAACAATGACTTCTGCCAACTCCTCTATCCAGAAAGTCCCTGGTGTCTTTGGAATCACTGCCCTAACAGTGGAGCTCAGCGTCAGTGAATCCATCAGCAAGTAAATCTGTGTGTGGGCCCTTTAAGAAGAGAGCAGAGGACTCCAGCTACCTTCTGGCTCACTCAGCCAGTCTCCACTGGTTTTCTCAGCTAGAAGTTATGGGGACATGTCTCCCAGCACTGGAAACCTGAGTTAGGGTGCTTGGTGGGAGGTTTGATGCCCTGCCTTCCTGGGGGGACTTCTGCAGCCAAGATAGCCCTCCTAATTGTTAATGGTCACACATGGTTGTGGCAACAACTCTTTCAGCATCTCTGCTCCTCCTACTAGTCTTGAGGTGGCTTCTTCTGTATGTCTGTAGCTTTAGGGCTTGTGTTCAATGAGACTTCAGGCAATTCTCAATACTGGTTGTTCTGTGGTTTAGCTGTGATTGATGTGGTCCTGAAAGAGGTGAGTACCACATTTACCTAATCTGCCATCTTGACTGGAAATGACAAAAAAACAACCACTTTCAAATTTACTTAGAATAAATTCCCTTGATCAAAAGAAGTATACTTTTCAAATGACCAGAATTACAGTGCCTCGATAATATTAGCAATAGTGAGAACAATTAATGGATGTATCTATTCTTTTTTCTTGATAATAATTGCTCCATTTCTGCAAATCCAAAGTCAAAACACTTTCTCTTTACTATTCTCATATTTATAGCATTTGTTTTTTTCTTATTTTCTTATGTGTATTTTATCTTTACTGCTGAAATCAAAGATCTCAGAGATCAGAATCCATATATTATTACATTTAGATCTATACCTCATCAATATGTTTATTTAATTATTTCAACAGTTACTAACTTTGGCAAGATAAATAATGCTCTCCAAATATGTTCACAGCTTAATCCCCAGAACTAGTGAATATATCACTTTACTTGGCAAAGGGACTTTGCAGATACGATTAAGGATATTTGAGATGAAGATAATTCTTGGATTATCAACATGGGCTCACCATAACAAAAGGGTCCCTAAAAGATGGAAGAAGGTGGGTCAGAGTCAGAGACAGGTGTGAAGATTATATCCTGTTTACTTTGAAGATGGAAAATGGAACCACAAGCTAAGGAATGCAAGCAGCAATTAGAGGCTAGAAAAGGCAAGGAAAACAAATCTCCCCTAGAGTCTCTAGAAGGAATGTACCTTGATTTTAGGACTTCTGACCTCCAGAACTATAGGATAATACACTGTCATTTTAAGCTATTATCCACTTCCTTTGTGATAATTTGTTACAACAGCTGTAAAAAATAATGCATTAACTTTATTTAATTTGTATATCTTTAGAAAATGACATACATTAGAATATAGGTAATATATGCTAGACAAAGACGTGAGACAGAAGAAAAAGTTATGACAGAGAATAAGCCATGGATAAAGGTAAATGGCCACATTGAAGTAAACTCAAGTTGATTATCTCCTTGGAACAAGTGGTACATGGAGAGAGAATAGAATTTGAGTTAGAAAGTTAGAAAGATACAAGATTATTCACCATATGCACTAATAGGGAAGTTTAAAGTTTACTCTGAAAGCTATTGAGGGTGTTTGGAAATATTTATGATCAATTAATACAAAAGCAAAGCAGAAACAAGTAGAAAGCTTAAATGAGCCCTAATTAAAATGATGATGTCACCATTTTTGAAGTCGTTAGAGTGAGGGATTCTATGAGATTAAATAAATTTAAGAGACGTATGAAGCACAATGTGTGTAATTTATTAGAATCCTAATTCAAATAAACTGTAAAACAGGACAATTATGAGACAATTGGAAATCTGAACACTTACAGTATATTTGATGGAATTAAAGTTATCGAATTAAACATATCTTTCCATTAAAATAAAAAAGAAAATCTAGTTTAAATAGAAATTTGTGATAGTATTGCGTGAAATATAAAAATTTAAATATGATAGTTATGCAAGAAATGTGTATGGAAAATGAAAAATCTATTTGTCCTTAAAGAAAGTTACAGAAGTTATAAAAGTGTTGTGTGTTGTTATGTTGCCAGCAGACCTACCAGATAATCCATCAAGTAACAGAGCCCTTCAATAACCAAGAATTCTTGACACTGCATGTCCATCTATCATGAGATATCATAGTCTCTCTCTGTTATAACTAACAACTGAATTCTCACTCTACTTCCCAACCTTCACTTTATTCATTCCTTATGCAAAAACTGTTGTATCAAAAAGTAATTAAATACCTGGTAATTGCATTTAGCTGTGCCCAACAGGAGCCCTTTGTATTTATTAACAGAAATGTTGTATGTAAAAACAATGGAAGTAAGTTTTGCTTGTTTCCCATTTTAGATGAGACTGATGAGTTGGTATGATGTGGAAAAGAAATAGGATTAACTTTACCCTTAGCTCAGTGAGGATTCCGATCTCATCCATAATTTGTTCAACCTCCTGATCTGTCACACTAAAAGTCAACTCACAGGTGGGAAATGGGCAATATTTTATTATCACTCTGTATTTAATATTTTCATTAGGGGATTCAGAATATGCCTTTAAAATGGCACATAATGGTAGAACTGTGTCGTTTGATTTAAGCAAACAATCAATGAAATGATTATAAAAATGACTGAATGAATTCACTCAATTATGAAGAAAACAGTTATTTGTTAGTCTAATATCTAAACAGGTATTATGTCTTGAATTGTGATAGACTAATGAAAGATAAATATTGCTGGAATATTTAAGAAGTAAGAGGGAATACAAATAAAGCGTGCCTTAAAAAAAAATAAAAAGGAAAGAAAGGAAGGAAGGAAGGAAGGAAGGAAGGAAGGAAGGAAGGAAGGAAGGAAGGAAGGAAAGAAGGAAAGAAGGAAAGAAGGAAAGAAGGAAAGAAGGAAGGAAGGAAGGAAGAAAATGCCTGCATGGAAATGTGAAACCATAAAGTTTTCAGAGTCAATAAAAATGTTTTGCTTAACTGAGTTATAACGTTGGATCCTCCAGAAATTTCTATAGCAGTCAAACTCAGGTGAAATGAATAAGTTTAGCAACATGACCCATTATTTCTGAAAATCCTCTATTTTCTGCAGTTAATGGATTCTTTACATTTCATTAATAAAATATTTTCGATGGGAATTTCGAACATATTTAGACATTTTTGGACTAGTAATGATCAAAATTATAATCAGTTTACTAAATTGTTAAATTGCTTATTTTTTTTTCTATTTCCTTCTCTGCCACTAATGCAGTCTTTTTTCTATTTTCAGATGTATATTTTTAATTTTTTAAATTATTGTTGGCATACAATATTATATTATATTATATTATATTATATTATATTATATTATATTATTTCAGGTATACAATACAGTGATTATATATTTATATAATTTATGAAGTGATCACCCTGATGACTCTAGTGCCAGTCTGACACCATACATAATTATTACAATATATTGACTATATTCCCCATGCTGCACTTTATATCCCTGTGACTGTTTTTATAACTTGCAATTTGTACTTCTTAATCCATTCCTCTTTTTCACCCATCCCCTTAACTCTCCTCCCATCTGGCAACCATCAAAATTTTATATGTATCTAGGAATTTATTTCTGTTTTGTTTGTTTATTCATTTTGTTTTTTAGATTCCACATGTAAGTGAAATCATATGGTATTTGTCTTTCTCTATCTATCTTATTTCACTTAGCATCATACCCTTTAGGTCCATCCATGTTGTCGAAATGGTGAGATTTCATTTTTTATGGTCAAGTAATATTCCATTGTATATAACTACCACATCTTCTTTATCCAATTATAGATTGATGGACACATAGTTTGCTTCTATATCTTGGCTATTGTAAATAATGCTACGAAGAACATAGAGGTGGACATGTCTTTTCCAATTAGGTTTTTGTGTTTCTTTGAATAAATAACCTAGAAGTGGAATTGTTGGGCCTTATGGTAATTCTATTTTTTTTTTTTTTAATTTTTGAGGAAGTGCCATACCATTTTCCATAGTGGCTATGCCAATTTACAATCCCACATTGCACGAATGTTCCCTTTTCTCCATATCCTTGCCAATAACACTTGTTTGTTGATTTATTGATGACACATGTGATATGATATCTTATTGTGGTTTTGTTTTGCATTTCTCTGATAATTAGTGACATTGAGCGTCTGTTCATATGCTTATTGGCCCTCTATATGTCCTCTTTGAAGAAATGTCTATTCAGGTCCTCTGCCCATTTTTTAATCAATTGTTTGTTTGTTTGTTTTTTGGTGTTAAGTTGTTTGAGTTCCTTATCAAATGTATCAATGGCAAATTTCTTCTCCCATTTAGTAGGTTGTTCTTTTTTTTTTTCCTTTGCTATGCAAAACTCTTTAATTTGATGTAGTCCCATTTGTTTGTTTTTTTCTTTTGTTTCCCTTTCCCAAGGAGATATATCCAAAAAAAACAAAAATATCACTAAGAGTAATGTCAAAGAATTCACTGCCTGTTTTGTTCTAGGAATTTTATGATTTCTGGTCTTACATTTAAGTCTTTAATACATTTTGAGTTTATTCTTGCTTATGTTATAAGGTGATCCAATTTCATTTTTTTCATGAATCCATCCAGTTTTCCCAGAACCATTTATTAAATAGACTGTCTTAACCCTAATGTAAGTTCTTGCTTCCTTCATCATTGATTAAATTACCATACAAGCATACATTTATTTCTCAGATCTCTATTCTATTCCAATGATCTATGTATCTGTTTTTATGCCAATACCGTGCTGTTTTCATAACTATGGTCTTGTAATGTAATTTGATATCAGATAGTCTAATACTTTCACTTTGCTCTTCTTTTTGATGATTACTCTGGCTATTTTGGGTCTTCTGTGTTCCATATAACCTTTGGTATTATTTGTTCTAATTCCATTAAAAAATCACATTGGCATTTTGATAGGGGTTATATTGAATCTGTAGATAGGTTTGAGTAGTATGGACATTTTAACAATGTTAATTCTTCCTCTTCATGAGTATGGTATATCCTTCCATAAATATTGTATCTTCTTCAGTTTCTTTATTCAATGTCATATAATTTTCTAAGTATAGGTCTTTTATCACCTTGATTAAATTTATTTTCAAGTAGTTTTTTGATGTAATTATAAATGAGATTGTTTTCTTAATTTCTCATTCTGATAGTTCATTATCGGTGTATAAATGTATAACCAATTTCTCTACATTACTTTTGTATTCTGCTACTTATCCTGCTGCTTTATTGAATTCATTCATATATATATATATATATATATATATATATATATATATATATATATATATATACACACACACACACACACACACACACACACACACACACATATATACATATATACACACACATACAAACACTCACACACACACACATATATATATATACATATATATCTGTATATATATATGTATACATATATACACACTCCTTGGAATTCTTTCTATATAGTGTCATGTCATTGGGAAATAACAACAGTTTTACTTATTTCTTTCCAATTTGAATACCTTTTATATTTTGTATTTATTTATCTATTTATTTATTTATTTAATATCTGACCGTTATGGCTAGGAGTTCTACTACTAAGTAGAATAGAAATGGTGAAAGTGCACATCCTTGTCTTGGTCCTGATCTAAGGGAAATGCATTTAGCTTTTCACCATTTTGGGTGATGTTAGGTGTGGGTTTCTCATATATGGCCTTTATTATGTTCAGGTGTGTTCCCTCTATTTTCACTTTGCTGAGAGTTTTTATCATAAATGGATCTGGATTTTGTCCATTTATTTCTTCATCTATTGATATGATAAAATGATTTTTATTCTTCATTTTTAAATATGGTATATCATGTCATTGACTTGCAGATACTGAACCAACCTTGCATCCCAATAATAAATACTGTTGTTTATAGTATATGAATTTTTGAATGTATTGCTGAATTCAGTTTGCTAAATTTTGTTGAGAATTTTTGCATCTATGTTCATCTGAAATATCGGCCTGTAATTGTGTTCTCCTCCTCCTCCTTCTTCTTTTCCTCCTTCTCCTCCTCCTGCTCCTCCTCTTCCTCCTCTTCCTCCTTCTTCTTTTTTGTATTGTCTTTGTTTGGCTTTGGAATCAGAGTAATGGTTGCCTTGTAAAATGAGCTGAGGAGACTTCTGTCCTCTTCAATTTTTTGGAATAGTTTGAATGTTTGGTAAAATTCAACTGTGAAGCCATCTGGTGCAGAACTTTTGTCTGTTGGCAATTTTTTTTATTACTGATTCAATTTTTTTTAGTATATAGTTATCTGTCTGTTCAGATTTTCCTATTTATTTTGATTCAGTCTTGGGAGATTGCATCTTCTAGGAATTTATCCATTTCTCCACGTTGCTCAATTTTTTGGCATATAATTGTTCACAGTATTTTCTTATAATCCTTAGTATTTCTGTGGTGTCAGTTGTCACTTCTCCTCTTTCATTTCTGTCTGTATTTATTTGGGTTCTCTCTGTGTTTTTCTTGATGAGGCTTATTAAAGGTTTATCAATTTTGTTTGTCTTTTCAATCTTAGTTTCACTGATCTTTTGTATTGTTATTTTTTAGACTGTCATTTATTTATTCTCTGAACTTTATTATTTCCTTCCTTCTACTCACTTTGGGCTTTGTTTACTGTTTGTTTGTTTGTTTGTTTGTTTGTTTGTTTTGCCTAGTTCCTTTATTTGTAAGATTAGATTTTGATTGTTTATTTGGGATTTTTCTTATTTCTTGAAGTAGGCCAACATAGATATGAATTTTCGTGTTAGAACTGCTTTGGCTGTACCCCATGGATTTTAGGTCATTGTGTTTTCTTTTTAATTTATCTCAGGTATCTTTAGATTTCTTCTTTGATCTCATTGTGTACCCATTCATTGTTTAGGAGCATGTTATTTATCCTCCAAGTATTTGTGCATTTTTCAGTTTTTTTCCTGTAATTGATTTCTAATTCCATAACACTTTTGTCAGAGAAGATGCTTGATATGATTTCAGTCTTCTTAAATCTATTGAAACTTGTTTTGTGGCCTAGCGTGTGGTCTACCTTGGAAAATATTCCATGTGAACTTGAAAAGAATGTATATTCTGCTGGTTTGGGGTGAAATTCTCTACAAATATCAACTGAATACATGTTGTCTAGTGTGTCATTTAACGCCACTATTTCCTTATTGGTTTTCTCTCTGGAATATCTGTCCATTGGTGTCAATGGGGTATTAAAGTTCCATACTATGACTGTATTGCTGTCAGTCTCTCTGTTTGTATTGGTCAATATTTGCTTTATATATTTAGGTGCTCCTACATTGGGTTTGTAAATATTTACAATGGTTATATCCTCTTATTTTATTGATCCCTTTATCATTATGAAGTGTCCTTCTCTGTCTCTTGTTATAGCCTTTGTTTTAAAGTCTACTTGTTTGATGTAAGTATTGCTAACTACCCAAGATTTTTTGTTTTTATTTCCATCTGTTTAACATATATTTTACTATACTATTAATTTTAATCTGTGTGTCTGTTTCAATTTGAAGTGATCTCTGTGGCAGCATAAGTATAGGTCTTGTTTTCTTATCCATTCACCCACCCTGTGTCTTTTGATTGTAGCATTTAATCCATTCATATTTACAGTAATTATTGATAGTTATAGAATTATTGCCATTTTATTTTTCATGCATTTTTATTTTTTTTCATCTTATTTTTCTTGCTAAAGAAGTCCCTTTAACATTTGTTGTAATCCTGGTTTGGTGGTGATTAACTCCTTTTTCTATTTTTGTCTGGGAATTTTTCTGTGTTCTTAAGCTTCTGATGTATCCTTAGTATCTACTAAATGCCTGCAAATTGTATTTATTCAATACCCATTGTTTGAATACGTTGAATGGATTGCATAATAGTTAGTAAATAGTGAGATTATTTCAGAATACTTATGAGGTCAGACAATTAAGTTCATGAAATCAACATAGAAAAAGTGCTACATACCTCATTGCTGAATATCACTGCAGTCACCTTTGAAGTACTCCCCTTGGGAAGCTGCACCACACCAGTGCCTAGTCCACCCTTGAAAGCAATTTTGGAACTCTTTTTTCTGGAATGGCCATCAGAGCCGTTGTCGTATTACCCTTGATGTCCTGAATGTCATCAAAATGTCTTCCTCTCAATATTTCCTTTATATTTGGGTAAAGAAAGAAGTCATTGGGGGCCAGATCAGGTGAGTAGGGAGGGTGTTCCAATACAGTTACTTGTTTACTGGCTCAAAACTCCCTCACATACAATGCTGTGTGAGCTGGTGCATTGTTGTAATGCAAGAGACATGCATTGTTGGCAAAAGGTTCAGGTGGTCTAACTTTTTCACACAGCATTCTCAGCACTTCCAAATAGTGAACTTGGTTAACTTTTTGTCCAGTTAGTACAAATTCATAATGCATAAGTGCTGTGATATCAAAAAAGGTTAGCAACATTGTTGTAACAAGTTTGCAAATTTAATTATCAGACCTCATATAAGGAAATGACCAGGGACTCACATTTGGCAAACATATCTATGATGATTTTGTATCATTTATAACAAATAAATTATAGGATAAATTAACAAGTGACTTGCAAAATTACATGGTATATAGTTTTTCCTTTTAACTTAAATCTTGAATTTATATCCATTTTATTACCAGTTTTGTTTAATTTCCAGCCACTTACCGCAACATCTGTACTCTGGGTGTTTTGAAACATAGGAGAGTCTTATGACTGGTAAGATAGTTCATACGTACAAGATTTACTTAAATTGATTATGGATAGTTATTAATACAGTCATTCCTAAAGTGTTAGTGGGTACCAGAAGGTAGTGCTGTAAACTGGTGATATATTAAAAAAAAAAATGATCATATTCCTTTTCTCACTGTCACTAAGATGAGTAGTATGGATTGCTTCTACATTTTTCTCTTTCTCACTTCTGCAGTTTTGTTTTGTTTTTTTTCTTACTAACTTTTGATGGCTACCCATAGTGCTTAACAAAAATATCTCAGCATGAAAAGAGAAGAAATAAGATAATGCAGTGTGTGATATCTACCACTTCACCAAATATTGCTCTTGACCATAGAGTTCTTGGAGACATTTTTAGGTATTAAAAGAGGTGCAAACTTAAAAAAAAAAAAAAAAAAAAAAAAAAAAAAAAAAAAAAAAAAAAAAAGAGAAAGACAAACAAAAAAGATTGGAAAAGGACAGAAATAGATTGTCACTCATATAACATCAGCAAGTGTAATCTTCATTTTACAAATGGAAAAGAAGAGTCTAGGCACTGATTGACCTAACAAATGCCATTCAATAATATAGGGGACAAATGAGTATTTGAATGGTTCTATCAACAACACAGCATTCTCAATTCATATTTTTGCCTTTATGTCACTGCAATAAAACTTTGCCTATTTTTCAGGATATTCTCTAACATTTCCTTTAAGTTGTAAATAAAATTCCTTCTATCTATACTCTCTGTATTACTATCAAGAACTAGGAGTATAAACTATTAATATTTTATAGTAACTTCAATTTTCTTAGAATTGTATTATTACACCTACATTAAACAATATCATTTCTCTTTCTCTCATATTTCTGCTTAATACCCTAATGGTGGAGACATCCACCCTTTGTCCATATGTGGGAAGATGCTTTGCCCTTTAACTCAGCCTATTACCAGCTAACCCAATGATATGAGGCATAGCTTAATGAAAAGCCTAAATGAATGACAATAATTTTCAAGGACATGCCTCTAGAGCTTTGTATATAATGCTTTTACTGCTAGCCACATGGGCTAGTTAAATTAATTTAAATTATACAAACGAAAATTCACTTATTCAGTTGAATTAGCAACATTTCATGTGTTGAATAGTCATATCATCCTGGTGGCTACCATAGTGCAGTCCAAATACAGAATACATCTATCATTGCAAGATGTCCTGGTGCTCAGCAATATTCTAGACATAGATATGAGTAAACATATGCCGTTTGAAATAAATTGTAGCTTACATGAAAATTATCTGCCACAAGCACAAAACCGAGTATCCCCTTGATGGTCCACTTGGCACATGTTAAATATTCATGCAATGGGTTATAGAAACCCAGCTCTAACCGGAGCTCCAGTTCATTCCCCTGCACTTTGGTGTATTATGTAAAGAGGATAAAATATCTTGCAACTGCCTGACATTCTTTCTTTGGATTCAACTTTTGAGGATCTTTTTCATCGATTTCTTTGAAGTGCTTTCTATAAGAAGAATGAATGAGAAAGAGCAAGCCTCAGGTGCTTCTTTGTAGTGGAGGCTCCCTGCACTGGAATTGCACTGGTTTGGGTTTGTTATGACAACTCTTCTATTTTTATAGAGCACTTTTTTTCTCTTTCATACTCTCTTACTTGGCATTTATGTTTTAATGATAATGCAGTGTATTGTATGAGGTGGCTAAGACTATTGGAAAGTTAGATAATTTGATTAATTAATGAACCATTTAAAAATAAAAATAAGGTTAGCATATGGCTGATCTGGAATAAGAAAGATGACAAGTAGGTATACTATGATAGGAAAACAGGAATGCAACTTATATTTGTGCCCTTTGATAATTAAAGTCATGCTAATCTGAAATTAATGTTTCATTGTCTTAAAGAGTTTGAGGAGTTGTAAAATCAAAGATTCTGAAGAGTTCTCAATTTCAGATGTTGGCATAGACCAGGGCCTGTGCAAAGACAACAAAGATTTATATAAAAACTTTGACAGTGTTGTACAGAGAATAGGCAGTTTGGTAATTGAAAATGGTGAAAGATACAAGGCCTCAAGTTCAAATATTTGTACATAAAGTGAATCATGGACCAATGATATGGAAGTGGCACTACAAGATAAGAACCCAGTTAATGTCATAACTACTATTATTGACAGTCCAAGAGGGTAGAAAAGAGGGATCCACAATAAAATAATCATGGTAGAGAGTCTGAAAGAAAAGTACAATACATGATATTTGCTGAAATGAAAGCAGTGTCACAATGGCTTATGTTACAATAATTATAGGAAGAAAAGAAGGAGTGAGTAAATTTCAAAAAATGAATAAAAAGAACAAGTGATTTGTGTGCAAGGAGCATATACAACAAAGAGATGAGAAGTTCATTTGCATAGGGGTAGATGTGATGAACACAGATGATTGAAACACTTGATGAGAAGCAAAATGCAGTCTGACATTTGAAGTCTAATTTACTTGATTGAGAAGAGAGGGTTTATTATCACCTAGGTACCTAAACTAGAATATTGCCATCAGATTTAAATGATTTTCTAATCTTCGGCCAGAGTAAAAAAATAAATAAATAAAATAAAACATGCAAATTCAAGCTGTTTTCATGAGACAGGGTGAAGTCATTTATATAATAGCATCTTTACATGTCAAAATTATATTCACCCTTCATATCTCAGCTCCAATGATTCCTCTTTAATGAAACCTTCACTGACCTCTGTTCAGGATCAGATTCACTTTTATATAAGGGGCATAGAAAATCAGATTATCTGACCAAAAAAGAAGTCATTATGAATCAGGCAGGTGTCACGGAAGAAAATAAATGAAAAGCCAGGCAGAGATAGAATAAGAATCAAGGTACTTGAGGAAATAATAGCAGAAGACCAGACAATGTCAGTTCAGCATCTACAATGCGGGCTAGAATGAGGAGAATGTTGGGGGAAGACTGGTGCATTGACCCATTGTCCATGCAATTGAGACTTTTGATAAAAACAGATTATTTTAAAGAAGAAAAAAGGCAGAACAGAAATCAAGAGCACTCTAAAATGATCCCCTGTCAGAAGTCATCTCTTTCTTATCCGACATACAACAGGATTTTATCTATAGAATGAACACATGTATTAGTTTTCCCTTGTTTTAGTAATGAAAACACGTATCTGTTCTTATAAACACGTTTTCCTTGATTGAAGATCAATGAATAGACCTTTAAATGTCTGCTTCAATCTTCTTTCCTGGTTCTTTGTTCTTTAACTAATCTGTGAGTATTGCAGTGCCATAAGATTCAGTTTTTGCTCTTTGTTCTTCTCTAATTGCATTCACTCCCAACATTACCTCATCTCTTCCTATGTATTTAAATGTTATTTAAAGAAGATGATGTCCACAATATTTTATGTAGTCTTTATCTCCTCTCTGAACTGAAGATTCAACTATCAAACATAATATTCAGTATCTTAATTTGGATGTCAAAAAGCATCTCAAAATCAACATGTCCATAACAGTTTGTTTGGATTTATATCTCTCCAAACATTCGTCCCTGCATTTTCTATTTCAGCAATTGATATGAGCATTAAACCTGGTGGATTAAACCTGAAACCAAGGCATCATGCTTAACACCTCTCTTTCCTTCATTCTATGGTACATATTTCAGTACTCAATCTACCACAAAGTCTTTCTGCTCTACCTTCAAAATCATATCTTCTACCCATAACATTTCTCCCGTTACCAATACCATCAAACTACTCTGAGTCAAAGTAAGATTGCCTTTACCTCTGATAATCAACTACAATCTGCTCTGCCAAATTCTACTCTTACTTCTTTCCAATCACTGTCCACAGAGTGGACAGACTTGTTCTCCACGAATTGGAAATTAGGTCAGACTATTCTACTTTCCAAATAGCTCTCAAACTCATCTTGGTTTACATATCTTTCTATTATCAGGCAATTTGCCTACTTTTGGCATGTCTCCACCTCTGCACCCTTATTTCTATTCATCAAGCATCTTCTACAACATCAAGCACATTTTGATAACACTCATTATAGATTTAAACTCTGGGCTGTATGTAAAAATGCTATTGTTTCAAACATTTAATATCCCCATACCGTGTGTGCCTGTTGTCATGCTATTTTAATAAGTTTTGCTTTCCTTTTGTGGCTACTGTATATGGAAGCTACTTTTGATCACTGTTTAACTTCTAAAACTGTTTCCTACAGAAGATGCATAGTTATGTAACTTTGTTTTTCATTTAAGAAAATAAATCTTGTGTTGTAAGTACATCAGTATTATCTTTCTTCTAACATTTATTTATTGTTACTTAATGTCACTGGTAGGTAAAAACTGAAGTTCTATAGATGTTGAAATTCCTATACCAATATACTTCTTATAATCTCGGGACAATGGATATTATATTTACAAAGTATTTTTGACACCTGACTTTTTTGAACTTAACATGCTTTAACTACGGTAATGCTGAGAGTTAACGTGCAAGTCATAGTGTGAAAATTAATGATGCATGAATAGTTCCTGAGTAAGTGATTTTTAAATAAATGTGTATTTATGAGAGGAATTTGGTGTAAAAGAATAAGTGTAACAGCTGCATTTTAATCATATGTAAAAATTATGATTTGAATCTGTTACATTTAATAGTATAATGCTTTTGAAAGAATATAACACTAAATATTCATGTGACTAAGCATTTTTGCACAATAAGCATCACTAAAATAACTCATATTCTTTGTTTTTCAAAACAGATTGGATTTTTTACAACCTACCCCCCACCCCCGTACACCTGCTGGGCTTATTTCATTGCCTTACACATAGCACTAACAAATAACCTTAAGCTTGCCTTGAGAAAACATTTTTATCTTTGTTTTCTTCGCTGTTCAATTTAGCCATTCATATCTCTATAATGTGGGTGGAAGCCTTGACACTTGAGAAGTGACACATCTAGGGTAGAAATCAGGGATGAATGCCTTTTTTCTTGAAACACTTCCGTGAAAGAACATAATCACTTACTGGAAGACACAGCAGATCTTACTACATTAAATGTTAAAACAGTTTTGGAAACGGTGGCACTATTAACAATAGCACTATCCATTCACACATTAGTGGTTATGGTATTAATATATATTATTTTAAAACTTTAACTAACAATTAGAGTTGCAGGATAAATAGGCATTCCTATTCAGCATCTGAGTCCAATAAACCCTTATTTTAAAATGTTAAGCTATTTTAGGAATACATCTAAAAGAAAGAATAAAGGCATATTGAAAATCAAAATTATTAGTAATTTCATGACAATTTAAACATAATAAACACAAATTATTATCAAAATATTCCTGATTTTTTTTTTAATTGAAGTTTATTGGGCTGACAACTGTTAGTAAAATTATATTGGGTTCAGGTGTACAATTCTGTGATACATCATCTATATGTCATATTGTGTGTTTACTACCCAGAGGCAGTTCTCTTTCCATCACCATATATTTGATCCCTTTTACCCTCAAATATTGCTGATTTTAATGATATATCACAATGTGGCAGAATGAGGAACTTGGCATTTTCTATAAATTAAAAGAAATAATAAAACTGAACAAAAACAATATCCAAAACAACCACTTCAGGGCTATGAAAATCAACCAGAGGCATTAAGTGAATTGGGAAGTAGCTAATGTTTATGGAAAACTACTGAACTTTGGACAAGAATAATGTGACTCTGTCACATTATTGCCTAGAATAGCTCCTATTTTTGACGTAGCTCTGTAGTATGGAGGTTTAACCGGAGCAGGCTGGCCATAGAAATCAGCAGCTTCCTTAAATTAGGAATGTCACTAGATTAGAACAGAGTGTAAACTACCTTGTATCCACAGGAATTTTTAATAGTAGCAACCTCATTAGCAAACAATAGGAAAAATGACAGATTCAAGGAGTCTTAAATTGTGGACCTGATTGGGACAAGCAATACCAAATAGTCAATTACTTACCAGGAAGACCCAGAAAATCTGACAAGCAGAGGAGGATTGGCTAAGTTTAACAGACATGTCTTGCTGACTGACTAGCTTTACAGGAGAACCTGGAGAGGGCAGTTATTTACACATCAAACACATCACTAGTGTTTATGCACTGTGTACATGTGAAGAGAGAATTCAAGACAATGATGTATAAAGGAAAAGCCAGGGAAGATTTGAAAGTGACCTGAAGTTGACTGAGTCGTAAGGTGTGTAGATACAGGAATTGCTTCTACAAAACTGTACTAGTACTACTACTATTACCACCACCACCGTGAGTGATATCAGGAGTCATACACCATAGACGTTCTATAGGTATAATCAGAATTGCTACAATACAGTGTCTTAAAAGACCAGTTTTCAGCAACCACTATTACCACCATACACACACATAAAAAATGAGACATGACATGAAAATAAACAGAAAAATGTGACCCATACTCAGGAAGGGAAAAAAAAAAAAAGTGTCTCTGAGGGTTATAGATATTGGCCTTTTAAGATAAGACTTCAAAAGAGCTATTACACATATGTCCAAAACATTAATGGAAACCACACTTAAATCATTAAAGTATGATTTAAAAGACTCAACAGCAGAGAATCTCAATAAGATATAGAAATTATAAGTAGGATCAAATGGAAATCATAGATTTGAAAAGTACAAAACTGAAGTTAAATTCAGTTGAGTAAAATTAATACAGTAAAATTAATATAGCAGAAGAAATAATCAGTGAACTTGAAGATAGATAAATATAAATAGTTTTGTATGAAAAATAGAGAGAACAAAGAAGAGATATGATCTGAGCCTCAGGGTCCAATGGGTCATATACCACCCTGTGCATACTGGAAGTCCTTGGATGAGAAAAATATGAAGGGACAGAAAAAAAAAAAATTGAGAAAATATTGGCTGGGTATTTCTGAAATTTGATGGGAAATATTGTATACAGACCAAGAAGCTTAATGAATACCAAGTAGGAAAAAAAAAATTTATCCACACCTAGGCACATCATAGTCAAACAGTTGAAAGGCAGAGACAAAGACAAAATCTTCAAGTCAGCAAAAGAAAAATGTCTCATTACATATAGGAGAATGGCAATACAATTAATGACTAACTTCTCATCAGATATAATGGAGTCCGGAGGCACTAGAGAAAGACATTTTCAGATAAGGAGAAATTGAAAGAATTTATTGCTGGCAGATCTGTCATATGAAAAATATTGAAGTAAGCCCTACAGGCTCAAAGCAAATGCGGCCATATGATAACACAAATACACATAAATGCAGGAGGAACACAAAAATGTAAACATTCGGGTAAATGTGAAAGTCCATATATATTGTTTTCTCCTTTTTCTCTTAAGTTCTTTGTAAGTATTATGATTGCATAAAATACTACTATAATGTATTTGTTGGTTTATAGCTCATATAGATGTAATGTATAGCACCATGTCAGCCGAAAACAGAGGAGAAGAAATTAAGCTATAATGAGGAAAACTTCATAATTTAGAGAAATAAAGCTATTATTAATGTTAAATGAATATGAAAATTTAAGTGCATGTTATTGTTCCCAGAGGAATTACTAAGAAAATAATTTTTAAAATAGAGTAAATTTGAATAGATCTTTCCCGAAATAAGACTTATAAATGGCAAATAAGCACATATAAAAATGCCCAAAGTCATCTTATGTTAAGAAAATGTTTATGAAAACCAGACACTACTTCCTCTCTAAAAGAAAGGCTATAATAAAATGATGCCATTCCTTGAGGACACTGTCCAGATCTTGACAAAAATTTAGTTACACCCCAATGCTTGATTATTCATTTCCTAGGGCTATTGTTACAAATTACCGTAAACGGTATCTGAAAACAAAATAATTTTATTATATCACTATTGTAACGTTCAGACATTCAAAATCAAGATGTCAGCAGGGCAACATTCCATATGAAGACTCTAGGAAAGAATCTTTTCTCTCCTCTACCTGCTCTGGCCGCCTCAGGCATTTTTTGAATTGTAATTACATAATTCCAATCTCTGCCTTTTTCTTTTTCTGTCTCTGTGTCTTCAACTCTTCTTATAACACAAGTTTTTGGATTTAGGCCTACCTTCATCCAGTGTTACCTCATTCTAATACTTGACTGCTTACATTGGCAAGCATCCTATATCCAAATAAAATCACATTCTAGGTATTTCCAGGTAGATACAAGTCTTGGGGACACTATTCAACCCACTTTACCTTACAACATGCAATGGCAACAATTTATAATTGCTGGAATTGAAACCATGGGCATCACACACATCCTTTCAGAATGTCTGGCTTATCAGTATGGGACCCTCCCTGTACAATATTGTCTCAGACCCGGGCACCATTGGTTTGAAAAAAATTGCTACATTTGGCTCATGACCACAGTGTCCTTATACAAGTATATGCCACACCATTAGGAGACAGTCAGATAATAGAAAAATGGAATCCGTTTGTAGGCAGAGTTAATATGGCAACTAAGGGACAGTACTGACAAGTGACCGTGATGCATGCACCCAATAGCTGAATAAGTGGGTGGAAAAGGATTGGGTCTTCTCACTGCAATCCAGTATTTCTATAGGTGAAGTCATGAGCTCTGCTAGATGAGAGGTTCTGGCTCCTGAACAGGAAAGCTAAAATTACAGCTAAGAAACGTGGGAGGGAAAAAATATGTCGGCAACATTTCTTCTAGATGTTTCAAGGCTCTGTAAAACCTATTCATAAACAAATTTTACTAAACTACTGCCTACCAAGTGTCATGCAAAAGTCTGATTCATACCACCTAGAAACAGCCAGCGTGGGAAATCTACAGTGTCCTCGAGGAGAGAGTTATGGGTATCAGCTAAGGCCTCAGGATCAGTGACAACATCAGGGACTGACTAAACAGTTATCTTGTATTGAATCTCTTCTTGTAGACTCACTGAAAGAACAGACTTAATGTGGGACCTCAGTTACTTTAAGTTGTGTGAGGAGTAGACAAAACAGAAAGTTCTGGTACCTTTCAATACCTCCACTTTCTGCACTTGTCATTTCAACAAATAACTCTGTCCTAGCTCAGATGCTCCTCAGGCTGACAAAATACCATTTCAAGCCTGCATCACTCTTTTCTTTTTAATTCATTTTTTAAAACTTTTTCTCATTGTGCTTCTTTAGCAGTGTAGAAACCCCCTCATCATGAGCATAAGTGATACCTGGTAACGTGGAAGAGTTAATATTTTATAAACATCAACAAATGGAGCACAAGACAGTTAATGGATGCTTGAAATTCTTTCTTTTAGTTTACAATTCAGGAAGGTGGGCTACATATCACCTAGGAAGTCCCAATAAAAACAAATTTAGAATGCACAGGCATTGTCCTCAGTAATAGATATTTATGTTGGCCTTCCCCCTTCGTGTCTCACGCTACCTATTTCTTAATTTTGCTGTCTGAAAATACCACCATGCCTAAATTTCTACTTTCAACAGGAACACGATCGATGTCCTAAAGGTATAACATTTCATCATTGACTACAATAATTAGTAGCAAGGGTTAAGCCAATTTATGCTTAAACATTCTTTTTTTCCAAAAATAAATCCACTATTTAATTCTGTTAACCATTTCTTTTAATGAGCACTGCCATATAAAAGTAGCTCCCAAACATAAAATTGAAAGGCCAGGTCCAATTTAATAATTCACTGCAATTGCTAGTAGTTCCATCCTTTTGGGAAGTCCTATAAATATAAGTGATTGCATGTGAATTCATCAGGTTCAAATTTCAGTTTTACAACCACTTACTCATATTCAAAGGGCTTCCAATGTAAATCACTATTATCATTAATTGTCATTAATACTAGTACTATAGGGATCTGGAGATAATTACCATCAATCAGCCCTGAATTGCAAGTTATTACTTGTACCTGAGATGAAACTTATAAACTTCCCTTTCAATTTGTGCCTTTTTCAGAGGCAGGGTAGGATCAGCAGATAAAAGGTGTTACAAAGTACTGGAATATGGTCAGTCTTGGTTTATTCAAATGCTCAAATACAAAAGTTCAGAATATACATTTATTACAATATATATCATTATTATATTGTACACAGAGTGTACCACATTTATTATCTATTCATTCATTCATGTACATTTGTGTTGCTTCCACTTCTTGGCTCTTGTGAGTAGTTCTACTATGAATATAGGTGTGCAAATTTCTCTTTGAGATTTTGATTTCAATTACTTTAAATATATGCCAAGGAAGAGAATGGCTGGATCATATAACATTTCTATTTTTACTTTTTAAAAGAACTGTCATACTATTTTTATAGTAGTTACCTGTTTTACAATCCCACCAACAACGCACAGGGTTCCAACTTCTCTACACCCCAGGCGACACTTGCTATTTTCTGTATTCTTAATAATAGCAATCCTAACGGGTGTGAGGCAGTATCTCATTGTGATTTTCATTTGCAGTTTTTGATGATTAGTCATGTTGAACATCTTTCATATACTTGTCATTCATTTGTATATCATTGTTGGAGAAATGTCTATTCATTGATTATTTTTTTGTTTGTTTTGTTTTTGAACTGTAGATGTTCTTTATATATTCTACATGTTAACCCCTTATTAGATATGTGATTTGGAAATACTTTCTCCCATTACATAGGTTGCCTTTTCACACTGCTAATTGTAATCTTCGCTATTTGTCTGTTTTTGCTTTTGTGGCCAGTGCACTCACTAGAAATTGTAAATTCATAAAGTAAAATACTTAGGATTAAAAAGAATCCAATTATATTGAACTACATTCATCAAAATATTAAAAGTGCAGTCATTTATGTGTTCATATTGATACATAAATGATTAATTATTGTAGCCTAATGAAAAGTATAAAATATAATAATAAGTATAATTCTATATGCTATTATGTAAATTATAATATATAACTACTATATAAAACACATTACTTTATAACATATATCATATTGTAAATATTATGATAAACATATACTGGTATTTTTATAGTAATACAAATAGTGATGATTGTAAGATGCAATGTTTTTGTTCCCCATCAAAGTTCATGGACACAGTCCCATTATGGGCTATAAGACAAAGAACTGCTTCTGTTCTGCTTGAGTATGTGAACTAAAAGCTTCTATTAAGGAAGCTGGACCCTCCATCTCCTGCCCCCCATGCCCTTGTCACACTCTCAAAAGCTTGCTATCTAAAATTGTTCACAAGAGAGTCCCACACCCCAGAACACTGGAACCAACAAGGTGCAGAAGAAAGGTTACAAAGCACAAGAAACAATTCTGTCAAAGTGTTCATTAAAAGCCCTTCAGATGTTAAATCATTATGTCACAATATCTAGGTAAATCAAATTAACCTTACGAATACGTATTTTAAAATTTTAAAAGAGCTTTGCTAATATTCTTTTTCTCATATATTTTGATAACAAGAAGCATGAAGATTTAAGGCCATTTAATACAACACATTTGCACAGCAGGCTTATATAAATACTTAGCCTAGAAGAGCTCTGTATTAGCAATTAAAAATAAGTTTTTGCAAAAAAGAATATTGGTAGAGGAGCTGTAACTAACTCACATGTCTTATTCCTTGGAAACTAATTCAGTCAAATGGCTAAGAGAAACATTGAATAAAACCAAAGTTTTCATGGTTTGTGAACCAGGAAAAATGGAATGAATTAAATACGAAATTCCGGGAGCTACCCGTTTAAAATAAAGCAGCAGACATTCCTTAGTTGGCCAATTTCCCTAATGAATACAATCTATTAATTAAAACAAGATCCAAAAGAAATAACTTATAAAAATAAAAGAAAATGGTTGACAGGATATAATAAACGTGTGTCAATGTGTCTTTAAAAGCTTGTAAAAAAACACAACAACAACAATATTTTCAAAGGGACTTTTCAAAACTACAACTTATAGGATTAATTGATTTGTGAGTAGACACTTGAAGAAAAAATTTAATTGCATGTGACATATTTTAGCCATTGAGACTTTCTTGATATTCTGCCTTTTAGTGAGATTTATTTCCATTTTATAGATTTTTTTTAATGAAATGGCTGAAATAAGTTGAACTTTATGATTTTTATTTGAAATTTAACTGAAAAGTGTTCATAATGCTGTTTGCACCATCTATTTTTTGAATTTCTTGGGTGTAAATGGGTTGGAAATTGAGAGAGACAATGTATGTCAGGGATGTAGCTTGACACTTTAATATATGTAACTAAATGTAACTAAATGTAAATAGCATGTGATTTCTAACTAGAATAAAAGACTTGCAGAACACTATTAAAAAAGGGAAAATGTATATAACAAATCCATTTCACAATAAAAAACTGAAGAAATTTTAAAGTAATCACAAAACCGTGAAAGAAGTCAAATATTCTAACTCTGCTAAAGAAGTCCAATCTTCACATATTTAATGCAAAAGACCAAGGTATTTAAACAAATAAATGCGTGTTTTTTCCATAAAGAAACTCAGCATGTGAAAAAATAGGTAAAGAACTATGAGAAGACACTTGACACACAAGCAAAAATAAAGCACAGATGGCATTAATGACATCGAAAGAACTCAAGGCATAAGGCATGAACTATAGTGAAGAAGGTAAATTTATATCAATAAATAGTTCTAAAGTGAATAAATCTGTAATTATCAACTTGTGAACATTAGTAAGTATATGCAATATGTAAAAACAAAGCTTGTTTGAAATGCCAGGACAATGAAGAGAATAAAAAAATATATTTCTCGGTTCAATGAATCAAGAATTCAAAGAAAAATTAATGTATAAAAATATTAACAAATATATGGAGATGGAAGGAGAACTGACTTTGGGTGGTGAATACACAATGTGATTTATAGATAATTTATTACAGAATTGTACACTTTAAATCTATATAACTTTACTAACCAATGACACTAATAAATTTAATAAAAAATGAAATATTAATGAGGTATTGTCTTGAATATAAAGTGTTTTTATATTTAAAAAAATATTAAATAGGCATCATTGCACAATTAATAGCAGTGTCATTTTGTCTAAAAGCTATATTAAATCAATGATGTCGTATAATTTATATCTTAGAATTGATAAATAACATATTTAACAAGCATTTAGATTCCTAAGAAAACTGATTTGGCTGCTGAGACAGAGCATAACATATGCAGTTGAAATAAAATGGAAGTTTATGCGTTCCTCATATAATATTCTGAGCATAAAACACCTAAGGCTGATAGGATGTTGCTATGATATTGGCAGACTTGATTCATTCTATTTGGCTATTCCACTATTCTTAAAATGCAGTTTTCTTTTTTAATAAGATGGCTTTTCTGTTCACACTTCATCTCACATTAACTTTAAATCCAGTGGAAAGTGGCTGCAGGGAGATATATTTATTTATAAACAAAGCCCTAACAATAAATTTTATTTTTAAAAATCAGGACTTATCTTTTTAAAATGCTGACTTAATTGAGAAGCGTGAAGAAAACTTTCATATTAAAATGAAACTGTTTTGAAAATATCTACCCATTTTTTTCATATATCTTTTGGTTAGTTCTTTATTTTTAATTTTATTTTTTGTAGTAATGCCTATTCAACTCTTTAGCTCACTTTTAAATCAGATTATTAATTTTTTGCTATTGGGTTGTGGGAGTCCCTTATATATTCTTGAGATTAGCTGCTCATCAGACATCTGGTTTGCAAATTTTTATTTATTTATTTTATTTTATTTATTTATTTTTCCCATTCAGTAGGTTGCCTTTTCACTCTGTTGATTGTTTCCTTTGCTGTGCAGAAGCTTTTTAGTTTAACATAGTCCCACTTATCTATTTTTTCTTTTGTTGCCTGTGTTTTGGTGTCATGTTCTTAAACTTTCTACATCATTAATGACCAGGGAAATGCAAGTCAAAAACCACAATGTAATATCGCCTTGCACCTGGCAAGATGGCCATTATAAAAAAAACAACAAAACAAAACAAAACAAAAACACAAACAAACAAAACAACAACAACAACAAAAACAAGTCTTGGCAAAAATGTGGAGAAATCAGAACCTTTGTAAACTTCTGGAGGGAATACTAATGCAGCTTCTATGAAAAACAACAAGGAGTTTCCTTTAAATTTAAAAATAAGACTACAATATGATCCATCAATCCCTGTACTGAGTATCCAAAATAATTGAAATCTGGATCTCAAAAAAATATTAGCACCTCCATGTTCATACTCATAGCAGCACTATTCATAAGAGGCAAAATGTGGAAAAAACCTAAAGGTTTTTTGACACCTGACTGGATTAAGAAAATGTGGTATATACATATATTGGAACATGGTTCAGCCTTTATAAAGGAGGGCATTCTGCAATATGCAACAACATGGATGAAACTGGAGGATACTATGCTAAGTGAAATAAGTCAATCACAGGAGGACAAATACTGCATGATCTTGTATGAATTATCTAAAATAGACAAATTCTTAGAATCAATGGGTAGAATGGTAGCTGCCAATGACTGGGGATTGAGGAAATGGAAGTTAATAATCATCAGGCATAAATTTTCAGTTAAGCAAGATAAAAAAGCTCTAGAGCTCCACTCTGCCACACTATACCTACAGTCCATAATGCTGTATTGTATAGCTCAAATTTGGTAACAGGTGGATCTCATGTTAAGTATTCTAAACAAAAGAACATTTTAAAAAAGAATCTACTCAGCAGATAGAGGTGTAACATTCTTTGAATTCTTGTAATTGCTCATAAGCTCCCATTTTCTTCTAGAGGTGTGAAAAAGTAACATTGCTCTAAATGGTAACCCAATTATTTCTCACTTAAAATAATCCCTCTGAAACAAATATAGGTTCTCCTCCCTCATCTTATAATTTGGGGGCCAAAGGTGAATATGAAATGAGAATTTTGTCTAGTTTTAAGAGCTAAAGTAATTCATATATATCCTGAAATGTCCATTAGGTTCTCGGGCAGTGGACCATAATCAAACACATCATACTCCTGCCATGAAATTTATGTCAATTCATATGAAATGAAATCAGTAATGACTTTATGTAATTTTATTGTCATCAAATTATTCTGAGAGCTATTTACATATTGAAACTGTGGCCACAGAGTTGCAAACCTGCGTCAAATCTGTCAGTATTTCTTCACTATTTCCTTTCCTTTTATTCTCTGCTGGGGACTTGCTATCATTCCAGCTTTGGTGGGATGACTGGGTTACTACACTGTTTTATCACATTTGGTCTTTGTTGCACGTGATTTTGATATTAATTGTGTATGAACTCAATCATATGACCAGGAAAATAGAGTTGAAAATGCTTGCAACCTCAGATACTTGCTATTAATTGCTTTGGGGTCAGAAAGCACCCTCACTTTTTTACATATAAACACAACTTTTTTTCAATATTACAACAGTGATATTTTTCAGGTTGACTATTTCACATACAATTACAAATTCCATAAATAAGAGTAAAAGGAATATTTATATAGCACCTATTATGTGCGAAAGCATGTTACATATTATTTATAAATAATAATTTAAGAAGTATGAATATTTCACTAATATTACTCATTTTTATGCAAAGAAGTCTGCTCATGGAATGTAAGTGAATCCCAAGGACCACATAATTATTAAATGTGTTTTGATTTCTCCTCCCTCTATTATTTTCTGTTTAAAAATTTTTAATATAATAATATTTATCTTTTTTTTTCTTTCTTTATTTTTTTTTTTTTATGTCACAGGGACTTTAAATATCCAGTCTTAATTTGGACCCAACACTAAGTGACTTCAAACTCCATGCTTTTTTCCATTCCATATTGCTTCTCTCATTATTGTAATGAAAAATAGCCCTTATTAAGAAAGAAGATATCATTCTTGTCAGTTTCTGTACTATGGTGTTAAAATGACCAATTCTTTCTTGGTTGGTCTCTTTGCTTTGAATGTTTAAATTATGTCTTCCTTAACCAATATCTGAAAAACGTTAATCATGATTATTTCCTGATTTTTAAGCTATGCATCGCTCATCAGTAATAATGTTTAAAGTAGCAATCACATTTTTTAAAATGTATTTTCCACATAAACCATTGTGAATCTTTTTAAATTAATAAGCAGGGGAACAAGTAATAGAAAAAGATCCCACCTCACCCAGCAGTGTATTTTGAAGTTCAACAGAAGAGGTGGAAAAAGTAGAGAAAATTACATGATTCCTCAGCTAATATACATTTTTCTAAACATGAACAAAGGTGGCTTAAAATGGTTCCTTTTAAAAGCATAACAGCTGCAACTTTGTCTTTGAATTGAATGTGCTGCTTATAATATGATATGATGATCTATTAGTTTTAAAAATTATTTCTTATTTTCAAGCAGCTAAGATTCAGACATTAAAACAAAGATAAAAGTTTTGGTTTTCATGTCAAACAAGCTGCTACTATTTTTATAAAATGCACTTCAGAAGGGAAAAGAATCAAAGAAAAAACATCTGTTAAACTTGAGACAGGAGTAAAACAGTGGACAACAAGAGGCTCTGAGAGCCATAGCAGTCCTACCCTGTGAAACGACTGGGTCACAGAATGTTTTACAGTACACGCACGAAACCTCTTGGATAGATATCACCAGAACATTTTAGACCAGGACACAAAGATTGTTTCAATAGGGATTTGGAACAAAAGCAGGGAAAAGAGTCCTATGTAGTCTGTTTCTGTTTTCAGGGCCACCGGTTCCCCTTTGTCTATGCTGATATTTCAAAAAAACTTATTCTAAGACTGTATCTCTAATACCTCCCCTTACACTTGCTCCCCACCCTGGATCCTCCTTTCTCCACTGAGAGCTGAGAAGAGTGGGGCTGTCAGAATGTTTAGCTGTCACTTGAACTTTCTCACATTTTAACTTGCAGGTATAAGGTCTTAATATTTTTTGCAGAACTGTCAAACTAGGCATGTCCGAGCTCTAGTTAGCAAAGCACTAGGTTAATTTTTGGAAACTGAAAAACTCTTGTTTGACTACACTTCTAGTGTATAGGAAACTTTAACAAGCTCCTGCTGAAATCCCTAGTGTCTTGTTTTTGTTAGAATTCCTATAGGATTAGGCCAATTATAAGTTAGTTCCACTCATTAAAGAAGCAACAAAGTCTCATTTTTCTTGTAGCAAGATAGTTTTTGGTGAATTTCAAAAAATATTTCCGAATGGCACTAAAATGTGTCCTATTCTCAAAATGTTTTACACAATGAGAACATTGTGGAGTATAGAAAACATGAAACTGGCATTTATATGAAAACATAGACACTGATACTTATTGTTTAGTCTGATATTTCATAATAAGACAGAGACAGTGACACTTTTTCCTTAGATGATCACATTTAGATATAATGAAACCCCGGGAAGTTCAGTTAAGTCCAAATAAATGACATCCACAAGAAATGTGGTACAATAGTTAAGCATATGGTCTCTGGAGTTCGACTCTGGATTGAAATACTAATTCTACTACATGCTAATTAGGTGATCTTAAACAAATTAAAAGTAAAAAGTGTGATTAAACCAAAAAATCAATCATCTAAAGATTTTAGGAACTCTATTATGCAAAAAGACTTTCATATCAAAACTGTAGTCTGTAAACAAGAATATTCATTGTTAAAACATTAAATCTCATAATGTATTGAATAGTGTTAAGAGAATATTAAGGCAGAAAAATAATTTATTTTAAAAGACTATTACTGAGAATGAGAAGCAAAGAGAGAGAGAGAGAGGAAGAGAAGGAGGAAGGGAGAGAGAGAAGGAAGACGGGAGAGAGAAAGAAATAATGTGAAAATACATTAAAGTATTGAACCTCAAATTTTTTTAAAACTACATTTGTTTTTAAAAGGAAAATTAAAGAAGTACAATAAAGCAAACTATTCATGACTTGGAAGTAAAATATAAAAATAAAATACATATAATCATGTCAAGATAAAAATAAAACAATAAAAACTTCATACACTTGAAGGTAACAATATTTTTTTCAAGTAAGAAGAAAGTAAAAATGAACAAAATTACAATGAGAAAAGGAAGATAACTACAGACCCAATAAACTAACTTATAAAATTAGATGCTAGATTTGCTGAATAAAAAGACTACTGAATCTTTTCATGGAATCTACTAGTTTCTAGGAAAATAGAAATAAACAAAATTCATTAAAAAATATGTAGAAGTGAAGAGGAAAATATTAAGTCAGAGTTATAAAGAGGAACACATGAGACATATTATCCTTCCATAGCTGGAATAAGACAAAGATGACCTCCTTAGCTGATTATTTTACATTTTTCTTAATTGCTAATCAATCTAATGGACAAAAGCAAAAAAAAAAAAAATAGCTATTCAAATATGAAACAGAGAAAAATGATCATCTGTATAATGAAATCCCTGACACCTGAAATTCTAAGTAGAAATATCTGAAAATTAATATCAACACCAAGTGTATTCAATACGATTAAATACAAAATGAATACACAATTCAATGTCATTCCTATATAAACATGCTAATAAAAATAATATAATGGAATTTTTATATTATTTAAAATATCAGACAAAATAACAATAAAGTATACATGAATACACCTAAGGAATGTGACCTTCTGGAAAAGATTTTGAAACTTTACTGAGAACTACTAAAGAGTTGAATAAAAATAATGATTGTTTACAAAGTTAATATTGTAAAATAGTCAAATGCTCTCTTTCCATTGACCTATAAACTCTGACAATCCAATAAATACAGAAAAAATTATCATTGACAAATAATCATAAAACAGAAAAAAATAACGGAAATTTATAAAAATAATAGTGTTAAAAGAGTAACATATTTTCAAGTATTATAATTTTAAAAATGTGGTGAAAGAATAGACTGATTAAAAATAACATGAATATGTGAAAAAGGAAATCAAACACATGAAAGTTTAAAAATATATTAAAGGAATTATTTCAAATTACTGGGTAACATGTTGATTTTTCATTAAGTCCTATATAGGAACTATTGATTCATAAATAGTCCCCTGTACATGCAGGGCAAGGAGAGACTGAAGAAAGAGACAGGTCACTCTAGATTTGTAGGTGGCGGGTTTAAAATCAAGGTAATGCATATGCGAGACTTGTCTTGTTTGGCCACAGGACAAGTAGATCTCCAAAACTGCCGGCCAGAATCAGAATTTGATTTTTTTTAAATCATGAATTTATGTTGAAGCTATAAGATGTGATATATATATATATATATACATATATATATATATATATATATATATGTATATGTATGTATGTGTGTGTATGTATATATATATATATATATATATATATATATATATATATTACTCAGCCATGTTATGGCTGAATATTACTCAGCCATAAGAAAAGATGAAACACTGCCTTTTGGAAAAACATGGATGGCGCTTGAGATTATCATGCTAAGCGAAATAAGTCAGACAGAAAAAGCTGAGAACCATATACCGGGGGTGTCAAAAAAATGTATACACATTTTAAGCAATGTTAACACTGGTCAACGTTGCTCAAGCAGTAGTTTGCCTTAATCAGAAGTGTCTGGACCCTGATAGTAACCACTTTGAACACCTCTTATAATTGCAGACATCAAACGTGATTTGTATTCATCTTTTGTTATCAGTTTATATTAATAGTTTCTTTCCTTTCTTTAAATGTGTATACATATTTTTGGCACCCTCTGTATATGATTGCACTCATATGGGGGATGTAAAAACTGAAAGCAACAAACAAACAAAACAAACAAACATATGAATCTCATAGACACAGACAATAGTTTAGTGGTTACCAGAGGGAAAGAGGGCAGGGCAGGTAGAAAAGGGTAAAAGGGGTCAAATATAGTGTGATGAAAGGAGAATTGATTTTGGATGGTGAACACACAATGCAATATATAGATGATGTATTCTAGAATTGTACACTGAAACCTATATGATTTTATTAACCAGTATCACCCAAATGAATGCAATAAAAACAGTTGTAAGACTGTCACTGCTGGACAAATAACGTAAGCATTAGAAATATGTAACATTTGCATAGATTCCTTAGCCTGAAAAATTAATGTTAAACATTTTACATTTGCATATACATATATCATTGAAAGTCAGTGAAGTCATTTCAACTGAGACCTGGAGCTTCAGCTATCTGGAGTGAATCCTTTCACACCTCACTTAGAAAACTATTGTATTTTCCCATGTAATACATAGGATGACTTTCTTTTTTTCTTTTTCTCTTTCATGCTCATTAAAAAAAAATCAATTACAGTTGACATTCAATATTATGTTGTATTAGTTTCAGGTATACAGCATAGTGGTTAGACAGTAATATAATATATGAAGTGATTTCCACCAGTTAGTCTGGTACCCACCTGGCATTATACATAGTTATTACAATAGTATTTACTGTTTTGTAGCTACCAATATGTAGTTAATCCTTTCACCTTTTTCACACATCACCCCATGTGGAAAGCATCAATTTGTTTTCTATATCTCTGAGTCAGTTTTTTGTTTGTTTGTTTGTTTGTTTGTTTGCTTTTTTGTTTTTTTTTTGTGTGTGTGTTTATTTTGTTGTTTCAATTCTATATATAAGTGAGATCTCATGGTATTTGTCTTTCTTTAACTTATTTCACTTAGCATAATACCCTCTAGGTCCATCCATGTTGTTAAAAGTGGTAGGATTTCATTTTTTTGTATGGCTGAGAAATATTCCATTGTATATAAGTTCCACATCCTCTTTAGCCAGTTGTCTATTGATGGGCACTTAAGTTGTTTCCATATGTTGGCTATTGTAAATAGCACTGCAATGAACATAGGGGTGCATATATCTTTTTGAATTAGTGCTTGGATTTCTTTGGATAAATGCCCAGAAGTGGAATTGCTGGGTCATAAGTTAGTTCTATTTTTAATTTTTTGAAGAACCTTTAAACTGTTTTCCATAGTGGCTACACCAATTTTCAATGCTATCAACAGTGCGGGAGGCTTCCCTTTTCTTTACATCCTCACCAACACTTGTTGTTTATTGATTTATTGATGGCATATGCAATGTAATGTCTCTTTGTGGTTTTAATATGCATTTCTCTGATGATTATTGACATTGAGCATCTTTTTGATGTCTATTGGCCATCTATATGTCCTCTTTGGAAAAATGTTTGTTCAGGTCCTTTGCTCATTTTTTAATCAAATTGTTTTTTTGGTGTTAAGTTATATGACTTTCTCATGTATTTAGAATATTAACCCCTTATCAGATGTACCATTGGCAAATTTCTTCTCCTATTCAGTAGGGTGTTCTTTTGTTCATGGTTTCCTTTGCTGTGCAAAGACTCTTTAGTTTGAGGTAGTCATTTATTTTATTTATTTTTTGTTTCGTTTCCCTTGCCTTTGGACACATATCAAAAAAAGAAAGAAAGAGAGAGAGAGAGAGAGAGAGAGAGAGAGAGAGAGAGAGAGAGAGAGAGAGAGAGAGAGAGAAAGAAAAAAAAGAAAGAAAGAAAGAAAGAAAATTTACTAAGAGTAATGTCAAAGAATTTACTGCCTTTGTTTTCTTCTAAGAATTGTATGGTTTCTGGCCTTACATTTAAGTCGTTTTGGGTTATTCTTGTACATAGAGCAAGAATGTGGTCCAGTTGTCCAGTTTCTCTTCTTCCTTCCTTTTTTTTTTTTTTTTTTTTTTATGTATTTATCTTGCTTTTAAGATTGAATTTCTGTCACTCAGCATAATTCCATGGAGATGCATCTATTTTGATGTATCTATGGAGTTTATGAATGTATCTCATTGTAGACTTTTTTTCTAAGCATCACATTATAAATTCCTAATAAATATACTATAACATGTATGTATAATACTGATGTCAACATTTTATTAGTCAAGTATAGGAATATTACTTCCATTTTAGTCTCTTTACCATCCTCCTTTATATTGTCTTAAATATTTCCTTTAAATACATTGAAAATTATATCAGATAATATTACAACTTTGAATCATTTCATATAACTAAGAAAACTAAATGGAGGATGGTCTATTATATTTACCAAATTTTTACTCTCTCTTTTGTTCTTTCTTATTTCCTGATGTTCCAACTGTCCTTCTTTTGTCATTTATTTTATGGTTAGAGAATTTCATTTAGCTATTCTTTTAGGGTATGCATCCCAGTGACAAATACTCTTAGTTTTTCTTCTTTTAGGAATGCTCTGTGTTCACCTTTATTGCTGAAGATATTTTCAGTGAATATAGATTTCTTAGTTGACAGTTTTTTATAACTTGAAATGTGCCCTTTCCTTCTAGTTTCTATTGTTTCTGATGACAAATCCATGTTATTTATTATTAGTCTTCAAATATAGATAATGCTTCATTTCTTTGTAGTTGTTTTTAAGATTATTTTTTTATTGCCCTTAGTTTTGTGAAATTTGATTATCCTGTGCCTTGACATAGATTTTTGTTTCTTTATTTTGTTTTATTCTGTTTGAGGTACAGAGCTTCTTGAATAGAATTATCTCTTTTTGCCAAATTTGACGTTTTCTGCCATTATTGTTTTGAGTATATTTTTTAGCCACACACTCATTCTTCTCTTCTGGAATTCTGATATGAACATAAATATTTTGTTATTATCCCTAGGTCTCGGTGACTCTTTCATCCCTTTTCAGTCTACTCTATTCTCTGTTATTCAGATTGGTTAATTTCTACTATTCTGTATTCAGGTTTACTGATTCCTTTGTTTTATGAGTATTCATTCTACTCTGAAGATCATTTATTCATGTTTTTTAAATTAATACTTTAATTTTTGGAGCAGTTTTAGGTTCATAGCAAAATTCAGGGGAAAGTACAGATATTCCTTAAATACTGCCATCTCCACACATGCACAGCCTTCACTATTATTAATACTCCTCACCAGAGTGGAAAGTTTATTGCAAATGATGAACTTGCATTCCTATATCATAATCATATCATAATCAACCAAAATCTATAGTTTACCTTTGGATTCATTCTTGATGTTCTACATTCTGTGGATTTGGCCATATATGCACTGACAGATATCCACCATTATATTATTATACAGAATAATTTAACAGCCCTAAAGTCCTTAATGCTCAACCTATTCAGCCCCTGACCTCTATCTCCCACCTCCTAGTAAACACTAGTCATTTTACTGTCTCCATAGTTTGCCTTTTCCAGAGTGTCTCATAGTTAGAATCATACAATATGTAGCATTTCAGATTGGCTTATTTCACTTATTAATATGCATTTAAGATCTCTACATTTTTCACAGATTATTTCTTTTTAGCACTGAAAATTTTTTTTCTGGATGTACTAAAGTTTATTTAGTACATGTTCTACTACTGAAGAACATCTTGGTTGCTTCAAAAATTTGGCAATTATTAATAAATCTGTTATAAACACCATGTGTAATTTTTTTGTGTGGGCATAAGTTTTCAACTCTTTTATGTATATACCAAGGAGTGTGATTGCTGGATTATGTGACAAGACTAATCTTAATTTTGTAAGAAGCTATCAAACTGTCTTCCCAAGTGACTGTGCCATTTTGTATTCCCAACAGCAATGAATGAGCGTTCCTGTTGCTCCACATCCTCTCAGCATTTGGTGTTCTCAGTGGTTCAGATTTTGGGCATTCTAACAGGTATGTAGTAATATCTTACTTTAATTTACATTTCCTGATGACATGTAACATGGAACACTTTTTCATATGCTTATTTGAAGTCTGTATATTTTCCTTGGTAATATGTCTCTTGAGGTCTTTGGTCCATTTTTTAAATTGTGTCATTCGTTTTCTTAGAGATAAGTTTTAAGAGTTCTTTGTATGTTTTGGATAACAGCGCTTTATCAGTTGTGTCTTTTACAAGTATTTTTACCCAGTTTGTGTGTTGAAAACTCATTCTTTTGACATTGTCTTTCTTAGAGCAGAAATTTTTAATTTTTAATATTTATTAAGTATAGCTGATCTTTTTTTTTTTTTTTTAATCTCTTGTGTGGATAATGCCTTTAGTTATGTCTAAAATGTATCATTTTACCAAAGGTAGAGTTTCTCAATTTTAGTTATTTTACTTTTTCCATTCTAAAATTTCCATTTAGTTATTCCATTTATATTATATTTCTTCACTGAGACTTTTTTTTTCCATTTGCTTCAAATGTGTTTTTATTTCCCCTCCAAGCATTTTTACGATGGCTGCCTTTAAATCTTTATCTGATAATTCTATCATATATGACTTCTGTGTTGGTGACTGTTTGCTTTGTTTCATTCGAGTGTTGATTTTCTAATACTTGGTTGGATGAATTATTTTCAACTATATTCTGGACACTTTGGATATTTTATGAGACATTCTCATTGGGTCACACTTATGCTAAGGTGAGGGTGGGGGTGATGGTGCTATCACCATTGCACACTGCTGCCAGGTTGGGGTAAAAGTACTGCTCTTTAGTTTGATATACGGACAAGTGGGCTGGGAGAAAGTGGGGTCTATATTAAACACTGCTTCAAACTTCATTTCACCTCATTATTTTCACATTTCATTGTATTATTTACCTGTGTCTTTATTTTGCCATTCCTTAATCTCGCCTGAGATTTGTCTGACTTCTTTTCAAATAAGTAACTCTTAATTAGATCATATTATTTGTTGCATCTTTATTTAATATGCCATTAAAATAAGTAAAAGCAGGATTCCGCTATTTGTTGCACACAGGCCAAATCCGTCTATTGCCTGGGTTTGTAAATAAAATTTTATTGGAACACGGACAACTCCATTTGTTTAAATATTGCCTATGGCTACTTTTGTGCTATAGTGGCAATGTTGTGTAGTTGTATAGACAGTGTGTGTCCTGCAAACCCCCAAATAGTTACTACTTGACCATGTGTAAAAAATCTAATGCTATGGAATGAATGTTTGTGCCCTCCCGTCACAAATTCATATCTTGAAGCCTTAATCCAAAATGTGATGGTATTTAGAGGTGGGATCTCTAGAGGGAAATCAGGTGATGAAGGTGCCTTTATAAGAATAGACATGAGAGGGATTCCCTTGTGTGTTGTCTGATGTGAGTATATATAACAAGAAGGCAAGTCATCTGAAAGCCAGGAACAGGGCTCTCACCCGAAGTACGTCAACCTGGTGTCCTGATTTTGGACTTCCCTTCTGCCAGAACTAGGAGAAATAACTTTCAATTGTTTGAGTCATCCAATCTACAGAATTGTGTTATAGCAGGCTGAGCTCACTAAAACAATTGGCCGATTTCTGATTAAGAAAATATTCTGGAGTCAGTCCGCCTGAGTTTCAGTCTTAATTCTGTTGCTTATTGGCTTTTCAGTCCTATGTTTATTTAGTAGCTCATGTATTATTTGTCTTAGTCTATGAAAAATCTGGGAGCATAAATCATGGTGTTTATTCCAGCAATCATTTTATTTTTCCTTTACCAGAGCCAGAAATATATTTTACATTTAGGGCTATCTTGGGCCCTTTATTTTTTCTTCTGTTTAATCCAGGAGAATAATCCTTTCTGTTTGCTGGTGGTTTAAAATTTATCCACTAATATTGGCAGCTGCCATCAGGGAAAATTCTCCCTTTGTTAGTACTTCCTGCTTATTCTTCATATTTTATCTATGCGTAGGCTTGCCCACACACATGCACGCACGCACACTCACACACACACACACACACATTTTATACAAGATAATTTTTATGGTATAAAAACTAACCCTTCACAGTGTCCAAAGTCTATCTATTTTACACTTTAATGTAATGTTAACTATTTTTGTTGTACTATTAATATGGTGAAATATTTTAAATATAGGGATAGTCATGTTTTGTTGCAATGTAAGGTTTTATAACCATATCTATGTTTTTCTATCTATTTAAAAAATTTTCTTCAGTACACATTTAAATTATAGCAATTACATTTTGCATTAATTTTTTCGTCTTAATCATTTATTAATAAGGACAAAAGTTGTGCTGGGGTGGGGGAGTGGAATATTGAGGATAGCTTGGCAGTTGTATTATTTTAGTGATCTGAAGGAGAGACATAAAATCAAATCAAACTGATTGTAGTGCTCTTTTATACAACTTTTAAAAATACATACTTTGAAAACGTATCTTGACAAGTTTTTAGGTATATCATTAGGTTTTGTTTTCCTAGAATGTAAGTAAACCTAATTACTGATTTACTTGATGATAATTAATTTTTTTCTCAAGAAAGTAAAAACATAGCACATGTATTTTAGAGCTCAATTCCTTAAACTTTCTAATTGTAAAGTGTTCTATATTCCAATATCATTAAAATGGGAAGAAAATATCATGTAATTTATCTATTTATAATTGTATTTTATTATGCTTAATAAATCGTATTTTTCTCTGAATTTGATTTTGCAACACATGTTACTCTAATAATTGCATTTAGTGAATAATAATATATGTGCATCATGTTATATTCAGTCATTCATTTAGAACTTAACATCATTCTTATACATGTTCACTATCTGAGTTTTACCGCAATTTTGAAAATGAGTGATACTTTACAGAGCTTCAGAGGTGCAGAGGCTAATTCATGAAGCAAGAAAATAGCGGAACTGGCCTTTTAATGTGTTTCATAAGGATTGCTGAGCTCGTGTTCTTTTTGGAGATATTATGTAGTTTATACAAGTTTTCATGGGAGAAAGGACCCAGTAAGGAGGTGTTTCGTAACTGAAATCCAGCTGATGCTGTGACCTTCAACAAGCCACCTTTACTCAGAAGACCACTTTTTCTGATTTTATTTTATCAAAAAGTGAGAAATGGGCAGGTAACAGCCAGGGACAATATGAGTATTGCATTTGGATATCTTTCTACTCCTCTCTACATTAAGAAATCTTTAAGTAGCTGTTCTTTATTGTTAAGTATGTTCTATTTTATTTCCCTCATTTTCATTAATGAAAACCAGGAAGTATGGATATAACAATATCCAGAATTGAAAAGTAATCATGATGAAAGTATTAATATAAAAAGCTTTTATGTGCTTGCCAAGTCCCTTAATTTTTTGTGTGAAATTTGGTAACGGCAAATATTCGAGTAAGATTATTGTGGAGATAGGATTTACACTTAAATAATCAGGTATTAGGTTCTCAGAGGCACAGACTTGTTTTCATTGCAAAGTTTTTTATTCTTCAGTGAGTATAAAAATTATAAATTAAGTAATTATAGCTGCATCAAGTGCATAAGCCATTGAGATTTTACCTCATTTTTCTAAATTATTTTTATGTACATTTTTATGTACATTTTTCTAAATTATTTTTATTTTCTTCTACTGTTTACTTCCCTGGGAGTAATTCCATATATTGAATGCTTACTTATTTACTTATTTTGCCTTTTGAGCAATCACATGAATATGAGTAAATCAGCTTTGAAGGTGTGTAATGAATCTTATAGCCATTCAGAGTAATTATGTCTGTTGATTGATTTTTAAAATAGTACATTGTATTTTTTTAATTAAAGTTTATTGGGGTAACAATTGTTAGTAAAGTTACATAGGTTTCAGGTGCACAATTCTGTAATACATCATCTATATATCACATTGTGTGTTCACCACCCAGAGTCAGTTTTCCTTCCATCATCATATATTTGATCTCTTTGTTTTAAATGAGAGCTATCAAATTAAATTTTCCACAAAATAAGATTCTGAGTCAAAAATTATTTAAATAATATCTTATTCTAAGTAAAAAACAAAACTAAACAAAAAATTAATCTGTTGTCATTTTTTGAACCACCCAGCAAAACAAATGTTCTAGGCAGTCTACTGCCCTGATAAGTAAATTGGTTTGGCTCACTTGAAATGGAGAAAATGTTGAAACCCAGTGATATATGTACATGTACTTCAAGTGACTATTCTCACCAGAAAACATTTATTTGCATAGCTTTATTTTCTTGATGCTGGCTGCTCATCAATTTTGTTTTAAATATTGCCCTAATATAAAATGTCAAAATCACATCATGTAATGTGTAATACAAAAGTACAGAACATCCAAAAGGAAGAAAATATATTGGTGTACTGTATCAGAACAACACATGTGAATTAGATGTTCTCCTAAATATTTCCTAACATTTCTGATCAAAGGAAGCAAAGAAGAAGAAGTTCTTAAATATGTATATTTTTTAATTAGGAAGGGACTTTGAAGATAATTTATTCTAATCTTTTTATTTCATTAAACACAGATGTAGAACTAAGACTCAGACAGAAAGATTTTTAAGGTTAAATGTGAAAGGTTTCCTAGACATGTTTTCCTTACGACATCAAAGATACTCTAAACAATAAAAATTAACTAATGGTAAAATTACCAAAATGATCTCAAAGACAATTCATTGGACTTAGAAATGAAGCTCTATATTAATTAGCAAGAAAATATTGTGCTACCAGCATCTTCCAAATTATAATTATCAAGTCTTTTATTTTGCTTCAGTATTCAATAAAGGTGACCAAGATACAAATTAGTGTAAAATTGAATTTACTCTTCAATTCTTTGATGTGGAAGTTAATTCTTTGCCTTGTGATGTCTTATGCTCTTATAACTTTGTCAATGTGACTTTAGTTTATCTGAGAACTATGGTCTCTTTTCAAGTGTCCATAATTGGCTTTATCCATTTTTATAAAGACAATGTAAATTGGCAGAGAATGACTTGTTCAAACGTTTGTGGGAGACTTCTAACACTAACAAACATTTCAATAAAAATGTTGCTTAAGCCAGCATGTTCTACAGCCATCCAAGAAAGTTTCCTGCCAAAATATTTATTTTTATCAATCAATCATTAGAAGAAATATGTCCTGTTGTATCCATTGGGAATCTTTTCTAATTGTATTTTATTCCTTTTAATTATTCATAAATAATATGTTTGAAAAAATATACACCATTGTTGGTGAATTTGCAGTGGTCTGCTCAAAATTAAAATATTTCTCAATTAAATAGTTTTACTTTTGAAGATGGTGTATAATTGTAATACCTTTTAGTTCTTTTTTTTTAAATTTATTTTTTAAATTGATTGGGGTGACAATTGTTAGTAAAATTACATAGATTTCAGGTGTACAATTCTGTATTACATCATCTATAAATCCCATTGTGTGTTCACCACCCAGAGTCAGTTCTCCTTCCATCACCATATATTTGATCCCCCTTACCCTTTTCTCCCACCCCCCCACCCCACTTACCCTCTGTTAACCAGTAAACTATTATCTGTGTCTATGGGTTTCTGCTTCTCATTTGTTTGTCTTGTTCTTTTGTTGTTTTTGGTTTATATACCACATATCAGTGAAATCACATGGTTCTCTGCTTTTTCTGTCGGACTTATTTCGCTCAGCATTACACTCTCAAGATCCACCAATGTTGTCACAAATGTTCCTATATCATCTTTTAGTTCTAAATGCTGATTTTTATAGGGTAAGAGGAAAGAAGAGCATTTCATTTTTATTTAAGACTTATCTTTTCATTCTCAGTTTTTGTTTTAATTTGGAGTTTTTTGATGCAAAATAGAAAACTACTCTGAATACCTTAGTTAGATGAAAATCACTAGAAGTTAGTTATTGTATTATGTGAAAAGGCTAAAAAGAAAACTTGAGGAAAAAGAAGAACATATAGTGAGTCTAAAAAGGACAGAATACATCCCTCCTGTGTTTCTTCTTCTTTTTTTAATTTATCTTTGGTATGCAATATTTATTAGTTATATTAATTTCAGGTGTACAATATAGTGATTTCATATTTTTATACCCCACAATGCAATGACTCCAATAATTCTAGTAATCATCTGTCGCCTTGAAAACTTATCACAATATTATGGACTATACTACCCTTCCCCATTTATATCCATCCTCCTACCTCCTTCCTTCTGGTAACCATCCTTTGGTCTCTGTTTCTATAAGTCTGTTTTGTTTTGTTTGTTCATTTGTTTTGTGCTTTTAGATTCCACAGCAAGAGAAACCATGCAGTGTTTATCTTTGTCTTGTGTTCTTAATCACGCCTATTGATTCAAATACCCTTACAGGAATGTCTGATTGGCTGAGATTATGTCTTCTGTATTTGCTCTAATACCCAGAATCTATCGAGGTGTTGACTTACCTATTCATTTTCTGTTAATACAGATGTCTCAAAAATATACAGAAATCTCAAATACTAGGGAAATATTTACTTTATTCTACCCTCTTGAATATCTAGTATCAAAGGAAACAGTGGTTGGTGTACATACTCTTCCTTCACAAATCTATTAAAAATGACCATTGTCTAACCCCAACACATTTATTCCCAAGGAAATCCTGTCTCATTAGGCATTGTAGCCAAATCCAAGTTTAGAACTCCCCCATTGCAATCATCTCTCCTATTATTTGTCTTTACAAATTATTAATATATTGTAATTTTTTGACATAGTTTGGCTTGTATAAGTAGTAACCACCAAACAATACAAGGTACATAGTTTGGTGAAGTTGAAGGATATAAAGTAAGGCTGATTAGCAATTTGGATTTTTTAGAATTTATGACACCATTAATAGTTCATTAAACATCTTCATTGATTGCATAAAGGCTATTTTATTCCATAAACTTTCTAGTGATAACTGCTTTTAACCAAAGAGAGATAGTGTTTGTAATTCTGAACTTGGTATACAGTAGTCCTCACTTATCTGCAGTTTCCTTCCACAATTTCAGTTACCTGCTGTCAACCACAGTCTGAAAATCTTAAATGGAAAATTCCAGAAATACATAATTCATGTTTAAATTGTATCGCGTTCGGAATAGCATGATGAAATCTGGAGCCATCCTACTCTGTCCCTCTGGGGACATGAATCATCCCTTTGTCCAGCATCTCCACACTTTATACGCTCTTGGCCAGTAGTCACTCAGTAGCCATCTTGGTTATCTGACTGACTGTAACAGCATTGCAGCGCTTGTGTCAAGTTACCCTTATTTTACTTAATAAAGGCCCCAAAGTGCAAGAGAAGTGATTGGCAATTTGGATGTGCCAAAGAGAAGTCTTAAGTGCTTCCTTTAAGTGAAAAGTTATCAACTTAATAAGGGAAGAAAAGAAATCGTAAACTGAGGTTGCTAAGAGCTACAGTAAGAACAAATCTTCTTTCTGTGAAATTATGAAGAAGGAAAAGTAAATTCTTGCTAGTTTTGCTGTGACACCCTTAAGTTGCAAAACTTATGGTCATACTGTGTGATAAGTTCTTAGTTTAGATGGAAAAGGCATTAAAATTGTTGATGGAAGACATGAACAGGAAACGTGTTCCAAGTGACGGTGGGCATGTCACACCAGAAAGCACTGAGCATACAGGAGGACTTCAGCAAGAGATCCCCTGAAACAAGTGACACTGAGCCATTTACTGCAAATTAGGAATGATTGCACAAATTCAGAAGTAAGTTTTGAATGAAAAACATAAACGTTACGAGAGAGAGAGAGAGAGAGAGAGAGAGAGAGAGAGAGAGCACATTTACATAACTTTTATTATACTACATTGTTATAATTGTTTTATTTTATTATTTGTTACTATTGTTAATCCTTTACTATACCTAATTTATAAATTAAATCTTTATCATAGTTACATATGTATACACGACAAACAGTACATATACAGAGAGTTTGGTACTATCCACAGTTTCAGGCATCCACTGGGGGTCTTGGAATACATCCCCTATAAGTAAGAGGTAACTACTGTCATTCTACTTGCATCATTGTGATATCCCTTTTAAGACTGTAAAGTAAGTTCTTGTATTTTTAGTGTAATTCTCATATGTATTATTAGCCTTACTACATTACATTTTGCCTTCTTAAGTGGAAAATTAATTGGGGTTGGAAACCAGATATCTGGAGCAAAATACAAAAAAATATGAAAATATTTTTTAAATGAGAAAAATCCAAACATACTAAAACCACTAAATGTTATTAAAGAAATAGTGTTGAATATAAAAACATATACAATGAATATTAGATCAGTGAAAAAGAATCATCATCCCAAATACAACTAATGAAGACATAATAAGCCACCAAAATCTTTAATCAAAACTGACTAGTACATACTTAGGTGATAATTGTTATTGAAGAAATTGTACAAGCAAACCTAAAATTCTTTAGGCAGGAAAGCACTATTGCATGCATTAAACTCTCAATCCTGCTTTTAGTTTTTTCAAAAATGCAAAATTAGAATAAAAATTAATTGTATAGTTTGATTTTATAAGAGAAACAGGTAGGAATAATGTAATTAATTTAACAACAAAACTGTAAGTTTAAGATTACTGAATTTATTTTAAAGGCCAGTTTCAGAATTCACCTTGAAATTGTTATAAACCACAACTTAGGATGTAAGAAGTAAGTTTTTGTAGCTGTCCTTATCAGTTTGGGAAAATACTTTAATTCTTTATTTGTTCAGAGTTTTTATCATGAACAGATACCGAATTTTGCAAGTGATCTTTCTGTATCTATGGAAGAACATCCTTTCTTGTATACCTTGTAGATTCCATCTGATAACCATTGCTTTACTAGTTAAGAATCTTGCCATTGTTTTATCCCTTTTCCTGCTTTTTGGGTTTAATTATGAAACATCTTCACATAAAATAACACTATGGTGTCATATCCAAATTAATTCTCTTTAATTGCCTAAATTTCTCTCTTGACCACAGAAATTAAAAAAAAAAAAGAGGTAGAAAATTCAGTTTATATCACTGTATTTTTCCTACATTTCAAATACACTCATTTACTTAGAATACTTTTAGATTTACAGAATGTTACAGAGAGAGTAGAGAGAGATCTCATGTACTCCTTACCTACTTTCTTCTGTTGTTCACATCTTACATTACCTGATTAAAATATCAAACTGATATACTAACTTGCCAAACGTAGTTATTTGTTCTAGAAATTTAGTTTAAGGAACTGACACTTGTGCTACCACAATTTAATGCTCAGATAATGATGCTAAGAATAGCAGGTGTTTCATTCCTTCTCTCTTGCCCAGGTAACCTCTGAGAATCCACCTCAATGGTGCTCACCTGATTGTCATATTTGTGCTGTTGATGTATGGTTCTCTCTGCCAGTACTCAATATCAGTCATGTATGGGGCGAGGTAAAACTTAAGTGGCTTCTGCAATCTCATATCATTTTTCAATATTTGTATTTCCTTTTCCGAAGAATGCTATCTCTTGCTTTCCAGACATGCTGTGAACTTGGCACATAACATCCTCCAAACCTAACAGTGAAATTTACATCTAAATTCAATCTCAAGATTTCTTGCCTACCTTTCAGCAGGCTACTAAGTAGGAGGAGGAGAAAGAAAATAAAAAAAAAAAAGACACCAATAACAACAAAACACCTATAATTTTGTATGTTTTTTTTTTACAAAAAATTTGATGATCCTCATGTTGCTCTAATTATTCTTGTGGGAAATATCTTCACTGATAATTTATAAATCCTTGTAAATCAATATATCTTCAGCATTATTACCCAAATAGTGAATGAAAAACAAAACAAAGCACGGAACTATGCTTCATCACAGCATGGTGACATCATGTTGGTCCAAAACTGAGTGACCAAAGAGAACTGTATGGAAGCTATATGTTGTAACCTCAGGAATCACATAGCATCATTTCTGTCATTCTCTATGGGTGAGGCATTCACAAGCGTTCCTACATGGAAGAGGTCTGCAATCAGAAACCACCTTCTACTATGAAGCCACCTCTTAATCTTTGCAAAAAATTTATAAACAAGTTTTAAAACTGCCCCCCACACCCCAATTAGGTGGTTCATTTATAATAAATTGTCTGAAATTCTAATTCAAAAAGGAATTCCTTCAAAAACATAAAAAACACAAAGTTTGCATCTAATTATATTAAACTTAAATTTCCATGGGTATAGGCCCCTGAAAGTTCACTATTGGATTACCTGAATTTATTATCTATCATAATATCCTTCTTCTAGCATTTCTTCATTTTGTACTACACCTGTTTTGTAGCAAAGGTAAATTTCTGTTCAAAGATATTTAGTTGGTAATCATATTAATCTAAATGTATTTGTGTTTCCATATGAAAAATAAAGCCATTAAAAAAAAACTAGCTCATAACTTGGAGCTATCCTATACATATTATTTAAACAATAACTATTTATTTAGAGGATAGAGTCAAGAAACAGATCTATAATATAGCAGGTGGTTCTAACACCGAGGAGAGTCTGACTGATTCGGAAAAAAAACTTTCTACCACAAATCCCAAAGAACAGGTTACCTTGACAACAGAGAATTTAAAATTTATCAGCCATTCTAAAACGCTTTAACCTTTATAAAGATTTGGTAGTAGTTGTTTAGGAAATACAAATACTATATTGGATACTATTTTAAGAGATTTGAAAACTTTCTCATTGCTCTTTGTCTCATTAATTTCAATTGATAACATTTTCGGTTCATCACAAATATGTAATTATTTATTAAAATAAGTTAATAATACTCATTTAAGCTTATGCAGCATGTTGATTTCTCTAGAGTGCTTTCTCATGTTGCAGTTAATGATTTTCTGTATTATTGGCAGATCTTCATACATAATTATGTTCATTTAATAGATGACGTTATCAGAACTTCAGAAAGGTTAAGTGACTACCAAGATTCCCTGTGAGCAAGTGATAAAGCTGGAACAAAATATTCAGAATCTACTTCAAGTTTTCTCCATTGACACCTGTTAAAACAATCTGAGGTGTTTAACAAAATTAAATGAAGTGAAAAATAGAAAAGATACAAGTAAAGAGAAGCCATAAAAAAGCCACATGACACAAAAGACTTTATGATCTGGTTAGTGAATTCCACAACCTCATATATCAAATTCTGTTTCACTTTTACTAACACATTTCTGACTCTCCCAACACACAAACTCTACTCTTTCACATATAATTTTTGGCAAAAGCTCCTCCTGCTCTTGGATATGTCCTTTTCTTTTTATATTTTCTAAATTGCTGTCATTGTTTAAAATTTACCATACGTGTCACTCAATCTGGATGTTCACCATTATCTTTCTCAATCTGGGATCATTGTCTTCCTTCTGTGTTATTATAGTAGCTTGAACGTATCTGGATTTAACTGCCAAGTACAAGTTACACTCCATTGGAAATCTTGCTAACTTGACTGGGACCATCACTAATCTGTTAACAATTTGATAGCAAGATCCATCTTTAAACAGTACTTTTTAGCAAGCTTGCAGCTTATTCAAAATGACAGAGTGACTGACAATTTAAAAGGAACATATACATATTAATGTGTTTATTTGGATACTATATTTGACTGTAAATAAATTGAAAATTACCTTTTTTTTTTCCCTGAAGACACTATATTAACCAAAAGTTAGACTATTCAGTACAATAAAATATAGCATATAATAAATACCTTGTGAGCATTTTCAATTTATACATTTAGAATTCCATTTGTTTTTGTTTTTTTATCCTTATAGAAAAGTTGAATGCCTAAAATTTGTGTTCTAAGATTCATAAAAATAAATTAAAATCAAATCAAATAAAATAAAATAAAAATGAGTTGTCCAGTTCAATTTGAATTTGAGATAAACAGCCATTTTTATATAATTATTTCAAGTTAGTTATAAAAAATATATATTTTTTCCTTTTTATTTTATTTTTAACTTATTTATTTATAAAGTGTTTTTATTGTAACAATGCAACATGTAATTTGGTTTTGCCATTTTTATTCAATATGACAGACTTTGCCTTTTAGGTGGGGTATTTATATTATTTAGAATTCATTTAGTTACTAATATGATTAGGTTCAAGTCTGTCATCCTTTTTTTAGTTAATGGAGGGTTTTTTAATAAATTTATATTTACTCTTCTCTTGACATATTTGCTATAACTTATAAGTTCAGTGATTATTTAAGGGTAGACAAAATGAAACACAAATATGTCTTCTATTTTAACCCATTATATTTCACCTAAAACTATGCTCATATAAAACTATTGATTTCTCTTCCACTCTGTAATTTATATAATATATATTAAGTATGAATGTCATTCTTATTTTTGATGTATTAGTTGTCTGTTATTTCAACTTGGACCAGAAAAACCAAATGAAATATGTCAAATTCTTGCTTGCAATGAAGGTTTGTCCAGAAATTTTTCATGCCCTAATATTAGTATCTAAAAAAGAATGCTGCCAAACTTAAAGTCTGAGCATTATTAATAAGGTAACCTGATAGAATAGGTGACTATGAAGCATGAATTAGAAGTCGCTTAGAACACCCAAGAAATAGAGCCCCAGTAATATAAATTGAGCTCTCCCATGACACATGGTACACACTTCCACATATTTTAGATTTTTTAGAACCAAAGACCTATGGTAGTTATATAATTTATCTCACAGGTATCCTAGTCTCTACTTTTGCTTTCTATACAGACAAGTCAAGTGAGTGTTAAAAAGAATTGGACAGATAGAAAATGGATTGAAAATTTTGTTGCAGGCACAAATAATTAGTAGTATTCTATATCCAAAATTAATGAAAAAGTATAACATAATGACATATTCCTAATTTGGAATATATAAATATTTTTATTACAGATTTTCCAAACCTGAAAATTATTTCTTCTGTGTGTGTAATTTTTGGCCATAAAAAAATTGGGGGGAATTTTTAAGAAGCATACAAAATTTTTAATTTGAAGTTTTGTGTTTATATATGTTCCTCTTGATTCTTATAAAAATTTACATGCAAATACAGTTCTATATTTAGTTTTGAGTAGTTTGTAAAATACTTTTTTCCTCAGGCCTTCTGATTATTAAAAACATGGTGTTGTTATGTGAGCCTAGAGGTTGTTCATTTAAAATTTTGCTGCATGATTGTTAGCTTTCAGAGATAATTTTTTCCCCACATTAAGTAGCTACCTTTTTAATCTAAAAAATGGCAGTGACATTAATAAAAAGAAAATCTCCCAAGTTTTCCATCTATGAAGTCCATGGTTTTGTTGTTTTGTTTATTTCTTTGTTTGTTTTACTTAAATATAAGTTAGTTCAACAGGAACACATTTACAGAAAGCATATAAAATACTGTCTCTAGAAAGTATTGATAATATAAGATTGGGATAATTTCAATTGAAACTTGATTACCTAAATTAAAAGCTTTTAAGAAACCATTAAAAAGCTTTTGAACAAATTCTACTTCAATATTTGTTGAGAGACATTAAATCTAGAGATGTTTTCCTCTCATGTTCAACATATTTATTAAGAAGTCAGATGAATAAGTAAGTGGAATAAAATATTCCGGGAGACAGAAAACAAGTAAGAGAAGAATGACTATTACCATAATTAGTGAAGAATATTGAGTTATATAGCAATAAAAATTCAAAAACTATTTAGGATTCAGAAGTGATCAAGATACTTTGTGGTTCATATATTGAGCAACATGGAAGAGGTTAGAAGGTGGAGAGGAGCAGAGTCATACATCGCTAAACCCCAAGGTTTAGAATGACAACATAAATGAAGAATAAAGTAGTCTGAATATTCAACAGAGAGATGATATCTCAATTTAAAATCAACAAAGCATTCATAATAAAGTTGTCTGAGATGGTTATTGGAAGATTATTATGCAATTTTAATGTATGGAGTTGGACAGGAAGAGACTTTTGGAGAATGTGGGTGGTAGGAACAAATGTGTGTCATCACGGAGCATATTACCTGACATCAGGTAGTTTAAGTTGGCTGGAGTTTAGGACACCTGGAAAGGTGCAATGAGGACCAAAACAGTCAGGTATATTGAAATAAACCATGGATTGCCTTGAAGACCAGCAGTAAGTCACATACTTTTCAATCCGTAGGAGATATGGATCAAATAATCCCTTTGTTATGGTGAAAATATCTTTGAATTAAGTTTTCTATGTAGGGCTGAGGCTGAATCATATTGTGTATTCTCTCTCTCTCCACATTTGCATTGAGTTAAATTTCAACAGTTTATAACGAAATCAAGAGAAATTTCAGTATAACTCTTTTTGGGACTCACAAGTTTATGGATCAAAACTGCTAAGCAATGAATGCTCTTCTCAGTTTTAATTGATTTGCTCTTGACTGCCCCACAACAACTATTTCAGACCATCTCTAGAGTACTTAGAATATACTCTCACTCCCTTCTCCCTTTCTTCTGGGTAATGACTATGCTCTCTACTGTGAAGAATGATTTCATTTGACAGACTATTATGTTTATATATTTTCTTCCTTCTCTTTTAAAAATTTCTGAATTCTCACCAATTATTTTCTATTATCTTCCACATTTAAAGTGATTTTTTCCATCTCTACTCATCAGAGAGTCTTTTCCTACCTGTACTCTATTCCTATACCTTTCTTATCCCTGTTTCAACTCTTAGGCATCTTGAGTTATTCAATTTGCAATTCATCTTTCTTTGACTGACAAAAAAATGATTAATTCAAAGAACTTTTAATTGGTATAAATAATTTCATTGAAACTATATTATGTCCTCTTTGCGGTCTTTCTCTTCAATTATTTCATGACACTTTAAGTTAGCTTTCTGTCTCAACCACTACTGCCTCGAAATCCTGTGTTGAAAATAACCAATGATTCTGTAATAACTCAACTAATAGTCATTTTTTGGTGAGCACTCTTAGTTATGTCAACTCTGAATAACATCTTTTTACAATTCATCTGTAAATTGACTTTATGGACACTACAATTGCCCTGTTTTTCAAGCTAGGAGAAAAATCTCCAATCTTTACTTTCCTCAATGTAATGAGGAGCGGGGAAAAGGAGGAGGAGGGATTCAGGCTAGAATGGGTCTAATTGGTTATTATCAATATCTAATTAATTTATTTAGCAATATGCAATAGCAAAAGACAAAGATAATTAATGGAATGTGCTAATGACAGAAAGTAAAGGTGGTTAAGATTAAACTATATACGTTGATAACAATGTCATGTCAAAGGAGTATACATACATATAAGTTTAAGAGATCTCAACATATGTTTACTATTGATCAAAAATCACTTGGCTAAATACACAAATAACATCAGTAAGGAGTATCCAAAAGCAGTAATAAGCTCTATAGGATAGTAACTATTACAGTAAATGTCAAAACCTCACCAAACTGGGGGAGAACAGCACTGAAAAAGTGATAAATCAAAACCTTTTCAGGTCTGTAGTTGAGAGAAACTCAGGCATCTCCCACACTGCTGCTTGTTAGTTCCCAAGAATGCTGTTGTTGTTGTTGTTAGGAGTCAAAGCATCTTCTGATGCTACAAGCTGCATGTAAGTTTTCAAGGTGTTAACAATCTGAAGACTGTTGCTGTTGTTGTCGCCGTTGTTGTTGTTGTTAGAAGTTAGGACGTCTTCTGATGTTGTAAGCTGCAAGCTAAGTACAAGTTTTCTAGATGCTAACAAGTACTCAAGAAGGCTAACCATGGGGAACAACACTGGAGAGGTCGGGAACCAGCCAGACCTCACCAGGTTCGCAGCTGGAAGTCAGGACATCCCCTGGTGTTTTAAGCTGCATGTTGCTGGAAGTCTTCAAAATATTAGAATAATGAGAAATCACCAATGACAAAATGACCAAATGATGAAACAATAATTATTAATAACACTGCCAACTAAGGTCAGTTGGTCAACTAAGGTACAACTATGTACCTTAGAGCCAAGTTTTATGTTCCTGCCTCCCTCTCCGGGAATGGCCAGTTCCGGAAGTGTCCGGCAGTTACTGATACAAATGTTGCCCATCTGGCCGAACGGGCAATTCATCCAGTGTGACGGGCCAGCCGTCACGAGTCGATGGGTTCCCGAATGGGGGAGTGGGAATGAATAAAAGACACTCTCACATATGATGGCGATCGCGGAACTTCAGTGATCCTGAAGACACTAAGTTTATTTTACTGCACCCATATAAGCAGTTTGAGCACGTGCAAGTATGTATTAACATAACAAATGTAAATTCTTTAGCTTTCACATAGAGGATACAAAATTCACCGAAACTCACAAGTAATTATCTTATCAATTGCCCTGATAGGCATCAGCCTTCTGTGTCTGGGAACTGGCCACTCCCACCAAATTCCTCAGCAGCTTACAAGCTCAAGCTCCCCTCAGGTGCAGGAAGAGACAATTGCCTCAGGGGGAGGAAACAGGTAGCATAAACCGAGACATTCTGCAAAGCTCAGAGTTTCCTGTAACCATGGCTCCCCACAATCCAGATAAGCAATATCTACTGTTATTGCTTGGGACCATCTGCCCAAGGTCTTCCAAAGCCTGGCAATGTGTCTTTCACGTTGTCCTGATATAACTTAGCTACTTTTTCACTTCATCTGCTGATGTGGGTGAAACAGAGAGAACAAAGAGGGAATTCTCTCAATCCCTGATCAAGAATTTCTTTAACCCTAAGCTAACCATCACCTCAAACACGGACAGAACAACAAACACCATCTCATATCTCCTCTACTCAAGAGAATGAGACCAAAGAGTAAACCTCATCTCATGTCTCCCCTGCTCGGGAGAATGAGACCAAAGGGAGTATTCACTCAACCCCTGATCACCGCACAGAGATCACCTCACATACAGGAACAGATAAAAGCTAATAGACAAAAGCTCACATCAACCAATGAAGGCAAATTTTCTTCAACATTTTACCTACACCCTGAAATGGGAGGGACTTCACAGATGTTTTGCAAGGAAGCTAAAGAGAGCTGACTGTGCAGAAATACACAAATATTTTAGTAATGTCTTCCTCTCCAGAGGTCTGTTCCTTTGCCTACTGAATGCTACCACGCAACTGTTTTTCAGACCAATTGCATTGTATAGACTTTAGAAATGGGTAGAACTGGAAGTAAGTTTCTGTTTCATCATGTACTAACTGGACAGCCATGTTATTTATTTGAGCTACATTAATTTATAAAGCTGTCCTGAGGTCAAAACTAAATGTGAATGGATTAGAGACTTTTATAAATTCATCTCTCAGCTTTCCCATTTTTCACTGACTCTCTAGTTGCATTTATATAATCTACTTTCATAATTCTACCTCTAATAATGCAAGCATCCTGAACACCTTCCTTGGGATTTCTTCTGTATCATCGTTTTTTTCATTATAGTCTCAATTCCCTTCCCTAGATTAAAAATGTGTTAAAATCTGGTTACTTTCTTTCTGTGTATTTTAATTCCACTAATAGAAACATTAATGTTAATCATACTAATTGAAAATTGAAACTCACAGCACATCAGGACCTAACTTCAAAGAGTTTTGTCTTGGAAAAAAAAAGCAAAATGATTCATTTTAAAGTACCAAATAATCTGAACTATATTACTTAATGTCTACACATACCCTAACCCAAGGAATAATGGAACAGAGTAAAAATATATACTTAACTTGATTCTATTAATCAAAAGAGAGATAAACTTAAGTCTTCAATTTCAAGGATCAGAATCAAAACTTCAAATCAGGCATATACATAGTTAGAAAATGAATTCTATTGGAGTAATTAAAGTAAGATTTCTGGGAGTCAGCTCACTGAGGTATTTCCTTGTAAATAAGCAGTATGCTTTTTGATCATTCAAGGTTGTAAAAAACATTTTTAGTAAAGAGTTAATAAGAGCAGCATATTTTGTCATCCAGAATACAGGAATTTTCTCTAAGTGTAGCAAGTTAAAGGTTTTTTTTTAGATTTCCTTCTTTATAAACACTAATTCTGAGGTGGCTGTGTGTTGACTAAGTAACTTATCTTTTTTTTTTCCTCTCTACATAGTTTCTTCATCTATAATGAGTTGGAATAAGTCACCAAGTAATTTATGGCTCTGAGAAAACACAAAGATTTTTAAAATTTTATTTAATCTAATGTTGGGAGCCAAGTGAGAAAGAATAATAAGGTGAATAGAGAAATCATTAATGGACTTTGTAAATCAGTGCAGGGATTGGGCTCTAGATTTAGAGCATGCTATAACTGAGAGGATACTTACAAAATGGCTAGTGCCATCTCCATATTTTCCAAATCAGAAAATTGATACAAGCAGTGGTATCCATATCTCATCAAATGTCATGCATTTAGTGAAAAAAAAAAAAAAAAATAGAACTTGAATTATGTGACTTCGCTTGTCCATGGTGTTTCAACATCATGCAACACAATGCAATGCTCCTAATCCAGTAACCCAAGAAGTACAAGTTATTTTGATTTTTATATATAAAGTGGTTGAAAGGAGCTGTGTTTTCAAATTCATGGAGTGGTGCCTTTATTAGTTTCATTTTTCATTTATTTACATTCTTTCTGAAACTTGATTAAGAATTGTATAGCACTTCAGTAGTTTGATTATTAGAAGTCAATCAAGCCATATAATTTCTCATCAAGTTACAGTCTTAGAAAAATATGTGTTAAAAATATGTGTTACCCAATACTGACCAACGAAATGTGACAGAAAGTCAGCTAATGTGGAATTTGGAGGAAATTTTCCTTGTTCTTAAAAAGGTCTACTCTTTGTTTTGGTTTTGGAATTTTGTGTACAAAGAATGTCATTGCACTGGTAGACATCTTGTATGTAACCTTGAGGAAAATGAAATAATGTGTGAGTATGGTGGAAAAGAAATAAGGAAAACACCTTTGTCATTGACAGTAATATTGAGTCAACTAAAGTAACCAAACCTACAGCTTCATTATCTCAGAACCTGGTTTAAAGTGAAAAAATAAATGTTTCTTTCTCATAAAGCCACTTCAGTTGAGTTATTTATCGTAAACAAAATCATCTCTACTCACCCTGGTCAATAAATATAAAAAGGAAAGTGAGGCAGGACACTGTAATGATCACAGAATTTAAAGAAAAAAAACAAACCACAACTTGAGAACATGAAGTGAAACTAGACTATAGTACCTAAGAAAGAGGAAGCACTAAACACATTTTTTAAGTTTGCTATCAAGACAAGGAAGACATTTACTTTCTTTTGTCATTTTGCTGGTGATATAAATTGTAAAAAGGGAACATTTGATTACGTTAGCTTCTGCTCTGTGTTTTTCTATTGATTATAGTAAAAAAAAGATCATCTGAATAACAGCCCCACAAGATTATAGCTCATAGAACAAAGATATTTTCTTAAAAAAATAAAACTATTATTAAAGCTTGATAATGTGCAAAAAAATCGACAAATTTTGATGACAAGTTCTTCCAATGTGTGAGAAACCATGCGAAGCACTGGGATTGTGCGAGGGAGTCAGCAGTCCCTGTCCTTATGGAGCTTATAGTCAGAAACACAGGAAACAAACTTCAGTGAGTTCCACAAACACATAAATAGAGTACAGAGGTACTCTTTCTTCAATGGCCACGGTTTAAAATAAAACTGTGACAAGGCAATATTTAACTGTGAAAGATAACCAAATCAGCATTGTGAAGATTTGGGGCAAGTGTTCCAGGCAAAATAAAGGGTACAGGTGAAACATCTGAACCAGGAAAGTGCTTAGTGCGTTTTCTGTTTTAGAAAATAAAAAGAGGCAATGGGGCTCAAATTTGGTGGGATGAAAGGAGCGGAGAACAACAGGGGTTTGGAAAGGTATGAAGGCCCAGCTCGGACACAGCTTCTAGATCACAGTAACCAGGTTGGATTTTATTTGACGTCAATCAAAAACTTTTGTATGAATTTATTCAGCAGAATGACATGGTCTAGTTGGTAAGTTTTTAAGGATATTTGTGGATGGCGTGTGGAGAACAGACATGAGGGGGCCAGGAGTGGAACAAGCAGATATTTAAATAAGTTATTAGATTGTCTGACTGGAGCAATGTAGTGCCATTTTTGGAGACTTACGCAGGGCCAGTTTGGGGGCTGGGTTAACAGTTGAGTTTGAGAATGCTGCATTTGAGATGGCTGTAGATATCCATATATAAATATTTATAAATTAAATATTTACGTACCATTTTAAAGGCATGGGAATGTACTAATTACTAATGGGAGAAAAGAATGGAAGAGAAAACTCAGGAGTAATTCCAAAATCCAGATGTAACATATAGAAGGAAGTGTCAACATGAGTATTATCTGTCAGAGAGTTCAAAGGAGAAAAAAAATGTGATTATCAATGAAAGTAAAGAGAGGATAATGAACCCAAAAGAGATGTAGTGGCATTTCTTATTCCTGGAACTCAGGTGAATTTTGCTCCTTTATTTGATTCATGGCTTTCACCACATTCTGGACCATGGGTAAGAAAGATGAATTTTCGACTCTTTTTTATTTTATTTATTTATTTTTTTATTGTATTGCCATTTTTTTAATTTATTAAATTTATTGGGGTGCCATTGCTTAGTAAAATTATATAGGTTTCAAACGTATAATTAGAATATATTGGAGTGACAATGGTTTGTAAAGTTACATAGGTTTCAGGTTTACAATTGTGTAATATATCACCTATATATCACATTGTGCATTTACCTTTTTTCTTCTCCTCTAAATGGCATGGAAATTTATAGTATACTATGGCTATAGTACTTGACTTCACAATTTTCTTTTGCAAGCCTCCAATTTTTTTTTTTTTTTGGTTTGTCAATTGCTGTGCTGTTGTAATCTAGCCCAAAAGGCAAACTATTCAGTCTTCCAGCACAACCTTCAATAGCCAACAACTGAAATTAAATATCAGATATTCGTTAAGTACTGAACTAAGCTATGTGTAATTGTACTGACAGAAAGAATAGAGGGGCATGGGGCAGGGGGCTTCCAGTTCAACTAAACTGGTATCAGGGATAGTCTAATATAAATGAGAATGTCTACGTATTTCCCCAGCCCTTATATTAGCACCCTTTGTTTCACTGCTCACGCATTTTTTGTTTTCACTTTCCATTTTGAATTAATAAGCGTGTCCATCCATTTCTAAAGTCAACTTTTCCTTCTTTCTTCCTTTATCTCTGTGAAGATACTAAAATTATGTCACAGTGCAGTATGAAAGGTACTAAAAGTGCATTTGGGTTGCAATATCTTTTTTACATCGCTTGCATTTAAATTATTGTATTTGGATAAATAGTCCTCATGCCTAATATTAATTGTGACAATGTATCTACCTTAACAATCGTATGTGCTTTAAAACCACTTAATAACAACATCATTAAGTTTAAAATAAAACAAAATAATAAGGTTATACTTAAATTCTTTTAAAAATCAGAGCAAAAGTTAGTTGTACAGTTTCTACAGCTAAGTACTATGTACCCAACGATAGGTACAGTGAAAACTTTTCAACATTTTGTATTGGACTCCCATGTTCCTCTGTTTCAAACACACTGCACATCATTCCTTTTTTGTTACTTAATTTTAATTGTGTTGCTGTCTCACTGCCTGTCCCATCACAATGCCAAGTTAACAATTCTGAAAGAAATAAGTTAGTACTTAAAACCACGAATAAGCATTTATTAGAAGAATATAATGTGGCTTGCTATCCAAAGCATCTCATCAAGATACTTGTTTTAAATTAGTATCTTTGTTTAGTAAAGTGACGTTTCCCTTATATAGTCATTTTTCACATTTTTTCCTTGGGAATGATTTTCACTGTGTTCTTTAGAAAGTATCCTAGCCTAGCATCTTAAAATACAAAAACAAGCAAATAAAACAAATAAACAAAAAAGCTTCAATCAGTATGTGTAGAGTAGGATTTATTAATAATTATAAAAGAACATGAACTCAGAGAAGATTAAAGGTAATGCTTTACTTCTATAAATAAATTTTTGGTTTTGTTTCTTAAAAATTTTTAAACCCTGCTATTTTCAATTTAAGTTTTGAATCATCACTTTGAGGCATCCAGAAGATGATACAACAAAAAAGGAGACCTCAACTTAATCACTAACCAGCTGTGTGGTTGGAGTTCTGTCACTTAAAATCCCAAGATTTCAATACTATGTTGGAAAAATCAAAGGGTTTGGTCATAATACCTTTTGAGCCTCCTTCTAGCTTTGTAATTTTCTCCTACTGCTTTTCTAATCACTAAAATTTCCACAAATTTGTAGTCACATTTTACACATATACACACATATACATATACGTATGTGTATGAATACACAATATCTATACAGGCATATATCAGCTGATTAATACTCCTATTTTATGAGAGCCTCATTCTAAATAACATTATAAACACTTCTAATTAAGATTCAAGATCACTCTGTAGATCTTTTTCCAATTACATCCTACTAAGGAAATACAGTTAGAGTACTGTGTATACATGTTATTTAACTCATTTTTTTTCATGTGGGGTCTATTGAATATTTGAAAGCTATGTAGTTTGCTATATTTTTCAATTACAGCCTTTGCTTTTTAAACGTTTTCATTATTTTTTACTCCTATTTTGAATATATATTTTACTAGGTTGGAGTGCAGTGTCACTAATTAACGGTGTTGGGGGAGGGTGGTTAGTTTGCGTCCGTTTGGTGGTACATCAGCTCCCTCAATATCCCTCCCATGCTTCCTTCTTTCCCTTCAGCACCGCATCTAAAAAGGATGTCTTCTTCCCAGTGGACTTATTTTTTTGCCAAGAAGCTGTAACCTCCCAATACTGCTGCCATTTATCCCTCACATTTTCAAGCCCTTTTCTTTAATAAATACAGTGCACTGGTTCACTGTATTACAAACTTCACAGCATTTCTCACTCATGGTGGGATGTTTTATATTGGGGGAGATTTTTTTTTTTCTGTGTCTGATCACTTGGGGCCCTCTCTGTACTTATTTTTGCATATTCATTTATTCACTGAACATATTTTCTGCCAACCATGCTTCTAGAAATTAATAATGATACAGTTAATAAAATAAATGGAAATGTTTTCCCTTAGGGAAGTTATGTTACAGTCTGTAAGTGTATATGTATAAATGTATAGAAAAGTCTGTAACTAATCAGCCTTATAATAACATTCCTCTCCCCAAAATAGAACAGTCAACATTCTTTTTTTTTTTATTTGAATGCTGTAAAGGCATTATATTTTCTATCCTATGAGTAAAAAGTACAGAAAATGGATAAAATGTTTGTCAAAAATATGCTTTATAATAATACAAATAACATTTTTTATTATAACACACTTTATTGTTCTAAGGCATAGTTCTCATATAGACATAGATGTGTTAGATATTTTAATTTCATACATGGAATATGTTCTTAGAAAGTCACTATATTATTTATGTGCCTATTTTAGATATTGTAATAGTAAATTTATAATGACTATAACATCAGTAATCTCAAAATTTTTAAGTGAAAATATGTTTTATTTTTTCCCTTAGAGAATTGTTACCTTTCAAGATTCTTTTAGTAGTATTGCTAAACTCATTTTACAGGTAGGACATATAAGAAACAAATATTAAAAAAAAAAAAAAAAAGAAAAGAAACAAATATTTAAGAGATTTGCCTAGAGTCTTATAAGCATAAGAGATACACTTCATATATCTGGGGAGATATAAGTGGAATAAATATAATTGTGAAATGAAGTCTGAACAAATTTCAGAATTTATTCAGAATCACCAAGTACTAAAAGTATCTAGGATAAGTGATTTTGCTCCTCTCCACTCTTGGAGGCAATGTTGTCAAGAAACAGCACTTGACCCTATGCTTTTTTATCTGTCCACAAAAACGCAAGACTTCCTCTAATCTTCACTGCATATACTTCATAAGGTTGCTAGAATAATGTCTCCACATACCCCTGCCCATGTCACCATTCTGTTAACAAACCTGTTCTTTCCATGGCCTGCACAACCCAATTTCCATCTTAACTCCTATTCTTGCTTCTTATTCATCCCTGTGAAAACCTTCCCTCTGGTCAGTGATATTCACTCTCCCTTATAGCTCCCCTTAGAACTTCAAAACTCCCTCTAATCACCACTGTTCCCATAGCCCCTTTCTTAATCCCTCAGCTTTCTTCAAATTCTTGCTAAAACCCTGCTTCTTCGGTGACATGTCCTATCTTTTCTTTTCTTTTTAATTGAGATATCATTGACATACAACAACTTGTAAGTTTAAGGTGTACAACGTGTTGATTTCATACATTTATATATTGCAATGTGATTAGCACCAACCATACTGTTAGCTAACACTACCATTACCTCATATGATTTTAGTTTTTTTGCAGTGAGAATGTTTACGATTTAGTCTCTTACATGCAACTTTGAAATTTACAATACAGTATTGTTGACTACAGTCACTATGCTCTAAGTTAGATCTCCAGGACTTATTTATTTACTAGTTGTAAATTTGTGCCCTTTGACATGTATTTTCCAAAAAATGGAACCATGTCTTCAGTGATTTTACTTCTTGTTTTTACCGCTGGTGCTTGACACTTCATGATTTCACATAAATAGTCGATGAAGTAAGTATACTTGAACTCAGCTATAGATTTTGCAATTCTAGCAATCAGGTTATCCCTGAGCTTTCTAATGAGTGAAGCCCCAGGGATTGCAAGAGGAGAACCAGATAGCACATTTTTCAGGATATGTGTGGTCAAAGAGCTGCCCTTTTTTGACCTGAAATAAATGCATTTATCATAACCACTGCTCAATAAGGTCAGTCTGCCCCAATATCATTTTGCATTAAGGGGATTATGCTCATTTACTAAAAGAAGAGTTATGTTCGTCATTCCGTAAAAGAAAATCAATAAAAATCAATGAGTACAATCTTGATTCATTTATTTAATCAATTATATAAGTAAAATTATAAACCAAATGGTTTCCATGCTTCAGAATTTACTGTGTTAATTCTTACATGTACTGTCCTTGGCAATAAGTTTTGTTTATATCTAAAGAGTGCTTATTTTTAATCGACAAAAAAACATAAAATGTAAGCTGCTATAGTCTATTAAGAATTAACCATTTAGGTAATAAAATTTTTCTCAAAAATGGGTCTGACCCTTCTTGTCATAAAGATTCATCATGCAATTATTCATTTCTATTTTCCTCAGATAAATATCAGATACTTATAAAATATATTTTCTATCATCAAAAAAGTCAGTTTTTTTTTTTGTTTTTTTTTATTGCTTTGAATTGCTATTCAAGATGTCATTTTGGGACATCGCCACCACATTGCCTAGTGTTACTGAATGAGTTAACAATGTGACATCAAACTGTTTCTGATGAAACTCTCTCCCTGTTGAATGATATATCACTGTGTTTATTTTAGGAAGCTTACATGAGGTCTTATGCATTATCTTGGAACTGCTTGTTTCATATTTACTTAAATTATTTTAAAAATGTGCTTCCTTTTCTTGTCATTTATGTGTTTTAAATTCTTGTTATGTATGGATTCAATTGATTCTTTTTGATGCTCAAAAATTAATAATAGCTCAACTGTCATAATCTATGAAGGTAATTAAGAAAATAACTTATTAAATAAATGAATCAAGATACATACTGTATTTCACATAAAATATCATATACTGATTCTATCACTCAATTTTCATTAAGGAAATCAGTGTAAACTCATGATATCTAGATTGAGAGGAATATTTTTCTTGCAAGTTTCAGGCATTACCTCCATAGTTAGGCACCCGTTCAATTATCCTTGTAATGAAATCATGTGTAGGTTATTTTTTACTCTCAAAATGAATGGAAATATGTTTTTGTAATCCACTGATCTACATCAGAAACAAAGTAAGCAAACTGTGGTTCAAAGTATTTAGATTACTTCTCTATGTCTGATACAGGAAAAAATGGTGAAGCTTTGAACCTACAAATGTCTCAATCCAAAGCCAATGCTCCTTGCACACTCTCCAGCTCCACGTACAGTATCATTTCCAATTTCAATGCTTAGAACACTACTAATTAGAACTATGGGAAATCTAAGCCCACACAGATGGAGAATGAAAGAAAGGACCAGTATTTAATTTGTTCAACTTATTTTTTATGATCGCTTCACTTTTGAGTGATATTTTTTAAATGTTAATAATTATTTTATTGGTTAAACATTGTTAAAGACATACTTGTTTCACTTTAAAGTCAATTGCTTCTGTTAAGATCAGAGGAACATAACTACATTAGAAAATAGAACTAATAGCAATAACCAATTTAAATAAAACTCCCCATTCTTTTTATTTTCCTATTCACGATTCTGTATGTGAATAGGTGTAGAAAATGTCTACAATGAGTTTTATCTAATGCTAATGATGGCTTGGATCTGTTAAAGAACAAAATTCAACTGAGTGAGTTTTAAAGATATCTTGTCTTTATTCACCCATTCATGAATCTGGTAGCATCCAATATAGCAGATAAAAAGGAGCTCGAAAGTGTATAAAGTGAGAAATTTTTATAGACCAGAGTGAGCAGGAACAAGAAAGTTATACTGAGTATTTATTGATTAAAGCAGGGTTACTAAGCTTACATGGAGCAAAGGGAAGTCTCAGAACTGGGTCAGATAACTTCCGCTAAGCAGTTAATGTTGATTGGTTGATGTAGGCTTTCCTTTATTTGGGAACTGAGCTTAGAAATTTAGTTAAGTTTTAGTTTGCTGATGCAGAGCTTAACATGAGTGACTCCATTTTGGACCCAAACTGATTTTGTTAACAAAGTTTTGATTTGTAGTGTCTTTAATATCGTTTTCCTCATAACTTGTTATCTAGGTAATGATCACAGTGAAGTCTAGCCAAGCAAACAAACAAACTAAAAAACCCTTTCTTTTATATTTAATATTTAAATGTCCCATTTAGTTAAATAGTGAAGTATCTAATTAGTCTACTTTAGACAGAAAATTTAATTTATAAGACTTGATTGGTCTCAACATCTTTAATTGAGTACATTAGTTTTATATCCAGATAATAATATCTAATTACATTTCTTTGTATTTTCCTGAAGAGATTCACTTTCACATACCATTTATTTACTTTTATTTATTTTTAAACGTTTTATAGATGGTGTCTGTGATACTATCAATGCATTGAACACGTTTATGCAAATCCAAATAATTTATTTGTAAATTAACTTTTATGTCTGGACAATAATGCTTAACACTTGGTGCTCTGGTAAGCAATCATAAATATTATTATTATAAGAGCATTAATAAACTAATAATGTATTTGACCAAGCTGAATGGATGCCATCAAAATATAGGCGTTCATTTTTTTCATCTCAAATCTATTGAATTCCTTCTTTGTCACTGGTATTAAGTGGACCATAAGATGAGTCCACCCTCACTGGAATGTGAGAATCTACAATGGAAAAGACAAACATAGCAGAATGGGAAAATAAGAAAAGCAGTAAGTTTCTCAACAATATTAATGCAATTTTGTAGTTTCCTTACGTGTTGTAGGGTCTTTTTTGTGGTATTAGAAATAAAAAACTGTAAACCAAAGGATTACTGTAACTCAATGATAAGATATTTTGTAAAAATGTTAATTCTTCAGTAAGTACAGCCTAGCTTCCCAAACTTCTTGGTTGAGGTAATGATTTATGGAGCCCATAAACATTTAGGCCTCAGCAAGTGAATGTCTATTATTTGCCACGAGCTAATGTCTGTTCATCTATTTAACAGACAGAAGTGATCTCTTGTATCTAGCGGAGCATGTTACTTGAAGTTTTAGTGCATTACAGGGTCAGACATATTATATATAACAATGAAATAAAACCAAAGAATATGTTGTTTTCAATGGTTACAAATTGCCACATATTAGATTTGAGGTTTGTTACTTTGTAATAATTATAATAGAAAAATAGAAAAAAGTATGTATCTCTATAACTTAAAAGAGAATATGAATATGGTAATTAGGTATTATCACTGCCAACCCTCTTTATATAAAAAAAGGGAGAAGAAATAGACAGATATGTATTCATGGTGCTTGATCTCTAACAACCTTCCTGCCATTTATAAGACTGTTGGAAGTAGAGTGGTACACAGATCTCCTGGGTCCTTTGTGGCAATACAAAAACAGGTTCCCTTACCTGCAGAATTTTTACAATTGTGTAATAATATCTGGTTCTGAATTATTAACTTAATTAGTGAATAAAAAATATATGTAGAAAAGTCCTATTGATGAATTTCTGTTCCTTAGAATTCTGAAACTTTAACTAATATATAAAATAATTTGTTAACTAATTTGGGATCTGCCAAGAGAAGGGATTTACTTTGATGTTTGGACCTAAATTCCTAGTTAACAGGGTAAAGGGTCAAACTGGATTTTTGTTGTTTATTTTGGTGATGGTAGCTGCTTTTTTTTTAATGCCTTCTATTTTTAATATTTAGAAGGGCACTTAGTCATAAATTATGTTGCCAAACAGTCAATGCTATCATTACAATGAAATCAAATATTCCTCCTAATAAGAAACAGAATTTTGGGATACTATCTGATGATTGTTAAGAGTGCTGAAGTTGCTTGCCTCAGTAGTAATATATTTTACTGGCTGTCTGTTTTGTACTTCCTGATTAGTCACTCTTAGCAGTCAAAACTATTGAAAAACTGCATCTTTGTCTGAAATCTGTGCCTTTGCATCCTACAGGTACATGATCAATACAAAGAGAAACTTATTGTGTTTCATTGTCATAACAACTGAATCTAAGAGCCACTTTGGTTGCATGTTGTAAAGTATATTGCATTGCTTTCCTTTGCAAATTTATGTATATGCTAATTTGGTATGAGGCCCTAAGCAAGGAAAAACAGGAGATAAAAACCCTACATACGCATATTTATGTTTGAGAGAGAGAGAGAGAGAGAGAGAGAGAGAGAGAGAGAGAGAGAGAGAGAGAGAGAGAAATGGAGACAGAGAATGCATTCCTAAAGAAGTCAATCTTCCAAAATATAGTTAAGAGCAAAAGTGAGAAACCTCTATCCTTTAATAACTTCAAAACATGCTCTTTAAGAACAACAAAAACAAAGTTTTTGTTTGTATATCTCTGATTTTTAAGATAGGCTTACTGGGGTTAAGGTCAATTGTTTGGCAAGTGAAATACAGAGGGTGAGTTGATTCATGAATTATTCCACTGATCTGACATTATGACTCACTGTGTTTGTCTAGACCTCTTGATAAAAGCACTCTGAAATGCCTTCCACTAAACACAAATGCATTTTACATTCGATCTAATCAGCTGGAGATCCGGATTCTTAGTTTTTAAGTGCTAAAGAGATGTTTTAACATTGTTTTTAAGAACTATGCTTTTGTTTTTGTTGTACTAAAATATTCCTATGCTTTAACCAATAACCATTAAAAACATGTGTTAAATTAGTATAAAATTTTAAATTTAGTGAATGTTTCAAATTAAAAGAAAATATTATTGACTACCTCATCATCATTAAATCCATGTTTCTCCTTATTCCGTTGTCTAAATGCAAAATAAATAATTTTTTGAAGTAGTCAATAAAAATTTGAGTTTCTAGATAATGCAACTGTTTCTTTTAATTTAAATTTCCAAATAAATTTTAATTAAATTGAACTTTCAGTATCAATGAAAATCAGGATTTATTAAAAAATTCAGTGGTGGAATTTTTCTTCTATAATTTACAGAATTCCAATTCTTTACCCTATTATTGTATACTTTTTTTAAGATTCAACTGTCTTCTCATTATGTAGTAGTGTTTTTCTTTCCCTTTCAATATGTCTATTTGATAATGATGTCAAAATGTTGTAGTGCCAGAGAGGATATTCATGCTTGAGCAGAGTGTTACACACTATCTTTATATATATATATATATATATATATATATATATATATATATATATATATACACACACATATATATGCATCTTTATATATGTATATATGTGTATATATGTATACAAATGCATGTGTATATATATACATATATACACATATATGTATATATATACATGTATGTATATATGTATATATGCATGTATGTATATATGTGTGTGTGTATATATACGCGTATATGTGTGTGTGTGTATACGTACGTACACACACATATATAAACTGGACAAGAACCCTTTGTCCTAATTTTTCCATTGATTTTGTGTGTGTATACAATTGATGGGACAAATTAGAACAAAGGGTGCTAGTCCAGTTGTATTGTTAGTCCAGTTGGATTAAGGAAAATAAATTCCACCGTGTTTCATTTGCATGTGGCTTATATGTCTAATTTCTGATTGTATTCATGTTGTGAAGTTTTAGAACATCAATCAATGTTGAAGTAAAATAGTTTAGGGACTTATACTTTGTGTCACAGCCTCCTTCTGTAAAAAAAAAAAAAAAAAAAAAAAATCTAGAAAACTGGAGAGTATATATAAAATAGCTATTTTTATACATTAGACAACACGCTTCTCCTGACTGCAATCCCTGAGAAAAGGGAAATGTATGATATGATCTCTACAATTTCTTTGTATTTCTCCTTGAAGGCATTGTTCCAGAATACTAGCTTAGGAAAAGTAACCCAAATTGAGCCCATCATCTTTATTGTGTAGAAAAAGAAAAAAAAATCAGAATTCAGAGAGACTGAGTCTACAGGAAGTAGGAAGGCGGAGATCTAGAAATAAACAATCAGACAGAAAAAAGAGCTACAGAAATCCAAACAGGGTCCCTTCTGGGTCTTCACCAGAAATAAATAGCAAAATAGTAAATTTAAAATCGATCATTTTAAATTTTTTTAAATATACGTGTTTTAATCATTATGGTTAAATGACAAATTGAAAAACAAAACAAAAAAAAGCATGCCCCAGCTATATGTTATTTACAAAATAGAATGTCTTGTGCCATTATCTATTGTACTGGAAATCAAATTCAAATATCACTTAAAATCTTCGGAAAATTGTACCGAATATTTCTCCTCATCATTATGCTACAATTTTCTGAGTCTTCTATTCATTCAATTCAATAGTCAATAAGTTGATCAAGGTATAGCCATTATTATTCTATTTCTCTTTGAATCTACCTCATCACAGTAGGTGCAGAATTATGCATGTTATCATTACCCTAAAAATAAATTGCTTGTACATAAATTCTTCAGCGATAATTGGTGTTGTATAGTTATAAATGTTAGAACAATAAAGAATGTGAAAAAATATAAATGGGAAATAACTCATTTCACTAAGCTATTTTTTCTTTCCTCCATAACCTTGATCTATTTTATGCATTAGAACATAGACTAGTCAAATTAAAGAATCAGGGAGATGATGGAAAATTGATGTGTTCAGAACTCATTAGAATTTGAGATACTCTCTGATATATCATTTAGACTTTGGGCTTTCTCTATGAATTCGAAAATCTGCATATGAAAGTACTTACTCCAGGTAAAAGAGACAGTTATAACTACAGCTAGGAAAATGTAGAATCTCAGGTGTAATGTAATATATGGCATGAAGTTTTTATCTAGGCTTGTAGATTATCAGGCATACAAGAGGAAATAAACAATGTGTTTTCAAAATATCCATGTACGTAATTAATTTCTGTTAATATTATTTATCATCTAGTAAATACAATGATTTTTAATAGAAAATGCTCCCCCTTAATTAAAATTATTTTTTTTAAGATTTCTGTGCTTGAACATAATGTAAATTGATTTTATAGTTCATTGTCTTTCTGTTCTTTGTTTTAGTATATTATTTATTCATTTATTTATTTGTTTATCTTATAAACAGTTCCAGCCAGAGAGTCAGACTTTTAAGAAAAATGAAACTTTTACAATATTAGGTGTGCATGAGCTATAGTGCTGAGGTACTTTAGATTTAAAGGATTGTTAAATTAATAGAAAAATAAAGTGCCAAAGCATAGGACAAAACAGTCGAATCTAATATGTTAAACAATTTATCTTGCTTAACTGTCTACTGGAAGATCTTGGCCTTACTAGTCTTTTCAGGCAAAATCTAAGGTAATATAACTCCTTTTCATCTGAGTATTTTTAGAAATTAAATTATCATGTCAGGTATTTCCTAGGAGAATGTTCTCTTATCTTTTGTTAAATTCTCTCTTTCCTGACCTTTAAAATCATTTTGCTTTTTAGACATATATTATCTCCAACTGTTCTCTAGGAAATAAATTGAAAGTTCACCTGATGGCGATCATCTAATAAATACTTTTCAATGTCAAATTGAAATTGGAGAAGAGCATTAAATTGTGCTATGATTTTATATTTTTTCCCCCTCAAAATCTAAAATATTTTTTTCTCAAGTTTTCTGCTTTTCTTTCTTAAAAATTAAATTAAAAAAATGAAAAAAACAAACAAAAAGAAAACTTATCTCACAGGGTTTTTAAGTGGATTAGAAAAGGTATTCTGTACACTGTTTCCTAATAGGCCCTGATTTATGATTTAAGAGATAGGTACAGTTTCTTCTTCTTTTTTTTTCCTTTCCTTATACTATAGTTATTTATGTGAGATTTTATCTTCCTTATAAACATGTAATCATGAGGTTAGGCAACATGGCTGTTTTATTTACACAATTTATTAAAGCTAATGAATAGATACATATCAACTCTAAAGTACTCAATAAATATTTATCGGTGAATGTACCATGTTACATTTGTTATAAGATTTATTGGTAAACAGATGGTCATAAATTTACCATTTATGTTGATTATCTGATGAAACCTTTTGAGGCAGACATCTTTAGTCCCATTTTATTGATGAATAACAAAGACTTTTCAAAAGTTAAGTGTTATACTTAGTAAGATCATACACAGAACACACAAGTGGTGTTTCAAAGTTGAAAAAATATTTTCATTTTATATCATTTTATATTATGTGGTTTATAAGGTATTAATATAGACACAAGTATGTCATATACTACTTAAAAGTAAAATTCCATAAACAAAATGTGTTTTTATTCATCATTAATAACTAGTCTGTACATTATTTTACAGTGAATCACAGGGCAGAGCAGATTAACAAACACCTTATCCTGTGATATCAGAATATAGTTAACTTAATAGGTTTTTACTAATATGACTTTACATGAAGTGCCAATAAAGAAGATGGTAAAGAGTTGATGCTCAATAAACCTTTGTATAAACAATAAAATTTAAATATCCCCAAATTTCATATTCTGGTATAAAATCTCTAATATCTGCATCATTTTAGTAGTCAAATTCTCAAAGACCTTCTGCACCACCCTGGCCACAGAAAATATCTTCCTCCTTCTTTGAACCTAAGAAGCTACTTTTATTCACTCTTAACTTGCCCTTTAATTCATGCTGCTGAGATGGTAATAGTTTGCTTCAGATGATATCTATGAAATAATCACATTCAAGAATTTTAGAAGATAAACAAGATACACATTAAATAGAAAATTATTAGCATTATGTCATCATAAAATATATTGTATTATGATGACAATATAATGTTGTTATTTGAAAACCCACAAATAAATCTTAAGGGACACAGCCACACACATGCAGAAAAACCTAGGTAAGTTTACTTTTAAGGAATATGAATTAGGTTACAAATATATAATCATTCACCTTATTGATTGATACCAAAATAAGAGGTTTTTGTCTTATTTAGGTTCTGCCCATTGTGGGTCATTCTACAAATTAATTGACTAGTAGGTACTCTTCAAAACTGTCAAGGTTATCAAAATCAAGTTTGAGAAAATTTCACTACAAAGAGGAGCTAAAGGAACATGGTGATTAAATGTAATCAAGCATCTTGAATGAGATTCAAGAAGAGAAAAATGGCATTAGATAATAACTAAGGAAACCTAAGTAAAGTAGGGACTTTAAATAATAAAATATGTCAGTGTTAGTTCATTAATCATAAAAATGTGTCGTACTAATACAGCATGTCCTAAAATTTTGAGGAAAAGTCTTTCTTTGTTGCTATCAAGATTTTTGATGAACCTGAAAAGTTTTCTAATACATAGTGTAAAAAATAATATAAACAGAGCCACTTTACAATGGAGTCAGAGTTCCATCCCAAGAGAACTGCCTTGCACGTCTTAATCCTCAAATCTTTGGAATGTTAAGAGGGCAAAACAAACTTGGACTGGGCCTAAAGCAACACTATCTTCAAAGAACTATTTGCAAAGATAACAAGAAAGTAGATATTATGACTATTGAACTGAAAATTAAAAATGTGTTCAGAATTAGCATCACTGTGTTAACTTACCTGCACCTATAGAAATACCTTCCTTCTACTGATGTGATCGTTCTTCTTCCCTTTCTCATAAATACCCTTTGGCTTTGTCTCCTATGGGAACACTATTTGAGTTTCTGCCTGAATCACTGCTTCTGCAATAGCAATTCTTTTTTTTTAAATTTCAAATTAATGCTTACTGCCTTTTATTTTGGCCTTTTATTATCATGTTAACAATATTAAAAGTCTTAAAGGAGGATTCAGTCATTTTAAGTAAGCAAAGAAGTCACTTCCTTCTTTCATTTTTGTTAGTCACTATCACAATGCTTTAAATTATTTACTGACTCACATGCCTGCTGACAGTGGCTTCTTTTCAGTGATACATCAGATACATAGATATTGCTCTGAAAGTTTTATTTAATGATAATATATCATATTGGTGTGATGCTGTACTTTGCAAAGTGCTTTTACTTTCATCCCTTCACTTAATTATAAAAATAGTATTTCAAAAATTCAGCAGTCTAGGAAACTATTCCCATTTACATAGAAGCCTTTCACATTATCCCTGTTTACAGAAGGACTCTTTCTAGTAAGATGGATGCTGTGCTGTGCTTCTCATAGTCTTCCTTCAGGATAGAGACACTCTGTATCCAGGCGCACGAGTGTTCTGTGCTGACAGCTCACAAGGAAAAGCCGTCTGCACGAGGGAGCTACCTCCCTCACGTTACGCTCCCTCACAGGGGGCAGTTTGCATCTACTGAGAGATCCATTTAGGATTCAAGAGTCCAGATCCATTTCATCAAGAGTGAAATTTTGAAGTCACATCCCAATTTCAATTATTTCTGTAGAATCATCCGAGTTCTGTTTGTAAGTGCACCTTCAACATTTCTGTTCCTCCAATCCTGCATCCCTCACACTTGGACAGTTGTTGTGTAGAGAACTTTCTAAGAGTTTTCCTGCATCCCTGATTCATAGTTTGTTATCTGGAAAAATCCTCCAAAGAACAGAGATTCAGGCAGCAAATCTTATTATGCACTTTGTAAAGAAGCATAAGTGGCCCGAGTTAAGAATAAATGAGCCTGCAGATAATGAGAAATAACTTAGATGAAATTAGCTGGAAGACAATGTTTGGATGTTAGGTGTCCACATCTGTAGAGGGAACGTGTGGGTAGATCTATATGAAACAGAACAAATGAAGATCGTTATATTACATTTTACTTCTAACAGTGAGCATCCACCATAGTAGAGTCAGTCATTAAACAACCACACGGAAACAATGACTCAAGAGTCGTCATTAGCCAGGCTCTGTCATTGACCACCCCATACAGGAACAAGATGCATATATAGAGTAGATATGGCAGCAGAGATAAGGGCTATTCAAGGTTCAAAGGCATAACCTCCCACTCATGCGAGCTAATCTAGCTAATGCTGCTCTTATTGCTAGATCTACAGGAATAAAGACTAATAGTACCTTTCATATGAAACCATTTTAAAGGAGAATTTTTTAGCTACTTAATGAAAATTTGATTATATTGGACATTCCCAGCCTGGAAGGGGAGCTGCTTTATCATTATTATAATGTGGGCTTGCCTATCCTCTATTGAAAGACTTGTTCCCCACTATTATGTAAGGATTTACTGAACATCTGAACAACTAATCTGGTGATCCTGCAAAATGATTCCTTAGGCCAAAAGAGCCACTGTACACCAAAGGAGATGTGATGGTAGGGCTATGACCATGAAATTTGTAAGTCCTATTACACGAGGTGGGACAATTAAGTTTGCGAACTCATCTGAATAAAAGTCCTGCATAACTCATTGCTGAATATCACTATGGTCACCTTCAAAGTACTTCCTTTTGAAGCTGTGCACCGATGCCAGTGTCTAGTCCATCCTTCAAAGCAATTTTGGAACTCTTTCTGTAATAGCCACCAGAACTATTGTCGTATTACCCGTGATGTCCTGAATGTCATCAAAATGTCTTCCTTTCAATATTTATTTTATCTTCAGGTAGAGAAAGAAGTTATTGAGGGCCATATCAGGTGAGTAGGGAGGGTGTTCCAATACAGTTATTTGCTTACTGGCTAAAAACTCCCTCACAGACAGTGCCGTGTGAGCTGGTGCATTGTCATGATGCAAGAGCCATAAATTGTTGGCAAAAAGTTCAGGTCACCTAACTTTTTCATGTAGCCTTTTCAGCACTTCCAAATAGTAAACTTGGTTAACTGTTTGTCCAGTTAGTACAAATACTTAATGAATAATCCCTCTGATATCAAAAAAGTTTAGCAACATTGGTGCAACAAGTTCGCAAACTTAATTGTCAAATCTTCTGTACTGCACAGCCAAATATCACCAGGCAAGGAAAGAAGCCAACATATTGTCGAAAGTAATTGACCCTGATGATCACAGGAAGGTAGGACTGCTGTTAACCTATCAACCCCAGGCTCTTATTTTAAGCAATTGCCCTGTACCCACAATTCTGCTTTATACCTGTGTTTCCCCGAAAATAAGATTTAGCTGAACTATCAGCTCCAATGCATCTTTTGGAGCTAAAATTAATATAAGACCCAGTCTTATTTTACTATAAGACTACAGTAAACTATATTTTACTATATTTACTATATTTGATTATATTTTACTATAGTAAAATAAGACTGGGTCATAATATAATATAATGTAATATAATATAATATGGGTCTTATATTAATTTTTGCTCCAAAAGACACATTAGAACTGATGGTCCCGCTAGGTCTTATTTTTGGGGAAACATAAAATATATTAGTGCTACTTATACCTGTGTTTATTTCTAGAGATTCCATTCTGCTCTACTCTTTTATTTGCTTACCTTTGTGCTAATACCACATTCCTTAGTTTATTGTAGTTTATAATAAAGCTTGTTATCAAATAGAATTTATCTTGTGCTTTATTCTTCCTAAAATGTGTCCTGGCTTTTCTTGACCATTTTTAATTTCTTATATACTTGAGAATTTATTTGTTAATGTTCACAACATAGATTCTGCTAAAATTGTGGTGTGATTGCATTGAATCTGTGATTCTGTTCAAAATAATTGGAGGTTTTATTTTATAGTGTTTTTTTTTTTTTAATTAAAGTCTATTGGGGTGACAATTGTTAGTAAAGATACATAGATTTCAGGTGTACAATTCTGTAATACATGATCTATATATCACGTTGTGTGTTCACCACCCAGAGTCAATTCTCCTTCCATCACCATACATTTAATCCCCTTTACCCTCATCTACCATCTCCCTACCCCCTTACCCTCTGGTAACCACTAAACTATTGTTTGTGTCTGAGATTTTGTTTCTTCATTTGTTTGTCTTGTTCTTTTGTTGTTTTCAGTTTTATATACCACATATCAGTGAAATCATATGGTTCTCTGCTTTTTCTGTCTGAGTTATTTCACTTAGCATTACACTCTCAAGACCCAGCTACATTGTCACAAATGGTCCTATTTCATCTTTTCTTATGGCTGAATAGTATTCCATTTTGTGGAATACATTTTGTGGAATATACCACAACCTCTTTATCTATTCATCATTCGAAGGACACTGTGGTTGTTTCCAAGTCTTGGCCGCCATAAATAACACTGCAATGAACATTGGAGCACATATGTCTTTAGGGATAAATGTTTTCAGAATTTTTTGGTAGATACCCAGGAAAGGGATTGCTGCGTCATATGGCAATTCTACTCTTAATTTTTTGAGGAACATCCATACTGTTCTCCATAGTGATTGTACCAGTTTACATTTCTACCAACAGTGTATGAGGGTTCCTTTTTCTCACAGCCTCTCCAACACTTGTTACTGTTTGTCTTGTTGATGACAGCCATTCTGACTGGGGTGAGGTGATATCTCATTGTGGTTTTGATTTGCATTTCTCTGATGATTAGTGATGTTGAGCATTTTTTCATATGTCTATTGGCCATTTGTATATCTTCTTTGGAGAAATGTCTTTTCAAGTCCTCTGCCCATTTTTCAATTGGATTATTTATTTTATTTTTATTGTTGAGTTGTATGAGTTCCTTATAAATTTTGGATATTAGCCCCTTATCAGAGTTGTTGTTTGCAAAAATCTTCTCCCGTTCAGTTCCTTGCCTCTTTATTTTGTCAATGGTTTATTTTTCTGTGCAGAGCTTTTGAGTTTGACATAGTTCCATTCATTTATTTAACCTTTTCTTCCGTTGCCTTAGGAGTCAAATCCATAGAATGCTCTTTGAACCTAAGGTCCATAAGTTTAGTAACAGTGTTTTCTTCTATACAGTTTATTAATTTAGGTCTTTTGTTTAGGTCTTTGATCCATTTTGAATTAATTTTGGTACATGGTGACAGATAGCAGTCTAGTTTCATTCTTTTGCACATGGCTTTCCAATTCTCCCAGCACCATATATTGAACGGGCTGTCTTTTCTCCATTGTATGTTTTTTGTTTCTTTGTCAAAAATTGTCTGTCCATTTTATGTGGGTTTATTTCTGGGTTCTCAATTCTATTCCATTGGTCTGTGTGTCTCTTTTCTGCCAATACCATACTTTTTTGATTATTGTTTCCCTGAAGTACAAGCTGAAGTCAGGAAGTGTGATACCTCCAGCATTTTTCTTTTTTCTTAGTATTGCTTTGGCTATTTGGGGTCGCTTTTGGTTACATACAAATCTGATGATGTTTTGTTCTATTTCTTTAAAAACTACCATTGGGCTTTTGAAGGGGATTGCGTTAAATCTGTATATTGCTTTGGGTAATATGGCCATTTTAACTATGGTGATTCTTCCAATCCATGAACATAGAATGTCTTTCCATTTCTTTGTGCCTTTTTCAATTTCTTTTAAAAATGTCTTACAGTTTTCAGTACGTAGATATTTCACATCCTTAGTTAAGTTTATTCCTAGGTATTTTTATTACTTTTTTTGCAATTGCAAAATGAGTGTTTTTTTTGTTTTGTTTTTATTCCTTTTTCTGAGATTTCATTGTTAGTATATAGGAATGCAATGGACCCTTGTACATTGATTTTGTAGCCACCAACTTACTGTATTCATTTATTGTTTCTAATAGTTTTTTTGGTGGAGTCTTTAGGATTTTCTACATATAACATCATGTCATCTTCAAAAAGTGACAATTTAACTTCTTCGTTCCCAATTTGGATACCTTTTATTTCTTTCTCTTGCCTGATTGCTCTGGCTATGACTTCCAATACTAAGTTGAAAAGCAAGAGATGGTAAGGGACACCTCTGTTGTGTTCCTGAACATAGATCAAAGGGCTTTAGTTTTTTGCCTTTAATTAATATGTCAGCTGAGGGTTTTATAGCCTTTATTATGTTAAGGTATTTTCCTTCTATATCTATTTTATTAAAATATATAGCCTTTATTATGTTAAGGTATTTTCCTTCTATATCTATTTTATTAAGTGTTTTAATCATAAGTGGATGCTGTATCTTGTCAAATGCTTCTTCTGCATGTATTGATATAATCAAATGATTTTTGTCCTTTATTTTGTTTATGTGGTATATCACATTGATCTATTTGTGTATGTTAAACCATCCTTGTGCCCCTGGGATGAACCACTCTTGGTCATGATGTATAATCTTTTTAAGGCACTGTTTCATTTGATTTGCTAGAATTTTGTTTAGGACTTTTGCATCTGTAGTCATCAGAGATATTGGTCTGTAATTTTCTTTTTTTGTGTGTTTACCAATCTGCATTCCCACCAACAATGTATGAGGGTTCCTTTTTCTCCACAGCCTCTCCAACACTTGTTACTATTTGTCTTATTGATAATAGCCATTTCTAACTGAGGCGAGGTGTCTATGTATCTTTTCGTCTTTCCTCTTATTTCTTCTTCGACCCAGTAGTTCTTTAAAAGTATGTTGTTTAATCTCCACATATTTGCGGTTTTTCCGCTTTCTTTTGGCAGTTGATGTCCAATTTCAAAGTCTTGTGATCAGAGAATATGCTTGGTATGATTTCAATCATCTTAAATTTGCAGGAGCTAGTTTTATGTTCCAATATATGACCTATCCTTGAGAATGTTCCATGTACACTAGTAAAGAATGTATACTCTGCTGTTCTAGGATGAAGTGTTCCATAAATATCAATTATGTCAATTTTATCTAATGTGTCATTTAGGATTGATATTTATTTAGTGTCTGTTTGGACGATCTATCCATAGCTGTCAATGATGTATTTAGGTTCCCTACTATAACTTTTTTTTGGGTCATTTTCTGCATGTAGTTCTGTTAGTAGTTGCTTGGGGTATTTGGGTGCTCCCTCATTGGTGGCATAAATGTTGATGACTATTATGTCTTATTGTTGTATAGTCCCTTTTATCATTATGAAATGTCTGTCTCTTGTTACCTTTTCCACCCTGAAGTCTGTTTGATCTGATATTAGTTTGCTACACCTGATTTTCTCTGGATACCATTTGCTTGTAGTGTCAATTTCTACCCTTTCATTTTGAGTCTATATTTGTCCTTGTAGCTGAGATGTGTATCTTGGAAGCACCCTATGGTTGGGTTTAGTTTTTTGATCCAATCTGCTACTTTGATCCTTTTTATTGGTGAGTTCAGTCCATTTACATTTAGGGTGATTATATATATATATATATATATATATATATATATATATATATATATATATATATATAAGAATTTTCTATCATTCAATATTTGGTTTTCTGGTAGGATGGCGTCTACATTGTTTCTTTGCTATTTTGTTGTTGTCTATTATTTCAGTGTGGTGGTATTCTATGATTTTTTCCCTCTGTTTCTTCTTTTATTATGTTATATATTTCAGTTCTGGATTTTTTTGCTTTTTTTTTGAGTTACCATTAAGTTTATGTAAAAGAAAGTTTGACATTAGAGTATTCCATTTTCTTCAGCATGCTTACTTTCTCCATTTCCTTATGCCACTTCAGATTTTTATACTCCCCCCTTTTATGTTTTGGTTGTCACAATTATCCCTATTTATGCTGGTCAAATAGCCTCCTTCTGTATTTGTTGTAGTGTAGGTTGTGTGTTAGAAAATTCCCTCAGTTTTTGTATGTCTGGAAAGGTCTTTATTCCCCCTTCATATCTAAAGGATATCTTTGCTGGATATATTATTCTTGGCTCATAATTTCTCTCTTTCAATAGTTTGAATATTTGAGTCCACTCCCTCCTGGCTTGTAGCTTCTGCTGAAAAAGCTGATGATAATCTAATGGGCTTTCCTTTGTAGGTTACCATCTTCTTTTCCCTGGCTGCCTTCAAGATTCTTTCTTTGTCATTAATTTTTGACAGCTTCAATACCATGTGCCTTCAAGAAGGCCTGTTAGATGGTAATTAGGTGTTCCATTTGCTTCTTGGATTTCAGGATCCAGTTCTTTGCAAATGTTTGGAAGTTCTCATCGACCATTTGTTTGAATATAATCTCTGTTAACGTCTCCCTTTCTTCTCCTTCTGGTATACCCATTATTCTTATATTGCTTTTCTTATGGTGTCAGAAAGTTCTTGTAGATGTCTTTCTTTTTCTTTTTTTTCTTTTCTTTTTTTCTTTTTTTTTTTTTTTTTTTTTTTAACTCTCAAGACTCTCTCTTCTTCAATCCATGTTATTTCCAGATTTCTGTCTTTGATGTCACTGATTCCTTCCTCCATTTGGTCAGCTCTATTACCTAAGCTGGCTATTTCATTCTTCATTTCTTTTATTGAGTTCTTAAACCCCAGAAATTCTATTTAGTTCTTTTTTAAAATTTTAATTTCTTTGATAAAATGTTAATTTTGTTCTTTGATTGTGCTTCTGAGTTCATTAAACTACCTGTCTGTGTTTTCTTGCATCTCGTTGAGTTTTATTAAGAACTGCAATCTTGAATTCTGTGTCATTTAAGTCACATATTTCCATGTCTTTAAGTTTACTTCTGGAGCCTTTTTATTTTCTTTCTGAGCTGTCTTATTAATTTGGTTATTGATGGCAATTAATGATATATTATTTCTCTTCCTAGACATCTACAGGAGTGTGTTCTGCAACAGGTTGGTAGGAAGAGTTCTTTCCTTTGCTTTCTAGTAGGTGTTCGTGAATGCTTTATTTTGTTTCCAAATACAGCCTTTAATTCTCTCTCATGCTGTAGTGTTATATTTTCTCTGTACTGTTACAGCTTCTCACGCAATGGGAGTATTCCCTGAGAGGTGGGCTTCTCCTCTGTGAGCAGCTTGCCTGGGTCTCAGTGCACCACCTCTTTTGAGGAATGTGGGAAACTTCTGAAGTTCCAAAGCTCTTCCTGTGACAGAGTCAGCACCTTTGTGTTTCAGTGACTCTCTTTACCCCTGCAGGGATCCACTCAGAAAAAGTGGGGGTGGGAATGGGGTAGACTGTGAGTGATGGCTGTGAGCAATGGCAGCAACCACCAGCACAGCCCGTCCTGTATCCATGGCTCCCTGCACTTTGCTGGAACTAGTTGGGCTGCAATTCCATGGCTGCGGGTTGCAGTTCTCAAAATTGCAAGTATTTTGTTTTTTGATCTGACACTGCTAGCACTGGGCAGGTGGGGTGGGGTGAGCTCTGGGAGCATAGGTATGGGGCAGCTAGGCTCTGTGCCTAAGGTTTCTGTTCTCTGCTCAGCAATGATGGCTTAAACCACCATTTTCAGCCTTCTTCCCTCAGTGTTTGCTCCGAGGTCTGTGCCGTGAGCGTTGGGTTAAGCCGTATGATATGCTGTCCCCTCAGCCCTATAGCCCACAAGCGGAGCACTAGCAGTCCGAGTTCTTCCCTCTCCTGCAGCTGCGGTAGTTCCAGAATGCAGCGAGCTCAGAGCACTGAGCTAGGTCTGCGTCCAGCCCCCGCTGGGCCCCGTCTCCACAATTACCCATTCCTTCCTTTCCAATCTCCCCCCTTACATGCAATTTGCCCACCTTTGGATGATTTCAGTTGAGTGTCTCTTAGTCTTGCCTGTTTGCTGTGCAGGGACTCCTTTGTGGAATTATAGTCATTCAATTTGTTGTAAATTCCAGGGAGAATTTCAAGAGGCTCATCTCACACCACCATTTCTTTTATGTCATAATAATTGAAGTTTTTAAAATGTCTTCAATCCATTAATATTACACTGATTCCTTCATTTATTGAATTAATCTCATGTACATCTTTTCTGTAGACATTTTACTTATCTTTTGTTAATTTCATTTGTAGCACTTTGAAACACTTGTAAATAGTATTTCTTAAAACTTTTTATTGTCCAAATAGTACTGGTCAATCGAAATAAGTTTGAGTTTTATGTAAACTTAAACATGAGTTTCTTGTAAACTAATCCATTAATTCTAAATATTCTATGTTCCAAATGTATTTGGATTTTCTATATACACAGTTTGTCTGTGAAAAATGCCGGTCATATTTTTTATTCCAATATTATATTTATTTCTTATTCATATTTTCTTTCTCTGATTGAAAACACCATTAGAATGTTGAATTGAAGGTAGTAGGCAGAACTCTACCAAAAATGGAGGAGTGTAGTCCCACCCTTAGAAAGCAAAATATGTATTGATGATGGTATCCATCTGTACATGGATTTAAGCCCATAAGTTGTTGGCAGCTGATGCAACTCCAGTCAGTGTGGCCTTGAAAATGATGGTGATGGGAAATCCTCCTGATGGGTAGAGCTTCTACTTACATAATTTGTGAAATTTTGTAAACAGACTCTTGTCAATGGAGATAGTCTTTACCAGCTGGTTAAGAGTGCCTGGAATGAAAAAAAAAAATTGAAATATTAAAAACAAGGAGCTCTGGTGTAGAGACATGTGGGTAATATTTATCACATTTAACACCCAGAAGAGAGCATTTTAAAACATCATGGGCACTTAACAACTAAGTAGAGCAAATAGCAGGGCAAGTTTATGTCAGCAATCCTTCATTAGTGACACCAATATTGGCATGATGAGCACATGAACAAAATGGTTTTAGTGGTAGAGATGGAGGCTAAATATGAGGACACTGGAATTAATATTCTGGTTATTGGTCACCACATGTGTTTGCATTTTGAATATGGCTTCCCTTTCTTACATACAGAGCCTCAGCTCGCACCAATATCTGAGTGCTACTAGTATAGGACTCCATATAATATCACATAAGACCAGGATGCATGCCTACAATGAAGAGAGAAGGGACTCAGAGTCATGGTACCTTACTGGTCATATCACACTGCCCAGAAGCTTCCTCCCTGAATAGCATTGTGATGGCCTGTTGAAAACATACATGAAGTACCCATTTGGAGGTAATAGTAAGCAAGGTGAAACGTCATCTTTCTGGATGCAGAATACACATTGAATCAAAGACATTTTGTTCCCAGTTGGAAGTACCCATAGGTCTGGATTTACATAATAGAAACGTGAGTGTTCCCACGTACCATAACTCCCAATGACCCATTGACTTTCTGTACTTCCCATTCCTACATTCTGGAGTTCTGTAGAGTTTGGGGTCTTGGTCTCTCAAAGGGGAATATTTTCTCTAGGATTCACAGAAAATGTCTCATTTAATTATAAAATATGGATGATACCTTTGAAATGTGTACTCCTTGGGTACAGAGAGCAGTAGGCAGAAGATGACTCACTGACTTTGAAGGGGTAATCGACCAATCATCAGGAGGGGGTAGGATTGCTCTTGCCCAGAGGGAGTAGGAAGGAATATGTATGGACACCAGATAATCCATTTAGTGCCTTCCCTTAGCCAAATATGAATGTAAATCAGGTAAAGCAACCACCAGGTACATGGTGACCAGAAAACCAGGCTCCTTGTAAATCAAAGTCTAGATCACCATAGTAGGTAAGCAATTCAGATCAAAGAAGAGAGTCACTTGAAGTGAAGAGAATCTGTAAGAGATAGTCAAATAGGAAGATAAGTAGAATCAACTGAGGTTCTGAGACCAGCTGCAGTACCAGAGGCTGAAGATAGTCTCTCAAACTTTATTCTAAATTTCCTTAGGAAGAGAAGTCCATGATATCCGTGGTAGAGCTACCCCTTGAATGTTTATGCAAAATTGGAGATAATTGGTCCAGGAGATAAACTGTGGTAGACATAGCAATGTGCTGCCTACATCCTCCTTCCAGGAAAAATGTGCACAATGATTGCAGGGAGTTCACTAAGCAGAAGCTTCCAGCCATCAGTCAGTTCAGGATCTTCCAGGGTTTCAGACAATTTTTTTGCCCAAGATCGAAAGCTTCCCTGGATTTGATCTAGGTGGGAATATAAAGGCCACCTATTTTTGCCTCACGGAGGACAATTGTCATATGCAAATCTCAATTTCCCATTCTTCCATTTTGCCCAAGGTCCAAAGCTTCCCTGGGTGTGATCTAGGTGGGAATATAAAAATCACCTATTTTTGCCTCATGGAGGACAATTGTCATATGCAAATCTCAGTTTCCCATTCTCCCTGCTGGGTCCTCTGCACCTTACTCATTGCTCAAATATTCCTGCCATTAATCTTGCTTTCCCTCCATGTTTTTCACAGGTGTTAATGTTAATACATATGTTGAGCCCAACATTTGGTCTTATTTTCTGCTTCTGGAGTGTCTGCCATGAAGTATTTACTGTAAAGAATAAAAGAAATCAGACTGTTCTCTAAGCAATTTTGTTGCAACAAGACAGTATGCTCTACTCATTTTTCTGGAGTTTCCTAGGCAAAGATGATTCCAAGCATTAGATATTTTGAATTCTAAAGGTAAAACCACAATTTGCACATTTTAGAAATACATAGACTACTAAAGCAAATTTGCTGATTAACATAATACAACATTCACTTCTAATACAGTTCAGAAAAATAATGTGCTTGGGAAGAAAATTTTAACACACTTGCTACATTCAACAGCTTAAATCTGTGTGTGATATATTTAGGACAAGGTAACTACACTGACACTCATCTGAAAAAACATAAATGTATTATTTCTTGAAAACACTTCTGCTGCATTATGATTCATTCACAGAGGAATATAAGCTTCTTGGGTTGTAAAATTAACAGTTAAACATGAAATTTAACTTCTAAGGAGATTTCAGTACAATTTATTAAGAAAATGTTACTTCATGAAAATGATTTTACAGTTATTACATGATCATTCATCCCAATTTTACTTATCTATACATATTTATTTATTTACTTAGTTTTCATACCAATGTTATTTGTGAAGTAAAATTTTACCTTTGGTTACGTGACACATCCTTCTAAATATTTATGTTTACCAAGTGTATTTATTCTCCTTTAACTGAGCATATACATATATGGTATAAACCAACATATATAGTATAAAACTAAAGTGAGTATAATTTTTGTTATATACAGTGCACATACACTATAAAGGTGAACAGACACATACAAAAAACATTCATAGGATTTCAACAACTAGGTATAAAACATGGTTGATTTGTTCACTTATGTAGAAGGCAACATGATGTGCAAAACAGGTTTTGTAATTACAAAATAAAACCTCACCAAATCTCAATATTTATCAGTGATAGAGTGGCCATTAAAATTAAATATATTTATAGAATAACTTTCTATGCAATAAAGAAAATGATCAGGGAACAGATACATTTTCACCGAAAAATTTCAAAAGCTTGTTATTTATTTAATGAATATTTATTGACTGTTTCTATATGGCAGGCACTGTATCAGTTTCTGGGGATAATAAATGAGTGAGTAAGCAAAGTAGCATACTGTTTTAAAGGAAACTCATTTTAATTGGAACAAGAATCATGTGACAAGTGAAGAAAATATCAATATTACTATGACTGTGCTGGGTACTAAGTAGTATAGCGGCAAGCAGATGAGACAGCATAAATGCGGAAATCACTTCAGCTATGGTAGCAGAAGCAGCCTCTCTTAATCAGAGATCCTAAGATTCACTGTGAGCCAGCTCTGTGAAGGATAAGGTACAATTTTTAGGCAAATGGAATATATAAGCTGTTTTCCTTATCTTTGAGAGTGGAGTATCAATAGATATTGTGAAAAGCTAAACCAGGAAATACTAGCGTAGCATGTTCTGTTAAGAATAAAGTTGTTACCTAATAAAAAAAAAAAAAAAGCTGGGAAACAGAAATTTTAAGGAACAAGACTAGAGTTTGATCTGGGCATAGAAGCCTGGTACAGGTGGTAACAATGGACATTTATTTATTTGAAACTTATATAAATGATTGAATTTCTCTTTTATTTACTATTTTTCATTTTAGAAAGGAATAAACAAAAACATGAAAAATATCCCTCTGCAGTTACATGAAATTGGCAGTTAGGCAATAGACATTTTGCATGTTATATTTTAAACATATGAATTGTTTGACAACAATAGACTCATCCAAAAAGTTTAGTCAATTAAAATAGAGAAATACTTTTGCCTAAAGCATGTTAAGTTTCCTGGATTGGTTTCAATTAGTATTTGTCAAGAATTCTGACTAATTCCAATATATCTGATGTTTAATAGTGACCAATATTTTGATGTCTCCTTATATCTGAAAGCTGCAAATCATAATTAAGCAAATAAACCAATTTGGACTTGAATTAGGACTAAATTTTGAATACAGCTGAAAGGATATATTCATAAAATGTCTATAACAGAATGACAGATTTCTCATCCAGTGTAATGCACGGTTAGCCAGATAATTGTTTTGAAGACCTTAGAAAGATACTTAGAATAACACAAATTGATTTTGTGAATTTATTGAAACTTAAATGCTATAATTAATTTTAAGTTGTCTCTATTAAATATAAGATATATGTAACATATATTTATATTTTATAATAAATATATATAATTTGTGTGTATATGTATATATATATATATATATACATATACACACACACACATATATATAATATATATTATATAATATTATTCCACAGGGGCCATATTTCAGTCTTTCTTAAAGTATTGCAAGAATATTCTAACTGATCTTCCTGAATCTTGTTTTTCTTTATCTTTTCCTCCTCACAGTTGTCATTGTTATCTTCTCAAGTGTCATTGCTTCTCCCCCTCCCCATCTGCACAACAAACAAGCAAACTGCTCGTCAAGCTAAACCTGGACTCATTTCTAAATACTGTGTACACGTGGGCCTTTCTTCATATTTGTTTCTCAGTTCGGTAGAGCATTCATCAAGGTCCACCTCTGTTTTCCTCTCATGCTCATGGTCACATGATTTCCCTGTTTCCAACATATTTTCCTCTAGAATTTGAAATTTGACAAACAAGACCTGATTAGAACAGTCACATCTTTTTCTTTGTTTTTGTGTCGTACAAAGAGTTAAATTGATACTTAATGTCCTCAACAAGTTTAGAGAGGGAAGTTTTAACTAAGACCCTTTTTAGCTGTTACACCTGTAATTTGAGTGATCTCTTGGTAATTTGGTAATTGGGAATGTTATCCTCCAACATATGTGGACGTAATTGTCAAGGAAAAAACAATGCTTATTTCAACTATTGAAAATGTTAATTTAATTAGCTATTTGCAAATAAAGTGCTCACATAAGTCAAGTTGAGAAGCTACGAGCTGATGTTTATATTGCAATGAATGCAAATCTATTCAAATAATACTAAAGCTTTACATTATCTCAACAGCAAATTACTAAAGTACATAAATAGCTTTATTTTATCTTCCTTCTTCTCCCTTTCTCCCTCCGTCTCCTCTTTTTCCATATCATTTTCCTCCTCCTCCATCTTTTGTTGCCCCTCCTCCCAATTTGGCAGAAGTGGAGCATGACACTTATATTAAATGCCAAGACAATAATATTGAGGGAAAGCGAAAAAAAATTAAGTTACTTTGAATTACGCAGTGTGAAACATAAGTAGTCATCTTTCAAGAAAACTGAATTGGGATATCCAAGCTCTAATCCAATGTCTACACCAGATTTATTATCTTTGGTATGGAGACCTTAGATTTTTTCTTAATTTTCTAGAATTTATGCTGTGGCTCTTTTGTAGGAAATCTGAAATCTTGGTGAGCCATATGCATTATTCGACTTTTTTAAACAGAAAGAATCAAATACACAATCTTCCAGTATAACACAGGACTAAACAGCATATTCAAATTTCTTAATAGTGGCCCTGCCACGCCTGCTCCAAAGAACATTTTTCTTCTTCCCTCTTCGAAGGTTTATGAACATCTGAGCCCAAAGAGTAGATGATATTCATTTGGAAACCAGCATAGAATATTACTTCTCTGAATCAAAGTATAAATTGTTCCTGCTTTCCAACTCCTTGGAACCCCAAGTGTGACTTTAGACTAAGTTATTGGGATAATTACCTTAAGTCCTCATTTCCTCTGGTTATGAAAATTCAGTCTGGGTGTTTTATATGAGGAGAATATGCAAGTGAGCTGTTAAATGAATATAAGCTCAGGTCATTTAAAAATCTTAATAGAATTATTTGGTGTGTGCACTTAATACCCCAGGCCCTTCCATCCATTTATATAAATGCAATTGCTAATCACATTATATTAGAAAAAAATGACATGTCAATAGCATCATCTTTAAACTCTTGAGGTTTCCATCTTCTATATGAGGTACTTAATTTCATGCTCTAATAAAAGTGCTGATTTATATTCTCTAATAACTAATTCTTCTAACTTTGTTCAATAATAATTAAATTGTATGATGTTTTCCCAAAAGACAATTTTAAGCTGTTATTGGAAAGAGAAAAGAATTGGCTGCATAAATGTAAATTGTCTTTGTTGTTTATTAATATAGTTAACATTCCTCATTAAATTGAACTATACCAATGTATAGTGTAAGTGTATAGGAACTTAGAAACTTTTCAGAGTTAGTTTCTATTCTATACTTTCATTATGATTCAAGTGCAGAATTTAAATAAATCAACTTAGAGCTTCCTTTCTTTTCTTTGGCAAAACAAATCAAACTGTTTGCAGCTGATGATGATGTGTTTATGTACTTTTGCATAATTACAACAAAACAGGACTACTTAAATATCTAATTCAGGGCCTTGGTTTAATCTTTGTTAAATTATAAAAATGATGCTAATATTTTGGTTGTTATTTAATTCCATGATGTTTTTCATTTTTGAGTTTATGGAGTTCTTGCTCTACAATAAATTATTAATAAGAATAAAATTCATTATTTTAAGAACCTAATTTTAAATATGTCTTGGGTAATATAACAAAGAACAGTGAGTGAATTGCTTTGCTAGAATGCAACTTGTTTAAAAGTTTTAAGTATATCATGCACCCTACCCCTACTTACAACTTTAATAAATTGGATTGAGTTAATGGAAGGATTTAATAATGACTGTGTTTGTGGAAGAAATACCATTTCATATATGTGGTTTTGAAATAATTCAGTCATATCTATCTTTTCACCTAAATCAACTGTGTGTGTGTGTGTGTGTGTGTGTGTGTGTGTGTGTGTATGTTCTCCCTTATGACATCTGTTCTAGATGCATGGGTGCTTTATCTTCTTTTATCTCTGTCGATATTGACTTTTTATTGTATTTTCTGCTTTTTGTTTGGACTACCTGATGCAATTTATTTGTGATTTAGCTAATTTTTTTTTCAATTCATAGTATATATTTTCCCCTAATTTTCAGTGATCTTAAATGCAAGTTTATGTTGAAGAGGTAGACACTAAATGAGATTACTGTACACGTCTACTCACGCAATAAGGCTTATCACACGGGTCTTTAGTTTAAACTAAAGAGGATCAGTGATTTTACCCTACTTGCAAGCTAATAATTTAGCTTACCACAGCTTCATGAACATCAGAAGATAAGAGAGCATTGGTTCAGAAAAAATAAATGTATTGCTCGTGGCAGATCAATACAGACAATATACTCTTTGAAGATCTTTTCACTTCTATAATGAATGATAAAGTCCAAAATCTCTGATTGGATTTGTTTATTTGCATAGTTTACTTATCTCCTTTTTTAAGTTATTTGTGTTGTCTTTCTTAGTGGAAATCAAAGAAATAGTCTCTGGATTCAGTTGACACAGAAGTATAGTGCCTGGGTTAGAGTCATATGATAAGGTGTATAATTTTCAAGGGTTCTGCAAAATAAAATCATGAGGTGTGAAGGGAACACGCAAATATAAACTTGATGGAATTCAGAGACAATTTGAAAGGGCTGTGGAATTTTCTCACAAGCTGAAAAAGAGAGTATAACTCTATCTGATTTATATTTTAAAGGTAAATTTGCACAGCTGACACTAAGTTTCTCTCTTTTAGCACAAATAATGAGACAATATGTGGAGATGTATTCTTTAATAGTAAATGTGAACTCAAGTCACAACAGAGATTTAGGGCATGCCAAAGTTGTTTTTTGTTTTTGTTGTTATTGTTGTTGGTTTTGTTGTTGTTTTTAATCTATAGAGTTTCTGACATTGATTTTTACGTTTTCTAGGGCTTTTGCTTTAATCTACCTTAGGTTACATTCAACCAGGAAATCAGTTAACATGGCATATCTTGCCCACTTATTTTAATAATCTTCCTCCCCCCAAAATTGTATCTCTAATTTATGAATTGGCTTGAATTAGAGAACAGAGAATGAATTTCCCTCTTCTTTGTGACAACTCCCAAGAGAAGCTACAACACTAAGTTAAATCAGATCAGACACTCTCTAGGACTATTGTTGGTCTTCCAGATCATTTCAGGTTACCAATAATCATTGTCATTGTCAGAAAACAGTTATGCAAGCAACTATATGCAGAATTATCAAAATGCATTCTGTGGAACTGTTGAAAATCATTGATTTATGTGCAATAATTTTTATAAGACTTGAAAAATTAAAATACAAACATACAAAAAGAGACATTTGTAATGACCTATATGAAGTCTGATTAAATACGAAATTGTAGCTGAAGACTTTTAATAATAACTGAGAAAAAAATTGTTTTACAATTTCATAATATATTTTCCCTTCCCTTTTTGTCATTAAAGTCTTCCGGGATCCCTTCAATACAACATTATTCATTTAAACTATTCAGTATAACTTGAAACAATATTCATAAGAACAATCTGTGATTTATTTTAAATTGTTTTTCATTAAAATTGCAAACTTCATAACTAGAGTAGACACAGGATAAGTTTTGTTTGTTTTTTATTTTTTTCCATATTACTTATTGTACAAATAATGATATAAAGCAATTGAAAGGTGAAAAAAAAATTCTCTAATCCACTTCTCCACTACATAGAATACTTGAAGTTTTCCTTAGCATTCAGTTAATTGCTCTTTCTGCTATGTCATTCTTTACTGAAGATGCCACCTTGTTGTGAATTCAGGAAAACAATGCCTGGTTTAGTCCCTGAAGTATTACCTGCTCTCAGGAATTTTCACGTGTGGTTTCTTCTAATTTTTATCTGACACTTTACAATTCAGCCAGAAACATACCGTAAAAATATGTCCTAAAACTTCCAAGATTACAGTCACTGTGTGGAATAAGAATTGAGGTAATTATTTGTTTAGAAGTTAGTTTATGTCATGATATAACAGACTTGCAAAATTAAACACACACACACACACACACACACACACACACACACACACACACTGGAAGTCTAGATCACAAAGTCATTAAATATGTTATAGACATTTATTAGGCTAAATGAAGTATTAAGGAGAATAACAGAAAGAAAAACTAACTTCATAGATATATATACATATACACTCAAATAATACATATATAAAATATACACACACATATATACTTATATATGTATATATGTATATATGTATATATGTATATATGTATATATGTATGTATATATGTATATATATGTGTGTGTGTATTTTACATATATGTTATTTGAGTATATATGTATATGTATTTATCATATATGTTTATATTTGTATGCTTACATATGTAAGGTGTGATCAATAGATACAGTGAAGGTTTAAGTAAAAAAAGTTATTACAGTAAAAGACACATTTACATTAATCCCCCTCAAAATACTCCCCCTCACATGAAACACACTTATCCCATCATTCTTGCCACTTTCTGAAGCAGTTCTGCAAGTCCTTTTTGTGAGTCTTCAGTTGCACTGTTGTGGCTGCCTCCATGTCCTGAATTGATTCAAAACATTTACCTTTCACGGTCATTTTAATTTGGGAGAAGAGCCAGAAATCACACAGTGCCAGATCTGGTGAATAAGGTGGCTGAGTGTACACTGTAATGCTTTTATTTGACAGAAATCACTGTGCTAGAAGTGATGTGTGAAACAGAACATTGTCATGATGGAGGATGAAACCGTTTGTCCATTTCATGTTAATGTGTTGTTTGTGATCCATGTTTTATGGCACACTTGAAAACATACCTTCTCTTAACCATAGCTCACACCCGACCGATTGCACTGAAGAAGTTCAAATTGTCACACAGTGTCACTAAGGTTCAACTCATCGCTTCCCATATTGAATATTGTCTTTCCATTAGATGGGACTCGGCAGCAGCATTCACTGTATTTTATGATCACAATGCAAAGCCTCCAGAAATACATACATACATTATATGTGTATATATACATGTATGTACATATGTGTATATATGTATATGTATATGTGTGTGTGTGTGTATATATATATATATATATATATATATATATATATGTGGTGAAAAAAAATATTCCCTAATCCACTTCTCCACTACATATGTATATATGCATATGTATATATATTTGTGGTGGTTGTTGTTATTTAGATAAAAAATAGATATTTAAATAAAAATTCTTACCTTTGGAAAATTATTAGCTTCTGAAATACACGTAAACAAAATAAATATTTTATTAAAATCCTAAATCATATACTGTAACTGTGTAGCAAAAGTTGAATCCTGGTAAGTTTTTGTTAAAAAAAAGATCATAAAATGTCTTGTCTGGAAGAGATGTTTTATAACCTGGACAATCTAGAAAATAGAGCCTCAGGTAAAGCTTAATGCTAATATGTAATTGTGAGCTGTAATGTCTTGGCACTCACTTTTGAAATCCAGGTTTTAAATTACAAAAAGATGCCCTCCTACCTACTATAATCATAATGATTGTGTCGGCTCTCTCTGGAGAGTATAACGAGGTCTGTGGTGCTAGAACATGAGGTAGTAGTAGAGGCAGTCAGAGCTCTCTACTGAGCAAGGTGCCAAGGCCTAGTGAGACCAAGCCAATTTGGACCAAGTGGAAAGCAGTTGCCAGGGGCACCCAAATTTGGATCCAACACAAAGTTCACAGTTTGATATTTGTTTTATTTTACTTGTACATTTTTCCTAATAGTGTTTCTGTATTCCTCAAATTTACTGGGTAATTTCTAATCGGTTACATCACTTCCTATGTATAGAGGTAGACTCTGATCAATGCATTTTTGTAATTCTATATGTCTAAATAGAATATGTCTACTTCTGTCATTTAAGGTGAGTCCTTTTGTAGGCTCCTCTTTTTGTGTACCTCAACCCAGAAAAAAATTCTATATCCCTTAGTAAAGCATAAAAATAAGCAAGAATGATTCCATTCTCTCATAATTTCATGGAGAGACACACTGGTGTCTATCTGTGGGAATGCAGTCAGTTTGTACCCAGTGCAGGAATTCCTTAATAAAAGTAAAACTTATAAAACTTTGTACAGTTTGTGATTGTTATCGAGAGACTACACATAACAAAAAAAAAGTAAATACCAATGAAATAATTCTGTAAAAAAAGGCCCTAGATATTTAAAAGTAAAATATATAAAAGTTATTTTATTCTATATTATTATGAAAGATATATGAAAAATGTGTTTTCTTAGAAAAATGTACATGTCTATTAATTTCTTGTCACATTTAGGCCATATTAAGAAAATATAATGAATTTATTTTATGAGCGAAATAATGTTACCTATTGGATTCTATTACTTGAATAATTTATAAAACAAAAACTTCTGTGCTTTAATCTAAATTAATCTAAACTAAATTAACCCATTAAATATAAAAATAAAAAGTATTATTTATTTTGACATAAATAATCTAAATTGGTTAATGTTTCACACCATATTGCCAAAGCAAGCTTGGCATTGATCTGGTTTATAACAAAGAGTTTTAACTTTGTTAATTAATGTTATAGACAAGTATGTAATTGGATTTTTATTAAGATAATTTTGATTGATTTTAAGATAATTGTTCCAGAAGAAATCCATGCACACAATTCTAAAATATAGTGAATATATTGCAAGAATATATACCTACAAATTCAATATATTTATGTAAAATTATACAGGCCAAAAACCTCATTTATTAAAATGAATGAATGACAGAGAATATTTTCCAGGATAGCAAATATTAAAGTTTAAATTTAAAATGAATATGAATATAAATGTATATTTACATATGAACACATATTCCCTTATAATAGTACAATTTTGAAAGTAAGGATAATTTACAGCATATTTAGAATTGATACTAAGTGTCATAGAAATATATGGGCATATTGTATCTGAACTTTTTCTCCCTTATAATGACATTTTTCACATCATTCATTAATTTATAGTTTACAAAATTTACTATATGTGTTGCCTACCTATGTACATTTCAGACAAGTCATATCTATTTGAATGTTTGTTGTGTTACAAAAAGGAACATATATTCTCTCTGATAATATCTTAGCTATTTTCCTGAAAAAACAATTATGACCTAGAAAGTATATATATATATATATATATATATATATATATATATATATATATATATATAGTTTTTTCTTTTTTTTTTCTTTTTGTATGTCAGTGAGTAACTGATGGGCTTGTCATACAACAGCCAGTTTTTTAGTCAGTAACTTCAGTAATACCGATTTCATTATTACAAAAAATCCAAATTATGAAGTTCATAACTGAATGAATGAAAACTAATCACTTTCTTCTTTTCTCTTCAGTCTGTGAACGTATCTCAATCACCTTTGGACCTCACCTCACTCTATTTTTATTGCAACCTAGTTTACAACTTCCCCAACCCCCAAAAGGATGACAGGGTAAATGATGGAGCTATGAATTCCTCTGATTTTTCTGACTTGTGAGGTACAGTTTCCTTTTGTTAGACATCAAAACCAATAGCAGTTTGAAATATAAAATTTGTGATATCTAATTAATTAATCATTCATATGCAATTGTACAAACTCGTTGTAGAATAAAGGACTGTGTCACACGTAAAATTGGAATGGAGTAAGTTGCTTTCTATATCTCCCCAACTGGTGAACCAGGAAATCATAACTTCTTTGCAGTGTTCAAATTAACTTGGAGCGAAGGTTAAAATTCTTTGGAGGAGGAAAGACAGTGGGGAACAAGCAGTCTCTTTCCCACATGTACTTTAACAAAAGGAAATGGAGCTGGGGCTGCATAAACTAGACGCATTCCACGATTTCTCACTTGTCTGCTGTCAGGCTTCTTACCTTGTCCATCTTCCTCTGTGCTAGCACACTACTGCACAGGTATTATTGCATTTATCATAATGTATTATAATTTATTTGCTTGTTTATCTTCTCAACTAGATGACAAATTATGTAAGGAAAGGAAATCAGTCCTATTCTGGTTTATTTGCAGTATCTTACATCTGGACCATACCTGATGTAATGAGGTGCCCTTGGCCAACTCAACTCATTTAAGCTAGCCTTGGCAAATTGTATTTGACAGAAGCCAAGCACTGTTGACATTATCTTGGATATCATTAAAGAAAGAAATTTTGAAATCAAAAGTAAAGCCATATACAAACAGACATATGAAAAACTGCTCAACCTCACTAACCATCAGAGAAATGCAAATAAAAACCACAATGAGATACCACCTCACCCCAGTCAAAATGGCTATCATCAAAAAATCAACAAACAACAAGTACTGGTGAGGATGTGGAAAAAAGGGAACGCTTGTGCACTGTTGGTGGGACTGCAGATTGGTGCAGCCATTATGGAAAACAATATGGAGGTATCTCAAAAATCTGAAAATGGAACTACCTTAAGATCCAGCAATTTCATCCCTAACTATCTATCTGGGGAAATCCAAAACTCTAATTTGAAACAATTTATGCCCCCTATGTTTATTGTAGCACTATACACAATAGTCAAGACATGGCAACAACCAAAATGCCCATCAGTAGATTACTGGATTAAGAAACTGTGGTACATTTATACAATAGCGTATTATGCAGCCATAAAGAAGAATAAAATCTTACCATTTGCAACAATATGGATGGAACTAGAGAACTTTATGTTAAGTGAAATAAGCCAGACAGAGAAAGACAAATACCATATGATCTCACTTATATGTGGAATCTAAAGAAGAGAATAAATGAATGAACTAATCAGGAACAGTTTCGGAGACATAGAGGAAAAACTGAGGGTTGCTAGATGGGAAGGGGGGTGGAGATAAGGGAGAAGGTGAGGGGATTAGAAAGTCAGTAACCACAAGATTGCCACGGGGTTACAAAAGTTAATTTGGGGAATGTAATCAATAATGTTGTAAAGAGTTTGTAGGGTATCCGATGGACACTTGTCTCATTAGGTAGACCACCTCAGGGATGATGTAGATGTCTGATCACTGCACTGTACACCCGAAGCTGAAGCTGAACAATAATGAACGTCAACTACAAGTACATATATATATATATATATATGTATATATGTGCATGTGTATGTGTATGTGTATGTGTATATGTATACATATGCATATATACATACACATATGTATATGTATATATGTATATGTATATACTGACAAGAAGCAGAGTATAGCATTAAGAATAGAGACAGTGGAAATGTAATGGCTGTGTGCGATGTCAGAGGGATAGTGGATGGGGGGAGGCGGTTGACACAGTGTGAGGGATATAAATGATAAACATCTAAGTATTACTTTGGTTTGTGCACCTGAAACTAATAATTAAAAAAAAAAAAAAAAAGTAAAGCCATATAGCCCACACTCCCAAGCTTGGGCCCAGAACAGTCAGTTATTCTAACGAAGGTGCTGAAGGATAAACCTGCCTAGAAGAGGTTTTAACAGTTTTCTAGGTCCACAATTTTGAAAAAACTTATAATATAAAGGTTGGTAATTCTGTTATTCAAATATCTGTTCCTACTCTCTTCTTCCATAAAAGTGAGTGTCTATGTTGGTTTGGTATATATACTGTGTGTCAGTCTCTTCTACTGAAACTCAGAGCTGATACATGGAAATGTTGAAACTATAATTACTTTCTTCCTGTAAGGGAACTATCAAAAGCTCCAACCGTGGAAAACTGGCAGCTAAACATCAATGAAATCTAATCTGGCTGTATTCATTTGCTAGGGCTCCTGAAACAAAATACTATGTTACAGATGGCTTAAATAACAGAAATTTATGTTTTCACAGTTCTGGAGGGAAGTAGAAATCCAAGATCAAGGTGTTTGCAAGGCTTGTTCCTTGTGAGGGCCATGAGGGAAGAATTATTTTGCAGGCCTCTCTCCTTAGTTCACAGGTGGCCATCTCCTCCTATGTCTTCACTGCGTCTTCCCTCTGTATTATCTGCATCCAAATTTCCTCTTTTAAAAGGACAACAGTAACATGAGATGAACACTCACCTGAGCAATCTCATTTTAACTTAATGATTGCTGTAATACAGAAACAGTGATGGCTGAGGTACTGCAGATTTGAACTTCTACATACAAATTTTTGTAGGGCTGCGATTCAGCCCATCACAATGATTAAATTGGTTCTCTAAATGTTTTAAACAGTGGATAGCTTTCACTGAAATTTTCCAGAAATTTGCAGATTTTCTCTTCTCTGACAACAAAACCTTGATTTTATTGTTTGAATGCTGAAGAAAATGATGGGATTCCTTTCCCTAAAGATTGCATTGATGGAAATATATTTTTAAATGTTTATTTGGGACAGCTGTATTAGGAATGCAAAGCTGCTGTCACATTCTAATATCACATTTTCACTTATTCGTGGGGAATACCATATACAACATTTGAGAAACACATTGACTTTCGGTGGTAAAAATTCACAGTAATGCTGCTAGTTCTGTTGCCCGAAGAGAACATCTATATAGCTTATCTTCATTCTTGGATACTTTATTTTGCACATTAACAACTGATAATTTGACAAGTACTGGCAACTGTTTTTTGCAGAATCACCTATGCTAGTTAATATATATGCTACTAAAAACTTGCATCAACATCTGGCTAGAAAAACATAATATGCATGTCTAGATGCATTGTATTGGGATTTTACTTGTATTTCACCTTTACTTGCCTGCTGCATTAAAATGGAATAATTGTATATTTATTCCTTCAATCTGGGGAAAATGTACTTAAATGTTTTAGAATATTAGTTATCTATGTCTATATAATTATTTCACTCATAAAACAAATGAACTGCTAAATAAGCCCGCAATCATATAAACTATAAAGCTACTTAAAGCTTTCAACCTTCATGATGAGGAATCTTGGTCTTAGAAAATGAAACGGAATGCTTACTATGTGTCAGACATGGTTTACAACTCTTGAAATATGTATTACCCACTAGCATATGTTATTTTTTACATCTACCCTATCAGTGAGGTCCTTTTACTACCTCTATTTTACAGATGAGGAAAATAAGGCATAGAGGGATTAAGTAACTCATCTAATATTACATTAGTGATCATAAAATAATGCAACCAAAATTCAAACCAAGGCAATGTGATCCCAGAATTAAGACTATTAGCTACTGCACACATCACTATCAACTAGAATCATTCGAAAATGTATTGATGATTTAAGCACATGGCCTTAATTTTATTTAATTTTTATTAAATTTAATGAGATGACATGGGTTAGTAAAATTATAGTCTTCAAGTATACAATTCTATGATACCTCATCCCTATATTGCATTGTGTGTTCACCACCCAGAGTCCATTCTCCTTCCATCATCATATATTTGACCCCCTTTACCCTCTTGTACCAGCCCCCTTACCCCCTTACCCTTACTCCCTTACCCTCTAGTAACCATTCAACTGTTGCCTGTGTCTATGAGTTTTTATTTCTTTGTTTTTTTGTCTTGTTGGTTTGTTGCTTTCAGTTTTATATCCCACATATGATGAAGACATATGGTTCTCAACTCTTTCTGTCTGATTTATTTTGCTTAGCATGATAATCTCAAGATCCATCCATGACATTGTAAATAGAAGTAATTCATCTTTTCTTATGGCCAAGTAATACTCCATTGTATATATGTAGCACATCTTTTTTATCCAGTTATCTATCAAGGGGTAGTTTGGTGGTTTTCTTGTCTTAGCTGCTGTGAATAATGCTGCAATGAACATAGGGGTGCATATATCTTACCAATACATATTTTCAGGTTTTTTGGATAGATATGCAGAAGAGGAATTGCTGGGTTGTATGGTAATTCTATTCTTAACATTTTGTGGAAACTCCATACTGTTTTCCATTGTGTCTGTACCAATTTACATTCCCACCAGCAGTGCATGAAGGTTCCTTTTTCTCCATACCCTCTCCAATACTTGTTATCATTTGTCTTGTTGATAATAGCCTTTCTAACAGGAGTGAAGTGGTATCTGTCTCATTGTGGTTTTGATTTGCATTTCTCTAATAGCTAGTAAAGTTGAACATTTTTTCATATATCCTTGGACATTTGTATGTCTTCTTGGGAGAAGTGTCTGTTCAGATCATCTGCCCATTTTTAAATTGGATTGTTTGTTTTTTGATGATGTTGAGTTGTATGAGTTCTTCATATACTGTGGATATTAGTCGTTCATCAGAGGTGTTGTTCGTGAATATCTTCTCCCATTTTGTTGGTTGCCTCTTTGTTTTGTTGATGGATTATTTTGCTGTGCAGAAGCTTTTCAGTTCAATATAGTCCAATTCGATTATTTTTGCTTTTACTTTCCTTGCCTTTGAGGTTAAATTCATAAAATCCTCTTTGAACCCAAGGTACTTAAGTTTAATACCTATGCTTTCTTCTACGCAATTTATTGTTTTGGGTGTTATGTTTAGGTCTTGACAACAGACAGTGTTGAAAACCTTAAAATAATTGTGCCCATTAAATTATACCAATTCTGCTATTATATTTTGCATTTATATATGAGTCTTATGAATTTGAAAAAGGGTGGGACTTATATAGGGAGTTATAACTTTTGCATTTACATAGAGAGTTTTAGGAATTAAAAAATGAGTGGGCGGGGGGTGGGGGGTGGGAGATGAGGGTAAGGGGGATCGAATATATGGTGATGGAAAGAGAACTGACTCTGGGTGGTGAACACACAATGGGATTTATAGATGATGTAATACAGAATTGTACACCTGAAATCTATGTAATTTTACTAACAATTGTCACCCCAATAAATTTAATAAAAATAAAAATAAAAACAAAACAAACAAAAAAAAATGAGTGGAACACATAAACACTTTTGTATTGTTAATTCTAAATTTTAATATACAGCAGATCCTCAGATAACATCATTTCATTCAATATCATTTCATTAGAATGCTGATGAGGAAAAAAAACAATTGATCTCTGTCTGGGGTAACTGTGTGGAGTTACACGTTCTCCCATGTCTGTGTGGGTTTTCTCTGAGTTTCCTCACACTTCCCAAAGATGTGCACATGGGTTGAATTGGTGTGTCTACATTGTCCCAGTCAGAGTGAGTGTGAGAATATGTGATTGTGCCTTATAATAGAAGGGTATCCTTGCCAGGGTTAGGTTCCCACATTGTGCTCTGACCTGCCCAGTTAGGATCCAGCCACTGGTGATCCTGAGCTGTAATAAATGGGTTGGAAAATAATTATCTTACTTATTTTTATTGATTTTTTTTTATATGTATGTATAGCTCACATTTATTTCAGTGTTTAATATTAGAAGTTTGGGGATGATTTTGTTACCAGAAATGTGCTATAAGAACTTAGCTCTTGTTTATATCAATTACCCTGTGGTAAAATTGGTTTTGCTATATGTTTCACTTAAAGTAACAGTTTCCAAGAACCTATTGATGAAATTTAGTGAGGACTTACTATAATCTTAACACTTGTGTATATACATATATAAATAAAACAACTCCAAATAATTTCAAGACATTAATATATATTCTCTTATAGTTAAATGACAATAATCTTTTAAAACTAAAACTGTGATGAACCCATATCCAGGAATTACTAAAGCAAATCTTTTTCTCTTTCTGGTGAAATAATTTGTCTTATAGCATAAAGCTTTTGTCTTGTTCACTATCTTAAATAAGATATGAAATTTCTATATTTAATTGCTTAAAGTCCAACATTAAAATGAAGAATAATTTTGACTTACAGAGACAAGTGAAATTTAAATTATTTGTACTGCTTCTGCTATTTGAGATGTAAAATTAGCTTAGCTCTTTTACAACTTTATGAAAACCATAAAGTATATATTTGTCCAATGAAAACATATTTGGCAAACACCATTACCCAAACATCTGTCTTTATAGTAAGATAATTTTTGATAACAACAAACAGGGTAGATATTGCTTTGGGATTAAATATTGGCTTTCAGCCTTTTCAGCACTTTCTAGAATATTTTTCCTATTACTACTAACATTCACTACCGAACATATTCCAGGCTTTTATTACGAAGGTTAATATAAGCTTATTTATTATATCTCAATGTTTTTCCATTTCACATTTACTTAACACAAGCGTGCAGCTTACCTTTCCGTGAGCAGCATTGAATATTAATTTATTCAGATAAGAAAAATAACCAGCTAGAAATTTCAGGGTAGACTATGAGTACCACTGGAAAAAACACACCAAAAAACAAAAAACAAAAACAAACCACTGAGGTTATGATTTATTCACTTGTTTTCTTGATATACTATAAAGCAATAAAAGGTCAATTACATTTCTATATACTGGCAACATAAATATAACCTAAAATAAAAAGATGTCACTGAATAACAACAAATAAACATCTAATACCTAAAAAATATATCTAAGAAAATACGTACAAAAATGTACACTGAAAAATGCAAACATTATTGTGAAAAGTTAAGGAAGACAAATAAATGATAACACTCATGTGTTGAAAGGTATTTTAAAGATGTCAAGTCTCTACAAACAAACCTTAAGATTCAATGCAATTCTAACTGAAATCCTAGCAAGCTGTAATTCAAGCTCCTATATAGAAGTATTACTTAATTAAATATATGTAGAAAATAATAGGCATATTTTATCTAAAAGGCCATATATTTCTTGTAAATTAATTACATCACCATTTACCTCATTTGATTTTACAATTGAAGCAATGAACTTCACCTTGCTCTCACCCCTCTCATCTAAGCAGTTTCATGACACTTGAATTCCTACAATTATTATTTGATTTCTCTAACTTAAGAGCTATTGTTTTACTGACCATCATTTTATTCCCATTCAAATCCAACAACCTCTGATAACTGTAGCTATTTGAAGTGTAACAACAATTTATAGTCAACAAGAAAAAAGATTTCTGAGCAGAATTTTTATGAGGGAGTAGGATATAGGGAATAGAAAAGGAAAACAATCCAAACAAGTTGAGCCTGAGCTGAAAATTGCATTTATAACAGAATATTTTAAATGCTGTTGCACTGACGATAAACTTTGACTTTTTAACAAGTTTCTCCAGTGATAATGTTTTTTGACAATCATTAATTATAGCTGTGGAATATGTTATTAATATACTCTGTTAAATATATTGTTCTTCTCTTCCTGGAAGGTTCAAAGCATGAAAAAGAAAATAATTTATTGTTTTGGTTAATAATAATAAAATAATAAATAACTTTAAGTAAAAATCAATTTCACTGTCACAAAACTGCTGAATAAATTTTACACATACCTCACTGATAAAATAAATTATTACTATTTATATTTAATGATTGCCTTTTGATTCTTCTTAAAATTAATGGTACACCCATATCCATTCTCTTCCTCTGTAAATATTTATTGGTCTGCATTAATACCATTGCTATATCCTTGTATGTATTCATAAACTGCTGTTTGGATTGAATATATATAATTATAATTTATGTAACATTGATTTATGTAATATCTCAGCATTGAGTAATTTTAATTTCAATATTTCTACTAACACTCTGTGTAAGGCAACTTCACTTTTTTGTTTGTTATTTGTAAGGTTTTTTCTTTTTCTCTTGCTTCTTCAGAATCCTTTCAGACTTTGCCCACTGTCTGAATTCTAGTTACTGTAACTCACTATTCATACAGATATCAAAAGGCTGAAATCAAAGTATCTTTTAGGTTGAATTCTCATCTGGAGGTTCTGGGAAAAAACCCATTTACAAGATCATTCACATTGTTGTAAGAACTAAGTTCCTTGTGGTTGTAGGACTTGGAACCCTGTTTCTATACTGATTGTCCCCTGGGAGCTGTTTTCATCTCCTAAATGCTACTTGTCATAATCACCACATGGCTCCTGTGACTTCAAATAGCAACACTGTTTCAAAAGCAAAGACAAAGAGAAAATTTTAAGAGCAAAATGAGAAAAAAAAAAAAAAAATACCTTACATGCAAGGATTCCTCCAAAAGACTATCATTGAATTTCTCAGCAGAGACCTTGTAGGATAGGAGAGACTAGGATGATATAGTAAATATGCTAAAAGAAAACAAAAGAAAGAAAGAAAAAATGCAACAATGACTACTTTACTTGGTAAAGTTGTTCTTCAGAAATGAAGGGGAAATAAAGACATTCTCAGACAAACAGAAACTGAAGGACTTTATCACCACTAGACCTTATTACACGAAATAATGAAATGAGTTTTCCCAGCTGTAATGAAAGGACACTAATTAGTAACATGAAACAAAAATATAAAATACACTGGTAAGAGTAAGTATTTACTCAAACTCAAAATACTGTAATAATGTAACATGTATGTTGTATGTAATATGGTGGTGTGTTAATCACTTAAATTTCAAATAAAGTTTAGAGGACAAAAGTTTTAAAAATAGCAATAGCTTTAATAACTTCTTAATGGATACAAAACAGGTAAATTTTGAAATAAAAATCATAAACTGTATGGGGGAACATTAAAATGTAGAGTTTTTGTATATAATTGAAGTTATATTGTTGTCAGCTTAAAATAGACTTATATCTATAATATGTAACCACAAAGCAAAAACCTACAGTAGGTATATCAAAGATAAAAGAAAGTACTCAATGCCTACTACTATGGAAATCATCAGTTCATAAAAGAAGAGATCAAGAGAGGGAAAAAAGAGAAAGAATGTAACAAAGGGTTTAGAAAACAGCCAGAAAATAATAAGATGGCATTAGTAAGTAATTTCCTATCAATAATTATTTTAAATGTAAATGGATCATTTTCTCCAACCAAAAAGCCTGGAGTGGCTAAATGGATAAAATATCAAGACCCAATAATATGCTGCCTACAAGAAATTCACTTCAGCATTAAGGACACACATAGGCTCAAAGTGAAGGGATGGAAAAAGATATTCCAGGAAAATAATAACCAACATAGAGAAGGGTGAGCGATGCTCATATATCAGAAAAAATAGATTTTTAGTAAAAAAAAAAAATATATAACAAGAGGTAAAAGAGGTTATTTTATTATGATAAAAGGGTCAATTCATCATGCCTGTTTAACAATTTTAAATATATATATATATATATATATATATATATATATATATATACACCCAACATCAGAGTACCTAGGATTCAAGTGTGCAGTTATCATCATAGGTCATGTCTTCTTGATTACATGTAAATTAGGAATATTAAGAGTTATAATCTAATTGGTTTTTACTGTGAAAACGTGTAATGGTAATGCTCACATTCTATTTTGAATTATTTTAGAGGTGATGCATTTAAAATTAACATTTATCTCATAAAATGTATGCTTTTTAAGATTAGTACAATATAATATTGCAAAATTATATTACTTCTTGTGGGTATTACTTCTTTAATATTCACTGAATCAGAATTATATATCTTAAATATTTCACTTATTATTTGAAAATTGTTATACAGTGCCCCAAATATTTAATGTCTCAAAACCATCAATAATGTAGAATAGCAATTCTTTACCAACTTATGTGTTCAACAAAATTGATACCAAATTTAACATAGCATCTGGAATATGACATATATTTTAAACCTATTTTTGAGAATTTTACTCATCCGTTTAAAAGTATTGTGTAATGACAAAATTCTATACAATGTTAAATTATTACTAATACCAGTTTAGTGGAATTAAACAAAATTTGAACATATTTATTCAACAATAGCTAATATGAAAAAGTAATGTGTGGAGAAATTTCCTAGCTATGGATTCATTCCATTTTATTTAAAGTCCAATTAGATAATACAAAGTGTTTTTGTTATGAAAATTTGGAGGATATAGCCCAGTTCTCTATTCTGGAATATAGTTAGAAAACAGTTTTATATATAATTTAAGTTATACAACAGAGAGTAAAGTTTGTATTCAATCATGTTTTTAAAATGTAGCCTAAGAGAAAACCAGAATTGTACAGGCGAGGCACACAAGGCATTCATACTATAGCAAGAGATCACTACTTTTTGTTTGGTCAGATACTGTCAATGAGAGATAAACAGCTTACAACCTTTGAATCACGATCTGTGATATATGTCATCCAAATATAGAAAAACAGTGTACTAATTGTATATCAATATACCCTTAACTCAACAAGTACACTATGGCTAAGTAATGGTTGATGTTGAAAAGATGTTTTGATTTAAATCATCAGGTTTTTCAAAAATAATTGGTTTTGTTAACTCTAGCATGTAGGCATACACAAAATAATTCAATTTCAAGGTACTTGAAAGTGTACAAAAGTATAGTGCATGTCAAGCGCTGAATATATTTTAAGTGCCTTCATATCTAAAATTAAAATTTACTGTTACAACATCATGAAGTAAATTGGGTTATGGTAGGAACATTATAATTGAGCAGGTAAGAGATTAAATCAAATATCACTGTAATTGGTATTCACACTAGCCAGGCTGACTGTTTTCCAAAATGTGGAAGCTGACAACAATAAAAAACAACATGTATATCCAAGTGTTGTACGTACGTTATCACATTTTATCCTACTATAACAGTTATGTTACAATTTGTTTTTTAGTGTATGTGCTGCCGAAGCAAGCACGTTATGTTACAATTTGTAAATCCATGCAATACTTAACATCCAGGTCCACATTCTATAGAGGAGCAATAAGGTCAAAATAAACCCAGTGATTACTCTAAATCCCAAAACAAACAAACAAACAAACAAAAAACAAAACAGTAAATGTCTCTGTTCCCTGAACGAACACATACATATTAATAGATTATTTCTTTCAGATTATAAAGGCAAAGGGTTAGTTAAAATTCCTTTTCAGTTGGAGGGCCTGTCAGAGGTTCTGACTCTTTGAAAGAAAGACGGCATCCTGCAAGAGCTTCAGTAATGTACAGATTACTTAAGAATTTTGCATTTAAAAGTTATTATATTCTAGGAAAAAATAGCATCTATGAAAAAAAATTCAGTGAAAACAAACCATTCCAAAGCTAATTAGATCACTGTTTCATGACTTATCATATAATGGCTTCTTTTAGAGCAGGTTTCATCCATTTCAAGTAATTTGTTCAGCCTTGAAAATATAAGCATTTTGTGCTATTGTTTTCTAAAGGGCAGATCATGCCTTTTCTATTTGGTACACTATTTTCAAAATGTCACAAAATGGCAAAGAGTGAAAAATCCTAGAGATGAAGAGAAACAAGTTTTGCATATTTAATTACAAAAGAGAGCAGAAAAATATTCCCAAGGCTTTCAAGTAATTTTTATCTAAAATGTGTGTTAATGTCTAATTTATAGATATATTAGAGAAATAATCATCTCTTGATTACCTGTGTACAGATAGCATGCTTAAGTATATTTATGATTTAAAACATTTTGAAATACTATTCTCTTTGAAATCTTTATTAAATTTATTGGGGTGATATTGGTTGGCAAAATTATATAGGTTTTGATTATACATTTCTACAATACATCATCTATATACATCAGCCAGAGTCAGTTCTCCTTCCATCACCACATATTTGAACCCCTATAAACTCTTCTATTACCCCACTTCCCCTTTAACCTCTGGTAACCACAGAGGACTAAACTGTCATCTGTGTCTATGAGTTTTTGTTTGTTTTTTTGTTTATCTTACTCATTTGTTGCTTTCAGTTTCATATCCCATGTATCAGTGAAGTCATATGTTTCTTGACTTTTTCTGTCTGACTTATTTCACTTAGCTTGGTAATCTCAGTGCAGACAAATTGAACAGAATTGAGAACCCAGAAATAAAGCCCCATATATATGGGCAGATAACTTTTGACAAAGGAGCCCAAAACATACAATAGAGAAAAGAAGGCCTCTTCAATAAATAGTGGTGGGAAAATTGGAAAACAATGAGCAAAAGAATGAAGCTAGACTGCCATCAGTCACCATAAACCAAAATTAACTAAAAATGAATCAATCTAAACATAATACCTAAAATAATAAATTGCATAGAAGAAAACATACATGCTAAACTTACGGATCTTGGGTACAGAGATAATTTTATGAATTTGACCTCAAAGACAAAAGAAGTAAAAGCAAAAATAAATGAAAAAAATCAAACTAAAAAGTTTATGCACAACAAAAGAATCCATGAACAAAACAAAGAGGCAACCAACCGAATGGGAGAAGATATTTGCAAACACTTCTGATAAGGGGCTAAAAAAAAAACCCAAAAAATCATTTATAAAGAAAGAACTCATACAACTCAGCAACAGAAAAACCAAACAATCCAATTAAAAAGTGGATAGAGGACCTGAACAGACATTTCTCCCAAGAAGACATATAGACAGCCAACGGATAAATAAAAAGATGTTCAACTCATCAGCTATTAGGGAAATGCAAATCAAAACCACAATGAGATAGAGATACCACCTCACACCTGTTAGAATGGCTATTATCAACAAGAGAAGTAAAAGGTGTTGGAGAGGTAGTAGAGCAAAAAGGAACCCTCATACATTGTTGGTGAGAATGAAAATTGGTATAGTCACTGTGGAAAACAGTATGGAGGTTCCTCAAAAAATTTAGAATTGAAATGACCATATATGATCCAGCAATCGCTCCCCTCTTCTGGGTATTTACCCAAAAAATCTGAAAACACTTATCTATAAAGATATATGTCCTCAGATGTTCATTGCAGCATTATTCATGGTAGCCAAGATATGGAAACAACCAAAGTGCCCTTGGGTAGATGATGGGATAAAGAAGATATGGTACATACACACAACGGAATATCACTTGGCCATAAGAAAAGAGGAAATATTACCATTGCATGGATCTTGAAATACTATGCTAAATGAAGTCATGGTTAGCATAAACATTCTTTCCAAATATTTTCTTCTCCACCCTCCCACATCCATATCTATTAAGATAGATGATGATGATGGTGACTAATTTGGCTTAAAGTTTTGATCAGATGGAATTGGAGAAAAGCATCTTACCACTTTCTCTCCTCTACTTGCTTAAAAATACTTGCTTTTGTCTGTGATCTCAGCCATTTTCATGCTTTCCAATATAGTTATACAATTCTTCAGATGATATCCACATTTTGAAGGCCCTCTGTCATCCAAACAGAAGTATCTTAAAACACAATAATAGGCATAATAAATAATAAATTATCACCCCAATGTAACACAAGTCAAATATGGCCCAAAATGAACTCTTAATTTCTCCTGCCTGGATTTAGCTCTTTTCTGGATTCAGTGGTCCATCTATGGAATAACAGTTACATTTTAAGCTGAAGCCCTTGAGTACATCATTGACACATTAATTTCCATCGCTCCCTCATGTTCAGAATTTAAGTAATGCAGATTTAATAACAAATATGCCCTTTCTTCGGTAACTCCTCTGCGAAAGTGCACCCTTTATTAGCCCCTGATTAGGATTGTGTACTATCATGTTAGCAGTATTCAATTTATTTCACTCATGCTCAAAGACCCTATTTTCTATGCCTACTCTCTTCGCATCCATACTAGATTTATTTTCTGCAAATCAACTATAACACAACAGTAATCGCCTATCTTCTTGAACTTACTGTTGCTCCTAGATTGCATTGCAAATACCTTAGCATGACATAAAAGTGTCATCACAATCTGGTACTAACCATTCTCTCAGGTTTCATTTTCTGCTTTGCCCACATACCTCATGAAAACTACACTACGGTCCTCATAAACTTCTCACATGTCATTAGCTGTATCATTTTATTGTATTATTGTTCCTTTTCACATGTCTTTTCCTTTTTCTGAAATGGGCCTCTTCTGCATTCTTCATCCAATAACCTTCTCTTTTTACGTTCCACTTACTATTCCATTATTTTACATTTCCATTGGCCTTTCTTAATATTTTAAAACAATCAAAATTTACAGAAAATTTGCAAGGATGTTAATTGTTTTTCCCTAAAACTTTTGAACCATAATGTATCATTCGGAGTTCAATCAGAACTGCAGACACAGTAGAGGATAAAAATATTAAGAGATATGTTTCAAGGAATTGGCTTTGTGATTTTGCAGACTGCCTAAGGAAGCCTGAAATCCACAAGAAAGGCAGTCAGGAAGGGAAGAGCTCAAGCAGGACCTCAAGATTTTGCCCACAGGTAGTCAAAAGGGATTATCTCACTAAACTAAGGTCAGCTGATCATGGACATTTATTACATTGCAAAATTCTTTATTAGCATTTAAATTAATGTTTGACTGAATGACTGGGACAAGGCAAGTGTTGGCCAAGAAGTGATTACAGCTGCCCCATCCATTTTAGTAGTTTAGCTTAGACAAGTTGACTCAAAGAAATCATCACAAGTTATGACAACATATTATCCCAAATAATTTAGTGTGTATTTCTAACATCAAGATTAAGAAAGTAGTATTTATGTTACTACCTTCTAATTCTCAGACCCCACTTACTTCTGTTAATTTTCTTAATAATGACATATAGCAAAAAGAACAAGTTCAAAATAAAATTTTGCATTTAGTTGTCATGTCTCATTAGTTTCCTACTATCTGGAAGAAGTTTTCATTTTTCGCTTGACTTTCAGGATCTCGACCCATTTAAAGATAACAAGTAAGTTAGTTTTAGCCAGTCCCTCAGTTTTTGTTTGTTTGCTATTTCCTCATGATTGTATTCATATTATGTGTCCTTCCCAGGAATATCACACACGAAATATTGTGTTCTTCTCACTCCACCCCATCAGGTGGCAGATGATTTCTATTCATCCTATAACTGTAGTGTTTCCCATACCCTGCTGTAATGGCTTTTGGCCAGATAGTCTCCATTGTGTGGGATGTACCTCTGCATTGTGTGTTAGTCAGCAGCATCCCTTTCTCCATCCAGTACAGGCCAATAGCTCAGGGAGTGAAGTTGCCTCTGGGTGAAAATGACTATACTAGTGATTATTTTTATTTTGTTCAGTTGTTTAAGGTATTTTCTGAAAATTTCTCCCTTATAATATTATTATTTTCTATTAACATGGACTATGTAAAGTACTTGGAATCAAGATAAATATAGTGTTATTAAATTATTATTTATTTATTTATTTATTTATTTATTTATTTATTTATTTACTAATTGCCTTTTTATTTTTCCAGTGAATTCTAATCTATTAGATTCATTATTTATAATCATTTCTGAATTAGTCTGTGGGGGTTCCATAAAGCTTCTTTATCTTTTTGACATTTCACCATCATTTGCTGAGCATTTTTTTGCTTTCTAACAGAACAATGTATTCAAGTTCAGCCTATACTTTTGCTGTCCCAGACCTGGAGTGAGCTATTATTCCCAGGCGGTCTGTATCTCTTAAAGGGGAAAAGAATATTTAGAATTTCACAAATATGTTTATTGCTATTGAGGTGTCTCTAGCTCAGATTTTTTCAGTGCTTTTCAGTGGTTTAGAAGATACATGTTATATACTCTTATATGAGTGATATGTATCTACTATATACACATATATATACACACACATATATGCATATGCATGTACATGTATACATATATGCATATATGTATATATACACACATATATATGCACACACACACACACACACACACACACATAGAGGATGCCAAAAAACGCATGCACATTTAAGAAAGGAAAAACTGTATTAAAATCATGCTGACGGTAACCACTTTGAGTACCTCTTGTAACTACAGAAGTCAAGCTTGACTTATATTCATTCATCTTTTGTTATCAGTATATATAATTATATTTTTACAATTTTACTACATTTTTTTTCCTTTCTTAAAATGGGTATACATTTTTGATACCCTGTGTGTGTGTGTGTGTGTGTGTGTGTGTGTGTGTGTGTGTGTGTGTGAATATTGTAATCTCAAAAGAATCTGCCAAAACCACTCATGTATTCTCTTGAGATTACAATATTCAGCTTTAGGAAATCAATAAAGTAATGTACATTTTCAAATAATCTTATGGTACTTCATAAACAAGGTTAGTGTCCCACTCACCTTTTTAATCTTGCTGTCATATATTTTAATTCCACATGTTATAAACTTTGTAATACTTTGCTATTATCTTGCTTTAAATCACCAATAATCCTTAAATAAAATAAAGATGATAGATAGATGATAGATGGATGGATAGATAGATAGATAGATAGATAGATAGATAGATAGATAGATAGATAAATAGATGATGGATAGATGATAAAGTGAGATTTTATCAATGCCCACATGTTTACTCTTTTTTGTATTAATTCTGTCTTGTCCCATCTGGTATATTACCGGAGCCCAGATAGCTTCCTTTAGCTTTTCTTACAATGTGGGTATGCTGGCAACAAATCATTTCTTTCTTTCTTTTTTTCCATAAAATATGTTTATTTAACATCTTTAGAAATATTTATTATAAAATATATTTCTTGGATAAATAATTTTGGGTTCATTTATCCTTATCATCCATTGTCTTTGTATTTATCCTTACATTGATTTAAGTTCTTGGTATTGATCCTAAATAGATTTTGCTTATGTTCCTATATCTGTAAATTGCTATTTATTTGACTTTGGAATACACAAAGCTACAAGGTTGTGAGATTGTCACAGTGTGAGTATGTGAGACTTCATGACTACAAGGCTCTAAGATTGTACAACATGATATTATGGAACAATTGATTGCAAGACAATAAGTTTAAGATACTTAATTTAAGGAGAAGTTAAGATTGGGAGTTTGTGATGGTGCCAGACTATGAGAATGATTGCTCTCTTTTCATTTTTCAATCCAGATCCCATCATCTGCTTACTCCAAAATTCCCATCAAAGAGAATTACTTGTTGAAGAGAATTAACTGTGTATTTGGTGTTCTTTCAGATTATAGTCCAACATGCCAACCCAGCGTTGGTTAAAATGTGACTGTGTTTTCCAAATGCTGTCTTTTTTGGGCTGCATAGCTCCCACATATATTCTGATCCCAACCTCTACAACTGGACTCATGTATAAAAGTGCCCCCCTGACCATTGTTTACCTACTAAGGCTGTCTCCCAGTAGTTTAGTTCTTTAAGATTAATCTGTGTCCATAGCCGTTTATTATGGTTTAAACAACATTATTATTTCTTTTTTTTCAATATTGAGATTTCTTGTTGTTTCTGTGAAGGAATGAAGGTTATCCATGGCCATCTATAACCTAACCATAAGTGGAATTTCTGAAGTCCCACTTTAAAATGTATTTTTAAGTTGGCTCCCCTGATCCTATGCAACTAGGATATTAGAATAGATTTTCCATTTTCTTTATTATAAGAATGTGCTGTTAATGCCATAATCATGCATATATTATATGGTATCATACCATATCATCTATCCATCAGTTTTTAAATATCTAGCTATCTACCATTCTAGCTATCATACATAAGACACTATGTTTTATTTTTATATTTCAAGTCTATTACATAGTACATGCTCCAAAATTAATTATCTAATAAGCAGATGAATGTATAAATGAATAAATAATGATCTATTAAATATGTTTACAATGAAGAATCAATTTAAGTACCTTAGATATATGCTTACAAGTCAGATATTTTTATAAACTACACATGGTGTTTTATCTTTAATTAAAATGTTAGAAATGATTTTATGTTATTATGGGAAAGTTAGAATAGAAAATAAAACCATATCAAAGAGGAAAATTTAACATTAATTATTGCCCTTAGACCACACATTCTTCTCCTCAGGGTAAATCATCTATTGTGATCTATTTACTTTGGCTTATTAATTTTTATCCATGGATTTTGATCAGAACTCAGCAGAAAGTGAACAGTAGTCACTTTTTGGAGAAAGAAGTTTTCTCAGTTTTTAGGTCCCTTTTCACTGATGTCTAATTATTTATCTTACTTGCTTATGTAATCACTGAAACCGTTGTTTTGCTTTTGTTTCTGATATTTGTATGGTCTCTGCCCTTTGAATACATGAGTCAGTCTAATGTGTAAATAATACCCGGTTAGTGCTACTCAGATGCGTCAGGGTTATGAGTTTGTTAAGAAAGGAACTAGTATATTCCAGGATACCAACAGTATGACAGTGTTAGTTCTTATGTAGTTCCTCAAATACGAGGAAAAATAACACTCAGGGGACGGAATGTCAATAGGATGGATTTCTAGTACTGGTAAAACTCCTATTGATATTTAAGATTGGCTGTATGTCTGCTCTCCACAGCCCTTGGCATCTATTCACTGATTTGCTTATGCCATTTCTGATTAGTTTTGAACACACAACTATTTTTGCATACAGATGTTTTGTATCTTTCCACATCTATGACTAATCTTCTGCCAGATTTTTGATAACTAAAGATCAAGATCTGAAATAGCATAAGAGCATGGAAGGATCAGGTGAAAGTTATGAGTAGCTAGGGCAGAGGTTGAGTGCAGCTAAGAAGCTGATGGGAAAGAGTGTCCGGCAACCCACACAGAATGAGGTCTAGCAGAGTGAGATTTAGCAACAGTGCTGAAGAGGCCTCAGTAACCTGACCACTGATTTTAGGATTGTGAACTGGCTAGCTTTAACCCCATCTGCGTGGATACATTTTAAATTTTACCCCAAAATATGTTTGAGGTCCACAGGAAATTTCTGCCTCTGATTAAGACCAGCAGAGGTCCTGCCTGATATTGAACCTTATTCCTAACCTTCAAGTCCCTTCTGATAAAATCTCTGGAATTGCTAAAGATGAAAGGAGTGTGGTCTGTAACTTTCATTGGTTTCATTGCTTCAATGTGCAAAGGCCTGGCTTAAAAACTTTTTAAAAACTTTCAGAGCCTTAGTGCGTTTTGTTACCACAATTTCCAGATGGTTTTTGGAATGTATCACTATATGAACAATAAGATTTAAAAGGCTGTATTAGGGAAATGCATTAGGAGTATTAAATATGCAAAGGATAAAGGTATGGGTAGACAAAGTTACTAAAATGGTAGCATCATCCTCGTCCGCTATTTTCCAGTTCTACTAGTGGACTAAGATTTGGAAAGGCTATGACAACAGAAGAATGGATGAAAATTAACTATGAGAAAAAAGTATCCTAACAGCAAATACCTCTTTAAAGGGAATTAATACATTTTTTTCTTTCCTAAGAAAGAGGCTAACATCACAAATGGATTGCAAAGACCTTTCTCTGAGTGTTTGATTAGGTGATCATAGGAGATCCTTTAAGTGCAATTCTCACAGTTGTGAAAAGGATAACTAATGAACTAAATGCTAAGAGGAAAACACAGTCTAATGCAACTAAAAAGGAATACTGCGGTGCTGCATAAAACTTAAGGTTCTTTTATTTTCCAATTGACAAAGAATAACATTAAATGTTATACTGGATATTGCAAGACCGGCTTATTCTGTACTTTCGTCATTAGAAATAATTTAAATGGTAGATAAAATACCTCTAGAAATTTAAACACAATGCAGTACTTTCACAAAAGTTATATTTCAACAGGTTGAATGTCTATTATCAATAATAGTAAAATTAATATTTGACATTTTCCAAGATCTTCACACATTTAAATACATACCATTTCACAGAAAAATGTAAAAGCACATATTACTTATTTCTTTCTAACATGTAATTATTTATGTGAAATTGAAATACCAAAAAAGTAGGATTGTTTTTCAAAAGAAAATACAAAGAACAAGTGAACACTTTTAGGGAAAATTAAAAGTTATAAAAGAAGATAAAACATGTAGCTAGACCAAATCAAAGTTGTGTTCTACTACAATAAGGCAAATTGGAAGAGCTTACACTACTGAATGTTATGTTTTCTGCTCTGTAATAACAACTCAGGCTTATCAAAATAGGTTAGCAATTGTTTTCAAAATCAACATTATTGATCACATGGTATGTGGACATTGATGTCCATACTGTCCTTTTGTGGAATACAAGTTACATTCTAGTTACTTTATTCCAAAATAATAAAAATGTTATAGTGTGCAAATGGATGATGAGTTCACATTACAGTGATACCCCAGAACAATGACTAACATTAAAATCAGTATTGTCCTGAGAGCGTTGGCTAATGAGAAAAATACAGTTGCGAAATAGCTGAAAGTTACTGCATTTGAACTGGACAAGCTTCTTACATCTGTAATGTAGGCAATGTTTCTGTACCTTGATCAGGAGGCGGGCAATGAGTTGAACTGAACAAACTGCTCCAGAGACAACATTGAAAGATTTAACAAAAATTGACCTGACAGTAAAAGACAGATTCCATCTCTGTGACCAAGCTGGAAATATTCTTCCTTGCCGAAGATATTCAGATTCCCTCTTTATTTAGCTTCAGAATGAGGAAGACCTATCACACTAGTTTCAAAGAATAATTACATAAGCTTAGTCCTCTTAATGTTAGGTACAGCAGGTCTCAAATTTAATGGGCTTAGCCTGAGAAGACGATGAGACAGTGAAGAACAGAGGGGACACCTTGACTAAGTAAGAACCATAATACAAGCCACATTAGTTAAAGAATACAAAATTACTTATTTTAACATTACTATTGTGATTTTAATGAAGATATGGAAACTGATGTTATAACTTAATCTACCGTAGTTCTGTGCAGAAATAATGTTGGAATATCAGGTTTAAGTCAGACTGCCTGGTTTTAAAATTCAGATCTACTTAATTGTGTGATATTGTAAAAGTCACTTACCTTATTTGTTATTTATAAATGCCAGTGATATTGTGAAAACTAAATAAACCATTTAAAGTGTTTCAAACAAGATTTGGCACATTATAAATACTGAATGCTTACTATCCATGTATTGTTAAATTTACTCACTATTACGCTGGTACTTTTATATGAACTAGGTTATAATACCCTCTCCTAAACTGTATAGAGTATGCATTATTACAATGTCCCTTGAAATTACAGTAATACAAGGAAACAAAGTCATGAGAGTTCCTGGGACTTGCTCAATTCACATAGTTTGAAAATGACAAAACTAGGATTTAGACTCAGAAGTTGACTCTCTATATATTTTTTGGCTGTTAATTTAAAAACTTCTTTAGATCTCCTGTTATTATGAGAACAATAAAGATAGATGATAGGTAGGTAAATGATATGTGATAGATAGATAGACAGACAACTGAGGAAAGTAAAAGTGTGGGGGAATTCATACTAGCCCTGCAAGTAGCAGTCTGACTATTCTTTTCCCCAGAGATTTTAAGACCTTACATACAAAAGTGTATTTTCACATTCATATGTATAATATATGTGTTTGTGTGTGTATGCATATTCAAATTGCTAAAAATCATGGAATGTTCCCTGTAACTGTAACTAATAATTTTATTGTTTTCCATTTATAGCTCAATAATAGTGTGACTTTCTTTTTGTTATTTGGCAAAAAGCAACTGGAAGTACACTGACATCACTATTAAATCACTCATGACAGTGGCTGCAGGTTTAGATGTTTTTCCTCAAGGACTTGCTTCTTAAAATCCAACAGCAAAAATTAAAGGCTAAGAATTCAATATGGTCAGTAGAAAAACAAATAAAAGAAAACTGAATTAACACCATTGACGTTAAAATGTGGCACTAACATTTCAGTTCAGTTAAGAATTTTACCCTGTGAAGATTCAGAAATGGTATCAGTAGAGAATCAAAGGTTTTGTTTCAATAGATTATATTGAGATCTTATACCAATAACCATGAATGAGTTAAATGTTTCACTTAAATTTTCACATATTTTCTCTGGATTTAATACTCTTCTGTAATTTTATATTAAAGAAGACATTTGAAAGAATAAATTATAAAAATTATCAAATTAGTACTTAATTGCTATGAAATCATATTGAATAAATGAGTGAATGAAAGAATGAAAGATCTCGTGATGACGCAGTTTTTTGAGCTGAAATAATATATGTCCATTTACTTCTAAGGTTTTCATTCTATGGCACATCACAAATTACAATTTTAGTTAACCACATACCAGTGAACTGATATTTAATTTTGGGTGTGGGATGTTAGAGTCAAGATTTAGTTATACAAGACTTAGTTTTTTATTATTTGTGTTTTTTTTTCTGTTTTGTATATTCATTTATTTTGCTCTTTAGATTCCACATATAAATGAGATCATATGGTACTTATCTATCTCAGTCTGACTTGTTAAACTTAGCATAATACTGTCTAGGTCCATCCATGTTATCACAAATGATAAAATGTCCTTCTTTTTTATAGCTGAGTAATATTTCATTGCATATATGTACCATATTTTCTTTATCCAGTCATCTATTGATGGGTACTTTGGTTGCTTCTATATCTTGACTATTGTAATTAGTGTTGCAATGAACGTAGGGATGCATTTATCTCTTTTGAATTAGTGTTTCTGATTTCTTCGGATAAATAACCAGAAGTTGAATTTCTGGGACTTAGTGCTGCTCTTGTTGTTTTGTTTCTATTTTTAATTATTACTATGTTTATCATTGTATTAGACTTCATGAGTGAGTGAAACTAAAATTAGTCTATTTAAGAATGTTTCTGGTAATGCAAATAACGGTGTAGCAAGAGGTAAAATAAATAAATAAATAAATAAATAAATAAATAAATAAATAAATAAATAAAATACCACTGTAGATATCCTACTACATCTCCATTTAAAACAAATAAATGTTTCATTCTTTGAAAAAGAGCCTCACTGATCAGGAGCTCGGGCAGTATTTTGAAGTATAAGGACAGTCCATAGGCATTTAAATTGACATCAGTGTTCTTTCAGTAGCAACACTTCCCCATTTATCATTTCAATTACATTTGCACCAATATTTGTATAAACAAGTTTTATAGTTGTCCAACAACCCGCTTTTGTGTGCCCAATGTCATATCTTTGCTACCAGCTTGTAATAGAGTTAATATAGTAACTACATGCATGTTCCTTATATCTTCATTTTATGCCTTCAAAATAAACTTAACAACCTCTTAATAGATAAAAATAAGCATTTCTTACTCTATTGCTTCATGAAAATATTCCCTGAAAAGACCATGTCTACTATAAATTCAAGCTTTAATTAGGAGGCCATCAATCTATTTTATGTGTTTTAATGGATTTATGGCTCCCACTATGGAAGTGAACCAAACCATGCAAAGCTAATCTTCCTAGCAGGAATAAGCCTCTAATATAGGACAAATGAAAGACATTTAAGTAATAGAGATTCCCTATGTTCTTCATCAAATGTGTGGGGAAGTGTTTAACCAAAGAAAAGTACCACATAATATTAAACAGATGTATTATTTTATAAACAAAATAATGTCTCGACATTCCATACGTATAGAAGTATGTATACAGAATAGATAAACATAACAATTCAGCCTTTGCATTGAACCTTTAATTAATTTTTGTAGAATATTTTGTGTGTCATCATTTTTTTTTAACATGTATAAAATAAAATTCCATAAAAGCCTGGCAGGATTTGAACAGCTTGTCAGCATTGTATATTTATAAATCTCGTTAAAGCGTCCATAAACTTTCTCTTCTCTTCCTCCACGTAATTCTTTTAACTATCCCTTAAAAGAACATAAACAGACATTTAAAGAACAATGAAGTGATTACTGAGTGTCTAAAAAATGCAAACTCCCTAGGAAATATTTTATGACATTTAAATAGTTGTGAGCAGAGACAGACTGGAAAATAATACTGGAAAGAAGATGTGTGAGTCTAATACAAATTTTTAAAGTACCTATATGAATTCTATTTCTCTCTTTAAATATATTTATTCTGCTTTATATCTTCTTCATATTTGACACCTTTCTTCCCAAAATTCCAAATGAAAATTGTATGCTATTTCTTTACATTCTCAAGAATATTGATGTCACTGCATACGATTTTGTATATTCCTCATTCCATTTATTTATGCATATGCCCCACTATAGTTATTAATTTAAAATCATTATTACTGACCTTTACTTGCAACATAGTTAATTTTAATGGTAATGTAATATTTTTAATTTTCATAGATAGGTAAACATTTTATTTATATTTACCAATCTGTACATCCTAAAGTTACCACTAAACTGACTACTCTTACCAGCATATTTGTGTCAATTTTAGGAGTATATGTAATTGAACTCACATAGTCTGCACTATTTAGTGGGTGGCTTTTCTTAAACAACTTCATTTGTGTGAGATTTGTGTGTGTGTGTGTGTGTGTGTGTGTGTGTGTGTGTGTTTGTTTGTTTCCATGTAGCTATGTTTCTCTCTCTTATTGATGTATAGCATTAGATGAAATTAATTTATGGCAATAATTAATTAATTAATTTTATTTACTTTAAATAATGCTTAATTATATTAAATTGTGGGGGAGGAAGAAACTATCTTCTACCCACCTCGTTTCTTTTGGCTAGTCTAATAATTAAATCTATATGAGACAGATTAACATGAGAAAATGACCAAATTAATTACATGTGTATGTATGGGAACCCGACATACATGAGATGTTCAGAGACAAAAAGGGAAAATGAGGTATATATGGCCTTCTGATCTAAGGATAAGGAAAGGCACCCTGGGGTTTCAGAGGAGAGAAAGGTCATCCATAGGTCAATAAGAAGAGCAGATGTTCATTAATTAAAAGTTTCCACTTCCCTATAGATAGCTCATAAAAAGTTATTTCTGGCAGTGACTTTTATTATGCATAAGGCCCCTGCTTTCAATTTTTTGAGGAGTAAAAGTCTCTAGTGAGCTTGAAGGGTATTGATTGCCTTAGCTCAAAATAATCCACATACCACAGAAGCACAACTTGAGGTAATTCATAAACCCCTACAAAATTAATCAATCAATAAAGTTGCCAGGTACAACTTGTTTTATTTTTTCCTATATTTAAGAATTTCAAATTTACAGAAAAGTTGCAAGAATATTTGCCGTGTTTTTTTCTGATTTCTCACTTTCATGCTTATGTATTTTGCTTTATTTTGCTGAATCATTTAAGTTGTAGACATCACTACAGTTAAACCCTAAATACTTTACCATGTTTCTACTAAGAAGCAAAATAAAGTGTTCCATATAATTATAACAACATTTTTATACACTAAACATTAAAAGTATTACAGAACTCTTATCAAATGTAATGTCCATATCAAAATTTCTCCAGTTATTCAGTATTGTTATTTTTTCCTTTACAGTGTTGTTGTTGTCATTGTTGGTTTTTTATATGTTCTTTATTATGTTTTAGAGAGGGGGGATGCAATTTAAGATATTACCTTTCATTTAAATGCCAAGATTACTCAGTTCCCTATAATTTAAAACATTATATCTTTTACTTTTTGCCTTTAGAAATTTGTGTCCAACATGTTTCATAAAGATAAAACAAAATAAGACAAAGCAGAAGGAATAATATAGTGTCTTCTAAAAGCCAAATAATTTTTTTAAAGAATGAGTTCTTATTAAAACCCAAGCAATTCTTTACTCCTCAGTACTGTTAAAAAAGAAAAAAAAAAAAAAAAAAAAAGAAAGGAAGGAAGGAAGGAAGGAAGGAAGGAAGGAAGGAAGGAAGGAAGGAAGGAAGGAAAGAATAGGCCAAAATAGTTACTTTTACTAAGCCATATCACCAAGCCAAAATTTAATAGCTAAAGTATTTGCAGTTTCAGTCTCTCCCAGGAGTGGAATTTTAAACAGAGCAGTCTAGATTTTCCTGATCAACACTAGTAAGGTAATCTGCATGATAGAATGCTTGCCATCTCCCACACTCCAAAGAAGAAAACCTGGCCTAAAAATAATCTTTCCTTTTCTTATGATAATAACTCCCCTGCCACACCCTTCTGCCTATAAAACTTTCCATTTTTTACAAACTGTCAGAGTGTCCTTATATTTCCTAGCTGGAATGCTGCCCAAATCATGAATTGCTTAATAAAGCCAGTGAGACGTTCAAATGCACTCCATTGAATTTTGTTCTTTCATGGTATAAAATGTCACTACTGAAAAAGATTAACTGTCTTTAATCTCTCTAAGAATAAGAGAAGGTGAAAAAAAATGTGGAATTTATTTCTAGTTGACATCTTCTGCCAGTGTAATAGCTGCTGAGTTAACTCACTGAGTGTCATTTGGGTTTCTGCCGTCATTTGAATTCTCTTCTTTGGTATATGTTTTTTCTACTGTCTCCAGGCCTTCGGGTCCTGTAACTTCAGGAAAGATTAGAAAACGTGAAAACTGCGCTACCCGGTTTCCCTGAAAATAAGACCTAGCCAGACAATCAGCTCTAATGCGTCCTTTGGAGCAAAAATTAATATAAGACCCGGTCCTAGTATAGTATAGTATAGTATAGTATAGTATAGTATAGTATAGTATAGTATATAAGACCCGGTCTTATAGTAAATTAAAACATTATATTATATTATATTATATTATATTATATTATATTATATTATATTATATTATATATTATATAAGACCCAATCTTATATTAAAATACGACCAGGTCTTATATTAATTTTTCCTCCAAAACACACAGTGGAGGAGATGATTGTCTGTCTAGGTCTTATTTTTGAGGAAACACGGCATCAATACTGTCAGAGCTGGGAGAGCAGATATTCCAGTTTTGTTTTGTTTTTTCCTTAAAGGATTTTAATGTGTTTGTTACAAAAACTCAGAAACTGTACTGCAACATGCTCAATATTAAATTAATCAATGTAAAATGTAATCTTGTAATTATTTTTATCTTTTTATTGTTAGTATTATGTATTATGCCTGATGGCACTTTTTTTTTTTTTACAAAGAAAATGGAACTCTTCACTTTCTGATAATCTCTCATTTTTATGTGATAACACAGAAGATTTTAGGGCATATTTAAGTCAAACTACTGAAACTATGATAGGTTTTGCCTTTGTTCTGTTTTATTTAGTGTTTTTCAAGACATATCATTCATTTTGTTTCTTCACAAGTGTTTTATATTTTGCATATAAGGGTGTTATTTTTTTGTTTTTGTTTTAATTCCTGATTTCAAACTAATGTTCCAGAGAGTAAAAACTAGTTTGAATTCCCTAAGGAAAAATTCATGTGAACAATTTATCATAAGTAGAATAAACACAATAGCATTTTAATCTTCTAAGGTGAAAAAAATCACAATAACATTGACTTTTTAATAGAATATGTTTGATTTTTCTACATTTACTTTATGTAAACTTGGCTGTACATCTCTGTTTATTTTTCTGTCCTTTGAATCACAGATTCTGGGTTAACGCTAATGGTGGGATAATTTGCCATATAACATTGAAACCTTTTCTTCATTGAATGATGCTTCAATTCAATATGAACTACGTGATGCTTCCTCCTGTGAGCAAAAGTGCGGGTAGATGAAAAGCAGATATCCTCCAGCTTTACACAGAAATTATTTTCCTTCTTCAGGCAGGTCTGCCACTTAATCTGTACATATATTTAGCTATTGTATATGACCTGCATGCTGTTTATTAAGGAGGATAACTAACTATGTGTGTATTTGTAAATAATTAAAATTATTTTACAAAACAGTAAGAGACATATAGGTAATCTGTGGTTAAATAGCATATGTAGTCTTGACATTAAAAGAAAACATCAAGATATTTATGGAAGGCATGTTTTGATATCTGGGATTTCAAAATAACACAATGGAGAGAAGTGGATGGTGGTAGGGAAACAAGATTGACTTTGAGTTGACTGTTGAAGCTGGATGGCTGGTCCATACAAATTCATGTAGATTTGCTCCATTTTGTATATGGCTGAGATTTTTCCAATGAAAGAAACAGAGAGAGAGAGAGAGAGAGAGAGAGAGAGAGAGAGAGAGAGAGAGAGAGAGAAGGAAGGAAGGAAGGAAGGAAGGAAGGAAGGAAGGAAGGAAGGAAAGAAAAGAAAGAAAAGAAAGAAAGAAAGAAAGAAAGAAAGAAAGAAAGAAAGAAAGAAAGAAAGAAAGAAAGAAAGAAAGAAAGAAAGAAAGAAAGAAAAAGAAAAGAGAGAGATTTAAAGGAGAGAAGGTGGGGAGAGAGAGAGGCAGGCTTTTGGTTAGAGAAGAAGTCTTTTCTCCAGTGAAAAACTGTGTAAATGATCCTTAGATTTTTTGATGCAACCTTTGAGTTTAGGGCTTTGTTTTCACTGATAATGCAAAATACACTCAACAGTTATTCTCAAAATAAGTATCTTTGTCCGTCAATGATGTTGTCTGATATGGTCATCTTGATAAAATAGAGGATAGGAATTTGGGCATTAATGGGAGCTTATCCTCTATGATAATAATGTAACATCAAGTTAGTCAAGGAAAAATCAGGAGGAAGTAGAGCAGTAGGCAAATAGCCAAGTATAAAGAGTAGATGATAGGTGTGCAAAGGAAAGATAGGGAAAGAACTACTCAAAAAATGTAAAAATAAGGAGAAAAAATAAGATTGGGCAAATTTCTGTTTTGTTATGCTTTTCAAGTGTAACAACTGACTCTACTCTGCCTGGTTTGAAGATTTGGAAATAAAGCTTTTTGAGGAATTTGAGAGACCACACAGAGTATTCCTGTGAAAAAGTAAATACAGGGAAGTCAGAAATTTGGGTAGACTTTTGTAAGAGTCCCTTCTTAAAATACAGTTTATCTCTATTAAAGGTTTAAGTTGAAATAAAACATCCTCTGGTTTGTAGGGGCTTTTGAAAGTTTGTCCCAAAGAATCTCAAAGAAATTGGCCTGAAGAATAGCATTCATCTTATTTTTATTTTTTAACTCTCAGTGTCCTGCCAATTTCATGCTGGCCCCAGGGTACATTACCTTTTTATTTACCCTCACACTCAAACTAACTCGGTGGGATTCTTGAATAGGGTCATGTCTATTTGAGAGTATATGTGCTGTAGCCATTCAGGTAAAGGCTCATGCTCCAGTCTTTCCAAGGCATCTGTTCAACTTATTAGCCATTTATTTCCCTTTGCCATGTAAATTGTTGTTTTCCTTCTGATCAGTAAACATTGAAGGTCCAGCCTACACAGTTTACAGTGAGACATCATGGCTCCCCTGATAGTGTCCTGGCTGCCTGCCCAGAATGTGTTATGGGTGACCCTTGTTTTTGCCTCTAAACACAAAGTTAATTATGACTTGTTGGAGCCTCTAATGATATCTGATGACTTTGGAGACATCATATACTCCCTCACTAATCTTCTAACAAGTAGATCAGATTCTATGTGAGTAAGTACCCTCTAAAAAAGTGCCAAATCAGACCAGGGAAAAACTAAGTGGTCCCTTCTGTTGAAGCAACACTGCAGGCAGTAGCATATCTGTGAGGATGAGAATACTTGGGAACAAATTAGATGCTATTACAAGAGAATGGAACACCCACTCCCTCACCTCTGATTAGTATATGCTGGATTACATATGAACTGGAGTGAAAAGCCTGAGAGAAAAAATATATATATAGTTCTGGTTAATTTTTACTAGGGAGTCTGGATTTTTACAGGTTTATCGCTAAAATTAGACTCATTATTGATTAAGTTTTGTTCAATTTGCACTAGATGGATTGGCTATCAGAAACAATTTTAGGAAAATATATTAATGTATTAAACATATAGTATGTTTTTGACATGAACATTGTTTTCTTGTAAGTTATTAATTATAGAATCCAACACAATAGTGACTTTAACAGATGGATTCATATTCGTGTGTTATTCACAATTATGAGATTGGAGAAATTTAGCAAAATACATATATTCTCATTCAATATTTTTATACAAATACTCAGAATATTTATTACTGATACATAAAGGTTTCTTGACATCATATCTCTTTCCCTTGTTATAGAGTAAAATTGAATTTATTCAATAGAGCTATATTTTTATATTTTCAAGCTATTTCTAGATAATGGAATATGACTATTTTGTATTAAAATCATAAAAATAGAAAAGCAATTTTGGACCTCCCTATTTTATTAAAGAATATACAAACATACATATATTTAAAAGAGTTATACCTTCATTCATCACAACCTGAAATATATTTGTATTTACCTTACATTCATTACATTGATAAATGTGAATTTTGGATGACATAGATAATGAATAAATATGTGCTTGTTATTATTTACTATAATTTTGTTATGACTTGTACACATGATCTGTAATATGATTTTACATTAGTAAGAAATTAGTTGATAATCCTGCTTCTGGATAATACGGCATTTATTGTTAAAACATAAACGAATACAAATCATAGAACATGCATGAAAGGAAAAAATAATGCAAATGAGATGATTACATTATGCAATTAAGGGCAGTAAACAGGCTGATAGCAGTTGAGACAACAGGGAGAAAACAAAAAAATAAGTGGGTTTGAAAGACAACAGAACATTGAGCTAATAGATACTATCGTGCACCTTTCTATCACCCAGTGACATTAACGTTTTCTACTTGAAGCAGTTACATGTTAAGACAAAATTTTTCAGAGGAAACTGATACCTTCTGTTTTCAGGAGATTTCTCCACTAAAATAATTGTAGCAGAAGTGGCCCTGGAAAGCAGACCTGTAGTTTGTGATGCTCACCTGTCCGTGGGCAGCAGGGCCCCATTGCTGATGGGAAGTAGGGGGTGTTAACCCAGGGTACATCAGAGCACCATCATCCTGAGATACCACTTTTGATGGACTGGGATGAGGCACAGGTGACAGGAAATAATTGAGTTATACTTCAGTGCTAGCCCTTGAGCAGGATGAAGGCAATGGTTATAATGAAGATTTAGAGGTTGATTTGTCTCTGTGGTCCTCGGAAGCCTTAAATCACACAGGCTTATGTGAGCCAAATGCACTCAAGACATGTGGTGGGAGGCTTCCATGTCATCATTTATAGAGGCCCTCAATGATTGCAGCCACAGCCACAGCACAAACTGTTAAAAAATGGCCACAGATTTAACCATAAAAGTGAAACAATACATACATACATATATAGATCTCCAATAACAAATCAGCACCTGCTAGGAAATGAGTGATGTGACATACTCAGATGCCTGTATGTGCAACATTTGTACCCACAAATTACCTTAAACACTCAGGGCTGGCACAGACAGAACCTACTTCATTGCTAGAAGTTAGCTGCCTCCCCTGCCTGGAGATCTTAGATAAACCTCACCCAAAGCATTTCTCTTATAAGCATTTTTCTATATATTTTTTAAATTAACATTTATTTGGGTGACAGTGTTTAGTAAAGTTACATAGGCTTCAAGTGTACAATTCTGTATTACATCATCTATGTATCACATTGTGTGTTCACCACCCAGGGCCAGTTCTCCTTCCATCACCATATATTTGATCCTCTTTACCCTCATCTACCACCCCTCTCCCCCCTTACCCTCTGGTAACCACTAAACTATTGTCTGTGTCTGTGAGTTTTTGTTTCTTCATTTGTTTGTCTTGTTCCTTTGTTTCTTTCAGTTTTATATCCCACATATCAGTAAAATCATATGGGACTCAACTTTTTCTTATACTACCTTGGATCCACTCCTGCCCCCATTATTGTCCCCAGAAAAAAAGCTGGGTTTAAATATCAGCAAAGCTCAAGCAGAAAAGCATATTTTTGCTTTGGAATTAAGTAGTTTATTTATATAAAATATTGCAGAACCTGATATTATGTACCAGTAGGAGTAAGAGGAATATTTGTGAGAATGTACCTTGAAGTTGTGGGACTGGAAGGATGTAAAATATATGGCTGAATAAAATTGAGTTGATGGTTGTTTGATCACTTCTCCGTTAGTCATGTTTTAACATCTTGACAAGGACACCTGTGTCAGGTCCTAATAACTATTAGAATGGCTGCTTGAAGCTTTGCAACAACTGTGGCCTATACTAAATGAGATGATAGCAATTTCAGTCTTGCCAGAGTGTTGGAGAAGGGATAAGAAAACTCAAGGAAGATGCTTGAAAAATACATGTGTTACATAAACTGAAAAACTTGTTATCTGACTTTGTCCTTGAGTATGGCCCAGAAAAATATCACACACACACACACACACACACACACACACACACACACACACAATGAAAACTGCACTAGTATAGAGAGAACTGTAATTACTAAGGTCATCAGTAGCTATTCTCTGGTGCGATTTGACCTGGAAAAGTTGCATAAAATTGAGCTTCTTCAGTGCTGTGGGGAGGAAAGGATTCCAGAATAGTAGAAACCAGATGGCTTCACTTACCTATAAGAGAAGAATTTGAATACTATTCTAATGGGAGACAATACCAGGGTGACAAGGAAGATGCCATATTCCAAAATGATCTATAGGACTTACTAATAAATGATAGGACTCCTGTGAGAAAGAAAGATGTTGCTATCAGTGAGAGAGCATCATTTAACTTCTATGAGCAGAAGAAACTCAAGAGCTTCCATAATGGAAAATATGTCGCTATCATAATGGAAAATAATACTTCTCCCAGTTTTCCTAGTCAGAGCAGTTCTCAGAACTAGTATAGTCATTTAAAAAGGATTATTACCCCAGGAAACTCTTTTGCAATAAATTTTCCTCTAATTCTTCCTGAAAGTAAATGATGGCTGTTTACCAGATTACTATACAGTAAGGGGGGGGGGGGGGAAGAATACCTAGACTTTATGAGAGAAACCAGATAGTAAAGTGATATTAATACTTCAGACATTAGAGTATTGGAGAAGGGATAAGAAAACTCAAGGAAGAGGCCTGAAAAATACCTTTTTTAAAGTGAACCAGATATTAAAGTCCCCAAAGTATCATCATCATTGCCCAACTAGATTTAGGTTTTAAGGAGGTCAAGTGATAAATGGATTCCTGTCCCAAATACGTATCACGGTGTGTGCGAGTGGACCCATGGCCCTACCCTGGGACCGTTTTCCTGGTCTCTGGATTCATAATTAGTTTCAATTTACTTGACACTGGCCAAACCCTCAAAGGATCCCTGACCTATGGTAGTTATGATAAGAAGGAACAAGTGACGACTCTAACATTCCACTGTCCAACCACAAGAGTAAATCAGAAGCATTACTGCACTCTGAGAAGAATTCAGAGAGTGGTGGTACCCTCAAAGACTTATAATGCTTGTCCTCATTATATCCACATTTAATTCCCTGCTCTCCAGTAGTTTCCTCACACACAGTTCTCACCTGAATACTCGAATGAAGTTCCTCGTATCTCTGGAGTTCTCCCTCTGTGCAAGTCTCTTTTCTCCAGTACTGTTCCTGTGAATGCTAGCTGCCTTGGTTTCTCCACCCTCACAACTCCATCTACTGAATTCAGAGAGTGTTCAAGAGTGTACCGGGGTTTCCCCTTCCTGTTCTATGGCCTGGACGTTTTCTCCAGCCAGTAAGCTGTAGCAATCATAGGTCTCACCTCATCAGTCTCTCGTGGATTACTGCCCTTTGCTAAATATGCCTACAAGTTAAATATCTTGAATGTTTTTGTTTCATATGTCATCCATTTATTTAGTTGCTTCATGTGACCTGGTGAATATAAGTCTTTATTACTCCATTTTGACTGGAAGAGGAAGTCGGTGATAGAGTTGATTTCAGCCACCTAAAGTTTCTGCCCATTCTTTCACGGTTGTACTTCAAAGATTATTTTTTCTGAAGTCACTCAACCCACTCAATTGAAGAATAAGAATAATTGCCTTCCAAAGAAAGCAATATATTTTCATTGACTGAGGGAAGGGAGTCAATGAAAATGTACATTTTTAGACATAATGCTATGGCACACTCAATAGGCTACAATATAGTACAAACATAGTGTTTTTATGCACTGGAAAAACAAACAAACAAGCAAACAAAATTGTGTGACTCACTTTATTGTGATAGTCACTTTACTGGGTGTGGGTGAATATGTGAGTTCTTGTCTATGCCCTCAGTGGAAGGGATTATAAAAACAGGAGTTCCTGCAAGGAGGGATGCCATCAAATTATTATATTCCCATGTTTGACATCTGACTTTTCAATGTCTGGTTTGTTTGCTCCATGTATTTATTGGTCCAAAGGGGAAAAGTAAAACAATAAGCCAGAGGTAGCTGAGTTGCAGGGGAACTATTGAACATTTAGGTCTATAACTCTTACTATTGATCTTGAATTCCTCTGTTTTCTCCTTGTATAATTGGTAAGTGGTTGTTTCATGAAGCAGCAAGCAGGTTCTGAAAACTGTAAGTAATGGAGTAATGGGTCTGGCCATTCCCTCTAAAATGCAAAGGCACTAAACTGAAATCAAGTTCACTTTTGTGGACTTAGCCGCAGTTCTAAGACAACAGGGACAATTTCTTTACACATCTTGTCACACACATGTCACGTGCTTTGTGGATATTTGTTTCTGAATAACTTTTTCTTAAACTTTGACTATGGTTAGGAATAATATTGTATCTATGTTGCCTAGATGCAGTATATAAAATGATTCATTCATTCCTAAATCCTAACTGTAATTTTACTCTATTTAGCAAAATTGGCATAAGTATATATTTGGCTTTTTTTTGCCCATCTCCCATCTCATTAAAGATATATTTTTAATTATATGCTATTGCCTTTAGATAGTCTAAGGTGTGCTAGAACCTGTTTATACAGGATAATAAAAGTCAATTCCTAAATTTTCAGCAATTTTGCAAAGTCATTGTTAAATACAACTACTATTAAATATTAAACAATATAAACTTAGGAGTAAAAAAATACTCAAAATTCATCACTTTATATGTTTTACTATTATCTACACTCTTGAGGTTATTTAAATATATCTGTGTGGTGAAAAATGTACTGAAATCTGTAAAAAGAAAATACTAGGTAGTAGAGTAACACTGAGCATCTCTCTCCAACTACACTTTTAGTGGCATCACATTGATAGTTTGGAATTGGCTGTGGTGGGAATACTTATACCATGAAATTAACAGATCTGCAAATCTGAGTTGACTTCCTCCCCTTCTCAGAGCAATTACCAGAACACCATTCTCGGAAACTATTCCTGTCTCTTGTAGATAACCAGGATATATAAATCTTATGTAACGTGCCCATCATTGACTGGGAGTTAATGTAGTTAGCTGTGAGTTAAATAGGAAATTGCTATAAAATCATACAAAAAGTTCTAATTATAAACTGTACAAAATTGATATCTCCTTTTTTATATACTTTCCATATTTAGGCAGTTTTGTCAATAACTGTAAAATGCAGTTCAAATTTTCCACTTACTTATCGGATATATTTTGCAACCAATTTTCCCAGGAATCACCAAGATACAATGTTGCATAAAATTAAATTCCCATGGAAGAATTACAGATTTTTTCCAGGCTTATGTCATTGTAAGCAACTGATAATTACAATAATCTTAAAAATTGTCAAGCTAAAATTATCCCAAACGTGCTATATGGTTCATAATTTTAAGCATTTAATCAATCAATCAATCATGTACTTGACTAGATCTTGATCACTTTTACAAGAAAAAAGAATCCTCATTTTGTCTGAAGGTGTATCTTCAGTCAAACTCACCCAGCACTTGGGTGAGCTCTTCTTTCAGGCCCGAGTTCAGAGCAAGCTTCTAAAAACTATTACCTATCTAGCTCCTTAAGAAGCATAAATAGATTTATAGATATGATGTTAATAGTGAATCTTTTGCAGTAAAGGAGACTCTCCTTTTATCTAAAAGTTACTATAAGAATTTTATTTACCCAAAAAAGCAATTTACTGAGATAATATTATCATGTGGCCTCCCAAAATAACTTTGCAGTGATTTTTACGTGACTAATAATAGACACATATTAATAAATAATTATGTAAAATAAATTCCTGACTGTCATAGCAATATTTTTGATGACATTACTCAATATAATTCTCATTGTCCACACATGAGATAATATATAATAATAGTGATTGAGAACATTGTGATAGGTTATTTGCTTTTTTGTGATATCTATATTTCCTCTCTTGTTACTAAGACCAATGAAATAATCAGACCTCCATTTCACTTTGGCTTTTAGAAAGCTAAAGTCAAAGAGGGTTAATTTAACCTACTCTGCAATATTCATATAGATGTACTTTTCTATAATCCTTAACTTTCTGTACTTATTTCTATTTTCCCTTGTATTGATGGTTTATTTCTGTTCATAAATTTATTTTTTTTTGTTTTTGTTTTTGTTGTTTCTGCTGTTGCCTTCGTGTTCTCAAAATCTTTGTGGAATGAGACAGTTTATAAATATATAAAGTATCAGGTAAAATTATACACAAAGGTGTTATTTTCCTGTATTTTATACCAACACAAGGTGAAATAAATCAAGGAATCAAATTAAGTAAAAGGAAAATGCACTACACAGTTGAGTACTTCTTTAAGTTCACCAGTATTAGGCCTCCTTATATCTTACTGGCTGGGAAAATCACAGAGATGGGTAAAAGCACTCATGGTAATATAACTAATAACAACTTTTATTTTCACCTTGGCAAATGACATTTGGAAAAAGAAATGAGTGGACGTAAATAAAGTACTACATTGAAACTGTATATGATTTTATGACTCAGAATAGAATTTTCTGAAGTGTACTACATAATATCACTTTCTAATTGTATTTGTATTTGTATTCATGCAAATATCATGTTGTAGTCTTGACTTACATTATCTAAACTATAAACTTAGATGTGAAAAATGTATTGACCTTGACAATTTTAAGGATGGGTTTTAAATTCATATTACAGTCTTTTAGATGTGACTGGCCTTTTTAACATATATCATCTAAGACATCTTTTAGTAACGTTCACTTATGTGGTTTTCCAACTGGACAGTTAGTGTTACTAACGTTCTTGAATTCATCAGAAATAAAACTTAATTTATGGCTTAACTAATACTACTTTAGAGTAACACAATTGTACTGTCATATATTTCTATATAAATATATTGTCATTTCTACATAAAATATTCCTTTTACATGGTAACACCTTCTATATAAAAATACTGTCATTTCCATATAAAATATTTTTTTGTATGATAAAACCTTCATCAGAATACTAATTTGGGCCACAGTAGGAAAATGAGAAGCACCAATTAAAGTTGCTGGAGTGAAGAGAGATTCCAATGTGTGGTACATTAATAGTGCATCAATGCAACACTAAGTAGTATAATAAATACACTTGACAATGTAATTTCTTTACAAAAGGCAATTTTAAAAGATAAATGATTCACAAACATTTATCTTACAGACAAGATGAAAGGATTTAATTCGTTGTTGCCTATTTTCTTTTTCCTGATATTTTGTTGTGTTTCTCTTGATAAAAATGTCACATTGATACTCTTTCAACTTTGAATAGCTCATCATCTAAATTCTATTTTTTTTTTTCTTTTTAGGTGACTAGCATTACAGAATAGTTGCAACTTTTCTTAGTGTTGTCATTTTCATAAAGTGAAATTTTCCTTTGGAGGAACACTGTTTGTAAATCCACTTAATGCAAGTCTTTAAAATTCTTTGTTTGGTGTTGAAAGAAGTTACCCTGATGGTGCCATGTTTACAAAGGAGGTTTCTAACTGAAATGACATTTTCCTCAACAAAGATTCAATAACTTGCTTTTTGTTGGGAAATAACTTCATTTATTTTACACTTACATAGTAAAAGCTTTGATTTAGAAAGTGCCTCTTTGCTATATTGTGGTATAGAGGATTAGGGAATTTATTGAGGCTCTCTTGATTTATAAAATACACAATGTTTAATTTTAAATAAGCGTCTGTTATTTTCTTGTAACTACAATTACCCTTTGGCAGTTTGATGTGGTACTAGGAAATCATAACTTATTATCTCAGAGCAAAAGAACTGCATTAGGCAGAGATACATTTTTCAGAAACGTCTTTAAATACACTTTTATTAAATTAACTAATATTAAATTATGTTAGCATATTGTTCTGAACAAAGACAAATTAATTAAATATTGGCAATATGAAATAAAATTTAATGTATTTTACTCAATTATTTTCCAGATATTAAGAACTTCTTATATGTGAACACTGTTCTGAGATTGGAAAAATGCTAGAAATTCAAAATAACAGTGCTTTCATACCTAGTGTATATTGTTTTGTGGGTTAGACACGTAAACAAAGAAAATAGCATCTAATATGTCAGATTGTGAAAGGTGCTCCAAATAAAAGTAAACACTATATAGAGCTAGAGAATGACAGTTTTTGATGGGTCAGGAAGAAGTAGTTCTAGTTTGAAAAGGGAAGTCACAAGATCCCCTGGAAGCGAAATTTAAGCAGAAAACTGGAGAATGTAGGGAAATAAAGTACAGATACCAGACAGTAAAATGTGCCATGCAGAAGGCATATGAGTGCAAAAGGCCTGAGCTGACATGGGTTTAGTAGGAAATCAATATGGCTGGAGCACAGTGAGAAACAGGAGTTTTTCAAGATGAGCTCAAAGATGTAGTTGAGATAGGAGACAGCAAGTTCATTAATACATTTTAGGCCAGGTGAAGACTTTGGATTTAATCAGAGCAAGGCATGAAGCCATCGAGAGTATTAAGCACAGTTCTGACTATTTTTTTCCTTAAAAATGATACTATTGGTGTAAGATACTTCAGATAAAATGTATGGTAAACATATTTCAGTGTGTAAGCTATATGTCTCAGCTCATTGAGGTGTTAATATAATATTTAAAAAGTCATCAGAAACATTAGGAAGTGTCGGCAAATGCAATTGAGGACATTTTTAATGTGGTAAACTGATTGGAACTTTAAAAGTATATCCAACACACTAAAATGCATAAAAATAATAAAGAATGAACTAAATTCACTTGGAAATAGTGAAAAATAGATTTAATTTTATGCTAAAACGTAGCCATTAAAAAAAAAAAAAAAAAAAAAAAAAAAAACTTAGAAAGTTGTCCTAGGAAATTAATGGAAAAAAGACATTGAAAATGTAAGAAAAATAGATTTGAAAGTAATGTGAATATCAAGGACAAAAATATGAATTTATGAGAGGGTCAGAAAAAGGTAAGGGATGGAAGAGTATAAACTTCCAGTTATAAAATAAGTTAAGGAGATGTAATGTACAGCATAGAGAATAGAGTCAATAACATCATAATAACCATGTATGGTGATAGATGGTTCCTGGGCTATTGTACCAAGCACTTTGTAAGTATATAAATGCTGAATCAATATGTTGTACACCTGAAATTGATATAATACTGTACGTCAATTATAATTAAAACAACTTAATAAAGTAAATAAATCTTGGAGACACGCTCTATGGAGATTATAAATTCTAGAGATAACGTAACAGAGACTCTATTTGTAACAGAAAGTGCTCTTTCTGCAAAATAATAAACTTAAGAATAGACATGAAAGGAGAAGAAAAAATACTACTATATATTTTGAACATTAAAAACATGAACATTTTGAACATGTTAGGTACCTTCACAGCATCAGTCCCACTATTTGGTCATGCCCTTTATCTGGAATACTTTCTGCCTCCTGCTATCTTGAGAAACACTCACTTAGACTTCACTTTCATCTTACATGTTTCTTTCATTGAGAAACTTTCAATGGCACACAAACTTTGGATTAGATATCCAATTTAGAGCAAATGCAGCTACATGAACTTTTCCTACCATAGTCCTTATTACACAGAATTGCACTGACATGTTTGATCACACCCTCCATCAGATTGGAAGCGCAGTCTATCTTCTTGGCGAGAGGAGAGGAAGAGAGGAATATGGCAGTTAGTGGAAAAGTCAGAACACACACACATTTATCAATGAATTTCTCTGTCTTATATTGTGTGGTGTTTGGTGTCCCAAAAAATTACAAAAGTAACATTAAAGATCACTGATCATGGATTACCATAACAAATAATAGTAATGAAAAAGTTAGAAATATTGCAAAAATTACCAAAATGAGCCAGTGAGTCATGAAGTAAACAAATGCTATTGGAAAAATGGCACCAATAGACTTGCTGATCTCAGGATTACCACAAACCATCAAATTGTAAAAAACATAATATCTGTGAAGCACAGTGAAGTTTACCACAATAAAATAAGGTATACCTGTATAATAAAAAATAGAGAAAGACCCAGGGAAAGAGAGAAACGGGCAGAATGAAAGCCCTGATTGTTTCCCATTCAAAATTCCTCAAATCAGGCTAGCGATGGGCAAGAAGATACAAGAATGCGAACCCAGCAATTCCTCATCTGAGTATCTACCCAAAAAATCTGAAAACATTTATCCATAAAGATATGTGAACTCCTATGATCATTGCAGCATTATTCACAGTAGCCAAGACATGGAAACAACCAAAGTGTCCTTCCATAGATGATTGGATAAAGAAGATGTGGTATATATGCACAATGAAATATTACTCAGCCATAAGAAGAGATGAAATACTGCCATTTGCAACAACATGGATGGACCTTGAGGTTATCATGCTCAGCAAAATAAGTCAGACAGCAAAAGTTGAGAACCATAGGATTTCACTCGTATATGGGGTATAAAACTGAAAGCAACAAACAAACAAGACAAACAAGCAAAAACTCAGAGACACGGACAACAGTTTCGTGGTTCCCAGAGGTTAAGGGGGAAGGGGATGGGGTAGAAGAGGGTAAAAGGGGTCAAATATATGGTGACAGAAGGGGAAATGACTCTGGGTGGTGAACACACAATGCAAGATATAGATGAAGTATTATAGAATTGTACACTTGAAACCTATGTAATTTTTTTTTAACCAATGTCACCCCAATAAATTTAACTAAAAAGAGAATACACCACAGTATGAATGGGGGTTGACTTTAGGTGGTGGGAACAGAGTTTCTATTGTTTATTTTTCTGCCTAATGACATTGTTTAATATTGTTAATGAGAATAGGTTAATCCTCAACAACAACAAAAATATTTTTATTTTTTTTTAAATAAAAAGAACTAGCCTCCTGGAGAAAGAAAAATAAAAAAGGGATTTAAATGAAATGCTTCAATTTATAGCACATTGATTTCATATTCAAATATAAAACCCTGACTTAAATATAAATAATGTCCTCTTTACTATCCTGAAATAAAAATGTATAGCTATTAAACTTCCTTAAGCATACATTTAAAAAATCAACAACATGCAATAGTTGTAATATAAAAAAGAAATTACAACAAAATTGATTTACAATAAAATAAGGCTCATTTCAGGCTGTGACGGAATAGAAATAAATCATGACAAGATGTAATAAAAATGCCTTCCTGTAACTATATGTAGACTCACCCAAAATGTTCTGTATAGATAGATACAGGTTGTTATAGGTGACACAAATACCACCAGCAGCATTTCCATTTGGAATAATAATTTCCAACATGGTAAACCACTCTTGATAAAATTTTGATTCTTCTCTTGCTTTAAAAGGAATGTAAATTTATGGAAAATTCTGTATATATTAATGCTTTAAAAATAACTGTTTTGATATCTTTTTAAAATAGGTTAAAGTCATGTAATTAAAAACAGAGGTTTCACTTAGTGAAATGCCCAAGTATCATTTGAAATGTGAGTGGAATGTAAGGCAAGACTGTTGTCACAGTCTTCTGTCCTTCTTATCGACTGCACAACGAAGGACAGTGGTGCTCTCCAATATTTGTGACAACTGCAAACTCCCTCATTTGCAAGCTCTTCCCTGCTAGTATCACTACATCTACTGAAAATCACTGGTAGTGAGCTGTATAATCGGAATCAAAGTACCTGGGCTGTGGTCCTAATATATTAAATAGCAACAATGCTTCAGTTAACCTCCTACCTAAAAGATAGCTCCTAGTGTTAAAATTATAACTTTTTTTCTTTAAAGTTTATTGGGGCGACAATTGTTACTAAAGTTACATAAATTTCAGCTGTACAATTCTGTAATATATTATCTATATTTCACATTGTGTGTTCACCACCCAGAGTCAGTTCTCTTTCCATCACCATATATTAGACCCCGTTTACCCTCTTCTGGAGCCCTGCTCCCTCCCCCCTTACCCTCTGGGAACCCCTAAACTACTGTTCTATGTCTATGAGTTTTTGTTCTTTCAGTTGTTTGTCTTGTTCTTTTGTTGTTTTCGGTTTATATACCACATGTCAGTGAAATCACATGGTTCTCAACTTTTTCTACCTGACTTATTTCGCTTAGCATTATAATCTCAAGGTCCATCGATGTTGTCACAAATGGTCCTATCTCATCTTTTTTTACCGCCGAATAGTATTCCACTGTGTATATACACCACAACTTCTTTATCCATTCATCTATCGAAGGACATTTTGGTTGTTTCCATGTCTTGGCCACTGTAAATAGAGCTGCAATGAACACTGGAGCACACTTGTCTTCATGGATAAATATTTTCAGATTTTTGGGGTAGCTACTCAGGAGAGGGATTGCTGGGTCAAATGGTAATTCTATTCGTAAATCTTTGAGGAACCTCCATACTGCCTTCCATAACGGCTGCACCAGTCTGCATTCCCACCAGGAATGTACAAGGGTTCCCTTTTCTCCACAGCCTCTCCAACACTTGTTATTATTTGTCTTGTTGATGATAGCCATTCTGACTGGGGTGAGGTGATATCTCATTGTGGTTTTGATTTGCATCTCTCTGGTGATTAGTGATATTGAACATTTTTTCATATGTCTATTTGCCATTTGTATGTGCTCTTGGAGAAATGTCTCTTCAGGTCCTCTGCCCATTTTTCAATTGGATTGTTTTTGTCATTGTTGTTGTTGTTGTTGTTGAATTGTATGAGATATTTGTATATTTTGGATATTAGCCCCTTATCAGAGGCACTCTTTGTAAAAATCTTCTCCCAGTCAGTTGGTTGCCTCTTTAATTTGTTGATGGTTTCTTTTGCTGTTCAGAAGTTTTTAAGTTTGGTATAGTCCCATTCATTTATTTTAGCTTTTACTTCCCTTGCCTTTGGAGTCAAATTCATAAACTGTTCTTTGAACCCAAAGTCCGTAAGTTTAGTACCTATGTTTTATTCTATGAAGTTTATTGTTTCAGGTCTTATGCTTAAGTCTTTGAGCCATTTGGAGTTAATTTTGGTACATGGTGACAGACAGCAGTCCAGTTTCATTCTTTTGCACGTGTGTTTCCAATTCTGCCTGCACCATTTATTGAAGAGGCTGTCTTTTCTCAATTGTATGTGTTTTTTTTCTTTGTTAAAAATTATCTGTCCTTATTTATGTGGTTTTATTTCTGGGTTCTCAGTTCTATTCCATTGGTCTATGTGTCTGTTTTTCTGCCAATACTATGCTGTTTTGATTATTGTTGCCCTGTAGTACAAGCTAAAATCAGGGTGTGTAATACCTCCAGCATATTTCTTTTTTCTTAGGATTGCCTTGGCTATTCAGGGTCTTTTGTGGTTCCAAGCAAATCCGATGATTTTTTTGTTCTAGTTCTTTACAAAATGCCATTGGGATTTTGATGGGGATTGCATTAAATTTGTGTTTTGCTTTGGGTAATACGGCCATTATAACTATGTACAATTGTGACTTTTGACAATAAACTATTAATGAAAATTAGGGTATCAACAAATCATAAAAAGGTTAATTTCTATTTCCTCCTAGTAACTCTCGAATTTATTATACTTAAAATTTATATATGAATATCATTCAACAAAAACATAGTTTCACCAGCTATACATTGTTTTTATTAAAGACAATCATTATGTGCAGTGGTGATTGTATGTCTATAATTTGTTGAGGTTATATTCCACAAACCACTTATAGCCAAAAAGACACAGTATTGATTTCCGTAAGTAATTAGGTTTTGAGTGTAAACTGTTTGTCCATGTGATTGCTCACCCATTTAACAAATGACATATTTCAGTACACTAATTGCTACCTAGGTTAATTCATCTCACATGAATATATTGTTAACCACCTCAAGAAACTAACAGAAGTGCAGGACATAATTGCATCTTAAAAATATAAGTGCAACCTTCTGTGTCATTCTAAACTACTTTTAAAATTACAAAATAAAACATATAATTTTCAATAGCTTTTAAAGCAATGGTGCTTTCCAAATTGACAGTTACATTCTAGCAAAATTTTCACATGCTTCACACAAATTAAAAAAACAAAACAAAACAAAACAAGCCATTTTCTTCATTGATGTATAAGTTAGTATTATTTCACAAGTATAAACATTCTTTTTAACTGTGTAGCACGATTGTTTTTACTGATTTATTTGATATAAGCAGGCAAAATACCTTATCCACGTAGAGTCCACCTTAGATATTCTTCCTCAATTATGTTTTATTGATCAATGGATACTTCCAGATGAATCTCAGACACTATCCGTTTTATCAGAATCTCACAATATTATGGCTGGAACAGGTTCGTATGCAGATAATTTGAGTATAAATGTGAAACATTCATAGGGCATTCTGGAGTAAAAAATTAACAGACTATATAAGTTAAAATAACACAAGTAGCTATAAAAGGTAAATTCTGAGCTATCTGGTATTCAAATAATAAAACTTTGTTTTTCAGTCACATAAGGTTCAAAAATGATATTTCTAATCGGTGCCCAGGAGAGTCAGAGGTAGGGAAGTTCTCTGCTCCACTGAGTCACTCAAGAACCATAGCATTTACCACTGTTTCTGAGATCATTGGGTTGATAATTTCAAGCTAGTAGAAATGAGAGAGGGTGAAAAAGGCATACCTGTTTCCTTAACAAGCTTGGACCGAAAGTGATACCCTTGGTTAAGTTTACATTCCATGATTAAAACTCAGACCATCCCTGATCAGAGGTTGGGAAGTACAGTCTACCTGAGATTTAGATAGAAATGTAGATAGATTAGACAGATACACAGATAGATGATAGATAGGTGATAGATATAGATAGATAGATAGATAGATAGATAGATAGATAGATAGATAGATAGATAATAGATATATAAGTAAGGAGGGAGGGAGGTAAGGGAAAGAGGAAAGAAGGATGGAAGGAAGGAAGGAAGGAAGGAAGGAAGGAAGGAAGGAAGGAAGGAAGGAAGGAAGGAAGGGAGGAAGGAAGGAAGGAAAGAAAGGAAGAGAGTCAGTTTGGGAGATTATATAGCATATCTCTACCACTTTCCTGTGTTAAAACTAAAAAAAAACAAAAACAAAACAAAACAAAACAAAACAACCTCACACAAAAACCAAAACACAAAACTACAGAGCCGTAAATAATAGACAATTTTAACCGCAGAAGTAAAATGATCACTTCTACATTTCAGATAAATGACTTTGGCAGCTGTGAATATGAAGGAATTTGGGGGTGGCACATTTCTGAATAATTGCATTTTTAGCCACCAAGCCTGAACAAAGAGAAATTAAACATAGTACAGTGTGTTCATCTGAATATTCTTCAACTGAAAAAGTGGGGTGCATAATAGAACAGTATTTTAATGGGTGTTAGATATTTGCATCAAATTCTGCCACCACTTTTTGCCTGACAACTATCAACTCTGAGCCTAGATAAATGAGATCATTTTGTCCAAGTAAACCAGCATATCCTTCCAATCCTACTATTCTATGGAATCTTGAGAAGTGTTACATAGGATGAGCTAGAGCACCTCTAACACTGTCCATTGGATGTTTAGAGAAACATACAAACCGGTCAGAGTAAAAGAATTCTGACTCCAAATTATTCCAATGGAGACCTGGGTGTTCCTCACCAACAGGCAATTCTCCATACGCCAGCTGGGTGTCCTACAATTCAACTTAATTATGACACTATCTACCAAGAGATAATATCAGGTTCAACAGGTTAAGGATTTAATCATAAAAATACTCTCCTTTCCCTGACACAGGCTCTAATCACAAGTCCAGGTTGTCACTAGGGTTTCTAACCAAATGGCTATAAATTCAGAGGTTCTCATGACTGCCTCCTTGGGTTTGGTTACTTTGCTGAAATGACTCACGGAACTCAAAGAAGCATATTACTTACTAGATCACCATTTTATTTTAGAAAGACATAACTCGCATCCAAGTACTAACCAGGCCCGCTTAGACATGTTCAGGGTAGTATCCCTCTTGCAACCTGCTTCTCTGAAAGAAATAAAATATTCTTGCCCCTCTTCCTCCAAAGGATATAACTCAGGAACCATCAGATGGAAGAGATACATAGGGCAAGGCAGGGGGAAAGGATGCAAAGCTTCTGTGTCCTCTCCAAGTGTGCCACTGCCCCCAAATCTTTACATGTTCACTAATCCAGAAGTTCTCCAAACCTGTCCTTTCAGAGTTTTATGGAGGCTTCATTGTATAGTCATGATTGATAAAATCATTGGCCATTGGGGATAGATTCAACCCTGGCCCCTCTCTCCTTCCCTGAAGTTGAAAATGTTGGATTAAAATTTCCAACCCTCTAATTACATCATGGGGTCTCCTGGCAATCAGCCCTCATTCTTAAGTGGAGTCCAAACTTCACCACCTCATTCACATAAACCCAGTTTAGGTAGAAAGGGGCTGTTTTGAAGAACAAGACACCCATTTCACCTTTTTTGTCCTTTCAGGGATTGAGGACAAGAGACTAAATAATATCACTGAATAATATCATTGCTCTTATCCTCAGGAATTCCTAAGGTTTTTGGTATCTGTGAACCAGAAAGCATGGAAGAAGACCAAATGTATATGATAAATACATTTTGGTCACCTGAAAGACAAAATACATATTTCTTATAAATGACAATATTGCATGAAGTAATTACAGAATGAATGGTGGCAAAATTTACGGTGGACACTACAACTGGAAGTGGAGAATTTGAGAGATAAACATTTTATTTTATTTTAAAGTATATAAAAATAAGGAAGAAAGGAAATGTATTCAACACATGATCTGAAGGAAATAATTTAACGTAATATCATGTCAGTTTCCTCCTCTGTAAAATAGGGTTATAATAGTACTTACCATATAGAAAGCCTGAAATTAAATTCGCAAACTCATCCTAGAAAAAGTGCTACATATCTCATTGCTGAATATAACTACAGTCACCTTTGAAGTACTCCGCTTGGGAAGCTATGAACTGACACCAGTGCTTAGTCCACCCTTCAAAGCAATTTTGGAACTCTTTTTCTGGAATGGCCATCAGAGATGTCGTCATATTACCCTTGATGTCCTGAATGTAATCAAAACGTCTTCCTTTCAATATTTCCTTTATCTTTGTGTAAAGAAAGAAATCATTGAGGGCCAGATAAGGTGAGCAGGGAGGGTGTTTTAGTACAGTTATTTGTTTACTGGCTAAAAACTCCCTCACAGACACTGCCATGTGAGCTGGTACATTGTCGTGATGCAGGAGCCATGAATTATTGTGAAAAGTTTAGGCCGTCTAACTTTTTCCCGCATCCTTTTCAGAACTTCCAAATAGTAAAGATGGTTAACTGTTTGTCCAGTCAGTACAAATTCATAATAAATAATCCCTCTGATATCAAAAAAAGTTAGCAACATCGTTTCAACAAGTCTGTGAACTTAATTATCACACCTTATAATTATTTTCCTTAAATTAGATCATCCACGTAAAGCCATCAACATACTTCCTAGTATATAACAAGTGAGAAATAAAGACTTGTAACTTATTATAAGTTAGGTATGTCCCACCTCTTTGTCCACTGCACCTAAAGTTATCTATGGTGCTTCTCCTGGCTACTTCCAGACCACTCTTTCTTTCCTGTTCCTAAAATCCCCAGCATTAGACACCATGTCATAACACTATACCACTGGTTCTCAAATTTTAGTATGCATCAAAATCACATGAAACACTTGTTAAACTGGAGATTGCTGAGCTTATCCAAATTTATTTATTTATTATTATTTTCATTTATTTATTTATTTATTTAGTTAATCAGTAGTCTGGGATGGGCCTGGAATATTGTATTTCTAATAAAATCCCAATTATGCTATTGTTCTAGGTCCATGGACAACACTTCAAGAAACGTTATTCACACCTTTTAGCAGGCACAACCTCTCATTTTTACCAACATTTACAAAACTCTAGTCCTGTCCTCATTTTCTGAAGGTTTTAATTCCTGGCTCACTCTCACTCTCTCCAAAATACTTTTGACATAATCCTTAGTAATGTCAATAACCACTTAGATGGTCTTTGCACTCCCTGGATTTGGATCCTTTGCAACTGGTCTTTCAATAATCATATATTTTCCCATTGTACCTCAAACTTTCACTTGTATGACCCTACAGAAGAACATAGCATTACTAATAACTATAATATCTTCATTATCTCAGTTTCACACATCCCTCTTGGGGTTCAAAACCTATTGTATTTCCAGCTCCTCACTCACTAATGCTTCAACTCCAACATTCTTTTGTACCTGCATTCCCTGGATGCCACCATCTTTTCACTACCTTTCACCTTTGTCTTGCATTCCTTTTGCTTCTTCTCCAGCTTAATTTCATAGTAAGTTCTAGTTGTACAAACTGTCAACTTCATCGCTTCCATTTTATTTAATCACTCTAGCTTGAAACAAACAAACAAAGGGAATAAATATAACCTCCTTCTACTACACACCACCTTTGCAGCAATGAATACAGATGGAGGGAAAACATGGACTTTCTATCTGTTGCCCTTTAACTTCATGATTGCTAACATAAATGTGCCCTTAACATTGCTTGACAATAAAATTATTTTTGCTTATTCAATTTACTCTCTGAATGATTCTTTCCTACTTTCTCCTCTCTCCTGTAATCTCTGATTCTCAGTCATCAGAAGTTACCCAAGCTACCATCTACCTTTCCATGTGCCTAGCAGAATCTACCCATGTAATCTGACTCCTATGATCCATGAAATGTCAGTTCTACCCAACTGATGGATTGAAGACACACATAGGGCAAGGTGCAGAGCTTCTGTGTCCTTTCCAATCCAGACTTAATGCATTCATCAGCGCTCATTTACTCTCTCCCCATCAAGAACAACAATATCATACAAACATATATTCGTTGCTCTCGTTTTATAGTCAACAAAAATAAACCTCTGAGATAACCGCTCTTTCTCTTCCAGAAATTACTGCTATGTAATTTATCTGATTCTTTTACTTCAAACTTCACTTAAAAGAGTTTTCTATACTCACTGATTCTAATTCTCTTCATTGATTCTCTCTAAAACCTATTTCACTTAGACTTTAACCAACACTGGTCTACAAAGCCTGCTTTCAAGCAAAGACAATTACAATCCCCACTTCATTATCACAATGGCTAATTCTTATTTCTCATCTGATAAAAAACATGTAAAATGGTGACTAAATTTCATTAGGCTGATAGAGCACCATTGTTAATTGGTTTCCCTGCTACTTCTCTGGCAGCTGATTGTCAGTTCCCTTTGGTGGTTTGGTCTCATCTATCTAACATCTAAATGTCTGTTTAATTTTGTTACATTTCCAACAGGTAATATAGGGACATATGTGGAAATCATTGTTTTATTTGACAGAGGATCAGTATATGGTTCCGACTCTAGAACCAGACTTGGATGGATTTAGATCACGCCAATATACATTAATGGCTATTTGATTGAAGCTACCTTATCTCTCTATAATATAATTTATTTATTTATAAATGCCCATGGAAATATTATCAGGACTTAACAGTATTCTCATAAGGACTAAATAAGTTAATAGAGGAAAAGGATATTAGCTATAATTATTGTAAAATGTATTTTAGTTATTATCCCCCAAAACAAACTTAAACAGATACTATTGTTCCCATTTTTCAGATGAAGAAATCTGGACTCCAAAAGTGTACAGACTTACAGCTAGTAAGGGCCACCTAATTTTTGAATTCAGATCTGTGTGATATTGAAGCCTATGGTCTTGCCACCTTTACGTATTAATAATAACTAACACTTTTTCAGCACTTTATATTCACTAGGTACTTGAATTAGTTATCTCTCAGTAGTCATCTCTCAGTAAGTCAGTGTTACTATTTCCTTCTGTACTAATCAAAGCAAAACCAAATTCACACTGATACATATGATAGTTGACGTCTGGCATTGTCCTTACCCTCATGGAACTTTTGGTTCTCATTTACAAACATACGATAAATAGTAATGATATTTTAAGTCCTAAAGAAAATTCCTGTAGATTATTTTATGCTAATAATTATTTTAATAAAAGTTTACTTTTAGCTGAAGTATTTGCATATCAAAGGACGCATTATTCAAAATAATACTGACTCCTCAAGATAGTTTATTAGAATAAGATGACTTACTGGTAAATATGGTATGAAATATTCCATACTTTTTAAGGTAAAGTGTACATATGTCCTACAAATATTCCAGCAAATATCCAAAATTTAAAAGATGTTGAACATATACAAATACATCCCAGTAGATTGTATCTATAAACTTAATATCAAATTAATTTTACATCAGCAAATTACTGTTTTAAGCAAGTTATACAATGCATAAAACCATATAATTGTCCTGCATTTGAAATATGCTTTCCTTCAAATAGAGATAATGGAGATAGTTAAAGAGAAATGCTAGAAAAAAAATGTTTTCTGTTCAGTGAATTGTACTTTATAGGTAGTTGGCTGGAATATTAGCAGGACCTATTTTCTGTGACAATAATTCCTAATATTTGAAGAAGGCCAGTGTAGATGATTACCAGTTCATTGCCACTTGCCATGGTACAATGAAGATTTAATCTTAATGGTGAGCAACTCAGTCTTTATACAACAGTCTATAGTAATATTTTAATATAAAATGCCACTATTTCATCGGTACTGTGGATCATAGTGCTTCATAGTTTTACACCATGAAGTTATTGGCATTTTGGATAATGTTGCAACTTTAAATAATTGCAATGGTGCTTTTATGTGAGTTATACACAAGGTTATTACATATAAAAAGGAATTACGCTTGTTAAATTATCATAACCTTTCCAGTAAAAACCTGTAAAAACATTTAAAAGGCAAATGCATTTGTGTCAGAACAAACAAAATGTTCCATGAATGTCATTTATTGGGCTAACTGATGAATGAGCTGTTCTAAACAGTCTCCTGTGTCTGATCAGAGAGTTCAATTGCCCCGTTGGCCATGACCTAATCAATTTTCAATATTTAAATAAACATTGCTGACTCTTCAAGAACATGAATTTTTAAAGCTATTTTCAATGGGTGACTTTTTGAATTTATAAATAAAAATTAGTTTCCCAGTCATAGGTATGATAGGGAGGGAAGTTGGTATTGTAGAGACACGGGCCACAGCAAATGTTTTTACACATGTATTTGGTTAAAAAGTGGAAAGTGATGTTTGCCTTGCTAAAATTTATCTATCTGTCTGTCTGTCTGTCTGTCTGTCTATCTATCTATCTACCTATCTATGTATTTATCTATCATCTTTATAATTATTTTATAACACTGTAACATATGGGAATATTCCACCATGTCTCTACACAGATCAAAAATCAAATTTTAAAGATGGCCATTTAGATATTGAGCACAGCAACATCCAAAATGGAATTTTGTTCTTGTTTTTCTTTCAGTGATCTCTCTCTCTCTCTCTCTCTCTCTCTCTCTCTCTCTCTCTCTCTCTCTCTCTCTCTCTCCCCCTCCTTCCCTCCTTCCTGCTTCCCTCTTTCCCTCCCTATATCTCTCTCTTCTTTTCCCATCCCCTCATCTAATTGATATACCTGTCAGTTTTTCAGGTGATCACATACTCATTGAAGTTTCTTTTAATATAAAATACTTCAATAAATTCTCCCAAATAATATTCTTCATGTTGTTTCCATCTCAAAATTATGTTTGTTATTCATTTCTTGCTGCCATCTGCTTTATGGATGCTTCTCAAGACATCTGCTGCCTATCAGAGTCATTGTTTTGTTTTGTTTTGTTGTTTTCCTCTCTCTCTCTCCCATTCTGTAAGGAACTATTGAAATCTATTTTATAACTCCACTAAAAATATAGATTCGAAGTGTTTAGTTTTCTGGGCCAGAGGACATCCTACATCTATCATTCTGTCTTTACATCACAGATGTTGGACTACTTGGTCACAGTATTGTTTCTTCCTCAAGTGAGTTAATCAACTGAGGCTCTTTGATTGACAGAATTGTGATTTAGATTTATTCTTAGCACCCATTGAGTCTTTTTCTTCTTCTTTTCTTTTCTTTCTTTTTTACAATAAAGTAAAAATGTTTAAATCTCCCTTGACCTGATTCTGTTTCATACCTAGTGTGACCATGTGATACTGGTTTGCTTGGGAGCTGCTTGGTTTGTTCTGTTTTTCCAGTGTCTTTTCTGATTTAGTTTTTGAGCCAAGGATTCAACCAAATGAGTGTCAAAAATATTTGTAAAAAGCTACATTGTTGCTGACATGTACTATGTAATTAGACCTGTGATGGTTGAGTCTGTACTGAACATGTACAGACTTTTTTATTATCATTCCCTAAACAACACAGTATAATAACTATTTATATAGTATTTACATTGTATTAGATATTATAAGTAATTTAGAGATGATCCAAAGTTTATGGGAGGATGTGCATACATTTTATGCAAACACTAAGCCATTTTATATAAGAAACTTTAGCATTTGGGGAACTTTTTATCTATGGGAATCCTGGAATGAATTCCCCACTGATACTAAGGGACCACTGTAGTTGCATTAAGTTAAGACTAAGTGGATTATGTTCTGTATGTCTGTTAATGTATATCCTGCCATGATTTCATCTATTAGTGATTGGAATACATGTGTATTGTGTAGGCTTCTCAATTGAACATATGTTATTAAAAGGTGTGCAGTGATAATCCATCTCTCTTTTCTCAAAACTTTCCAAACTAATTTAATGATTGCTTCTTTGTCAAGCATACTATGCAGGATGCTCACTGATTTAAAAGAAAAGAAAACAAAACAACAGCTCTTAGAGCAGTCAAGGGCCTTCCATCTTCTGTTTCTAGAGGGAGCGATATGACACAAAACTTGCTAGTCACTTGTCCAAGCCAATATACCATGGGTCCCTCAGTGCTCTGCAAGTCTTCATGTTGCAAAATGGTGAAAGCCAGTGAAAAATGGGAAAATCATCAATTTAATAAATGTAAAATATGTGCTTGAAATAGTGGCTAAGTTTTGTTCCTGGGCAATATGAAGAGAATAGTCTACACACTCTGGCTACATTACTTTATCAGTTATTATATATTCTAAACCTTTATTATTTTATTGTTAGGAACATATTTTAAATATTGTTTCAAAAAAATCCTTAAGCAGCAATTGACCCATAAAAGTTAAAGTGCATGTCAAATGGAAAATTAAATACTACATTTCTTTCTTGAGAAAGTTGATGTTGATCACTTTATCTGCATAAGTATCTTTATCGTTATTGATTGCCCACCTTGGGTGCCACACTGATACTCTAATGATATGAAAGCTAAAAGATATAGACATATCAGTTTCTATTGTTAAAGTCAGCATTTTCAAAAGTTTATTCTAAATGGCTACAATTTAAAAAAAAAATTAACCACAGAAGATATTTTTGCATGTCATCTGGTGAAACAAGAATTTTCAATTAAATCAAATGATTAATTTCATAAATTAAATTTTCTCCTTTTTTAATATAATATTTTGTTTCACGTAGAAAATATGAGGTGATATCTATTTAATATCCTAGTTTCTTTAGCAAAAGAACTTCACAGTTAAATAAAACTTTTACCATCATCAGATGCTTCAAATTGAAAACATCCTAGTCCATAAACTAAGGTTCAATACATTTTAAAATACACAAATTACACAAAACATTTTACCAAATTCAAATTGTATCAAATCAGCAATTGATAGAACACAAAAGAGAAAAATTCCCAAGTAAGGAAGCTGATGCCACTTTTCCACGCAACCGTGAGTCAAAGAAACCATCCAAGGGATTAAAACAAAACAAAACAAAAAACAAAACAAAGCAAAACAAAAACAACAACAACAACAACAAAAATTGCAAAATAAATAAGAAAAACTCAAAATATTAAAATTTGTAAGACAAAGCACAAGCAGTACTTTCCGTGTTTCCCCCAAAGTAAAACCTAGCCGGGTAATCAGCTCTAATGTGTCTTTTGGAGCAAAAATTAATATAAGACCTACAATTACATTATATTATATTATATTATATTTTATTATATTATATTATATTATATTATATTATATTATATTATATTATATTATATTATATTATGTATATTATATTATATTACATCATATATTATTATACCCCGTCTTACAATAAAATAAGACCGGTCTTAAATTATATTATATTATATAAGACTCAGTATTATATTATATTATATTATATTATATTATATTATATTATATTACATCATATATTATTATACCCCGTCTTACAATAAAATAAGACCGGGTTTTATATTAATTTATGTTCCAAAAAACACATTAGAGCTGACTGTCTGGCTAGGTCTTATTTTCGGGAAAATATGGTAGGGGTGAAATTGTAAAGGTCTGTATTTTAAAAAGGATAAATGTTAAACACAATTATATAAGATCTTACCCAATTAGATCATAAAATAAAAGTAAGTTGAATGAAAAGATAACATACAAAAAGGAATAAAGGTGGAAACAGAAATCGTTAAATAGTTGGCATAAATTTTAAACAGACACAAAAGTTGGTTATTTAAAAGCTTTAATGAAATTGATATATCAATAACAAGATTAATCAAGGAGTTCAATAAATAAAAAAAGACATAGAAACTACCAACATAAGGAATAAAAAAGGTGATACCACTATTGATAATGCAGATATTAAAAGGAAAAAGAAAACTTTATAATAATATGATTACTTAGATAAAATGGAAAATATCTTGAAAAACAAAACAAAACTTAGCAAAAATAAGTCAAGAAGCAATAAGGAATATGAAGACCCTATTAAAAATCAATTAAAGCAGATTTGTGCTGCATCTATGCAAGGCAGTGTGGAGGTTCCTCAAAAAATCAAGTAAGTTCCAATAATGGATTGATATTTTCATTCAATTCAGTGAATCAAAGTAAAACTTTTGGAACTTATTTTGTCAGGAATGAAATGTCGGACAATATGTTGAATGCTCTTGTAAATTTTAAACAGTGTTACAGTTTCAGGATTGAAGACAATATGATTAGTTCCTGCATTAATAATACAATTACAAACTAAGAAATGTAGGCAGGAGTAATGTTTTTTAATTGATTTTGATGGACATGATTTTTATTTTGTTCAAGTAAGCACTAATACTTACCAATCAAAATAAAAGCTGTAGAAGTCAAAATATATAATTTTTAAAAATTATACAGAGTATTAAGACACAAAATTTTTGTGATGAAGCTAAAGTTGAATGCAAAGAAGTCCTCATCATTGTAAAATACACCTTTTTTTAACTTTTCACTAGGAAGAATATTTTAGAAAATCTTTGAACTATTACTTTAAAAATCAGTGTACATGCCCCATTTATGATTTTGAACATTATTGAAATGAGTCCTCAAACTTGTTTCATTTTATTTTTCTAAATTAGTTGTGAATCTTTAATCACAGTATTCTATAAGTGCAACTCCTCGAAATTTCCACTTCTGAAACTGTTAAAAATTAAATTATTGAAAATAATAATTGCAAACACAAAAACTCAAAATTATGTCTATGAAACAAACAGAAAGGGAATATCTTGACCTGTGAGAAGAATCTTTAGCTAGAGTTCCTATTTCTTTCCGTATTGATTTTGGAATGAAATGAAATTGGTATCTTCTCTTAGCATCTTTATTTAACAATATATTTAAGTAATAGAGAGAACTTATTTGAGAAGTTTTGTCTTACAAATGGTACCATGAATAAAGGCAAAATGTCCTACTTGATTATATGACTTGACTTGATTATAGCTGTGAAGAACCTATTTCTAAATAAGGTCACATTCACAAGTACTTGGAGTTAGGATTTGAATATATCTATTTGGAGGGGAAGACAATCCAACCCAAAAGTAAGATTCACAAGGAAGAATAAAATCAAGAAAAATACAAAAAAGTGCATTGTCGCAATTGTGGAGAACACACAGGCAGACTAAGGGAGTGAAAAGGCAGAAAATAGATGAATGTGCCAGGAAAGACATGAAAGAAAAATAAAAGTTGAGAAGAAGGTGAGAATCATAAGATTTGTGTAGTTCATATATATGAAGACAAATATCAAAATTACGCAAATATTTAAAATTTCTTCTTTTAAAAATATACAGTTTTTATTTTTCAATTGAAGTTGACACACAATATTATATTAATTTCACGTGTAAAACGCAGTGATTGACATTTATGTAACTTACAATGTGATCACCCCAATAAATCTAATTCTATCTTTATTTAAACCCAGCAACTGAAATAAATCAGCTATTAGGAAGACAGCTCTGTTTGTGCCTCTGTCCAGACTGATGTCCCCATTATGATTCACTGGCATCTTGGGAACCTGACTTTTTCTAATTAAAAGCAGACAAGTATGTTTCGCTTTTTAAACTCTAGTTGATAAATGAGAACTATCCCAAAAATCCCAGGGAGATTTCTGTTGCAAATTTATTTGTGCCTCTTGAATTTAAAGATGTCTGCAAGGCAAAGTGTGTTACATCATGGCCCATAATTGTTTCCATCCACCTTTGTTGATTCAGTTCAGAAAAGTTAGTCTAGAATAAACATAAATAATAAAAAGTCCCTAGAGTTTGCATATGATGTATCCTTTACTGCTCTTTCTTTTGTGAAAATGCAGGTGTCTGTATGAGTCACAGAACAAGGGAACATCCAGTTATAAGTTCAAATTTAAAAATTAAGAGGTAGTGTAGGAGCTTTCTGAAATTCTGGAAGGCAAAGCAAGTTTTTTATGCGATTATTTTTTCTGTTTTTTTGTTTTGTTTTTGCACAAAAAGGCTTCCATTTTACTATCAATGTGACATGAAAATTATGTTGTACTTCTTTAATATATCAATTTATATATAGCTATAGAACTCAGTGAAATGCACTTTTTAAAAGTTATGACAGGTTATAGTAGGGTTGGGAAACACAGCACCGTTGTTCAAAATTACTTAAAATTTTCTGAAGATAAATACGTTGTATAAATATATCTGTTAAATTTTAAGTAGATTATTATAATTAACTTTTATCCTATCAGAACACTTACATCAAATTAATAAAATTATAATTCCACTATCATTTAATAAAATAAAACCAAATAAAATGTATGTATATAGAAACATGCATATTGATAGTTAAGCATATTTTATATAAAACTATATTTCTATTTAAAACTACATGTATTTATGTATGTATGTATATATGTGTATGTCTGTGATCATGTGTGTGCATATTTTAACAAATATGAGTTGTTTTGTGTATTTATTTATGTGTTTATTCATTTACTTAAATTTATTTAGAATCCTGCTTGCTGTAGAGAAGGGATGTTTTATGCAATAAAGCAACTGCCTTATGGGAGGTAGAAGACGATTTTTCTTGTGCCATAATACCTGAGACTAGATGTGTCGGTGAACTGAACTAAGTCAGGGGAGTTACAGGAAGAGTCATTTGGCACAATATTTAACTTTGCATTTTAATTAGTAATAAAATCACTCTTCATATCACCCAATGTAGACATGCAACATAGAATTCTTTGAAAATGTCATGCCTAGAATCACCATACTCCACTTATCTACCTAATTCATACTATTTTTCAAAACACAAATCAAGATTCATACATGCAGTGATGCTTTCTCTATTTTTCTTTCTAGGCAGAAATATGTCCTGCCTCCTTGTTCCCACAAAACTCTGTGTATGGCTGGAATGTAGCACTCATTATAATCTCATTATCAATTCACATGCTATTATTCTCTCCCAGGAAATAGGTAAATAGTTGATAAAAAGAACTATGCTTTATTTTCTATGTAAGATTGTAATGTAGTTCATAAAATGTCTAATATTGGGTGCTTTATATTATTAACTTTATATTATTAATATTTTACACCTAAAAGAGTGAGGTCAGATTTTGATTCCAAATTTGAGATTCAAATCTAAGAATATTCATATTTTTTAAATCCTGAGGAATCACTTACAGAACCATTATTTGTTGAAAATTTCAGAATATCAATGTGAACCAGAGGGGATTACATCTCCAGAATTCCACTGTCTCCTTAAAATGGGACACACCCTTAAATGTGTTGAACAAGCACTGTGAAGGAAAAATGGAAGAGAAAAAGCCAGAGATAAGAAAAGGTCCTTGCTTAGATATTAGACATAAAAGTTACAAACTCTTTCGGGTAATGTGTACAGATGTCTGTATAATATAATGACTTGGGGCAGGTAGGGAGGCTCACTCTATGTTTTAAAGAGAAAGAGAGAGAGAGAGAGAGAGAGAGAGAGAGAGAGAGAGAGAGAGAGAGAGAGAGAGAGAGAGAGAGAGAGAGAAAGAGAGAAAGAGAGAAAGAGAGAGAGAGAGAAACACTCAGAGGCTCATGAATGTTTGGCAAATAACATTAAAATACACATAACCCCCTTAAATACCTTGTTAAGATATTTGCAGATTTAATAAAGCCATTTTTGCTTGAGCAAATTCTACAAGGATTACTTTTGCTTAACAGGAAAAATCAACTTTAAATTTCTGACATTTTCCATTCTACTTTTTTCCTACCATGTATTCAGTAGATGGCAGTTTAGTGTGACATTAATTGCAATACATCACTGGGTTTTCATTAAACATTTCTCCACTTCCCATGCAGAGATGCATATCAACACACACATACACACACACATACATAATCCCAGTTTTCCCCTCATATTTTCTATCATCTCTTCAATTAGCATGAACTATTTTACCTTTTCTCACAGCTCTTTCCTTTCCCCTCTGGGACACCAAACAATTTAGAATACTTGCAGAGCAGAATATCTGTTTTAAAGTATGTACCAAATGCTAACTGGTGCTTTTTTTAAGAGCTACACACATCCTGTTCTCATTAGGAGACAGTTTCAGTTTTCCCAAGAGCATGGTAATCTCAAGGAGGTCTCTCACTTTGTCCTCTGGCACGAAAAAAAAAATTATCTTAATGATACCAATTAGAAGTGTGAATGTCATTTCTACATCTTTGTTCAGTTTCAGGTCAGAAAGCTTAGGGCTCAAAACAAAGTCACAATAACCTTGTTGAAACTTAGAGACTTTTATAGCATTCAATCAGTAACTCAGGTATTTCAAAATAACTGTAAATGTCTTATGATATTCTCAATAATGATTACATTATTTATACCCATTTTTATGTATATTTACTTTCTATAAAACAAAAGAAGAAAGGTGCAACAAATGTGTCCCTTTAATCTTACCTGATTTCTCTTATCTGATTACTATTACTTGTGAGTTTAACTATAAGGTATCAACTTTTCTTACATCCCTTTAAACAAAACACATAAATTTTATAAAACATAACTTTGATTACTCTTTTCAACAATGGCAAGGACAACCATGCTTTCATACCTTTTTGTGACCTCCCATCTAAAAATGTTGATTCCCTCCTCCTTAATGTGTACATGTGCTCATTCAGCAATGATTTGCCACCTTTATCCAGCTAAGCTTGTGTCTAAGTGCCACTCAAAACCAGTTCTCCTCAAAGAAGGAATAAAGATCTATGGCTTTAGTAGTATGCTGGCTCCCAAGGGAAGAATGAAGACAAATCAGGTAGAATTATTTTACAGGAGGCATTTTAATCCTGCAGAAGCTGAAAGAAATGTTCCCTCTGCAGTAAAAATCCCTGGGCATGTAAAGTTAATGTTTTCTAATGATAACAGAACAAAAATATTGATAGTAGAAAAGTTTACAACTCATTTGATTTGTTTAATTAGGTTTACATAAGCTAATATTATAGTACATAATTTGCTTTAATGCTGAAAAATAGCATATCTTTGTATAATATTTAAATTATTTGAAGGGATTTAAAAAATACATTTTTAAGGACATACTAAAGCTAAAACAAAAATGTATTTGGAATCATGTTTACCCTAATTAATATTAGTATCAATAATAGTAATTATCCCAAGAATAGTAGCTCAAAAAACTCATGCAAAGAGTTCCAGGTATAGACTATATCAAAATTTTCAGATTAGTTGAAATGTGTAATCAGTTTTTTAAAGCAGTTTTCAAATTCTATAGGTTATACAATCAACCTTCTGCACTATGAAGCACATTGGGTTATTGAACCTATTTTACATACAAGCAATCCAAACCCTTAAAAGTTACATGATTTTCCATGATCACTAAGGAATAAGTAAATAATTTTGGAGCTTGAAAAACTATTAGGAGCATAATTACATTCAGAATTCTGTATATTGTTCACCTGAAAATATGATGAAATCTTTTCTAAACATTAATTTCAGGGAATAGGTTGAATATTATCAAATCTGTCAAGAAGCCATTATAATCAGGTTGGAATCCAATTTCACATTGGGGGTTATATTCAATTTTTTAAAATCCAAACTATTCAGGAGTACACTTGTATTTTCTAGTTTATTCAGCTTTATTATTCATCATTAAAATCATTTATCTTTTAAATAATGTAAAGTACAATCATAGTAAAAATGCATATTTTAAAAATAAAAAAGTAAAGTTTTCTCTATCATAAAAGTAGCAGACTCACTCCTCCAGAAGTGAGTGTTCTTCAGTAGATCATTGAATATCTTCCTATAATTGCATATAGGAAGAAATAAACACATATGCCTGAGCAAACACACACATGTAATATATACAGACATGTACATAATGTTATGTATTAGTTAATCATATATCTTGAAGATCTTTCCATATGGGAGCATATTGTGTTTTTTTTTTTTTAACAACAGTATTCTATCCTCTTTAAAACATTGTCTATGGTAATTGTTTACTCAATCATATAATATACCTAAAATATATGTATAATATATAATATCACATTATATAAACTACCATATCAGTAGTTTGTTTTTCATTTCTTCAATAATGAACAAATTTCATAGTAATTTATAAATTCCCCGTTTGTGTTCTAGACCCATATATCTGTTATATTTCTGATAATTGGGGAAGTTGAATCATTGGCTCCTTTCTGCAATTTCTCTCCTGGTCTTTCACCCACTTAGAAATCTTTCATTGTTCATCTCCTGCCAGGATGCTCCAACAGTGACTAACCATCGTTCACTTCTTTGTGTTTTGTTATTCCCTCTCTTGCCTTAAGGCATTTTCCCTTGCACAGAGACCCAGGAGAATGTCCCTCTTTGGAACAGTCTTCCTGACCATCAATTTTCTGCTCTCCTACTTCAGATCTCACCTTTCCAGTTATTTTCAAGAGATGATTTGGGGAACCTTCAGACTAGAATGGATTTCCCTACTCTACCACAACATTTATCTTACTTTATGAATGCTTTTTTAGTTTAACTTTTAACTGCTAGACACTTAAATTTTAGAAACAGTAAGGAGATTCTACTCTATTCCCAGCAGCTTACAATGCCTGGCACATAGTAAAGCATTCAATAGATAGTGATTTATTTGAGTAAAATCCCCATTAGGTTAAACATATCCTGAAGCTTTTGTATACGTGTATAGTAATTAAACAGGAACAGCAGTATTGAGATTAAATTAGATTATCTGTTCTCAATTATTCATGCATATTCTATAAACATAATATTCCGTAAACATAATCACCTACTATAAATGTGACATTAATAATGCAAATAGCTAACAATAGCACTAAACTACTGAGCAAGTGCTTTTTACTAAAACCTTTGCATTCATTTTGCATCAATACTTCCGAAAATCCTGTGAAGAGTGGAACACTAATTACAGAGGTTTTTACAAAGGAAAGTGAAATTAAGAGAGCTTAAGTAATATGTCAGTACTGCAGACCTCCTAGGCACCAAAATCAGGGGAATTGAATTCCAGGTTTCACTAATTCTATTGTCTAAATTTTTAACCATCTCTATAAAAGACATTATTTTTATTTTTTTATAGCTGAGAAAGACCCAATTACATATAATTGGTAAAGTATTTTCATTGTATCCTTTTCATCTTCAATATCACATGAATTCCTTTGTGATTTTTTTCCCCATTTTCTGTATTTATTGGAACAACATCATGAGTAATTGTTAAATTCTGGTAATGTATTCACACAGCGATTGATTTTAGAATGTTGAAACTTCCTTAAATCCTGATATACAACTTTTTTGGTGATGATTTATTAAATTTTCCATATGTTACTGGATTAGTTTTGCTAGCACTTTGTTGAAAATATCTGCATTTATGTTTCTAGATTTTGTTTTCTTTTAATTTTCAGGTTTTTTAAAATGTTTTTGTTAGGTTGTATTGGTTTTGTAAAAGTCAGTTGATCAGTGTTTACTCTTTGTTTACCTTCTGAATGAATTTTTGAAACGTATTCCCTTTTTAAATGTTATAAAAATACAAATGCAAATATAAAATTATGGCCCCAACTCATTTCTCCCTGCTTCCCTTTGTTTAGTACAACTCTAAACCCTGAAAATAATGCAATAGGTAACAAAAAGGAGAACTCTGGGAAATGGAGATAAGAAGGCAGACTGGTTAGAGATACTAGGACTGGAGAAATAACATAGCATTAGAGTGCCTTGTGAAACCCCACTCAACAGAAGAGTGGGACTCAGGCCTGCTGTTGGTCATCCTCCAAATTAGCAAGAAGAAGTGGCCAGGGTATGCTCATCCCTGGTCTATATCAAATGGGAGTACTGTCAACAGAAGCAGGTCAGCCTGGCAGCACTGGAAAGAAGGATTGATTAAAAACTCCACTGATATGATCAACCAGGGGAAGTGCTGTCTTTCCATATATGACCTGAGCCTTCCCTCTCCTACATGGGAACACCAGGCAATTGGTGTCACCAGCAAGTGGGAATTCACCAAAACAAGCACCAAGCTGGGGAAAATTCTACTACAAGCAAGGGGGATGCCACCACTAAAAGAGGCCTCATCCAGGAATACTATTTGCATCCTTATGGGTCTGAGTGTCTCTCCCTCACCTAGTGATACCCAGTGGCCAGTGGGCAACTGTAACAGGGATTTCCCCACAATAGTTGTCCAGCTCCAAAAGGGGTTTTCATCTTCAGAGACCAGCAACTAACTTTCCACACTGTGGCCCAGCCTGGTTAAATACCTTCTGTCTACTCACACACAATCAGTGGTGACAGATCGAAGTCCCCACGGAACCAAATTAACCAAGCAGACCAAACTAACTATGCAAAGACTTGAAAAATCAAATGATCATTGAATCCACACCTACAAATATAGGTAAACGTACACAGGGTGACGTCCTACTAAAATAAAATATTGAATAGGACTCTGGTTCTCTTAATTTAATAGGCAAAATATCCAGGATACCACAAAAAATCCACTCATCATACCAAGAATCAGGAAAATCACAATATGAAGGAGAAAAGACATTCACTTGACAATAACATCAAAATGAATCAAATGTTAGAATTATCTGCCAAGAATTTTAAAACAACACTAATAAAAATGCTTCAACAATCTAACACATATTCTCTTGAAACAAATGAGAAATGGAAAACACCTGAAAAGAAGTATAAAGTATAAAAAAGAACCAAATGAAATTATAAAAATGAAAAATACAACAGAAAACGAAAACTTTCTTGAAGGATCCAATAGTACAGGGAAGATAATACAGGATACAATCATTGAACTTGAAGAGAGATCAATAAAATTTACCATATCTGAACAACAAAGACAAAAAGATTGGGTGGGGGAAATGAACAGCACTAATGGCCCATGGGAAAATAACTCAATATCCAATATTCTTATGGGAATCCCACTGGGATTGGTTAATATGGATGACTGAGGCTATAAGTCACATCAAATCATCTCTAAGCATGCCATCTGGATAGGTGGAAAATTTTCCAAATCATTCAAGGTTTGCTCCTTTTTACTTAATAGGCCTTTTCTCAACATATCTCTTTCCTCTCTCATTTCACCGTAAACAGCAAGGTGCATGCTGCACCTTCCATACCTTGCTTTTGGAAATCCCATCTAAATACCCAAGTATAAAGTACTTTCCATCCAGTAGCAAAACACAATTAAGCCAAGTTTCCTGCCACTTTGTAGTACTGATTCCTGCAATGTCCAATAATATGTTCTTTTTTTCTAAGGCACCCCAGATTCACCTTTAACATTCATGACACTACATTCTGTTCACAATAATATATGTATTCTTTAAGATGACAGAACATTCTCTGTAGCTCTTCTCATGCCTTTTTAAGCCTTCACCAGAACCACCTTTAACAACAGTATTTCTGCCAGCAGACTCTTCAAGGCGATCTAGACTTTTTTCTGTTAAGCATCTGATAACTCTTACTTGCCTCTATCCATTACCCAATTCCAAAGCTATGTCCGTATTTTTACGTATTCGTTATAGCAGTGCCCCACTTCTCTGTACAAATATCTACATTAATTTACTAGGGCTGCCATAACTAAGTACCACGGAATAAATGTTTTAAAACAACAGCAAAGTATTTTCTGACAGTTCTGGAGATAAGAAGTCCTAAATTAAGGTATCAGTAGGGGTATGCTGTCTCTCATCCTTCCTTGCGTCTTCCCAGCTTCTGGTGGTTGTTAACAATCCTTGGTATTTTTTGGTTTATAGGTGCACAACTCCAATTTCTACCTATGTAGTCAGTCACATAACATTATTCCTATGTCTCTGCTTTCTTTTCTTATAATGACACAAGTCTTTGGATTAACTCATAAAGACTTCATCTTAATTTCACATTTGTTGCATCAGCAAAGACCCAATTTCCACATGAAGTCACATTCTGTCGTTCTCTGTCTCTGGGAGACACTAGTGAACCCAGTATACTATCCTTCTCATAAGTTTTATAAATCATATTTGATGATTGAAAAAAAATTATTAACATTGTCTTGTACTCAAGACAATACAATTAAAAAGTGGTGAAGGTAAAAGGAACTAAATGGAAATAAGGCATCTATAATTTACTCTGAATGTTAAACGTCATAAAATAATAACCTGACAATTTTGGGCTTGAAGTATTTTTTTGTGGAAAGCTTTTTGTTTTGTTTTTTTATGAAATTGGTTTTATTTATTGATTTTGCTTTCTCCTTTTTTTCTTTTTTAATTAAAGTTTATTGGGGTGTCAATTTTTAGAAAACTTACATAGGTTTCAGGTGCACAGTTCTGTAATACATCATCTATATATCACATTGTTTGTTCACCACTCAGAGTCAGTTCTCCTTCTATCACCATATATTTGATCCCTTTTACCCTCATTTGTCTACCCTCTCCCCTCTGACCCTCTGGCAACCACTGAACTGTTGTCTCTGTCTATGAGTTTTTGTTTTTTCATTTGTTTGTCTTGTTCCTTTGTTGTTTTCAGTTTTGCATACCACATATTAGTTTAATCTTATGGTTCTCGCCTTTTTTGTCTGACTTATTTCGTTTAGCATAGTAATCTCAAGCTCCATCCGTCTTGTAGCAAATGTCATTATTTCATCTTTTCTTATGACAGAATAGTATTCCCTTGTGTATATATACCACATTTATTTATCCAATCATCTATCAAAGGACGCTTTGGTTATTTTCATGTCTTGGCCATTGTACGTAAAGCTTCAATGAACATCGGAGCACTTAAGTCTTTATGAATAAATGTTTTCAGATTTTCTGAGTAGATACCCAGGAGAGGGATTGTTTGGTCATATGGTAATTCTATTCTTGATTTTTTGAGGAACCTCCACACTGCCTTCCATAGTGGCTGCACAAATCTGCTTTAATTGATTTTTAATAGGGTCTTCATATTCCTTATTGCTTCTTGACTTATTTTTGCTGTTTTGTTTTTGTTTTTCAAGATATTTTCCACTTTATCTAAATAATCATATTATTATAAAGTTTTCTTTTTCCTTTTAATATCTGCATTATCAGTAGTGGTATCACCTTTTTTATTCCTTATGTTGGTAGTTTCTGTGTCTTTTTTTATTTATTTAACTCCTTGATTAATCTTGTTATTGATATATCAATTTCATTAAAGCTTTTAAATAACTAACTTGTTTGTGTTTAAAATTTATGCCAACTATTTATCGATTTCTGTTTCCACCTTTATTCCTTTTTGTGTATCTTTTAATTCAACTTACTTTTATTTTATGATCTAATGGTGTAGGAACTTATGTAATTGTGTTGAACATTTATCCTTTTTAAAATACAGACCTTTACAATCTCACCCCTACCATGTTTTCCTGAAAATAAGACCTAGCCAGACAGTCAGCTCTAATGTGTCTTTTGGAGCATAAATTAATATAAGACCCGGTCTTATTTTACTGTAAGACTGGGTATAATATATAATATAATATAATATAATATAATATAATATAATATAATATAATATAATATAATACAATACTGGGACTTATATAATATAATATAATTTAAGACCAGGTCTTTATAATATAATGTAATGTAATATAATATAATATAATATAATATAATATAATATAATGTAATAGTAGGTCTTATATTAATTTTTGCTCCAAAAGACACATTAGAGCTGATTATCCGGCTAGGTTTTATTTTTGGGAGAACAAGGTAAGTATTGCTTGTGCTTTGTCTTATAAATTTTAATATTTTGAGTTTTTCTTATTTATTTTGCAATGTTTTTTTGTTTGTTGGTTTGTTAGTTTGTTTTTGAATCCCTTGGGTGGTTTCTTTGACTCACGTTCGCTTGGACAAGTGGCATCAGCTTCCTTAATTGGGAATTTTTCTCTTTTGTGTTCTATCAATTGCTGATTTGATACAATTTGATTTTGGTAAAATGTTTTGAGGAATTTGTGTATTTTAAAATGTAGTGAACCTTAGTTTATGGATTAGGATGCGGTCTTTTCCATGTGTATTTGTAAGGCATATCTGGCTGTCATGGTTACAATTGTTGGGTGCAGTTTTCTGTAAATGTCAATTAGGTCAACTTGGTCGATAGTACTGCTCTGATCTCCCATACGCATACTACATTTTAGTTTATTTGTTCTATTAGTAGCTAGAGAGGGATGTTAATATCTCAAATTAACATTAAGGATTTTTCTATTTTTTTCTTTAATTCTGTTAGCTTTTGCTTCGTGTATTTTAAAGTATTGTTAGGTGCATACATATTTAGAACTGTCATGTTTTTCTAATGAATCTCTTCTTTATGAACTGTTACTCTTCATTTATTATTCACTCTTTTTGCGAAGTCTATTTTGTTTGATAACAGCCCTGGGGCTTTCTTACGTTTACTCTGTCCTTTTAGTTTCACCTAATTGTTTCTTTAATTTTAATGTGTATCTTTTGGACATTATCCCTTATTCCAGAATCAAAGTCATTTCATTGTCTCAGGCTTCAGGCCCCGGGGATTAAGGGGTGACTAATGAGTTCTCTGCTTCAGGCTGGACTGCTATCCAGGTCAAGGTCTGACCTCTTCTATCCCAGGTCCTTGATTGTCAATTTGGTGACATCCTCTGTTAGAAGCTTCATACCATCCTACCCTGCACATTCTCAACCAGGCATTCATCAAGAATTTTTAGGAAGCCCTTGTGTAGATTTCTGTCTCCCCATCGCCAACCCTTTAAAACTACTTACCAGAGCCCTATCTTGCAGATTTCAGATTGCTGGTCTGAACTCTAATTTCTGTTTCTGGGGTTAAGAACTACCACCATGTTCTGCTAAGTCTCCACATTGTTGTGCGCGGGAAATTTTCACCAGGCATGGAGCCAGGGTGACCTTGAGTTTCAACTCCTGAGTTTCCCTTTCCTCAGTAATCAGCCTTTTGTTGCTTTTTTTCATTTGACTCTAGGCAGTAGTCTTCTGTGTTCTGCCCAGCTTTAAAGCTGTTTACTTCGGGATAGCATGTCCAATACTGGTTATTCCATCATAGTCAGAAACAGAAGTCCCTGATTTTCATTTTTTCCATTTTATCTTTTCAATCTTATATAACCTGTGAGCAACTAACATTGACTCCATAGCTTAATAAGTTCTGTGACATTTTAATATCCTCCAGGGGGAACCAAAACATTTGTCTGCAAGGTATACTGTACCTGAATCTCTGACATTCTGCTGACCATGAATAGATTTCAGGAGAAAATCTTACTAAGAAAGGTCTTGATTATTTAAAATCACAATAGATATCACCACCTAAATTAGGACACACACTACTTACAGGAAGATTTCCTTGGAAAAAAATGGCCATCACTTCAAAGTTGACTCCGTGAAGATGATAGCTTCAAAGAAAATTCAAGGTCTTAGGGCTTTAGCAGGAATTTCAAATCTTCAAAAATAAATAATGGCAAATCAATTATTTAATAGGTTCTTGCAATCAAACTGTAGCAATGATTTCAATTGTTTCATTTGAATATGTGTTGGTTATAAATATGGTGAGTATGTATGTTTTATGTAGTACATTTCCTTATGTTAAAAATAATTGATCATCTCTTAATTTAACTTGAACGAATAGAATCTTCTAGAGCTAGAGTTTGGTAGGGAGAGGAAGGCACAAATATTACAAACAGTGCTGTTTCCATCTTTCCTTATTTCTTTTACTAGGTCCAAGTTATCTGTTATATGTCAAGACATTCTGCAAGGTGATGGGCATATAAAAATAAATAAAACTGAGCTTCAATCAAGTTGAATTTGATTGTGAACAGAAGTCAAATTGCTAATGGTTAAAATTTGAGCAAACAGTAAGAAATTTGTGATAAAAATGGAAGTTGAACTCATTCAATCTCTTGCAGCCATATCCTAACCAGTCTCCACAATGTTAATTTCATCTCTTCTTAATCCATCCTTCATATTTCTCCCATGTGTTCTTCTAAAATAAAATTGTATTTAAGTCACTCCCTTGTGTCAAATCTGTCAGTGGCTGACCATGACATAAAATTCAAAGTTGAAGAAATTAGGAAAAAATTAGGAAAGCATGATAGAACACTTCTGTATTGATTCACCCGTCAACCTTATCTCTAACCCTCTCTTCTCTGCATACCCTATGCTCCAGGCATTCTGTGAAGTATCATGAATTCACCAATGATCTATTTTCTCATAACTCCATTTTTTTCAATCATACTGTTTCTTAACTTAAAATTAGACCTCCGACCACATCTATTCATAAAGTATCTGTTATGGTCTGAAAGTTTGTGATATTTCCAAATTCACATGTTGAAAAACTAAAACCCAAGGTGACGTTGTCTGGAGGTAGGGCCTTTGGAAGGTGATTAGATCATAAGAGCAGAATACTTATGATGGGGAATAGTGCCTTTATAGAATAGGCCTCTCAGAGTTCGCCAGCTTCTTCCACAATGTGAGGATCCAAAGAGAAGTCTGCAATACAGAAGGTCTTGAGCAGAACTCAGCCATATTGGCATCCTGGTCTTGGACTTCTAGTCTCCAGAGTTGTTAGAAATAAGTGTCTTCTATTTAAAAGCCACCAATCTATGGTAGTTTTTTATAGCAGGTTGAATAGACTAAATCAGTGCTTACTTCCTTTGTATTACTTTTTTTTTCAAGTGTTTCCTTTTAATTTTAGAACTTCATTGACACCATCTTTCTCCCTCAAAGAGTTTATCATTCTCTCTTTTACTGTAAACAGCATTCTATAGACATTTTATCGTAATAAGGTTTTGAAGTCATTTGTGTATATATTCCCTAAATAACTTATAGTTCTTATGTCCTTGCCAGTTGAGTCCTACATTAGTCTAAAATTATCTAAGTCTAGGACTCAATTTTATTAAATGGCTTTACACAGATGACATGGACCTAGTAAAAGAATAAAGGGAAGATGGAAACAGCCCTGGTCATGTATAAACAAACTAATATCGAGGTCAAATACAGTATAAAACTCCCTTTTAATATACTAGAAGTGAATCAAAACTCAAGCAAAGTATAGTTTTTAATCATAATTTGGTTCTCAGTCATATAAGAAATGCAGGAGAAAAAAAGATGATAGCAAACCAATATCAATTGCCCTGAAGGATAATCCCTCCCTTTGTTGGACTAAGCATTCTGCAGAGACAAAACCTTTGGCTGTTCTCAGTGTTTCTGCTATACAAAGCTCTTCTCACAGCCCTGGTTTTGTAAGACATGGTCTGTGCTATGCAAATTCCCTATATTCCTAAAACTGGACATTCCTTGATATTTTTCTTGTCTCGGGGGGAAAAAAAAGGTAGATATTACCTAGTGCCTCTTGTCTCACCCTATAGATACATAACACAGGGTGAGAACAGAGCCTGCTTTCTCTTTCTCAGTCACATGTTCAGTCTGCTGACCCAAGCATGCTCCTCTCAGGTGGAAATTCTGGCAAAAGTGCACACCTCTATACCTGGTCTAGGCTATGGAGTTACGAGGAAGACAGCATGCACTGTGCTTCTCTATTGTTTTGTCCAATAAAATGTATTAAAGCTATACCAGGATACACTACTGGTGTATTTCAGTGACTATCTTCCCTCATAAGACGGTACTCCACACAGGTCACACTCTACTCATCCTGGTGCTATGCTTCTGTTTTCAGTTTTGGGAAGTGAAAGGATTTAATTAGGTCATTTTATCACCTAGGGATAGTGATAGGCAATATTCTGACTGGGTAGTCTATAACTCAAGATTGGGTCCAGCAATAACAGTGTCCAGCAGCCCATGGGCCTCAGGTGAAGCAGCTGAGATGTCTGTTCAGAGTCCAAGAGCAGACAGGGTATCTAGGGATTCCACTAGCTCAGCAATGTCTGCTCCAGGTCTCAAAGGGGATGAAACAATGGCAGAGAAGTCTCTCAGTCATTAAAACACCAAAACAAGTAGGATGTTTAAGCCAAGGTGGATTTGTCAAAAAGGAAAATCAGCTAGTAAAACTTCTGGTAGTCAAGAAGAGGAAACAAGAATAAAACTGCCATACACACACACACACACACACACACACACACACACACATATGGCAGTGTATATCTATATATATGGAGATATGTCTATATCTATATATAGATATAGATATAGATACATACACATACACTTTTTGGCCTAATACTAGGAGACTGATAAAACATTTAAAGGATAAACAGTCTGTTGTGATGGGAGCTTAGGAACTGAAAGCAGTACTATGTGGATAAGTTGACACCAAAATTTGCACTTGATTTTAGAAAATTATGGGGATGGGCTGAGCCAAGACAAAGGACTTAGTTCCCCTTTTTTGAGTATTGGAGACAATACATCCCACATATGAAAATTCTATTCTAGACTCTATACTAAGACATCAGACAGATAGTTAAATTTGAATGGAAGTGCCCATAGCTAGACGCCTTAAACGCAATCTGTACAACAACAACTCAAGCTCTGCCGTGAGCCCTATAACTCCTTAAACCTAATGAAATTACAAATATCTGGACTAACCTCACAGTAAATTGAAACTTTTCTCGAAGAAAGACTCCATAATTCTTCCTGCTACCAATGGCTAATGGTAGACTGTTCCTGGCCCCTATTAAAGTTTACAAGTGCAAATTTAGTGTCATAGATCTGATATTTTCATCCTATGATTGAATATTAAATTAATGGTCCATACTGACCCTCAAAGCTGTAGCCATCACTACAAACAGGTGGCTACTCCATCACTGAACACAACAGCAATCTTGCCACCAGATCCATGGGGCCCTTGTCTTCAAGCCATCATGCTGAAAAGTACAATATGATTTGTTGACAAAAGACCCGACCTCCAAGGTAGGCACACCCAAAGGAATGCTACAGTCATCACAATAAGGGAGCAGGCAGTGTCAATATCTATGGCCTCAGATACTCTTTTTAATTGTTTGAACTTCAAATAATGTTGCTCTCCATAAAGCACACCACCCAAGATTTATTAAAGATTTATACAAATTCATGACCAAACAATAAGAGCCTGATTCTAAGGTCAGGCCATGAGGCTATATAAAGAATGACAAACCCAGATACAGTATTTTCTTATGAACTTAAACTGTCTGTGACATAAAGGAAAGCATGGGGACTATCAACTATGTACAGCTATCACCTACACTGTAACACTTTGACACATATGGATGCTATCATTACTGAATGATTTTTATTATTTGGCAACTATTCCAGTTCCTCTAAATTTTCCACAGGCAGGCATCTCTGCTAGAACCTTGACCATGGAGAATATAGAATATTTATGTCTAACCTAGGCTGTAGAATGATGAGAGTTTGGAAGACAGAGTTCATTCCACTGCTTCTCTGCTAGTCCATTTTCCCAATAAACCTTAGGTCGTATCTGCATCATGTGGACTGAGTTTTCTCTGTACATAGTGACAGCACCTCGCACAAAAACATACAACCAAATATGTGTAAGTTTTCAAGACATTACTTTCTATTTAATATAGAGAGAGTATGCATGGAATAAGTTAGTCACCCATATTTATACAATGTTTTCAAATCTTTGGGTCAAATGGGGACCACATTTAAGTTTGGATTATGGTGATATGGCAGATGATTGATTTAAACATGTCCCCTACCTTTAGTCAACTGGCTGGAATAGTATATACATCACCATTGTTTTAATTTGACAAATAATGAGAAAATTACACGGCAAATTATTCAGACACATGACTTGGCAGTGTGTGATTAGTTAGCAAGTATTTATCAATGACGAGCATTGGTATTCAGGCTCTAGGAAATGTCCAAAAGTAGTGTCAGTTGTGAGTTCTGCTGCCATGCAGTATGGTAATGACCAAGTCAAATATTTAAATGATTTTCTGTGGCTATTCAGTGAGGGAAATTAACACTGACAGCAATTCTCTGTAGTACACATGCAATAGCCACTGATAAAATATTTCTTGACCTTGGCAACCCTTAGTAATTCCAGGTTTTTGAAGTCATAGAATTCAATTGCTAGAAACAATAAACTAGAACTACCAGTACCTCTATCAGAGAGGGTATTATGTTAATGCTGCGGATGAGGTAAAGGTACTTTTTCAGAGGTGTTTTAGGACCAAATTGCACTTAGAACAGTCCCTGACAGAGAATGACCATGTAATAATTTTGCACATGGTGAGATGATGCTGTTTTTAATGAGATCCAAAGACTGCCAGTAAATAGATTTTAGACTGTTGCCAGTTAGAGGAAATCCAATAATTCACTATCAAGTTACATTGCTTGTACTGTATACTTAAATTGCTTTGGAAATGCCCTAAGTATAAATATTTGTATTAGTAATTAGTCTTGATTAGTAGTATTTTCAACACTAATTCATTATATTCAATATAATTCACTAATTCAAAATGATTCACTATATAAATATAAGTAAATGTTTTATGGAATCCAAAATTCTGTTCATTTTAAGAAACAAACATAATAAATACATTTAGGAGAGAAAGATTCTGCTATTTCGTTCTTCAGAAATAGCCTTGATCTATCTGTAAATCTGAAATGTCTATGACTCTCTTTTACACATTCAGGTTGAAACAGGCATTTGTCTCTAAGCAATTCTTGTCCATAAAGCTTTTGTAAACCAAACCCACATCATTATTGTCATTATTGCGTCTTAAGATTTTTCATCCTTCCTTTTGAAAAGCACAATAAACATGTAAATGGTTTGCATCTTTATTCATAAAAAAGACATGTCAGAATATTTACTAAATATTCTATACACATTGTGAAAGTATGAAAATGGTAAAGGTTAGTTGCATCGAAAGAAAATAGGTTTGTTAGAAATAGCTTTTCTTTTTCGATAGTCACATTTTTCTTTGTCTTTTAGCTTCTCTTATAGTTTTTAAATCCCCATTATGCACACTTGGAACATGAACAATTATGCCAGGAGGTATAAGGTGCTCTCACCATGCTTACTAGAAAGAAAAGCACCCACACTGCATGACAGTTATCACTGAATTTACTGTCTGTCAACAGATGTTCACTGAAATGAAAATGTTCCCTGACTTCATGTTGTGTCTATCTCCGTCACTCCCCAGTGCCTTTCCTCCTCGGGGAATTATAGGGATAAGAATCTTGGTCTCTTACAACTAATGTTTTAGAGCTCACAGAGCAATATGTCTTTTGCCCCTCTTTGGGTAGCCATTTATCTCCTCTGAAGCACATTTTCCTCATTTTGTTTTAAAGAGCAAGGTTTGGGTGCATGTAGCCTGTTCAATTATCAGGGTCAGATGAAATTGTTGCCTTTTTCCAGGATGCCTGCCTTCCCCACATGATGAGTGGTTTATAAACGTTGCACTCTGATTTCTGGCTTTGCTACCTAATCCACTTAAAGAACACCGTTACTCATTCAAATACACACTACCACACATTACAAAGTCCAGGGAACATTGTTTTTACTGACAATATTCCAATTAGACAAGCTGTAAAGAAAGCTTGTTGAAGAAACAGGGTACCACGGGCAAATTTTGTAACCTCTCTACGCCTTTCTCCTGAATTTTGTTCAGGAATTACGTATTCAATCTTGTGTCTGTTTGAAGTTCTCTCTCTCTCTCTCTCTCTCTCTCTCTCTCTCTCTCTCTCTCTCTCCCCCCTCCCTCCCTCTCTCCATTTCACTCATTTCCTTTTCATTGGTGTTACTGTGGATTAAGTTGGATTTAAAGTGTGGAAAAGCTTAGAGATGTTTAAAATGCATCTTGCCCACAGTGATATTAGTAATACTTCTGCTAATCCTAGTACTAGTACCACTACTATTGTGTACTACTGTGTACTACCGCTACTACCGGTAATGACAATGACAGAGACAGTTCTCTATATACACAACAAGCCTGTGAGGTAAGCAGCAAGAGCATGCACTCTTCTCTCCATTTTCCAGAGGAGAAAAGCAAGGTTAAAATACTACCGAAGGTCACAGAGTAGGAAAGCTGAGATCACGTTTGACTCACTACTTTTTGACTCAGGAAGATTAAAAGTGATTTTCTCCTTAGAATCACTTGACATTGATATGCATTCAAGAATGATCAGGAACGCATTTTTTGCCTTACATACTGGGATTTATTATGGTGCTTTTTTGTTTGTTTGTTTTGTACTCCCAACTCTATCATTAGACTAAGACCCAAAGGAATGGATCACAGGCATATGACCCACTAGGCACAATACCTACCAGAGTACAAACTTCAAGTGTAGGGGGTTCTAAATGCATACTTTAAAAGAGTACATCAAAGGCATCAATGGTGCTAAATTCTTCTTCAAAGTACTCACATAGTGCACACAGAAAGAGATTTTCACTCAACAGGCTGTTGATTGAGATTTGTTGGCTAACTAAATGTTGGCAATCTCCAAAATATATACAGGTTGTTTTAAAAAAGAAAAGACAGTAAAAGGAAAGAAAACATTGTATAAGCAGTTTGTTTTATGTATTTGATACATTTTCCCATAAGATGTGTTCTAAACTACAGTAAATTTACGAGGCTAGAAAAAATATGACTGTAAACAATAAGCATCTGTTATGATACACACACTATCTTCCAACTCATGTATGTGTCTAGATTAATATACACTTATTGTGAGAGTTGTGTGTGTGTGTATTTGTGTTTATCAGATTATTTTACATTTCCTTAAGATAAGTCCGTCTTCAAAAAAGATTGACCACAATATTTCAATGTTGGGTCTTTCAATCAATTGTATAAATGGGATGGAAAGGGATCATTACTATACTTGGATTTATTGTGAATATCTGCTAGAATTCAGAATACTTCTACCTATGGTTACATATAAGTTGAGACAGCAAGCATTGTTTCAGCACAATTGTCACCAGGATGCCCTGTTTCCTGGAGAATGAACTATATATACAGTGTTCTACTGTTTTGTTTATCTATCAGAGCGTTTCATTTAGAGGATTTTTGCTGTTGTTTTCTTTCTCAGGAGAATTTCTACACTTTTATTTTGTAATACTGACTTGATTGTAATCAACTACCTCTTCAACCAAATGTAGACCTAATATTACAATATATGAGGCACCATGATTAAAAGTGGTTTGCCAAAGATTTCATTTCAGTTCCCAATGCAGAAAAGCATACCCTGTTATAACCACACTGAAGAGAATACCCAGTACTTGTGAAGGCATGAACCTGTGTTCTACAGTTACAAGTCAACAAAGTTTTGATCAAATGAGGATGCTTTCCATGCCTTGTGTTATTTAGAAGGAGGAACGTTTCTCAGTAAAGCCATCGATTTCTATTGATGTCCCTATCACATTCACATACCTCTGTCAAATCAGTCATAATAAGATGTTATTTTAAGTAGTCTTTTTTCTCAAAGCAATTTGAGTTGTCATACAGAGCTTAGGTAAAATTTGAGAAGATCCACCAATGAGAATATAAAGGTCCATAAATAATTTGTCTTTCAATTAACAAGGACTATTAAGGGAAAACATATATATATATATATATATATATATATATATATATATATATATATATATCCGCCACGTTTTCCTTTGTTCTAGAAACATGCCTTTCTATAGTTCTTTTGTAATGCCCCCTTTCCCCAAGCCTGAGTAAAATTATTCTAGTATTGTGATGGACAAGGATTTTAAAAATGTCACCAAATTGTTATAAGTGTGTAGCCAACACTCCCATTATTTCTACACCTTTCTGTCAAAGATGCGTGGAACAGAGGACTAACAGAGAGTTAGCTACACCAGCAGCACATATTATCTGTAAAGAAAGTAAAAGATCACAGATGTAATCTCTTTGTTCTTTGTTGTTCTTGCAATGTCTCAGAAGTCATTGCTAAAATGATAGAATATGTGAAACGTAACTCAGGTCTTTAATATTATCTAATTGAGTGTATATCTAAGTCACCAGCGGTTACCTTATTTTTGCAAATGCTTGCGTTTTCAAACTCTTTAATATTCCAGCAACTAACCCTTTAAAATGTTTAAACATTTCTTGTTTTTTTAACCTACCTAAAATCTTTCTAGCTCAATTCTGCTATAAATTCTAGTCTAATGTGAACATTTAAATAATGGCCTCAAAACAATGTCTTCTTTTTTCAGTTCTCGCCATTTAGATAAATATATCTGTGTGCGTGTGTGTTCATGTGTGTGTGTGTGTGTGTGTGTGTGTGTGTGTGTGTTTGTGCACCATGCATTAGATAAGTAAAATATCTGTCTTAAACTTTGTTTGCAGATAAAACCTAAGGCTTCAATTTTCTTAGTCTAGGTAAATTACTGATACACAATGTTATTGGAAAACAAAGCAGGAGGAAACAGTCTGTCAAAGAAAGAAAGAAAGAAAAAAGAGAGAGTAGTTAGGTGAATTAGCTGAGATCCTCAGAAAAGCTACCCTTAGTAACACCTTACTGACTTATTTAAAAAAAAAAAAAAATTCCTTTTGCTTTAGTTTATTTGCTTTTAATTTTAAAAGGAGGGAAATAAATAAAATTAAAAAAAAAACTAAAGCATACTATAAACTGAAGACAATTTAAAATATTTCGCCTCTTTCACAAAGTAAGAGTTCTTAAAAATGTTAGTAAATTAAAAGCACACTATAAAATATATTTAATTTCAAGCTATATGAATTGATGACTTAATTTGTCTTTGAAGTACCCTCTTTTTCTGTAAAAATAGTATTTTATAACTTAATTAAATATACTCAAGTTCAATGCTGTGACAATCTTTCATTTGTTTTATTTCCTTTAATGACTTCAGGTAATCAAGGTTAGATTTTTACAAGGTCTTTGTAGAAGGTCTTATGGTCTTTACTAATTCATTCCCTGGTTGTTCAATATTAATTCATCATTGTTATGTAACATAACTTGTTTCTTGCCTGAAAAATGTTAAAGAGTTCACTTCTTTCTAGCTTTCAGAAAAAAACTTTTTTTTCTTTCTACTATCTTAACTTAATGACCTTTCTATCCTACCTTGGAAAATGTATGAGAAAATTATAATAAATTTTAAATTAATTTATTTCCTCTTTCTTTCACTGATACATTGACTACTGCACTAAAAGTGTGAAAGTTTACTGCATAGTTTGGATAGAGAAATATGATTGTTTTGTGGGATATATTTCCCTTATAACTTGTAAACTTAAAATAAGTTTAAATGTCGATTGGTTACATTGGTTTTTTTTGGAAATAGGTTAAATTTTAGGATAGTTACGCTGTTGTACATATATTTTTTATAGCCTGCTCTATCTGGAAGTATGCGAGAAAGTAAACTCTTGGGAATGTCACTTAGCCTAACCAAGCTGATAGATACAGCAAAAGACCATCACAGCATGATACCAAACTTTTTGATTCTGTAGCAATGTGACTTTTTTCGTGTGCCATTCTCATATCTCCCCACCTCCATCCCACAGTTATCAGGGTAAGCTTGTCTCCTTGTCTTCAAAACACTTTCTTCTTGGGAAACTAGGTTGAAGACAGAAATGCAACACATTTTTAAAAGTCATTTATACAGCAACTGAGATGTCCTTTAGTAGGTGAACGAATAAACTGTGCTGTATGTAGACAATGGAATATTAGTCAGTGCTAAAAAGAAATGAGTTTTGAAGCCATGGAAAGACATGGAAGAACTTTAAATACATATCACTAACTGAAAGAAAACAGTCTGAAAAGGCCATGACTCCAATTATATAACATTCTGGAAAAGATAAAAATATGAGGACAATAAAATAATCAGTCGTCAGAGGCCGAGGGCAGGTTTGGATAAAAAGTAGAAGTATGAAGCCTTTTGATGGCAGTGAAACCACTCTGTATGATATCAAAGTCATGGATTACATGACTTTATCCATGTCTCCAAACCCATACAATGTACAACACCAAGAGTGAACCCTAATGTAAACTATGGACTTTGGGTGCTAATGATCTGTCAATGTAGGTTCATCAATAACAAATGTTCCACTCTGTGAGGTATGCTGATAATTAGGGAAGCTGTGCATGTGTGGTGTGGGAGGCTATGTGGGGAAAATCTATAGCTTCCTCTCAGTTTTTTCTGTAAATCTAAAAAGCACTGTAACAAATAAAGCATTTTAAACCATAATGCCACCAGCAACCATGACAACCAAACCATTTATACCAGAGGTTCTCAAAGCATAGTCCCAGGCCAGCTTCTTTGATACCATCTGGGAAGTTTGTAGAGAAGCAACTTTTCAGGCACCACTCCATCCTTACTGAATCCAAAATCCTGGGAGTGAGATGCAGTAGATTCTGTTTTAAAACCCTACCTGGTCATTCTGATACACACTAAAACCTGAGAAGCTGGCCCACTTGCAAATCTGATTTCCAAATAGTTTGCTCCTTGCTCTCAATATTCTATGCAGGACTTCAGCTCTCACTTCTTCAGAATAGAACATATCACTCTGGGTTTTTTTGTTTGTTTTTTTATCATAATCTTGTATATAGTCTTAGAATTGCATTGTCCCCACTTGCCAGACAATTGAGCATTAGCTCCTGGTATCTGCTTGCAGCCTCATCTAAATTTTATTGTATCAGGTTGATAGTTCAGACTGTGTGGGATAATGAGGGGAACTTGTGTACTTTTATGTAGATAAAGTTTTTGTCTGTATTTTATTGTGATTTATATCACTTTAATGTCTGTCAAGCAGTTTTGGAAATATGTACCAACTCTCCTTCTTTTCTGGAAGTCTCTCAGTGTACTGCATATTTATTAGATGCTAACACCTAATGGAATGTAACTTCTTTGCTTTAAAATATAAACTTGCGTGCAATGTCAAGCTTTCAGGTACACCTGAGAGCTATTTCAGTGCATCGTTATCTCCACTGAAATGGAAAAGGGATCTAGGGGTTATTTCTCTATAACAGCTGAGAGGTATACCAATCATGCTTGAAAGTAAAGTAGGTTGTCCCAAGTATTGACTAAAAAGAAACTGCTGTTTCAAAAAAGCATACTTCCACTGCATATTAGAAGGCTCTGAAGAACTCCATTTGTTTTTGCCATATTGCTAAGTATTCAGGTCACATATTGGCTTCTCACTTGTGATCCTAATAAGGAAAAGTGTGCTAAAGAGTAACTGGAGAAAGAAACTATTTAGGTTATATAAAAAGAAATGCACATAAAACAGCTGTCTGTAGAAAAACATCTGCTCTAGCAGGCAAAACCTAGATGGACAGCCATCCTAAATGCAGCACTACAAAGAAAAACACATGAGCTAAGCTGGTCGGCAACCATTCACCCTCCTTCCTTTTCTCACTTTGCTGTCCCCTCCTGTGGAGACAGAGCCCCAGAAAGCAGTTTCCAGGCTCTCGGCCTCACGTGGAAAGGTGCTGGCTCAGGTAGGAAATAGCCATCAACTGTGAATGGATGGCCATCAGCTGTGGCTAGTTGGCCGTCAGCTGTAACCAGTGAGCCATTGGCCACTAATATAACTGCTGTGGGTACGCTAGCAGAAAGAGAAAAATGGGGGCTGGGAAGAAGATGGTGGCTGAGCCTGCAAGCGGAGCAGTGAGGGTTGCGAACAGTGTGGCTCCTGCTTCCTGTGTCTCCAACCCAGCCGCCAGCGAGACTATAGTGGTATGACTCCCCTATCTATGGCTACGTGGGTGTTCCTTTTTGGCCTCACCATGTCCTGCGTTCTTATGTGGGGAGCGGGACCAGAGACCCCGCCGGACGCCCTGCACGACACCTCCTGAGGAACTTTTCTCTTACTAGGTGTGGCCCTGAATTCACTTCCATTGTTTCTTACTCATCTCTGTATTAAGACCTTTACAGGCCTTGTCAGGAAGTCCAACTAAATCCTCCCTTTTCTCATGACATATGATGCTCTCATTAGGATATCAAATATGGAAATTTTCTGAGCAATATTTGGTCTTTCTGAATGCACTTAGTCCATTAACTTTATAATCCAGCAATGACCGTAAGTAATAGTTTTGGTCCTCAGCTTCAAATCTACATTTAGGTCTGACAATTAAGTTTGCAAACTCATCCTAGAACAATTGTTACATACCTCATTGCTGAATATTACTCTGATCACCTTCAAAGTACTCCCCTTGGGAAGCTTTGCACTGATGCCAGCACCTAGTCCACCCTTCAAAACAATTTTGAAACTCTCTTTCTAGAATGGCCATCAGAGCTGTCATCGTATTACCCCTTGATGTCCTGAATGTCATCAAAATGTCTTCCTTTCAATATTTCCTTTATCTTTGGGTAAAGAAAAGTCATTGGAGGCCAGATCAGGTGAGTAGGCAGGGTGTTTGTGGGGGCAGAGCCCCAGAAAGTAGTTGACAGGCTCTCAGCCTCATGTGGAGGGGTGCTGGCTTGGGTAGTGGATGGCCATCAGCTGTGGCTAGTTGGCCGTCAGCTGTAGCCATTGAGCCATTGGCCTCTGATATAACTGCTGTGGCTACGCTAGCAGAGAGAGAGGAAGAATGGGGGCTAGCAAGAAGATGGTGGTGAGCTAGCAAGAGTGGATTGCAGAGAGGTGGATGCCGCCAGCGAGAATATAGTGGTATGACTCCCCTACCTATGGCTCCGTGGGTGTTCCTTTTTGGCCTCACCATGTTCTGCGTTCTTATGTGGGGAGTGGGAGCAGAGACCCTGCAGGCCTCCCTACACGACAGTTTTCCTATACAGTTATTTGTTTACAGGCTAAAAGCTCCCTCACAGACAGTGCTGTGTGATCTGGTGCATTGTCATGATGCAAGAGCTGTGAATTGTTGGTGAAAAGTTCAGGTCGTCTAACTTCATGCAGTCTTTTCAACACTTCGAAATAGTGAACTTGATTAACTGTCCAATTGGTACAAAGTCATAATGAATAGTCCCTCTGATATCAAAAACTCTTAGCAATATCATTTCAACAAGTTCGCAAACTTAGTTGTGATTCCCTGTCTGCTAGCCACTGTGTTTATCCTGTATAAAAGTTAGTAAAGAGAAACCTAATTTAAAATGAAGTCGAGAGGCCAGAAGGGGGAGCTCTTACAACCTACATGGATCAGGAAGCCCAATAGGAACAACTTTGTTTATAATAGCTCTCTTAACCTTTTCTTCTCTATAAAAGTTTTTTCCCGTTTGTTTCTCAGGACTTGTGTATGGTTTTCCATTAGACCACATGTCCTGAATTGCAATTCATTTAGTTCCCAAATAAATCCATTATGCTGGAGAAGTATCTGGCTGTTTGTTTAAGGTAAACACATGGAAACATTGACCTTCACTTGAAAATAAGGAATGTCCATTTAGGAAATACCATGTTCCCTGTGCAATGTAATAGTAATACCTAAAACCAAAGATGTGTTAAGAAAGTTGCATAAGGAAATAATCGTTATCAAATAGCATCAAATATATATTATTTTGAGAGCTCTTTGCTTTATAATGTGATATGCCGTAATCCAATAAAAAATATCATTGTAGAGATATAACATAATACGATAATAAGAATAAGTCCTTGTAAACCAGCAGAAATGGTCATAAAATTCAACAGTGTATTTTAGTTTAAGACTTCATGCAATTATATTTCTGAGCCTCATTATTCTCATACAGATATTAAATTCCAAGTATACATGAATGTGTGTGTGTGTGTGTTTGTGTATTACATTTCATAACATTTTTGAAAGCACATATAACATAATTTTTCAATTGGTTGCTTATCTTTGTTTATAAATTCAAAGATTAAAATAAGTCACACGGAAATAAAATTTTGATTCCTTACTTCTTATTTATCCTTATTTTAGGCAAATTAGCACTTTTGGCTTGAAGTTTTTACATGAATCCTTCCAATTTCCATTATGATTTACATAGGTAGACATAGCTTATAAAGAAATGCACTATGACCCTTGTTTGTCATTTTTAGATTGAAAATAAAGCAGCAAATTCATGAAATAATTGGTGTCATAAATAACAGATACACTTGCCGTGTTTTTCACTCGAATAGGTGCATTTATTTTTCATCTGGTGTTAGATAGTGCTCTGCTTATATACCCATGGGAAATAACAGAGTTATCTCTGTAGAGAACAACTAGACTTTGATAAATGGAATGGGGCAGAGCTCATGTACCATAGATTTAATATATCACTTTTTGTAAGTTTTCTGTTTGTTTGTTTTTGTATATTAATACGTGAGAATAACAAATTTTTTTTTGTTCGTTTGTTTTTAATTTTCATTACTTAACATGTTCTTAAATGGTATTAGTTACTGAGTACAAGTTTTGGAGCAGGTTGAGAATATTTCAGTAGAAACATTTTTAGTTACAGGAATTTTCCCAATTAAAGTAGCGAATACTTTTATATATTACAACAATATGATAAACAAAAAGTCTTAAACTAAAAACAAAAAATAAAAAAAATCTTCATAATTCATGTATTGCTACTGCAACCTTGTTTTCCACAAATGAGTTACAAGTGTGCACAAATGGTTTGCAAGTCTGCAAAAATATCACCCCCACACCCCCACCCCAAGTACCTAGTTAGCTCAACAAGACTGGAAATATTAGGCCAGTTGCTTCAACATCAAATAACTTACTTGTTTTTTCCAATATGTCATATAACTATAACATTCTCTATGTATGTTATAACATGAAAAATTTGAGGAGCACTTTAATGAAGTTAACCCTTTAAAAATATTAAATTGTCAGATAAAATATTTTAAAATATATCTGAAATTAATTACTTATCTGTATATTTTTTAAAATGTAAAGTATCTGCTTAGGCCAATGATAAATTAAGAGTGGGATCACTAGAGGGTAAGCAAACCCCATAGGGAATAGTCTTCCAGTGACTTTTGGCTAACTCTGGGGAAATTTACCAGACACCAGAATACAACTATGATGTTAGAAATAAGACCCAATAGATCACTAATGACAGTAAATTAACAAACTATACTTTAAAAGTCAAAGATCAGAAATCACAATAAATAATCTAAACCTACTAGCTAAAACTTTTTTTTTTTTTTAATTTCAAGATGTAAACAGAAAGAAAATCCAGTTAAGATTGTGGGGGAAAACATTCCAGAATCAAAGAATTTTAAACTAGAATTTCAAGAATAACTTCCAGACATTGGGGAATATCAGACTTCATATCCTTGACAAATAAAAATTTTAGGTTTTCTTTTATAAATGAGAACAAACTAATACCCACTCCAAGAGTTGTCATTTAGGCAACAGATGAGGAAGGATCTTGAAATAATTAGTCAGGAAAGGTGACAACTCTGGGAGCTCACAGCATTATTAGATATGGTCCCTATTTAAATTTTAAAATTTTGATATTTGTTCATCATGGACTTTTGTACTAATTTTTATATTTAAATATATATGGCATTAAAATGTTATCATTTATCTAGTTAAATGATTTATCTAAATTTTTGGCATCCTCTTGTCTCATACTGCTGTTTGCCTGGCTTATAGATGGTGCAGATTAATCCACTTTTTCTTCTAGACTAATCCACAAGGAGGTGGCAACAAATATATGTCCTTCAAATCTTCCATTTGACATGCTGAGGACTCGAGATCATTTTTTTTCTTCTTTTTTTCCTTTGCTGGTGGTGAATTTGTCATGGTTGTGACTAATGATTCTCCTGACTCAAACTTATAGTGCAGGGCAGACTGAAAATAAAAGATTACTATCCAGGGTATTCCACTGCAATAGACAGTCTTGGAGGTACAAGAGAGAACTTCAAAGGACCTAGCCTGCTTGTTGGCCAGGTACTTATTTTGCTGGAATTCCTTTACATAGATATAATTCCTTTATATAGATTCAGTTTTCTAACTATAATACTTACAGTAAGTGTGGAGTCCAGTGTAGCCTGATTGAACAGAGCATGTTAAAAAAGATTTTGAGACTTTGTAAATCCTTGAAAACAAGATATACAATTAAATTGCAAGTGGGTAGCTTCCAACTTCTGTTTTACTCCATATGTTATTTGCACGGATTTTGATTTCTCCATATTTCAAGCAACAAATATGATTTCTCCATATTTCAAGTAAGTCAACATATACCTAAAAATGCTTAAAATACTGTATAATTTCCCTATTACAATAAAATATTTAAGGGCAAACAACACTTTTACACATAAAATGTCACACACATTGGAAAATACACATATATTGAGCTCATGGGCTGTTTTGGCTTGGCTTGAATGTATAGTTTTTCTAGTCTCAAAATGTTTTACTCATATATCTAATTGCCACCTAGCCAGGAGTGTTTTGCTAGCATGTCTCCAAAGGACTTGGGACGACATCACATGTTAAACAGCAGATAGCAAGAAACAGATTAACCAAGCACTGTTTAACTCATGTCACGTTTGCTAAAACTCCACTGACCAGAGAAGGGAAAGACCAAGTCAAGTGGGAGGGCACTCTATAAAGCATTGTAAGGACAGAACGAAGGGTATGGATTCAGGGAGAGGTGAAGAATCAAGGTTACTAATGCAGCAAACCTACCATAATTATATAAAGCAACAGTAAGGTAAAATCAGTAAGTCCTTCATTATGTGCAGATATTTTAACACATTTATTTCAGTAATTGATAGATATAGCAGAAAAAAATAAGAAATTATATATTTTAATACATTTTAATCTACTTCTACTAAAATATTTGCAAGAACAATTCATACTCTTAAACAGCAAATGTGAGTAGATGTGTATGTGCATTTGTGTATCACTATTGTTTTAATTGAAATATATTTCACATATAACATAGTGTAAGTTGAAGGGGTAATCATTGATTTGATACATTCATATATTGCAATGTGATTGCCATTGTACTATTAGCTCACACCTCTGTCATGTCACATAATTATAATTTTATGTGGTGGGAATAATTAAGATATAGATTAGTGTTTACAATATTATATTGTCTATAATCACTACACTGTGCAACAGATCTCCAGGTCGTATTTATCTACTAGTTGAAAGTCCAGACCCTTAAACAACGTCTCTCCTATTCCCACATCCACAGCCCCTTGGTAACGATCATTACACTGTCTATATGAATTCAACATATTTAGATTCCACATATAAGTGACATCATACAGTATTTGTATTTCTTTGTCTTATCTCACTTACCATAATATTCTAAATTATCCATGTTGCGACAAGTGCAGGATTTCCTTTTTTCTAATGACTGAATAATATTCCATTTTATATATTTATATAATATATACTATATATATATATACATATATATGTATATATAATATACTATATACATTATATTATATATAATGTATATATTATATAAATATATAAATATATATAATATATATACACATATGTATACATATAATATATAATATATAATATACATATATGTGTGTATATATATATATATATATATATATATATATATATATATATACTAAGGAGATATATGTATGGTTAAATGAACGGACGGTTAAGGAATGGCTGGTTAAAGAAGATATATATATGTATATATATGCATATATATGTATGTGTATATATATATGTATAAGATATATATATACATATATATATATGTATAAGTATATATATATATCTTCCTTAACCGTCCGTTTATTGATGGATGTTTAGGTTGTTTCCATATCTTGATAATTGTGAATAATACTGCAGTAAACAGGGGCATGCATATATCTCTTTGGTATCTTATTTTAAGAAATGAAATATTTAAATAACACAGTTAATACTTTTGGACACTTGCAGAACATAGAAATATCCACATGTTTACCCAGCCAACATGAAACATTTACCAAGTCACATATGCAAGGCCATGAAAAAAATCTAAACAAAGTTAAAATGATTGGTATCAGTATCTATTTACAATGAATTAAGAAAAATTTACAAAAGTATAATTTGCTATACCAAATAAATTTAGATTTTAAAAATGCAGTTCAACATACCTGTGGTTTAAAGACAAATTCACGATGGAATTGGACATTACTTAGAACTAGCATTAAAAAAAAAAATACATCATGTCAAAACTTCGGAGATGAAGCCAATGTGTACTTAAAAGGAAATTTTACTTAAAGAATTAATTTAGAGAAGAAGAATGGAAAAAAAACAACGAATTGAGTAACCACCTTAAAAAGATGAGAAAAGGATCACACACCCAAAAGAAGAAAGAAGGAAGGACGGGAACAACAAACTAAAAGCCTGAAAAAGGGGGTGAATAACAAGTAAAGAGGAGAAGAAAACACAAATAAATTAAAAGAAAATAACTTGGAGAAAACAGTAAAACATTAACATGTGGTTCTTTAAAACACCTAGCAAAATAGACTAATCTATGGAGAATTTACCAAATAAAACAGAAATAGTATATATGAATAATTTAAATAACATATGCATCAGAGCTTTAAAATATAGTGGATATGATATAAAGCATTATACAAATACATTTGAAAACATAGATGAAATATATAGGTTCTTAGATTATTAAAACTTACTAAAAACAGACTCTGCATTAAATAAGTAACCTAAACATTTCTAATAGTTTAAAGGTACTGAAACTGTAATTTCAAATATTCCGTTGGAAAAAAAAAATACACCTCAGATGTATTTGAAACTGAGTTTTACTTAATATTCAGAGAATTGATAATTCCAATCTTACACAAACTCTTCCAGATATTAGAAGATGAAATAATATTCCTAAATGAATGGTACAAGTCTACAAAAACTTGAAAGGGAATTGTGTATATTTTCCTCAAAACACTAATTTAAAGAATAACAGTTTCTAGGCTAATTGCACTATGTACTGGGTGATTTCACCTGCCTAGATCCTTTGTTCTAGTTCTTTAGCAAGGACAGCCTGTAAGGAATCTGGGTTTGTTTTTACTGAATTTTCACCCATTGTTGATCTTTTCTTACAGCCCATGGGGTAAAAGTACAGACAGTACACTGCAGCACTAAGACTTATCCGCCCCATATTTACTCCAACAAATCTTATATTCTATTATCATAACATATTATTAAGAAGCTGACATGTTATCTATGGTATAGTATATATTGTATACTTTTAATATACTTTAATTTTAAGATATAATGATAATTTTGTTATTTTAAAATACTATATTAAACTTACATATTTTAAACTTCATGTTATTTACATGCAAAGGCACATTTATTTACTTATAGTAGTTTTAAGGTTTTTGCAGAAGTAGTTTGATTTTTTTTCTTTTTTTTTTTCATTTCTACGGAAATGTCCCAGTCTGAGCAGACCATGACACAGTAAACAATGCTATTTTGGACATTTTATTGATTACATTATTTTGATAGTCATTATGGTATAATTCTATTTAAATGACTAAAATTAAATCTGAATTTCAAACTGATCATACTCTGCATATTTATAATTTATGACATGTATCCTTTTCTATTTTAAATAACTCATTGTTTCTACCGAGATTATGTTAACTCAGTAGTTGAACAAGTGGAGTTTGTAATTATTCAGTTTGCTGACAATCAGTAGATTATAAACACTAATGTGAATTGAGAGAGAAGGTGGTGCTGAATTGCCTATTTGGTTATGGGTATTGATCAAGTTAATAACATAACTGCAGAATTCCTACTCCTTTCAGTAATATGCATTCAATTCCGAGTGTTTTCGTTCATTTGCTCCTTCAAGAAATGTACAATGTTTATGATGATCATTTTGTCTTCAAAAACGTCTGTCATTTTTATGTATCTCTATTAAGACAGACATTAGAGTTTATTTTGTTCTCTTCCATTTTATCCTTTCTTCTTTATTTGTTCATCGCTCATTACTTTGCTCCATTTCCCACTTTTCAATGTATTCATTTATTCTCTATTTTGATTCTTTGTCTTGTTTATTTTGATTTTTGTTGCCTTCTTTTAACCATTTTCCCACTATACAGAGGTCTGTCTAATTTCCAAGTAATGACATTTTGGTGGGACATCACTATAAAGAAAGTGAAGGAATATGGATACTTTGGTCACCACCAAGACTTGCCATGTGCTTTCAGTGTTAGTTAAAGGCAGAGCTAGCTATTTTTTGAAAATTCAGTTCTCCTCACTCTTTTCTATGTTTTCCATTTGTAAATGAATAGTCAGAAATCCCCCAACACTTGATTAAAATGGAACTTGGTATCCTAGTTAAAATGAAACTTCTATATGACTCATGATTGAGTAACCTACTTAATGCATGAATTTTGCTATATTACACTCTACCTCTGCTCTGTGACTGCAGTTTTCAACTCTTTCTATGATATTTGGTTGGATTTTAGTTTATTTCCCTGCTCTCGTGTTAGAGAAGGTCATCAAGAAGACAGGACCACCAGAGTTACTGAGCAGGATTCAGGCATTTGGAGGCTCCCCGTACCCTCCCTGTCTTTGGAATGTGTGCTCTTACTTCCCACTCCCAGAAGCTGCCCTTCCCAAGGATACAGCCTTGAGATAGAAATGTGGTGATGGGACTATCTGGATGAGGTATATGACTAAACCCAGTTAAGGCCTCCTCTGTGTGTGTGTGTGTGTGTGTGTGTGTGTGTAACTGAACTCTGTTAAGGCCTCTGTACACTGGTAATATACTGGCTGGTGGGTGGGGAAAACTGCTCATCTAGTGGGTAACCCAAGACAAGACTCAAATTCCCTTGCTTATTTAACCTGCCACCTACCAATCTGGCGTAGTCTGCCTTGTTCTTGGGTCTCTCCCAATCCTCTGAGAAAGGGGACCAGTTTCAGATTACACCCAGGAAAGCTCCCCATTGTCAATTACCCAAGAATAGAGCAGCTGTGGATTTCTACTGCTTTCTTCAGGTTTTATTAGAAGGCTGATGAACATAAGTTTGGGGAAATAAAAGGGCAGTAAATGAAGTCAGTCGGCATGCTTTTGACTTCAGAAGTTTTAATATTTACATTGATCTTTCTTTTGTTTCTACCTCACTGTGTTGAATCTCTGATGTCTCATTTCCACATACCTGGAATGAGAGCCCATGGTGTTTTAAGAGCCTTATATTCTATTAGCAGATGTTATGTCAAAACACAGAAAGTGTGTTCTTTCACCTGGTTCAGAAGTAGGTTGCTTCTTTTAAAACAAAATTTAACATAGATTAAAATAAAAATGGCATAACAATCACAAAATTAAGACAATGTAAAAAAGTAGATTTTCATAGAATAACATTCTCAGTCATCTGCTCTAACAGAGGTATATCAAATTCTAACTCTTGGGGGTAGAATACGCTATTCAAAATGATATACTAAAATAAGACTTGAGCCTTTATATTTGTTTGCTTGAGGACTTAAAAAGATCTTCACTCCATGATAGCAAAAGCAATATTTTAGAGCTTATCTGAACAAAATTTACAGCTTAACAAGATATTATATTTTCTTTGAGATGGAAAACATTCAGTATGCAAAACTGGATCTTCTTGGGTTCATTTTTTTCTCTTTATAGCTTGAAGATGTTATCTTTCTTGGGGATTCTATCATAATTCATACGTCAATGCATAAATTTCCCTAAATCCTTATCCATAGCTCTGTTATGTGGAGCACAGATTCTCATTGCACAAAAGCCAGATTTTTTTTTAAATTATCTCTTTGCTTAAAATATTGATCATAGTAGCTTATTAAAACTTCAACTAAAATTGGTTTTCCCAATGCCATCTACCCATGAAGTGAATGATTTTGTCACCTGTTTCCCAAATTTGCAGTTTCTGGTAACCAGTGCTATTACTGCACGCCTTTAATTGAATCCACTGACAATTGCTGTCACTTCTTTGTATTTACCCTTATGGAACCTTTACATCTCTACTACATAATGCGCAGATTTGAAATCAAACACCCATAAGTTCAAACCCCAGTTCATACACTTCTTAGTTATGGGAACATGAGACGTTGATATTTCCCCTGAATTCTCTCAGTTTTACAAGTTTGAGTATGCTGCAGGAAAAGAAGAGATCAATATGATAAAAATGTGACATCTTAAATTTATTCTCCGATTTCTGCAAAGGTGTTATGCAAGTCTTGGTAAGACCCAAGACTTACCATTATAAAATAGTAGTCTTGTCATAGAGAACATATTCTGTATGTAACAAATGAGACACCAGTGATCTCACATTTGCATTCCATATTTTTCGTAGAAATTTTGGGACAGATGTCATATAGCACTATGAGTCCCTGTTCTTTCATTTAAGTACATGTTTACTGCATTACTGATTCTGTTCTGGGATGCCTTTGTTGATTAAGAAGATAACTTTATACACAATAACAACTATTGCAATGTACAATGTTTTACTGGAAAAAAATGCCCTTCAACAAATAAAATCTAACTTTTTGAAACTGTGTGACATTAGGCAAGTTATTTTTTTTTTCTCTGAGCTTCAGATGACACCTAAGTGAAACAGGTAAAAATACTACCTATTGCACTAAGATCTTGTAAGGTTTAAATATGATAACACAAAAAAAGGACTTAGCTGGTGACTAGCAAAAGTAAGAGTTTAAGAAAGATTTAGCTATTATTATGTGAGCTCTATTTTTGTTTATTGATTTGTATTAAATTTATTGGAGTGACATTTGTTGGTAAAATTATGTAAAAACCTACATAATTTTAAATTTAAGTATAAATTTAAATTTAAGTATATTTAAGTATAAATTTCTATAATATACCATCTGTATATGTTTATTATTTAAAAAAAGACATGAAATGGTTAAATTTACAACACCCAGTGTCCTTCCTCTTGAAGAACTTTCACTTCCTGTCATAATTTAAAATCATACACTAGAACAACAAAATGCTTCTTCCAAAAGTACTCCATGGGGTAACCAGCATCTTTCCCAGAAGATAACTTGCTTCTAAGATATCTTTGGTCTTATCTGGGTTTATTCATTAATGTGTCGTTTAGATCATCTTAACATGAATGTTATTTAGACCACATATTATCTCTGATTTGTCATTTAACTGCCATACTTTAAATGCCTTGGAGAACGGGAATAAACAAATCTCTAAAGAATATAAATCTCTTACCACCAAATATTAATATATACATCCTTCCAGCAAGTTGATTTTCAGCTGATTATTTGCAAATAAATTTGCATTGCATATTCTGTTAGCAAGAAAAACTGAGTCGTCCTTTCAACCTCTCACTAAAACAGGAGAATGAGTCAGGGTCCCCATTTCCAAACCGTTAGTGTTAGCAGTATCAGCAACCTAATCATCCTCCACATGGGAAAATCAGCACTTGGGAATTTAGCCATGTTTTTGAAATGTGAAAAAAAAAAAAAAAAAAAAAAATCAACTCAACGTTCTTTTTTGTTGTTTTTTTTTTTTTTTTTAAAACTTCGGTTGAGCACTTTTTATCAGAAACAATGTATAACTTTACACTTTGTATTGTTTTATTTAAAATTGCATTTTAATCATTTCACTATGTTATAGTATAGCTATACTTTTAAATGCTGGAAAGCATTCTATCAATTCCTGACTATTCACTTAACTAATGCTATTATTCCTAATATTTCGCTATTTTTGGTACTATCTTAATTAGCATCTTTGAGCATATAATTTTTACTTTTTTAAAATATCCTTAGGATAAAATCTCAGGATTATAATTATTAAGATAGTGTTATGTTTGACTATTATTAAAAATGTTTTCCAAAGTTAATGGAAATTTACATCACATATTTTATTGTCTGAAAACTTATTTTTCATTGAATTTATTTGCGTGACATTGGGTAGTAAAATTACATAGGTTTCAAGTGTACAGTTCTGTAAAACAACATCTATATACTGCATTGTGTGTTTACCACCCAGAGTCAGTTCCCCTTCTATCACCATATATTTGAACTCTTTTACCATTTTCTACACACTACCCTCCCTCCTTACCCTCTGGTAAATACTAAACTGTTGTCTGTGTCTATGAGTTTTTGTTTATTTGTTTATTTGTCTTGTTGATTTATTGTTTTCAGTTTTATATCCCACATATGAGTGAAGTCATATGGATCTCAACTTTTTCTGTCTGATTTATTTTGCTTAACGTGATAAGCTCAGGACCCATCCATGTTGTCACAAATGACAGCATTTCATCTTTTCTTATGGCCAAGTAGTATTTCGTTGTGTATATCAATCATCTATTGTAGAACACTTCAGTTTTTTCCATATCTTGGCCACCATTAATAATGCTGAAAGGAACATTGGGTTACATACATCTTATTTTTAACATACCTTCAAGCATTTTTGACCCCCCAAAATATAATTACACTATTCAATGATAGTTTAAATTATTATGTTTAATACTTAGAATGTAGTTGTGACAATAAATATTTAGGAGAATCACAGAGGAGCTAGAAGAAAGATTTCATATCTAAGGCACAGGATAACAAATTTAATTGAATTCCTATTTTATAGCAAGTACTGTGCTAAGACTAAAGTAATGTTCTTAACACTTATGCCCTTGTAATTAAAGAAGACCTTCAACTTAGTTTAATTTAAATATTGTGTCAATTAATCAATATGATTTCTAAGGGCAAGTCCACCAGGGTGCTGCATGTACATTATTTCCTCTCTACAATATTGACTGATGGTAGACGACCAGGAGAGGGGAAGCTTTAGTTGTCTAGCAGCATACGATCTAGCTCTAAAATACATGGTTATAATGTAAGTAGTAATTTATTTATTTAGCCAATCCATATTTATTCAGTAGCTATTATGTGGCCAATAATTATCTACATACTAGATGTATTAGCAAAAATGAAAAAAAAAAAGCCAATATGGTATTGTTGAGTACTAATTTACAGCACTTCGGAGTATATTATAATGGGAGAGATGTATATTCTTAAGTGGACTAAAGACTAACTTTGATCTGAATCTTAAGATGTAATGCTATAAGTTTGAGAGTTTTGAAAGGAAAAAAAAAAAGATAGAAGGGACAGCAAGAATAAAACCTCAGAAGGTGGGTTACAAAGGCTTATGTGTGGACAATTCAACATTGGTTTAGAAATGAGCATGCAAAAAAAAAAAAAAAAGAAAGAAATGAGCATGCTTGGGAATAGTCAAATTTTCATACACACAGGTGTAGAGAGACATAAACTGGTAAGTGACAGTAACTTAACAATAATAATAGACAATATTTATGTATTAAGCGTATATTCTGAAAAAAGTGCAACCCCAAATATTTTATAGGAATTATCTTATTTATTCCCACAACAATCCTATGAGTGTAACATTTTCAAACCTTTTCAAAAATGAGGAAACTGGAGCTCAGACAGATGAATAAATTGTGCCAAAGACTATATTGTTGGCAAGTAGCAGGGCTGTGCTTGAACACATTCCTAAAATTATAGCCGGCAGTCTTAAGGCTGTGACCTGGACCTGACCAGTCTTCTCAGACACACAGGTGCTGGCAAGATTGACTTTCTGTGAATGTTAGAAGGAAGTGAATTCTGCTGTAGAGAAGAAACACACTGAAGACTAAGAAGATGGAGCCTTCCTTTTTACCTTGGATGGATTTTTATGAAAATGTGTCAGCAGTACAATTGAATTTATCATTTCTTTAAATATCTGCCTGTCTTTCTAAATTGCTAAATTGCTAATTTCTACAAAGTAGTGTATCCTTTTGTGCACTGTGATGATTTGGAATCATCATTGCATTTGCTAATTTGCCATAGAATAACTTGTGCAAGTTATTCTTAAATAAAAAATAACAATAAATGGGCCCTGATAGTCTTATGCATGAGCAAATTACAATTAAAAACATTTATTCTGTTTTATGTTTTCCCCAAGGAGATAAATCCTTTAGGGATATTAACTAATTATTTAGGTTATAACTTTCTGTTTCTATTTACAAGTCAGAAAAATTAAGCCAATGCCAAGTGCAATGGCAGAGCTATCAGTCTTAGAAAGATTAAACTTTTACAAAACAAAACAAAAAAAACACACAAAACAACCTAAAGTTAACCCTCTGTTATCACTAAGGTGATACATAGAATCCTGTTGTTTAATTCTCTGCTGAGGTTGCTGTAGGAAAGTCACAGTAATGTTTCTGTTGTGTTCATAGAAAGGTCTGTGTGTTAAGTAAGTCACAGAAATTAATAGACACACTTGAACTTATTTGGGAATAGACTAGCCCTTTCTGCTTTGGGTTTCAAAATTAATATTTGAACAGCTGTCTTAGGTTGCAATATGTGGGGTACCTTGTTATATGGCAAATGCTGTGTATTTAAGTTTGTGGAATATAATTTTTGAATGTGTTCCTTAAATATAAAGTTGGAGTATAAGATAATAAATTCCCATAGTAGGAAATTAATGAATACCCTCAGATCACAGATAAAACAACTTTCAGAGATCTGATCTCCTTAGTTGCAAGGCTAAGAGACAGACCTAATCTTAAGTTTGGGAATTGTGGTTTGGAGTTGATGCAATACATTGCATCTATAATAGCCTATTAAAAAGCCTAGTTATTTCATCAAGTGCATTTGCTGTTGAGATTTAAAATTTTATATTAAAAAAAATCAGTAACTTGGAGAGCGTTTTACTCAGTGAGGTTATAAAAACCTAACAGTGTGGAAGATTATATACCACAGGGAAAACTAGAGTGCTCCATATTATATGAAGCTGTATAAAAGATTTTAGTAGAGTAATAAAACTATAGTTTTACAAACCAACACTAATGATTGTGGTAAAAAGGATGTCTATATGACTCAGAAATACTGTAACTTTTAGTTTATATTAAGTTAATAAATACCAAAGAGGAAATGTGATCTCTTATCCTTACTAAAATACATTTATAATAATTTGAATTGATTGGTACATTTATATTTTATTTGCATTAAACAAAATGTTTAGCCAAAAAGATGGAAAATTAAAGAAAAAATGTGAATGGCATACCACCAGTATTTTTGCACTATATATTTCTGTTTTACAAGACGTTAGAAGAACTACATACAATGCTTAATTCTGTACTTTCAAAGCCATCTACATTTAATGATTTTGATATGTTCTTTCTGAGAGTAGAAATATAAAGGGTACAGTTTTGCAATAGCCATTTTAAAAACTATTTAAAAAATGGACAGTTACTTCATAACCTAGTGCTATGATTTTTCACTCCATTTTCTTCAACTTCTATTTGCATTAATTGAAAAATGGATTCTAAATAAATAGAATAAAAATAATGAATTAAATTATTTAAAGTAGCCTCCAACTTGTTTGTTTGAGTTTGGTATGCTATTAATTCACTGATTTTTACATGCATAAGAAAACTCTTTTCTTTCCCTTGATACAATTAATTTTTTGATACAATTATTTTTTTAGTTTATTCATTGTTTAGTTACTTGTTTATTTGTTTTTCACTTGATGAGCGGCAACCCTGTGTAGAGCAAAATGCATGGGTTTTGGGGACAGAAAGTTGAATTAATAGTTAATTAAGCTGAAGGGTTATCACTAAGTAACTGTATGACTTTATGTAAATCTTGTAAACAAAACACAAAAACTCAGGATCTTTGTGACTATCAAATGAGAAGACATGGATGAATATAGTTTATAAAGTTCAAAAGCACTACAAAATTATCGGTTACATTCAGAAAGATATATGATTTCTTTTTGTAAAGTTATAAAAATAAGCTCATTGAAATAATTTAATATTAACAATTAATTTAAATTCCCAGCAAATGTACTGCACTGGATTTCAGAGTACTTGGTCCTAATGAACACTGTCAGTGCTTAGATGTATCAGCCAATGAGACTTTGCTCTTTTAGCACTACTCAACTTAGAGTTCTGCCATGTTTATGTAGAGTGATTTTTGGTGTGTACTTCTTATATTTATGAAATTATTGCAATCCAGTGTCAGGGCTGAAGCCAACAGGCAAAATCTCTGTAATAATTTGTAATTTAGTGCAGGGGTTGGCAAACTACGTAAAGAGCAAGATAGTAAATATCTTAGGCAGCAAAGAATGCACCTAATATATGCAAAGACAGTAAATATGTTTGCTAGCATTTAGCCTCTGTTTCATATTCTTCTTCTTAACGTCTATGTGTTTGTAGCTCTTTTACTTTTTTTTTTATTTTTTTATTTTTTTTACAACCCTTTAAAATGTAACACACACACAAAAAAAGAAAGAAACAGCTTTAACATGAGGGCGGTAGAAAATCATGTTGTGAACTGGATTTGGCCCAGGGGTCATAGTTTGTCAATCCCTGGTCTAGTAGAGCTAATGCCATCTGGAGCTGCAATACCTTAAATTCAAAGGTGAGAAATTGTATTATAAGTGAGGAAGGCTGATCTGCAGATCAAGGGCAGAATGTCGTTTACAAGACCAGATCTAATCTTCTCTGGATATGCACTGTTTTGGAAAATTATTTCTTACTTTTTTAAATTTGAAAATTATGCATGATATAATAAATTTCAGGAGCCAGTGAAGTTGAAATCAAATTAATGTTAATTGTTGAAAGCATGTAACTTAATAGGCTTCATGAGAAAATAATTTTGGATTTGTGTAACAATCAATTACCTCCTTATGGAGAGATACATACACGTTTTCTCATTTGAACTTCAAGTACTTTTAACAATATCATCCTGATGGGAGGAAAGTGTTTTATTTCTGCATACACATGGGAAAAAAAGAACTAAAATAATTTCATACAATGTCACTAAAGAGAAAAATAGCAAAAGTTGGAGTAGAACACACTGTGACATTCAGATTTTATTTGGATTTAACTGCCCTTAGATGCCAATTTTCAACTATATCCCAGATGGTAGTTAAATTAATAAAATCTTTCATGTGTATTTTAGGACATCAGAGAAGCCATCTGGCTATTGACAGTCACCTTAATTTTTAGTGTCTTTATTGTGAATTTTATAGTTTGGTGTACCACTTTAAAGCGAGGGAATGTTTTATCATCCGTATTTAATTATTAAGTGCCTAAACGCACTGACATTTTGAAACCAGATATGATAATACTGATTAAGATTACGTCAATACATGCCAGATAGTGTCTTAGAAAATTCTTTGCAGTTCAAGCCAAAGACTATTGACCTGAAACAGGCAGGTGTCTTAAGTGAGTGTATTATACAATTTGCATTATACCTGTGAGTGTGACAATTCCCCAATTCACGGTGTGCATAGATTCAGTTATAATGTATTCTTAAGGTACTTTCATAAAAATGCATGAGCAGTGATTGTTGTGTGGAAAGTACAACAGATATACTCAGGACTGAGAACTGAGAAAATTTCCTGACTTGAATACAAGTTTATTATTTGAGGGTAAATTATAGAGACTGAAAAATGCATCCCATGTTATTACTATGCTGAAAAAATTAAGGATGCTGCATGCTTTGGAGGCTAATTAAAATGTAAAGTATGTTCTTTATTGTATTTTATGATTTCTATTTTTATTCTAGAACTGAGGAAAACATTTGAAAAGATCATCTTCTGCCAACACACACACACATACACAAGGTAAGAAATATAATTCTTTAATCAATGTCTAGAAAGGGATTTAACGTTTTGGAATTCTGCAGTCCCATTTTGAATTTCTATTTTGTTTATATAAAAATATAATTCTTCTCATAGACTTTAGTGTTTTCAAAGAACCATATGAATTTATTACATTAAGGAAACTGGTAAAAAGATACTTGTTTGAGGGGACATTCAATATGGTGGTGTAGGAAGATCCTGAACTTACCTCCTCCCATGGACACACCAAATCTACCACTACGCATGAAAACATCCCCCTGAAAAAACTAAAACCTAGCTGAGCAGATCCTCTGCAACAAAGAATAAAAGGGCTAGGTCAACGTGAGTCTCACTAAAATCCTACCCTCCGTGTGGTGACTCTCAATCAGGAGAGATCTCACAAATATGGAGTTTCTTCCTGAGGGTGAGGGGTCCATGCCTATATCAGTACCCCCAAGCCTTGGGACCTCCACTAGAGAAACAAACCCCTAAAATGTCCAGCTTAGAAAACCAATGAGCTTAGGGCCAGGAGACCAAAAGGACTGTCGGAAATTCAGGTTTTATTTGTAAATGGCTTCTGTATAGATTCACCTGCCCACCAAACCAGCACAAAAGCAGCAGTTTGAAAAGAATCTTATATGAAGGAGATTTATTTGTTAATCTTCAGTGTCTGTCAGAGGGACAGGGGCGTGTTGGGAGTCTCTCCCATTTTTGCCCTCTCCCTCTACCTTATTATTACCAGCAGGGTACAAAGTTATAGCACTTTCCTGCTGTCTTGCTAAAGGGTGCAGGCACACGCCAACTCTGCACCTTCCTACTGCCTGGAAAATGCCAGTGGATAAGGGCAGTCTACACAGAAAACACCCCAGGAGCACCTGCCTCTGGTGGTCAAAGGACTTTCATTTCTGGGCCCCATGGGACTGAAACCATCGGAGAGACAATCTTGGCCGGCTGCCAGCCTCAGAGAACTGCACAGACAGCCAACTGAAGCAAGTCCCCAGTCTTCCTGTGAATAAGATCTATTTATTGATCCTGTAGCTTCAACCTGAGGGGCAGGTTTTAGGTTTGCCACACATCTAGAGGCTATGGAGGTACACATCAGGGGAGGTAGGCAATGGGAGGCCATCTTTGCTCTCTCCTTTGGCCTCCCTACAGCTCAGTAGTACCTTCTAGAAAGGAACTTATACACTCATCTGACGCACCAATTTTTGCAACTGTAACCACAGGAACAACTCCAGATCACAGTAGAGTGTAAGATTGTAGTCCTCCAGGATTATACATATTTACGTACTTTAAAAGCTACTGCCTGAAAGTATGTCTTCCAGTCAGCCTGAAACTAAGTGCTGACTGAAATTTCTGCCTTTGTAACACTGATAGACTTGGCACCCCTATGTTCCTTGTAGCATTATTACAATAGCCAAGATAGGAACCTAAGTGTCTATTGGTGAATGAGTAGAAAAAGAAGATGTGACACGTGTGTGTGTGTGTGTGTGTGTGTGTGTGTGTGTGTGTGTATATATATATATATATCTCACAATGGACTATCACTCAGTCATAAAAAGTATGAAATCTTGTTATGTGTGAAAATATGGACGGACCTTGAGGATCTTATGCTAAGTAAATAAACAACAAAAGAGAAGTATTTGATTTCACTTATATGTAGAATCTAAGAAACAAAACCAATAAATAAACAAAACTCATACAGAGAACAGATTGTTGGTTGCCAGAAGGGAGGAGTTCAGGGGATGGGCAAAATGGGTGATAGGGTATAAGAGGTATAAAATAAGTCATAAAATAAGTAAGTCATGGGATATAATGTATAGCAGGGTGACTATAGCCAATGAGATTGGTTTGCATATTTGAAAGTTGCTGAGACTAAATAAATCTTAAAGGTTTCATTATGAGGAAAATGAAAACTAACTTTTTATGATGATGTATGGTAAGTAGGCTATTGTGGTGATCATTTTGCATTGCATACCAGTATGAAATCATGATGTTGAGCACCTCAAACTAAGTATTACTGTTTAACGTTATATGCCAATTATATTTCATTTTTTAAAGAAAATGATACATGTTTAAAGTAACATATGCAAAAAAGTAAAATTTATTTTATCATTTAGAGGCTCGTAGCTCTACTTTTAGAGAGAGGAGTACATACTGTTAATACTGTGTAAGATTTACAAGGGAAAGCAGTATAAGATGAAACACTGATGCTCTGTTGGACAGAGAAGAGGCCAGGACCTATTTTTGCTAATGAAAATAAATTGTAGTCCAGATTGTCCACCTGACTTTCTACAGATTGCATAACAGTACAGGTGAGTGCTGGAGTTGGCTAGAGTAGAAGCAATAGTGAAATCAATACCATTAAGCAGCACAAATTTACAATAAGTTACAATTTCCACTTTTCCTTCTTGGGAAATTAATAGTTTCTTAAAGGCTGGGATGTCTTATTTGTCCCTGTTTCCCCTACAGTTAGCACCATGCTAATCTACTCCTCTCAATGCCTAACAGCATTTGGTAAACTTAACTGACCTAAGAAGTTATAATCACATGTGGCACAAAGTTCGCCATCAGGAATTGGGTACTACCAGAGATTTGAGGACATAACAAGAGAAAACAGATAATGTAGAATAAATAATTAGACTGGAGCTCCACCACCATTAATGGTAGAATAAGGGGATCAAGACTCATAGAGGTGGTATGGGATTTGAGGGCAGCAGCAGAATTGTTGACATTAGCGACCCTGAGATGTGGGAGCAGTAGAGGGTGTGGAACCATTATAAGATACAGTGGAACTTGTGGCATTTGCAATAGCCCCAGTAAAAAGAAATAAAATGTTCTTCATGACTACCAACAATGACCATATAACCAGTGGAAAATTAGACTGGAGTAGATTATAGAGGGATGGACCCTAGGAATCCATTAATCAAGATTAAGTTAAGCATCCCTGGAAGTTATAAATAAGAGCAAGTGGAGTCGAATTGGGACAAAACTGTATCAGAACAACAACTGGTTAGGACAGTGAATGAAGACCCAAGATTATTTAACTTTCACCCAATTAAATCAGTATCCAAAGGGGGGAAAATATCATGGAACATTTGCCCTCCCAAAAGAAGGATGAAACCTGAAAAATAATATACATTATTCATTATCAAGGACAGGAACCAAAAAGAATTTCTGACTCAAATCCATATTTATTATTTTGAGGCTGAAATATAAAAACCAACATAAGATCTAGAAATCCTGAAATATAGTTAGAGATTAAATTAGAATAGATACAATTATTTTCTAGAAATACATTTGTCCCCAAAATATAAGAACAAATGGAGAAATGTTCCATTTCTTCCTATGTATTGGAAATATTCAGCTTTTTTAGCTATGAGATAATTAGGCTCCCATGATTAAAAAGCAGATAAAACTTCTAAAAGGACATTGATGAAATAGCTGTGATTTATTCAAAAGTGATGGAAAGTATTCTGAGTCTATTTCTCTTCATTTATGAGTTTTGTCCACATTATTTTTAGCCCTTTAACATTTTTAAGGAGCAAAACTTACGTAACAATAATGTCAAAGCCAATATCTACTTAAAGTTCTAATCAGGAAGCCTTACTTTGCATGTTGTGTATTTGTGTGCCTGTACACTCTCTGAAAATCTAGCTATAAAAGAGCATAATGCAAGTGATGAGGAAGCAAAGTCATGAGGGAGTCATGTCAATCAGTTAATAATAGTGATTTAGCATACATAATTTAGCATACATACATCCAGGTTTCCCTATTTTTAAAGATGGCATCTATTGGTTTCATCATTGAGAGTCCTGTTTCCTTCCTCCGACTACCATTACTGATACAACAGCCGCATCCCATTTATTGCAGTTGCACTGAATGCTTCCTATTGATCTTACTGGGATTCTTTGCCACCATATTATCAAGGAAATTCAAAATATCGGAGGATGTATGCTAAAAATAGTCTAAGGTTTCCTGACCTAATCTGCTTTTACAATTTCTGGATCACTTCACTGCAAACTTTTTGATGGGGGAGAGTCCTATTAAAAATGTTTGTTTCCAAATATACAACTTACAAATATTATGAAAGCTGAAAGTAACACTTTCATATTGTGGTGGTGGCTGCAACATCCCAGAAGGATGCATTTAAGGATGTGACAGAGTAGACAGCTGGAAGACCATTATATTATCTGAAGAGGTTAGTTAACATTACATGGAGCTTCACAGAGAAGACACAAATATTTATTTATACTGATATATCCATAGAGAATTGACTTTAAGTTATGGAAAATAACTTAGGTAGGTTTGAAAAAAGTAATCAAGTATTTCCATAGGTAAAAGTTAATTTTCCCTGTCCTTCTCAGTTTGAGAAGGACTCAAGTCCCAGCAATATAGTTTTTCTACCTTTTAGAGAATGTTGTTGTCTATTTATAAAGTAAAACTACCACTTAGGGTATATAACATAGTGAGTTATTAAATGATATCCTTTTCACATGCATTTTTTATATTCGTATATTTACCTGAAACAGTGTTCTGCATGGAAGGCTCAAACTGTTTTAGTGGACATTTTCTTTCTTCTTCAATATGGCTATACCTTAACATGCCTAACATATTAAGATATTTTGCTTAGATCACTAGCTGAAGAAGTAGGAGATAAGTTATGACTCTAACAGGGTCTGATAAACGTAAGTAAAGGAAGAAGGCTCAGAGGTGATCTCAGAGGTGAATATGTGTCAGGTTTCATCATGGAGACAAAAAAAAAATTGCTGAGAGGACAAAACTGGAATGAATTCTTGGTCCATTCAGAGAATCTTCACTATATTGGTAATGCATATAATCTACACTTATTCTTTTTACTAATTTTTTTGTAGATGAAAATTAAGAGATCATGTTGAGGATGTTATGTACCAAATTCTCTAAAATCAATAAGTGCTTTGAAAAGGGAAAATCCACTAAATATTGTGTGAGGAATCAGAAATCCTAAACACATGTCTTCACTTAATATAAGCCCTACAAAATTTTATTAAATTAACTTTCTGAATCTCTCTCTCTCCCTCCTTCCCACTCTCCCCCCACACATACACATCACACTTATTTTCATTTCTATATTCCTTTATTAAACCTTGAACATTCACATTTTTTTTCCTGAAGAGAGGAAAGGTCTATTAAGTAGAGTAGTAGAATAATTGCAATAGGAACAGGGTGAGAGAAGGATAGAATTGGCACTCTTCATTTTTAATATAATATTAATCTGGGGAAGTAGAAAGTGCTCAATCTTAAAATGACCCCTTACTAGTATCGTATGTAACCCCTTCTTCCTCATAACCATCTCCTCTTTTCCCAAGCCACTCCTCCAGGAATATCACACTGTCATGTGTACAACAGTTCAGTAATACTTTTATATATGTATCTCTTTCTAGACCATTCATCTGATCCCTATTATCCAAATCCAAAGTCATATCTCAAGGTATTCTTCTAACAAAGGAAATAATCTTTAGTACCAGCAGATACAATAGCTATATCTATCCCCAGCTATATAAGCATAAACTCATTAATATTGGGAACATTTAACAAACATTTGGAGTGTTCTCTGTTAAGCAAATGTGTCAAAGTTTCCATGCTCATCAAACACAATGTGCTGGTTTCAGTGGTATGCTGGTAGAATGTCTGTCTGCAAACAAAAAAAACCAAATAAACAAAACGAGAGCTCCCATTTGTAGCTTTTGCACATTTTCATCATGTCAATACTCCCGCCATGGCCAATTTAAGTTATCAATAGACATCAAAGGGCTTGCACAATTTGTGAGAACTGAACAATTAGCTCTGATAATCCAGTACAAGTTAGGGCCAACTTACTCCTGGCTGGATGAAATTCAGGAAATATTGGGTGTCTACTTATGGGGCAGTTAGTTACAGGAGGAAAACCAAATAGATCCCAATATATTTTTGTCAAAGAATTTACAGAAATTTCTATATTTCTGACTTATTACTATTCCACATCTTTGATGAAAAAAATGCTAAGTATCCAGACCATAATTTATGGCAAAAAAGCCAACTATCAAGATTATAAACCTCTTTTGCCATGCGATGAAGCTTGGACAGCAGTGAAAGGCAAGTAACTGCTGATCATTTACAATTCACAAAATGAATATCACAAAAGGAAGTCCCTATAGTGTCTCTCCTTGCTCAAAAATTGTGGGGACCTAGAAGCAAGACATAGGGGAAAAAGAAAATGTGTCCAAGAATAGCTTATTCCATCCACATTCTCTCATTTTCATTTGCTTGCTTTTTAACAAGGAAATCTAGCATCCTATGATGCTCTGCACTAAAATTTCTTTTCCTAGTAATGAGTTTACATTTGGGAGGGAACACAAATTTGCTAATTTTATCTGCCACATAAGAATGAATGCTCTTTGGTTTTAAAATTACAGTTAAAATATTGCTTTCTTTGACCAGGCCCATGTAGCATACTGAGAAATCTAAACATCAGGATGATTGGGTTGCTTTACGTTTTTATCAGATATAAGTTAAACCATCTTTTATACATGTCATCATCAATATGATACAATGCAAAGTCAGGTTGGGACTTTATAATAATCTCATAGGTAACTTATTTTTTCATTATACAATTATTTAAAATCATTCCGATGTTATTTCTGAAAGTAATTTGTGTTAAAACTATTAACATTAAACAAATGTGTCAACAGAGACTTCTAGGAGGTGGTTATTTATAAAATAGAAAAGGAGTATGATTTTCAAGTATGTAATTTTCATTTGTTATGTATTTCTCAGGTAAACTGAATCATCACTGATTTGTCAGATGTAGTATTTAATTTAGGATGATACGTGCCATCAGGGAACTACATTACACATTAAATTAAATATTTTGCCATTGTCTTTAATAAAGCATTACCTTGAGAGATTTTTGCAAATATTTATAGAAATATGTAACAATGTACATAGGATTAAGTCTCTCAGCCAAATCCATATATTATGCTGTATTATATTTTTGTAGCTAATTTTGTGGTTTTCTTACTACAATTTTCTAAACTGTGAAACCTCATATTATGCAGATCTATAAATACAAGGCAGATTTTTTGTGTTATCAGATACAGATATAATTTGTCCTCTTTTTGGTGGTCCTAGTCCTAAAGATTTAGAAATGCTTCTTAGGCTGGTGAAACTGACCATATGGAGAGTTCGTCCATCCCCAAGGTAGAAACTCATTCTAACCAAGCTTTCTATCAGACAGTATTCAACTATGTGGCATGAACCCCAATAATCAGAACGCTTGCATGAGCCTTGATTCATTAAACTAGAAAACCAAGAAATGTCACCCTTACTCCCACTCCCACCATGCCTCTTCATTAACAATAGAAGCAGAGCTTCCAATGTCAACACACAGTGTCCAGTATGTGTGTGACACAAAGTGAGCTGTTTGTGCCCAACAGCAGCATTGATGGGTCCAAAGTACAGCTCTGCCGTATGGTCCAAGTGTAACCAATGGTTGTATAAACACAAAAATGACCCTTTGGCCCTTCCGGAGATAAGAAATATCATTTAATTCATTTGTGTTTTCCCTAAACCATTTTTGTTTGTTTGTTCATAACTCATAGTGAAACAAATGATTTAAAACAGTGTTTTACAAACTGATGGGTCATGAAATTAGTTTACTTAAGGCTAGATTTATTTACTTTTAATAAAATAAAACAGAAATACAAGAGTAAAACATATGTCATAATATTATAGTTCCGTGGAACACTTGTTTTATGCTTGTCAGTGTATGTGTGATACATATGCAGTACGTATGTGTGTATATATATATATATATATATATATATATATATATATATGAGTGTATGTAAATATGTGCATGTATATGTGTATATGTGTACATGTAACATCCAGTATATATGCCCATTATTCTATTTGGTGATGCCACAAATCTTGGTGTCATCCTTGACTCTTCTTTTTCTCACACGTGACTATTTTTCAGTGAATCAGGTTGACTGTACCTTTAAAACACCCTAAACTTGATAATTTCTCATCAACTCATAACCATCTTGGAACAAGTCTCATTACGTCTTGCCAAGATAACTGCAAAAGTCTGATAACTAGTCTCCCTATTCTGGCCCTTATGCTCTTCAAAGTAGTCTCAACGCAGCAATTTTAGTGACCGTATTACAGCATAAAGAGAACAATTTCCATCTTTTCCTTAAAACCCTCCAGTGGAACTCTATCTCACTCAGGGTAAAAATCCAAGAGATTTTAGAGCACACAAGGCTGACTAGTAGCAAAGGGCACTTCTCTGCCCTTACCACTTTACTTCTCGTCACCTCCATAACCCATGTCATTGATTCTGGCTTCTGCAAATTTCCTTGAACATCCAAGGCTCTTGCTTCAGGGTACTTTGAACATGCTGATCATTCTATCTGGAGAAATCTCCCATGTCACCTAGTCTCATTCTTTCTCTTTGTTAGATCTCTACTCAGAAGTCATGTTCTCAGGGAGGCCTTTTCCTAGACATCTTATCTAAAAGTTCAACTCCACCCCCGCCCCATGCAAATATACTTTATATCATCTTTCCTGCTTATTTTCCCTTCTTACCACTTATCCCCATGTAGCACAATATATATTTAACTTTTATTTGTATAGTTTCTAGCTCAATGAAGGCAAAATTTGATTTATCCTTTGTTTCCCAATATAGTCCCAGTGCTTGCCAATTTATCAGGCACCCAATAAACGTTTATTGCCTAATGAATGAAACTATGTAGGCCTTGCAAAGAAATGTCAAACATTAGTATTGGTGTTCTTACCCCATCACAAAAGGAAAAATGAATAAGGATCAAGAGGCTAAGGAGAGAGGGAAGGTGGTTTTAAGGGAAGTGCTCTATGAGTGCATTGTACCAGAAAGAGTCCTTATAGAAGAGGGATTGTAAACAGCTAGCCTTGTGAAAGATACCTTCCTTATTAAGAGGCTATGGGTTGGAATTTCAGGGGCAAAGGATCTGAGAAAGCCACAAAAGGGCCTACCAGAGAAAGAGCCGACTGCAGTCAATTATCCACCATGCCAGTGCCAGCTCCATCTCCTACACAGCCTGGCACATTATAATGTGCAATGTCTTCTAATCTTCCATCCATGGACCCAACACTTGGAGATGTAGAAACATTGGCAAAGGTGTGTGTGTGTGTGTGTGTGTGTTTGGGGGTAAAGCTATTATACCTAAGATAGAGATAACAGAAGCTGACCATGCCCACTGTTCCACTCCCCCTTTCTTAAAGCTAAAGCAGTACGTACTTCTATGTAGCTACGGAATGGGAACTAATCTATAATCTGAGTTACATATAGCAAGTGCTTAGTTCTATTTCTGGGATAGTTGGTAATAAAAGTGAGAGTGTAGATTCTCTGCCAAAAGGAGAGGTACCAAAAAAACCCCACAAAACAACAACAACTATAATTTAGAAAAAGAAAAAAGGAATAGGTCAGTCTTAACTAGAGTGTGAAGAGGTTTACTGGCGCAAAGAGATGAAATTGTCATAGATAATCAGGATAGGAAGAGAGAGGTTTGGATTTCAGAGAAGAGGAGTGGGGATTGAGGGGATTGGACCTGCTGCCGTAAGGCACAGAAGGAAAAGAAATGTGCTTGTGGTGGACTGAGACTTTTGATGCATTTGCTCTGAATTTCTAGCGACTATGTTCAACCGCCTCATAAATTGAAAACCCAAAGTTTTGTGGTTGTCATATCTGAAATAAAAATAAAAATAAGTAAATCAATGTTAAATTTACAATGCCAAAAATGTTAGTGGTTCTGGTAAAAATGTCTGTGTTGATTTATGAGTTGATCTGTGTGCTGAGGCTGACTAGCTGTTATATGTCTCTTATGTTGATCAGGTTTTTGATGTGTAAAAAGCATGATTTAATCTAAATTTCATCACCAATAGTACTAAATTATTATTTTTAAATGACCCAGTTTATCTTTAATGTTTTGCTTATAAAACCGGTAACTGAATTGGAGCAATAAAAGTAATATCTGAATATTATTAGCCACTAGCCTACAATTAGGAACCAAAGTTAATGGCCATTTATGATCATTCACAAAACAACTGAATAACCAAAAATGTTTTCTGTTTTATGTTCTTATGGGGCAATATGTGCCAGAGGGTTACTAGTCTCTGTAAATTTACTCAGGAAACATGTGCCAGGTTATAAGGAGCAAGACTATTCTCTATTTTAGGACATGAGAAAAATAAGCATACTAATTAAAAATAAATTAAAATTAAATCTTCTAGTTTTATGTTTCCATTAAAAACATTCTATACTATCCCATTGAAAAATCCTAATAATTGGAGAACCTAGCTTGCAGAACAATAGAAATAAGAGCTAGTTTCCTAACTTTATCAAGAGTGCCTTAAATAAATTATTAATGTACCTTGAAATAAGTTGAACATCTTTATTTGTTTATGGTAAAATGCCCTTTTGTACTTTTACATATCACTATAGTTGTTAAAGACACAATGTGCATAAATAATCTTGATAAAAAATTTAAGAGTCACTTGCATCGTGTGCTAGTCATTCAATAGAAAGATGGCTACTTTAGTCATGTCCCTTAGAAAAAAATTCATCTTTGTCAGGGAGAAGTCTTGAAAACCTAACTTATTGTAGCTGCAGAAAACTGCTCTCACATCTGTATGTTAAGAATAAATGTAAATTTGAATGTGCAAATATAACTCTCAAAATTATAATAGAATTAAACATGAAGACATTACGTTTCATGCATATTTAACATTAAGCACTAGGTATGTGTTACATCATCAATTCTGCTGGCATATTTGCATGTTCTTCTTAGAACTGGTGCACAAAGACATCACAACTTATATTACCATGAAACATCTTGACAAAGTATATTACTGACATTCCTAATTTCTGCTTCTTTGCATCTTTGGTAATGACACTGGTGGTCTTATTCCTCAGCAGCTAAACTGGTTAGATCACCAGTACAAACCGTAGCATATTATGAAGGGCAAATATTCAAATCCTCTCTACAGTTGTATCTCTGAGGATTGCACATAAATTATCTGGTTTACATCCAGAGCAGTCAATTATTTTCTTATTTTCTCTCCCCAACTCCTGTTGTATCTTATCACCAGAAGGCAGATGATGATGCTCAGCTGTAGGGCCTGACTTCCAAGCAGAAACCATATTTTTTTGGTTATTGCTGAGTTTGACAAGTAGTTTTCCTTTCCTTCCCTTCCCTTCCCTTCCCTTCCCTTCCCTTCCCTTCCCTTCCCTCTCCCTCTCCCTTCCCTTCCCTTTCTCTCTCTCTCTCTCTCTCTCCCTCTCCCTCTCCCTCTCCCTCTCCCTCTCCCTCTCCCTCTCCCTCTCCCTCTCCCTCTCCCTCTCCCTCTCCCTCTCCCTCTCCCTCTCCCTCTCCCTCTCCCTCTCCCTCTCCCTCTCCCTCTCCCTCTCCCTCTCCCTCTCCCTCTCCCTCTCCCTCTCCCTCTCCCTCTCCCTCTCCCTCTCCCTCTCCCTCTCCCTCTCCCTCTCCCTCTCCCTCTCCCTCTCCCTCTCCCTCTCCCTCTCCCTCTCCCTCTCCCTCTCCCTCTCCCTCTCCCTCTCCCTCTCCCTCTCCCTCTCCCTCTCCCTCTCCCTCTCCCTCTCCCTCTCCCTCTCCCTCTCCCTCTCCCTCTCCCTCTCCCTCTCCCTCTCCCTCTCCCTCTCCCTCTCCCTCTCCCTCTCCCTCTCCCTCTCCCTCCACTGTGGATTTTCTTCTACAATCAAGTCATGGAACCAGCAGACACAACAACACAGTTGCAATCCTCTAAAGCTTCCATAAATAAACCATCATTAAAATCAATTTGTGCATGCTTGTAAAATAGGATTCTGTATCCTTTGGGAATTGCATTATTGATCTCATCTCCAACTATCAATGTACTAATTTACATTTTTGAATGCCATTTATTTTGTATAAAGATAGTACAAATTCATTTTTGGGGGAATTTTTGAAGATAATATGTAGAATTCATTAAGATAGTTAAAACTAAGTTTAACACATTCTTAGAAACTGCTGCTGCTAATACTAATTATGTTCATGAGTTTTAGTATATGAGACATATCTTTGGCACTGAAGACAGCTAACTTGTACAAAACTACTTTATTTTAATACATATTTTGATATTTTTGAAATAGTCTTCTTGACAATATTAAGATATAAGGTTTTTATTTAATGGAGAAGATACAACTGTACCCAGATTTCAACTACTAAAATGTTAATTACATATCTATTGTGGTCTCTCAAACACATAAGGCCAACTAGAAGCAATTCGTTTACATTTATATATCTTGGTCATTACCTTTAAGTATGCTGATTTAGTAGGTCAAGTGTAGTGACCAGGAATCTGAAAATTTAACCTCAGGGAGTTGGTACTCAGATTATCACTTTAAAAACACTGATGGGGATAATACTCCAGAGCATTGCACATCTCTCTTATATTAATAGAAAATGGAAAAGTATGCATTTTACACTAAAAAAATAGAAAAAAATAAAAAATACATTTGTAGTAATACTAGGCATGCCCACAGTAGACATCAGTGGGTCTTTTATTTGTTCTTTTCTTATATGTTTTTTATCAGCATACTTTGGATGCAAGCAAAAGAAAATCCTACTTCCCCAGCTTAAAAAATAAGAAATAAAGCATCCTGCTATAAAACAAGAAGGCTAAACATAGAAGGCTCCAGGGTTACAAATTTTGCCACTAAATCATTTCACTAAGGACCAATGAACCTTTAAACATCTGTCTGCCACACTTAGCATGTTGATTTGTTCACAGTCAAGCTCTTTACAAGGCCATAGAAAACCTGCCAAATTCCATCCAACACACCCAAAAATGAAAAGGGCCAGTGTATAAGAAAGGAAGATTTTCTTAAAGATTATAGTAATCTGTCCTTGAGGTTCCTGGCAAACATGCCCCTTTATCTAATTGGCTAGAATTGTTTCACAAGTCAATGCCTAAATCTATCAGTTGGAATGAGAATGGCTCCAGAATGATTGGTTGAAACTGATCAGGTATGAAACCTTGAGATGGAGACAGGTGTCTATTTATTGAGTTGGTGAAGGATGAACACAAAATTTTGATCCTGCCAGCAAAGAAGTAAATATATATTTGTCAGACAATCAAAATTGTCTGCTAGTGGATATTACACATTTCTTTAAATGTTTTATAAAAGTTTTTCACCTGTATAGTATAAAACATTACTAAATCAGCTGTTTTTGTTGCTTGGGTTTTTAATGTGTAAGGCTAATATACTTGCAGGGTGAGTTGAATTTCTCGAATTCTGCCATTCAATTTAAAATTTTATACTATAATTATTTACAAAATCTAACCTGGAGGACTTTAGATGCTTCTTAAGCGTAAAACATGCATTTGTTTTAAGAGAATGTAAGCCCAGCATGCACTTTTTTTTTTTTTTTTTTTTTGCATTACTGATTGTTGTGCTGTGGGATAAGGGGAGATAACTGATGAAGCAAGAATGATGAATTATATAAGATAAGGTAATCAAGCTTCCTATTTTCAATATGTTTCTCAGCCCCACTAGACCCTCAATTTGTCACTATTTTCTATATGCTGTCGATCTCAAAGGATATAAATCACTAGTTAATCACGTTGCTTTTTATCAACCCCTAATGGATCAGCATACATTCCACACTGCACTAAGCCAGCATGACAGGAATATGGAATCAAGGGACTTTAAGATGTTGTGCTTTCTCAGCTGGTATCCATGATTGATGCTGTGGTTGCTAACATAGAATTCATGCTTGCTCCTATCAACATAAGACAATTGGAACAGAAAGCTGAAGTGATATTAAAGTGATAAATAAGCCTGTCATCTAAAAACCACACCTGTCTTTAGTATCTACCCCTAGCGTAACAGACATTGTTAAACCACATCGATGATGGGGCACGGCGGTAGTGCAATAAGATTTCCTTCCCTTATGATGTACACATACCCATGATGACACTAAGTCTGTTATTTAAATTGAGGAAGATTGCATCAAGAACACATTTAATTAATTTTATCAGTTAAGAATTGCATTTGGATTTTTGTACATTGAATTTGTGTCCTGCAACTTTACTGTATTTATGTTTTGTTTTTAATAGTTTTAGGGTGGGGTTTTTAAGGTTTTGGATATAAAGAATCATGTCATCTGCAAAAAGTGACAATTTAAGTTCTTCATTCCCAAATTGGATACCTTTTATTTCTTTCTCTTGCCTGATTGCTCTGTCTAGGACTTCTAATACTATGTTGACTAACAGTGATGACAGGAGGCAATCATCTCTTATTTCTGATTTTAGAGGAAAGGTTTTTTAGTTTTTCACCATTAAGTATGATATTAGCTGAGGATTTGTCATATATGGCCTTTATGTGTTGAAGTACTTTCCTTCTATATTGATTTTATTGTATTAATCATAAATGTATGTGTAAAATAATGAAACCAGTCTGTTATCCATCACCATACAACAAAATTACCTCAAAATGGATCAAAAACTTAAACATAAGACCTGAAACAATAAATTGCAAAGCAGAAAGCATAGGTACTAAACTTATGGACCTTGGGTTCAGAGATCATTTTATGAATTTGATCTCAAAAGAAAGGGAAATAAAAGCAAAAATAAATGAATGGGACTATATCAAACTGAAAATCTTTGGCAGATAGAAACCATCAATAAAACAGAGAGGTAATCAACTGAATAGGAAAATATATTTGCACACAACACCTCTGATAAGGGTCTAATATCTAAAATATATAAAGAACTCATACAACTCAACCAAAAAAAAAAACAAAACAAACAAAAAACAAATAATGCAATTAAAAAAATAGGCAGAGGACTTGAACAGACATTTCTCCCAAGAAGACATACAAATGGTCAACAGCTATATGAAAAAATGCTCAACTTCACCAGCTATTAGGATAATATAAATCAAAACCACAATGAAATATTACCTCACATCAGTTAGAATGACTGTTATCAAAAAGACAAGGGTTGGAATGGTTGTGGAGAAAATGGAACCCTCATACATTTGTGATGGAAATGTAAATTGGGACAGCCACTATAGAAAACGGTATGGAGGTTAGAATTAAGAAGAGAAAAATTAAGAATAGAATTACCATATAACCCAGCAATCTCTCTTCTGGATATCTACCCCAAAAATCTGAAAACATTTATCTGTAAAAATATATGTACTCCTGTTTTCATTGCAGCAGTCTACACAGTGGCCAAGACATGGAAACAACGAAAGTGTCCTTCAGTAGATGATTGGATAAAGAAGATGTACTACATATATACAATGGAATATTACTTGGCCATAAGAAAAGATGAAATATTGCCATTTGTGACAACATGGATGGATCTTGAGACTATCATGCTAAGCAAAATAAGTCAGACAAAAAAAGTCAAGAACCGTATGACTTCACTCATATGTGGAATATAAAAATGAAAGCAACAAACCAACAAGACAGACAAAGAAACAAAAACTCATAGACACAGACAATAGTTTAGTGGTTACCAGAAGGAAAGGGGGGAGGGAAGGTAGTAGAGAAGGGAAAAGGGGCCAAATATATGGTGATGGAAGGAGAACTGACTCTGGGTGGTGAACACACAATGCAATATATCAATGATGTATTGTGGAGTTTTACACTTGAAACTTACATAATTTTACTAAGCAATGTCATTCCCAATACATTTAACAAAAAATTAAAAAAATAATAAAATAAAATAATTGCATTTGGTCAAGAAAAGCAATGAGATCCAAAGCAAAGGATTTTTAAATTTACCATTAAATTAAAATTACCAAAATTTTTTAAATTACCATTTTGTTTCTAGGAACTTTTTAAAAATAAGAATATCCATGACTTGCTATGGCTATGATATATTCTAAAGCAAGCTGGTCCCTTCTGATATCACTCTTTTAATATCCTCTAACATTTAACATTCATCCTTTTGGTATGATCATCATTTTACACTTGCAAGATGGCTGCCAGAGGTTCAGCCATTAAGTGGATATTTCATGAAGTAAGAAGTCAAAACACAAATGAAGTTCATGTTGAATTGATGAGCATCCTTCAAAGGGTTCCATGTAAGTTCTGTCTTTATCCCCTTGGTAAAAACTGTATATTATAGCACAGGAGCTGAAATGGAAGTTGGACAAACATTTTTCGGGAGGAGAAGAGAAAAACTTCTTAAAGCCACAAGTAAAATAAATTCTATACTTAGATGAAAGGAGAGTAGACTTGGGGGAGCATGGTGCTGCTTAGTCACATTTGTCAGCATGAGAGGTGCCTGCTTTTAGCACTTGCTTAGCTACAAAAAAGAAAGGATGGTAGGTGAAAGAAAGTTTACAATCTAGCAGTTTTTTGACTGGGGTGCTGACAACATCATAGCCAGAAAAAGGCAAAGAAGAGTAAAAGATATCTTCATGTGTCCTCGTCAGGCACACTAGAATCTCATCCACTTTGAATAGTCCAATGTGAACATTTATATATAAAAACTAAATTTGAACTTTTTCTGATTTCTTAAGTTCTTATTTTTGATTTATTAAGTAAATGTCCTGGCGATTCTCTCTTAAACAGGGTTGAAACTCTATAATTAACCTTTAATCCATATCATTCTTCATCCACTTTATACAATGACTACCCAGTCTTACAGGTTACATTTCCAGAATGTATTTGTAATAACCTTTCATCTATCCTTACTGCCCTTATCCTCATTCCTATTGTATTTTTCAGGGGCTGTTTTTTCAGCCTTTCTCTTTGTACAATCTTTCCTACAACAAATAGAGTTTTATATATATATATATATATATATAATCAAGAAGAGAGTATAAGACTATATCAAATCACTTAGACCAATATTTATCTATAGACCACATGAAGATTACCACTGCTACAACATAACAATGAAGGTAGTCTACATCAGTGCTTCTCACACTTTAATGTCCAGATGAATCACATAGGAATCTTATTTAAAATGCAGATTCTAAGTAAATCAGTCTTTGATATGGCCCACGATTTTGCATTTGTTATAATCTTCCAAATGTTGGTGATACTGCTGATTCTCTAACTGCACTTAGAATAACAAGAGCAATAAATAAAGGAGCCGTTCAGGAGAAGGGTATTAGAAAGATTTGTGTGTGTGTGTGTGTGTGTGTGTGTGTATGCAAATGTGAAAATAGATGTCAACTTTTTCTTTAGAAACTGAAATTACATGTCAAAAATGAAAACTTGGAAGTTGTTGATAAATAAGTCATATGATTTTAAATGTAAACTTTAAAGATAATATTCTATTGTTACTTTTAAAACCTCCTAAAGATCTTCTAACTTTGAATTTTTGATCCAATTTTTGATCCAATTTTTGCATCTGAGGTCCCTACAAAGATATGATTAAATAAATTTTGGACTGAGGGCCCTAGACACTTCGTTTTCTAAAATTCTCCTAAAATGCTCTGTAAATCTCGTTTAAGCTTTGAAACAACTTGGGAAACTCACATTCAACACAGAGGAAGATATCTATAGCTAAAACAAGAATTTATATATACATGGAAGCATTGTCAGGGTGTCAAACCAACCAAGCCATTTAGCAATTAACACCCATATTCATAAAATGCCACCTAAGTCCCAAAGCATGTTCCTCTCATCAAACAGTCCAAATGTTTGTATCGATGCATGGCTTAGTCATAGGCCAGGTGCTCTGAGCTTAAAATATGAATTCATTTTCTGAAATTAAGTCTGAAAACCTAATGAAAAAAGCTGACTGTAATTGCAAAATGACACATTACATCATGACAATCGCCAATTGTAAATGATTCAAACAGCAATTGAATACGCCTCTAACTTGTTTGATATAGGTGGTGGGAAGAAATTTATTTAGCCCAATTTACTTTTAGAATTTTACAGCTGCCTTTCTCAGGAATATAAAGCCCACTTCCACCATTAAAAGGCCAATACGTTTTCTCTGTATAAAACTCCATTGCACTGCCTAACTCTAGTGGAAATATACATTTATCCTATTTTAAAAAGTTATTTCAAAAAACCTCTCCAACATTACAATGAGAATTGCAGTAATTCTTAGTAAAGATGATTTCTGTTTTGCTTTTTCACTGAATTAAAATTTCCTTTGTAAGCCAGTGTAGTGGCTTTTGTAAACTTTTAACATCAAACGAGTTATTGACTGCTTACTAGAGTGTTTCTTTTTGAATGAGTGTCTTTTCTAAATGAATTCAATTGATTGCATCGTGGTAAGCAATGAATTCATCCAAATAAGTAAGAGGTTTATTTGTTCTGCTTTACATCTCAAAGGAAGTTTATCTTTTAAAAACTGTTTTTGTAAAATATTTTCATTTGTTTTAAATAAATGAAGTCAAATACAATATTAGGTTCTTTAATTATGAAATCACACATTTATTAGTAACTTGATAAATGAGAAAAAATTATCACCTAGGCCTAAGTTGAAGAAAGTATGTTAATGTTGGGGAAAAGCTCAAGTGGTAAGAGTTTTATAAAATTATTCCATAGAGTTCTTTCTCTATACTTTTGTGTTTATAAAAATAATCCACTTTCCTGAATCACACACACACACACACACACACACACATACACACACACACCTGTTCAGCCATTCTCTTCTGACTTTACTAGACATTTCAAGAAAAATTGCCAGTTCACTTCCTCATGTAAATTCCAGAATGTATTGGGAAAAAGCAGTGATTAATTAAATAGGTTATTTTTAATCCTGAAAATTAAAAGTAAAATATATACTTTAACGCAATCACATTGATTATGATTTAGTACTCTATGGATTTGAGAATGTGATCTGCAGATAGTTCTAAAATATTTAACACTGCATCTGTAAGACCTGCATTTGATACCAAATTCTATTACTACATACACCAAGGGATTGTTTGGCATCTAGGATAAATTAGTTGCGTAACCTAGTTTTTATCAATATTATTTAAATTATGCTGAAAAAATGATTTCCTGTGATTTCTGGCTATTATAATATGATCTACTAAGATCAAAGATTACATAGTCTATGTTTATTTTTGTTTGTTTTCCAAAATAGTAGCAGGGGTCTTAAACCTTTCATGAGCATGTTATTCTTGTTGGATCTCTAATTGAGGGTAATAGTGGCTGCTTTTTCAGTGAGGCAATAACATTACAGAGCATGCTTCAATTCTCTGAAGAAGACTTTTTTTTTTATTAGTTCAGTGTTTTAGAGGCTCAGTGACAGTTGTGAATATTATGTTATGAAGATAAGTGTGAAAAAACAGGAAGTTTAGGAATCATACAAAATCTTGTTAAAAAAGTAATATTCTGCTTGCTATTTGATTGCTATAAAATCAGTTTAATCAAAGTATATCATTTGTTTTGAACTCAGAAAAAGAATACTGAGTATACATACACTTTAAGGTCAAATTAGTCCAGGAACAACTGACATTTTCCTTGGGAGCCTGCAAGAAAATGTGAATCATAATGATGCAACAGTGACCCATGAGGACAGTAATTATATCCGCTTGCCTTGAGGAGAGCACTCAACTCCCACACTATCAATTTGAAAGTTACCTGACATTGAAATTCACACTAATAAAAGAATGAGTTTGTCGTAAATGTTCTAATTCCTGACAGAGTAGAAATAGACAGGAAAATCAGTTCATTTATAAATGAGATATTTTGGGAATGAATAAAAATAAATGCAAGTTGCCAGATGAAAAATCATATAAACAAGTAACAATATTTACTAAACACTCTGTGCTAGGAACCTTTATGTGCTAGAAACAAGGAAAAATGAGTCATTACTTTGTCAGAAGAGCTAGGGCAAGTGACACTTTGAAATGTAATAACAATGGAGTAGTTTTGAAGGATAGAGAAGATGAAATTTAATAGATCAAAAGTTTTAATATATTCCTGTCTTAATCAACCCAGGCTGCTGTAACCAATACCATAGACTGGTTGGCTGAAATAGCAGGTAGTTATTTATCACAGTTTTGGAGGCTGCAAAGTCCAATATCAAAGTATTTGGTTCTTGGTGAGAGCACCATTCATGTCTTTTAGATAGTCCCCTTCTTACTGTATCCTCACAGAGAGCTATAGTCTTTTCCTAATTTTATATGGACACCAGTCCCTTCAGGAGGGCCCATCTACATGACCTCTTCAAACCTAATTCCTTCTCGAAGTCTCCACCTCCAAATATCACCACACTGGGTGTTAAGGCTTCAACATATGAGTTGAGGGAACACACTATTCCATCCATAACAGTGTCCTTCATTGTAAAGAAAAACAAGTTAGGACTGACTTCACACATATTCTGTTATTGACCTTAGTTTCTTTGTTAATCTATATCAAATTTGGGGGTAACAGGAACCTCTTCTGTATTGAACTGTACCTCAGAAGCTCAAATAGACTAAACCTAATGACATGATAAAGAACATGTGTTATCAAGTCAGAAAAACCCTGCTTAGAATCCTGGTTCTACCTCCTACATTTGGTAAGTTGTTAACTGCTTTGAGAGTTGTTTTGCTCCTTGGTAAAATATATGTAATAATACCTACTAAGGAGAGATTCTTTTTTTTTTTTTTTTTTTTTTTTTAATGTTAAATGAGTTAACACACTTTGTGTGGTTCCAGGCCTAAGGTTAGGGCTCAAAAATAGTGCCCCATAAATAAAAGGAAATTGACAACATTTTTCAAATGTAATAATAAGATTGAGAAGGGAAGGTGTTCTTTTGGAATAAAATGCTTATCCTACTAGGATCAAACAACATTCATGTACATTGAAATAGAAGATGAGTAATCTACTCTAGATTATTTTTAGCCAAAAAGGCTTTTATATCTCTAAAGCTTCAGAATATTTTTCTGCATCACAATAAAATTTAAAAGTGCAGATTTAAGATTTACTGACTAATTTTTTCAGGATTCTTCTCTCTAAATATGTTTTCTAGCATGTTGACATTCACTACAAAGCTAGTGTTAGTATATATAATTTTGGTTCAAGACTTTCCTCATTATCTTAATTAGAATTTGGAGCTAGTGCTTATATGAACAACATGGAAATTAAAATAAATATGATTATATTAAGCCTTTCCTTGTCAATAAAAAATTTATAAACATAATAGGCACCAGAAATATGAAAACACAATAAATATCACTCTTCCTTATTTTTATAAATTGAAAATTTTGGTCAAATTATTAAAAATGCAAGAGTTGCTGAAAAGTAAAATGTACAGTAATAACTGTTTCCTATTTGCACAACATCTTATTACTATTATGAATCTTAACATCCAAGCTCCTGATTATTTCTTTATTAACTTGTTTAATGTAATTGCTTTTTAAGAATGATTTTTCTAAGGAACATGTTATTTATTTTCTTTAAACATAACAATGAAAACAAGATTTAATAAACTATTAATCACTTCCACAATCATCTAATGTTTGTGATTTAAAGTCATTTTGTAAATGATGGAATTATGGAAATAGCACGGAATTTTGAGACATACATCGTTACCATAAGTGTGTGAAAACTGAGATTTGTAACTTTAGGAGTCTAAATTAGATTTGTAAGATGACATATGTGAAAAAATTGATTTTTATTAGATAACTACTTCATGTAAAGTACTTAGTATATTTTATTATAACTTAGTAGGCATCCAATTTACAAGTTAAGAATCCATTCATTAATTAAACAATATTGATCAAGTACATATACATGTCAGCCACTGTTTTGGTTACTAGTAACATGCAACATGAATAAAATGGACAATACTTATAATTGACAATTGTATTTCACACATTATACATGCAGATATGTGCATTGTTGATAGCAATGTTATAAAATATCATCTTAGTGGTTTATTTGAAATATATCTCAGGTTCTATTAGAATTTAGCAATGTGATAAATTAAAGTCATCTAAACTCAATGTCACCATATCCATATATTTACTGAAGTTGAATGGAGGTAGCTTCTCTGTAGCCATCACAAATGGGATATTCTTTATTACTCAATTCACAGTATTTTAAAGATGAAAACACCAATTTCTGAAGAGAAAAATGCCAAGGACTGAGTTAAATTTTCCAAAGAGTGCATATTAAGGCTATCATAAGCAATACCTTTTCATTATTCCAATAATAACCACAATGGTGAATTTCACATATTAATTCTTAGGATGTCTTTCAAAATAATCTGCATTTGAGTAAATATGATTCTAAAAGGACCTTAAAATGATGATACGCAGAGTCCTGCACTTAAGAATTGGGTCACAATCTGTGGGTCACAATCCTCTTCCAACATTTTTTGGATTAATTGAAATGTTTAGAATTAACCTCCAAAGCTTGGATCTCTAGGGACATTGATTAATATCCAGATTTAAAACGTCTTTCAAAAAACTGGACAATATGGCAGAACTTAGCCTTCACACCTACCCACCTAGCAACCAGACACTCCTTCCCTAAGTACCTGCTATCTCTTTGAACATGTATAAGTTCTCCAGTTTGCACTGAACACAACAGTCTTTTAGTCTGCCTACTCCATGCCTTTATTTTTCATATTGGAATTTTGTAGAAAGTGAAATTGAAGTTTCCTCATTTTATCCATCGAAAAATTTTAGGATTGTAAGAGATAGGTTTGGCTTTATATTTTTCAAAGTTGTTCTTACGCAATGTTTTGCACTTTTGAATAACATAAAGACGTAAGAATTTGATCTTACTTGTTTTCAGTCCAATAAGTTATCCATATTATCAAATGATTCTAATGGCATGTTGGTAAGATGACCTCCACTCTGGGTGGTTATCATTCTCTGAAAGTGGAAGACATATGGCTTAACACAAACCCGATTCATCTCATAAGGAAGTGTTACCATGTTATGGTCTGAATGTTTGTGTCCTAATATCCGTATGTTGAAGTCTAACTGCCAAAGATGATGGTATTAGGATGTAGGACATTTGGGAGATGCTTGAGTCATAAGGATGGAGTCCTTATGAATAGGATGAGTTTCTTATAAAAGAGGCTCCTGGAAAGTCAGATCCCCTCCCATTAGTGTGAGGATACAGCAAGAAGGCACTGGCTCTGAACTAGTTAGGAAGAGAGCTCTTTCTAGCATGTGTCCATGCTACTGTATTGATCTTGGACTTCCCAGCCTCCAGAACTATGCAAAATAAGTATTTGTTGTTTACAAGCTAGCCAGCCTGTGGTGTTTGGTTATAGCAGCCCAAACTGACAAAGACAGACCATGTCAGGTGATTCGTATAGACACGAAGGATAGAAGAGGTCGTGTCCTCATGTAGTTTACGTTTTAGTGATGAGAGAAAAAATAAATTGCTTAATGAGTAAATTTGCTTCTAATTCAGATAACAAAGGCATTTAAAATTGTTTTAGAAATTAAAGATAGTAACAAAAACTATGGGACATAGGGATGTGTATTTTAGTCCTCTGTGGTGATATAACATGTAAGCTATGACATGGAGAAATGAGAGGGAAAAGACTTCTTGCAGGAAGAGCATCCCAGACCAAGTTCTTAATATCACCCTGATAAATGTGCAGTCATGCTACAAATTATCTTGTTATTGTCTTGAGAGTCTCTTCACATGTGATAGAACATATATATATATATATATGAAAATAAATAAAGAAAATAGTTGGTGAATATAATATGCCTAAATCTTCCCAACTCCTCATACAGAATATGAAGAGTTATTTTTCAAGGACAAAACTGGCATATTATGTTAGGTGGACTGTTTAGTAAGGTAATACATTTATATACATTTATATATACACATATGTATATATACATATATATTATATATATATTATATACATATGTATACATGTGTGTATATATGTGTGTGTGTGTGTGTGCATATATATATATATATATATATATATATATATATATATATATAATTTGAGAGAAGATATCACCTTAAAACTGGTTATATGACTCTGAAATGGACACTAATTGATATCACCCAAGCAGGGCAGCAGATGGGAAAGAGTAAACATTAAGTAAGGATTGTAACCCCCAACTTATTTTACATGTTGTCAAATGGGAAGCCTAGATATAGGAATGATATCAGATGAAACCAAGGGTTATATTTATATATTGTTCAATGGATATTGAGTGACTTTTATGTGTAATGACCCCAAATCTTGGAGGGGTCGGACAAAGAAGTGATTGTGTCTTTGTCCATTTGGAAGTGCTAGTCAGGAAATTCAGAAAAAGGAACATCTTTGGGGAAGTTGGAGGAGGCAAGGGGAAAGATGTGTAACCAAACCATAACCAGGCTTTGCTGGGTACACTTTGCTTACTTTAGACCTGGTGGAGGGCAGAGTGGCAACACTCTACTAGTTAAGAGCTTATACAGAGAGTAGATATTTCAATTTGTGTTTCCGTTTCCATAACCATGGATTAAGGGAAGAGAACATGAGCTTGCAAAAACATTTGGAGCAGTTATTTGACTTCCTATATCAATCAGGCAAGTGGGACTGGTCCTTGGAGAGGGATGCCAGATGTGAAAGATGCCGAATACTGCAACATAATAATCTGATAACCTCAACAGTCCCTTATGTTAAAATGCTTTCAAGTATTTATTTTAATCACAGTTGAGATTATGGGAATTAAAAAATTGTGTATATTTTTCTTACATTATCCTTTCAAGTTAATTTTAAAGCTCAAAGAAAATAATGTATTAAATTATAATAATTCACTTGGTTCATTTAACACTCATGGCCTGAAACACAAATGTAATATGAATAATACATTATTTAATAATTCATAGTGTATTTTTACATAATAAGAAAATACAGTCATATAAAACATATACTTTTTCCCTTTATTTTTAAATGAATCCTCAGGAAATTGTTAGTAATTTGTGGAAGACAACATTCATATCAGTTTCAGCCATGCAATATAAAATTAGCTACAGGATCTTTGTGCAAAAATACCTAACAGGGTGCAAGGATGTAGAGTTAGTAAATATGTTAAAATAAAATGTTAGCTGAGCCAACTATTTAAATTTCTTTTATGTTTCCCAAGCATTTGCAATATTAAGAAAGAAATGAAGGAAGGAAGGAAGGAAGGAAGGAAGGAAGGAAGGAAGGAAGGAAGGAAGGAAGAGAAAGAGAGAAAGAAAGAAACCATAAGGTGTAAATTTTCTTTATAAAATTTTGTTGTGCCTTTTATACGTAAAATAAAATATACAAAAAAGGTAATACTTTATTAACTGCTAAGAAAAGAAATTTTAGAGTTCATTGTGCATAGCTTCTTAATATTTATAATTCTATAATAATTATGGATTTTCAACAATGACAAGTTCAGAACTAAAAAGTCAAATTTATAAAATATTTATCATAATTCTGCCAATTTTAGGTTTAAACCAGCTTGCAATTCTAATTTGTTTTTATGCCCCATTATTATCCAGTATGGATGCATTATATTCCATGTAATCTATTTTCCTTAATTCAAGTTTTTGATTTGAATAGTGCCTAGTTTTATCTCCCAAGAAATAAAAAAAAAAACAGTTATACTTCTATACCATATATATATATATATAATGTTTGTCCTTGTTTCATATGGAAAACAAGTTCAAAGTCAACAGATACATTAAAAATTATAATGTGAATTTATAAAATAAGAATATTATGAACCAAAAATCAAGGTGCAGCGTACGTCTAAAGTAATCTTTGTAAGTAGTAAAGCAGATCTCATTATCCAAAGTCTGAGTTGTATAACGAAATGTCATTCTAAATTTATAATTATTATAAAGTTGTGCCTATTTTATTGAAAACAAGCAGAAAGGGCAATTCAAGAATAATAGATAATTCATTGTGAATGAGATAAATATCAGCTTAAAACTATACCTTTTATAAAAATAGAAAATATTTATATATGCATTTATATGTATATAGTAACATATACATAAACACATTTATATTTTATGTTAAAAATCAGTTAATTGGCTAAAGTGCTCATTGAATGAAGCTAAACATCATGACATAGAAAATTAAAATAGAATTTAAGAAATATGTAATTTTAATGAGAATTCTGGCATATGTAAAGTTGTAGTTCCAGATGTACAACATATTCAACACGGTTGGATGCATGGCTGTATCTCTTTCTACTTCATTAAGTGTCAGTTTTATCTAGGTCATAATACTAACCCGAAAATCCATTGCTACTTTTTTTCAATCTCTGTTCAGAATAGGAAACCCATCCTAGTACTTGATTTCAAGGACTTGGCAAGGTCCCACATGGCAGGCACCCTTTTTCATTCAAATTACCTTAAAGAGTCTTCATTTCTTTCTTTCTCTGCTAATTTTCTGATTCTGAAACTAGCAGGCCTGCACATTTAAACCCACAAATTGCTTTGTGTTTCTATTCTATTTATTTTCAGATATTTTAGGAGAAACTGTGTGATAGACAAATTCATGGGATATATTAATATATACACACATATATATATATACTTCATATATATATGAAATCTGTATATATAAGTATTATGTAATCCTAATATTATTATTTTATTATATTTAAAATAATCTAAAATATTTATATTTTTATATATAATAATAAACTTATATATATGTACACAGACATAATTATTCCATACTAAAATATTCTAAAACAAAGAAGAAATACAGTTACTTTCTGGTACGTAAAAGCTGAAATAAATTACTCTCAGTACATAGATTACAAGAAATGTTAAATAACATTTATCAGGCAGAAGGAAGTTAATACCAGCTGGAAATACGGATTTACATCTAGGGAATATAGATCTCCAGAAATTGTAACTACATGAATAAATATATGAGACGTATTTCTTATTATTTAACTCCTTTTAAAAGATAATTGACTGCTTAAAATAATAATGTATCATGGAGTTCATAACAATCACACATACAGATGTTTAAATACGTACACATGTGTGTAATATTAAATCCAAGCACATATATAAAAATGTATGTTTACATTTTTGTTAATACTGGGAAGGAAATAATGAAAGTATATTATTTTATGGTTCTTATAAACTATGTAAAGTGATATAATATCTCTTGAAACCAGACTGTGGTAAAGTAAATAAATAACTAATACAAGAAAACAGAGGTAAAACTACATAGGCTATTGAAGTGATAAAACACATATGTAACAATACTCAGTAAATCCAATATAAAGTAGAGTATGAGGGGAAAGTGAATAAAGATCAAGCAAAAAAAATCATAAATAGTATAAGACGTAAACCTTACTTATCAATAAAATATTAAATGTATAGTCTAAATACTTTAATTAAAGACAACAATATTCAGAATGGATTAAGAAGCGAGCTGTAACTGCTGCATATGAGAAACAAATATAAATATGAAACTACATATATATTAAAAGTAAAATAATTGAAAAAGATAAACCACGCAAAGACTAGTCAAAAGAAAAATGGAATCACTGTATTAATATCAAAATTAAATTCAAATTCACATCAAGAATATTACTGAGTATGAAGATCATCTTATAATAATAAAATGGTAAATTCATCAAGAAGATACTAAAAGAAAAAGAAATGAAACCTAAAAATAAAGCAATATGCAGGAAATAATAATGATGAGGACAGAAATCAATGAAATAGAGACCATGTAGATATCTATAAATCAAAACTGATTCTATGAGGAAAAGAAAACCTCTAGCCATTCTGCTCAAGAAAAATCAAGAAGTCACAAATCATCATTATAAGAAATCAGAAAGGTAACAAAACTCTGGATGCTTGCAAGTAATTAAGGAATATTATGAACAACTTCATTCCAATAAATTAAAATTAAGCTAAACATTTCAAATTCCTTAAATGACATCCATACCAAAGTTCACTGAAGTAGAAATAGACTTACAAGTAAAATAGACCAGAGAAAGGATGGTTTGACATAAACTGAATATTCCACGTCAAAGACATTTAAAAATGTTTTTATTGAAATCTATTGGGGTGACAACGGTCAACAAAATTACTTAGGTTTCAATTGTACAATTCTATAATACATCATCTATATATTGCACTGTGTGTTCAGAGTCAGATCTTCTTCCTTCACCATATGTTTGACCCCCTTTTCCCTCTTCTACCATTCTCCCCTTCCCCCTTACTCTCTGGTAACCACTAAACTGTTGTCTGTGTCTATGAGGTTTTGTTTATTTGTTTGTCTTGTTCCTTTGTTGCCTTCAGTTTTATATCCGCATGTGAGTGAATTCATATGGCTCTCAAACTTTTTATCTCTGATATATTTCACTTGGCATAATAATTTCAGAATCCATCCATGTTGTTACAAATGGCAGTGTCTCATCTTTTCTTATGGCAGAGTAGTATTCCATTGTGTGTATGTACCGCATCTTCTTTATCCAATCATCTATGGAAGGACACTTTTGTTGTTTCTATTTCTTGGCCACAGTAAATAATGCTGCAGTGACCCTTATTTTCTGTATGTCTGGGAAGGTCTTTATTCCTCCCTCGTATCTAAAGGATATCGTTGATGGATATATTATTCTTGGCTCTCTATATAATTTCTCTCTCTCAATAGTTTGAATATTTGATTCCACTCCCTCCTGGCTTATAGAGTTTCTGCTGGAAAATATGATATGTGCTCCGATGTTCATTGTAGCTTAATTTACGGTGGCCAAGACATGGAAACAACTAAAGTGTCCTTTGATGGATGATTGGATAAAGAGTATCTGGTATACAGATACAACGGAATAATATTCTGCCATAAGAAATGATGAAAAAGTGCCATTTGCATAACATGGATGCATCTTGAGATTATTATGCCAAGCAAAACAAGTCAGACAGAAGAAGTTGAGAACCATATGATTTCACTGATATGTGGGATATAAAGCTGAAGTGAGAAAGGAACAAGAAAAAAAAAAAAAAAACAAACAAAAAATTATAGACGTAGACCATAGTTTAGTGGTTACCAGAGGGTAAAGGGGGAGGGATGTCGTAGATGAGGATAAACAGCATCAAATAAATGGTGATGGAAGGAGAACTGACTCTGGATGGTGAACACACAATGTGACATATAGATGATGTATTACAGAATTGGATACTTGAAACCTTTGTTACTTTACGAACAACCATTGTCACCCCAATAAATGTTAATTAAAAAAAAATTCCTGCAACATTAAAAAAAAAAAAAAAATCTGATGATAATCTAATGGGCTTTCCTTTAAAGGTTACCATGCTCTTTTCCATGGTTGCCTTGAGAATTCTTTCTGTGTCATTAATTTTTGACAGCTTCAATACAATGAGCCTTGGAGAAGGTCTGTTGGGATTGAGGTAATTAGGTGTTCTAGTTGCTTCTGAGGCTATTCAACCTGAAACAAAAAAAATTAAAAGAATACAAAATCCTGCGCAGTATTATAAACAGACAAACAGAAGCAGGAAATGGCAAACCCTACACAAAATAGGGCACTATACACTTGCACATAGTATAAAGAGTAAAGAAGACAAAAACATTAAAGAAGAAGGAGGAGGAAGAGGAGGAGGAAGGAGAGAGGGAGGGGAAGGGGAGGAAGAAGAGAAGAAGAGGAGGAAGAGGAAGAGGAAGAGGAAGAAGAAGAAGAAGAAGAAGAAGAAGAAGAAGAAGAAGAAGAAGAAGAAGAAGAAGAAGAAGAAGAAAAAGAACTTGCTACTGCAATTTAGACATTTAAATTTTTAGTTTAAAATTTTCCTAAGGAAATAACTCTAGTCTTAAGTTGTTCCACTGGAAAATTATACCTAACATTTAAGGAAGAAATAATGCAATTCTACAAAAAAAAACTCAAATAATTGAAGAGGATGGAATAATTATTCTATGGTTTCCCTAAAGCCAAAACCAGGCAAACACATTGTAAAAGACACCTACAGCTGTGTATTTCTCTTGAATATAGATGCACAGAAAATGTTTCCCATAGGTTTGGCAAATAAAATCCAGCAAATATAAAAAGTGTATTTTATCACAATCATTATCCTGGAAATGCAAAGTTGGTTTCACATTCCAAGTCATTTAATGTAATTAACCAAAAACTGAAAAAATAAAAAAATATATATATAAGATTGCCTCAATAGATGCAAAAATGTTTTTGAAATAATCCAATATTTATTTATGATAAAAACTCCTAACACTAGAAATAGAAAGGCATACTTAATTTGATATAAGGCATTGTGGTAAGCAGACTATGTCCCTCCTCATTAAATCATCCATGTCCTAAAGCTACTATAATAGAACTAAAGAACTATTAAGCCAGCTTAGAAAGTTTACAGGATGCAAAACCAACATACAGAAACCAGTTGTAGTTCTATATATTAGCAACAAAAAAATCAGAACTTATTAAAAATACATTTATAAAAGCTTTAAAATATGAAATGTCTCTAGATAAATCTGACAAAATGTGTGCATGGTGTGTCCACTGAAAACTACAAAGCATTGCTGAGATAAATTAATGAAGATCAAAAGAAATGGAGATAGGATAGCTATATCTTGTTCCTAGGTAAGAAACTCCATTAATATTAACATTTAACACCCCTCTTCCTTAATTGACTGGTTGATAAATTCAATACAATCTCCAAATCCCATCAGACTTTTTTTGTTTGTTTGTAGACATTATCAAATTAATTGCAAAATTCACTTGGAAATCAGAAGAATTTGGAATGGCCAAAATAAGTTTAAATAAAAACGTGTGCCAAAGAACAAAACAAAAAGCCTTCGAAATTAAAGTGTGATTAAATAGCTAGAGACCTCCAGGTACATATACAATGTTATTTCCCTGGAGGTATATGTTTACAATTCAAAGGGGGAGGAAACATGGAGTAATCTGTTTATATTTCAGAGGACTGTAAATTGGAAACTTTACTTTCTCTTCTTATATTAGAAGTGTTTCTAATGAGAGATAGTCTCTTTTCTCTCTGTCTATCTCTCATGCGTCAATATATCCTGAAGTCTATTCATATAATAATGGAATTATAATCCAGATCATTATATATTGTTAGTTGATGTATAAAGTGTAATTAACATTAGTGATAAAATGAATTTGAGAGACAAATTTAATCTTATAAGCACTGCTGAAATGTGATGGCCACTTCATCCATTTTTCAGCAAGTTTGTACTGAGACCCTACTATGTCCCTGCACTTTTCTGGTAACCAAAAACACATCAGTGGAAATGAAACAGCATTTGCCATTCAACATGTTTAGAATGTAATGGTGAATATAGACCAAAAAGTCAAATTACTGATTAGGATAATAATACAAATAACAAACATTAAATGGCAATTAAAACCGGTAGACACAATAATGGAGATTACACAGATGGTAGATGAGTAGCAGAATAAAATCACTGGAAAACAGAAATACAAGAGGGTTTCTTCTGTTAGATGTACATCCCCCCCCCCCCCACAGCCACCGACTTAAAAGAAAGCAGGTATGTGCTCATGTCAGCTGATATTTCAGGGAGAGGGATGTTACTTAATTTCCCTATTATCCCTTTTCCCCCTAAAAGGAGAGAATCAGCAGCAATAGTATAACAATATGCAAACACCAGAAACTGCTAAAATAAAACAAAATGTGTGATGTGTCCTCAGTGAAGATGACCAAATTAGAATAGGAACAGGAAATGATGGTGGTAAAACAGCCAAACAGCCACGATGCTCTGACTATTCAAAGAAAAAATTTTAGTACACTACTAACCTGCTTTGTGTTCCTGTGCACAATTATATTTCCCAGACTACTTTAAAAGCAATAGCGCTATTATTGCATTAGACTAATTTTGAATAAGAAAGATGAATTCTCTGGTAAAAATCAAATGTAAAATGAAAGCACTGTGACCTGAAGTTGGTGATCCAAGCAACAACATTTTTGAATGATTTGGACGTATACCCTTCAATTTAATGAGAGAAAAATACAGTTATTAAAATCAATGTCTGAAGTTTTACTAAAGAACATAAAAATATGTTAATGATCTTTGAAAATTGTATTCCAAAAACATGATTTTGTATGGGTCAAATAAGAATGAAAATGGAAGTGATTTCATGATATTAACATACAATTCTAAAATTAACATATCTAAAGTTTAAGAAAAATGGAAAGACAGTTCATAACCAAGAAAAAAATACAAATGTCAGGAGTCCATAAATAGGGTTAGGGAACCTACCATTTAGAATATAACTATTACTGAACAGCAGGGACAGGAAAGGAGTATCTTGGCTATATCTGGAGGAAGAAATTGAACAGAGAGGCCATCAGTCTGATTCTTGAAAGAGATGGTCAGAAAACAAACTGAAACATAAAAAGATAAAGTCCTCAAATGCTATTTCGAGTCAATTTTATCTGTAATTTGGAAATGAAATTAAAACCACATTGGTAGGGAAAACAGTGATTAACAAAATAAATCAAAATATTGAGGAAAAAATCATAAAAGAGCCCCTGGCTATGTCAATGAGTTTAAGATTTCCGGCGCCAACAAATTACATCGTCGGGCACTGAACAAACTTGATGAGTCCATTAAACTAGTATAAAATATCTGTGAGAATGATAGAAAGACAAGGAGTTGGTGAAGTTACAAAAATACAGACCATGTTTCAGAGAGGAAGATGTTTAAGCTGAAATCCAGACTAGCTAGAGCTTGATAATTCATCATGTCCAAGATGACAGAACTCAGCATCAACTAGTTAATTTGGGGGCCCTTAGACAGAAATTACAGAAATATGAAATGCTATAAAGTAAGGAATGTTTGGGAACGTTGTGGATTAAATTTAATAAATGACAGTGTATAAAGAGCAAGGGTGATAATAGGTATATTATTTCCTGTGCTGGTTATTATGCTCATTTGGAATATTGTGTTAAATTCTCCATGAAACACATGTAAGAAAAATACTGATACACTAGAACAGTTCATTTCTAGAAGTATAAGAAGAATGATGTGGATAATTAAAGCCATGAAGGTGTCCAATAAGAAGAGACATTTTAGTGGGATGATTTTAGGCACATATTTAAAGGGGTGGCATTTGGACAATCACTGGGAGGTGTTCATCCCACCTCCCCTCATGGATCATTGTGATGTAATTTGATTTGAAAATGTAGACACTGATGTTGGATTACCACTTACTGGAGGTGTTTTATGAAGGATGCTAGAGATATGGAAGCAATGGAACAGCTGACTTTAAGACATTTTTCCCAGTCTGCAGTTATGAGTAATTGATTGTATACTATTGTGCTAATCGGCACAACTTTGAGAGAAGTAAAATCTGCATATTTCTATACAATTACCTGACTTACATTATGAATATTAAAAGACAGTTTCACTCTGGGCATGGAGCCACTTATGAAGAACTATAGTGTATGTCACTGAAAACTGGAAAGAATCCTAAAAATATACTGTAGAGAATACAGTGCATGTCAAGGTGATGATCAAAATGATCCAAGAGGTTTCACACACCTGTGATTTCTTCAACACTGTAGAAAAATACCTGACATGAATAAAATACGTAGTGCTCACCCTAACTCTCTATTATAGTCATTACATTGCCAAATGCAATGCATTCTCTCCCATTTAATCTGTATATCTCCATAATTAACATCTCATTCATTACAGAAGCTATGTCTCATATATCATCCAATTCACAAGATTTAGTAGCAGCGTTCCCAAGGGTAATCACTTCATCAAACTATAAAAGAAAACAGTATTGCACATTTTTACTTATAAAATAGATTATCTCGATAGGTAGACTTACATATGTAATTTTATAATGTCTGTATATATAAAATTCACTTAGAAAATATTAGGCAATAAACAATGAATTGAAGATTATAATTTGACTTCTACAGCCCTTCTCCCCTTCTCCAAGCACATAATGATATTAGAAAAATTATAAAAAGAGAGTATTTAAAGGGAAAAATAATCTATGTTTGAAACATACATCTTCTAGAACCAAACAGGATATAAACATAAAGCAACAAGTGGATTTGTATATTAAGGCCTGCTAGTTTCAGATCCAGAAAACAAGCAGAGTGAGAAGAAAATTAGGTCTCTGGAGACAATAGAAATTAAAAGGATTCCCTGTTAAGTCGTGGGCAACTTGTTAAAATAAAGGTATAAGACCATATTTCTACTCTGACAGGAGATGGAACAAAAATTGTGACAAATCTTCTGGCTGGGATTATGATTTAGATAAAGTTGACATTTAAGGAGGTGGAATGAATGAAGCCGATACAGTCATGCAGTCAGTCATGTTGGATAAGATATGGATATATATGGATATCTTAGTTATCCATGAGGTAGGAGCTCTGAAACATCTGCATAAGTTCTGGTTAGGAGAAATATAATTATGATACACAAAATGACATTATGAGAAAAGGAAAAAAAGAAAAAAAAAGAACAAAAATAAATAAAATGCAACCCTACTCAGATTGAATTTGTAAACCAAAATTTAGAAATTCAAACTGATGCTAAGAAAGGTAGCAAACCAAATCAATTGGACGATAAATTTACACTAGATAAAAGTAGTAGAGGAAATTGAAAATGACTTTAATATCAGTGTTTTAGATACTCAGGGATAAAAAATAGAAGAGCATTAATAAAAAGAATAAATTATAAAAGAGATAGAAATTAAATACATGTGGTTATCAAGTTAACTTAGAAATCTTGAAAATAACAAAATGGTTATTGAATTATAAAAAAAAGAAGAATGAGTAGAATAAACCATAGGCCATGTATAATTAAAGAAAGAATTAGTGTATCAAGTCAGTTCTGAGGAATTTGCCCAGAGAGCAATACAATGAGAGAAAAAAACAAAAAAAAATAAATAAATAAGAATAAGATGCTATCCTGGATGGGCACTAGAACAGAAAGAATATAAGAATAAAAACTACAAGATCTTAATAAATTATCAACTGTAGTTAATAAAAAAACAACATAAAAACTAATATTTTATTTGTGACAAATCGACCCATTAATCTAAGATTTTAACAATAGGGGAAACTGCATGCAGAGTACAGGGGACTCTCTCTACTATCCCTTGTGACTTTACTGTAAATCCAAAATTACACTTAGATAAAATTTATTAAAATAATCTTGGGAGGTATTTTGTCTATTTGCTTTCAACTAGTTCTATTTGTAAATAATAATATGCTAATGTCTCCTCTGAACATAATTTAAATCTGAAGTGCAAATGCTCCTCAACTTACAATGAGGTTAAGTCTTAATAAACCCATCATAAGTTAAAAATATTGTAATTTGAACATGCTTTTAATATACCTAAACTACTGAACATCATAGCTTAGCCATGCCTACTTAAACATGCTCAGACATTAACCTACAGTTGATCAAATCATCTAACACAGTGAATACAAAAAATCTTTTTACTTGGACTTTATGAGAAACATATTAATATTTTTGACAGAGTAATGATAGTAAAACTTGTTGTCTAATACTTTGATTAATGTAAATTACTCCCTTCATACGAGTATGTGACTTTATTTAATTTAAATATGTCCTTTATGTTCATCGTTCATTTTGTATCTCAAATTATTTTATATTCCAAAATCCTTAGAATTTTGTATTGCAAATTCTAATTCACATATAGTGTGTTATTGTGATAGTATGTCCTGATAACGTCCTTTCTGAATTTAATTTTATGAAAACATAAAAAACTATTTTTCTCTTAAAAGCTACATTAATGATGAGATTTAATCTGTTTAGAAATATCTTCTTATTAAACTAGAATAAGAATTCACTTTAAATGTAATAAATATCCTAATAATTAAAATGGTTCTAATATCAAAAAGCTTTAACTTACAAAATTCTACATAATCTGAGACCATCTTTTTCTTGCAACACAGTCCAGCTCGTTCTACAATTTAGTCTGAGAGAGATTTGCATAATCATGCTGATGAAACCACTCCTGAGACACTAACAAATAAAACGATAATGTTTTTATTAGTTTCAGGTGTACAAAACAATGTACTAGGTAGACATATACACCCCTCACAGTGACAATCCTCCTCCCCCAATCTACCACCCCTCCGACATTGCACATAGCCACCACAGTTTCACTGACCGCGTTCCCTGAGCTGTACTCCACATCCGGTGACTGTGTGTGTGTGTGTGTGTGTGTGTGTGTGTGTGTGTGTATATATATATATATATATTTTTTTTTTTTTTCCCCCACCGGATGTATATCACAGTCGACACCCATCTCTGTTCAGCTTCAACTTCAGGTGTACACCGCAGCGGTCAGGCACCTACAACGTCCATGAAGTGGTCTTCCCAATAAGACAAGTGCCCATCAGATACCCTAGAAAATCTTTACAACATTGCTGACTTTACTCCGTAGACTGCCCCCTTCGTATACCCATGGCAATTTTGTGGTTTCTGATTGTACCTTCTAATCCCTTCACCCTCTCCCCCATCCCCACCCACCTCCCATCTAGCAACCCTCAGCAAATTTAATAAAAATGTAATTCAGCAAAACAATATTTTTTCCAATTAAATTTATTGGGGTGACATAGGTTAGTAAAATTATATAGGTTTCAAGTGTACATTTATATGAAACATCATCTATATATTGCATTTTGTATTCAACACCTAGAGTCATTTCTCCTTCTATCACCATGTACTTGACCCTCTTTTTCCTCTTCTACAACCTCCCTCCCCCCCTTACCCTCTGGTAACCACTAAACTGTTGTCTGTGCCTGTGAGTTTGGTTTCTTTATATGTCTTGTTCTTTTGTTGCATTCAGCTTCATAGCCCACATACGAGGGAAGTCATATGATTCTTGACTTTTTCTATCTGACTTATTTTGCTTACCATGATAATCTCAGGGTCTAGTATTGCAATGGCATGCTAACTAACTGCTCTCCAGGCCCCCACTCTTACCCTCTGCACTTCAAATTTAGAATGATTTTTTTTTTTACATCCACATAATAGTATATGTCTCTTTTCAAATCTCTTCAGTTCCTTCTCATCTCTCTCTCTCTTAGAAGAAAAAAAAAATCATAATCCTCCTTACGCTACAGACATTTCTACATCTGTTCCCACCTCTATTTCTTTCCTTTCTGACTTAACATCCTACAATTCTCCCCCTCTCCAGCCTTCTGGACTCATTGCCAAGTTCACTGTTGTGTGGTATATTTACATTTGCTATTCGTTCAGACTGGTGTGGTTTTCTCTAGATCCCTGCTTGTCTTGTTCCTTCCCATCCATTATGTCTGTTCAAACATCATCTTACTAGAAAAGATTTTCCTGATAAACCTACATAAAATAACACCAGTCTCTCTGTCTCTGTCTCTGTCTCTGTCTCTGTCTCTGTCTCTGTCTCTCTCTCTCTCTCTCTTAGTTAAATTTTATTGGGGTGATGCTGGTTAGCAACATTACATAGGTTTCAAGTGTACAATTCGGTAATACATCATCATATATATATATATATATATATATATATATATATATATATATATATATATATATGTATCTCACCAGTCTCTTATTACTATTTGGCCTTGTTTTCTTTGTAGCTGAGTGCCCTATTAGGTCAGGGTGGGTTTTCATCTTTTTTTCACTAGAAAAATATTTTTTTTTTCTTTCCCAGAAGAGTACAAAATATTAGTACTCAACAAATATTTGTTGAATAAATTAATAGTCCATGCATACACATACACTGAAAGTATTCTAAGTTGTCCAGATAAATACCTTTGTAGTTAAGCTAAAGATTAAGCAAAAATCATGTTGTTCATATTCTTTTAGATGGAAACTGATGACGAAAGCTACTTATCTAAATGAGAAAATATTGTCATCTGGTATTGGGTGATTTCATGGAAGTTTTCTGGAACTGACTTGCCATAGTCTATTCAAAGATAGTGGCAGAACAGAGCAACTAGTACACATTCATAATAAGCCTGAAATTAGACAACTTCTTAATTACCAAAAGCTGATTTACTGGATCTACTATTAAGACAGTTTAGAAGTTTTCAGATAACATTCAAAAGGCTTGGCCTGTATCCCTGGCTGTCTATGGTAAAATTGTTCTCTGTATTTCCTAAATTTGTTGTCTCAAAGTGAGGTGTATTTATTAGCCCAGGAGGTAAGCAAGATAATCCATCAGGGTGTAAGAAGAAAACATGGTAAATAACATTTAACACAGATAAAGAAATTAATTCTACTAGTAGGTTAGTGCAAAAGTAATTGTGATTTAACAGGTTAAAAATAATTGCAAAAACCACAATTACTTTTGTACCAACCTAATAATATTTAATACATGGATGAGCACTGATCTTTTCACTCTATCCTAAGGACAGATGGAGGATTGTCCCATGTGGGAGTTCAAGGGTAGGAGTTGAACCAAGGAAAAGAGATTTATGGTGACAAAGGTTTTTTGTGTGTTTTTTTTCCTCAAATATGTTGGCAGGCGTGTGACATGTCTTTTTCAGGTTCAGTACATTTCTGGATGGTAGTATCTAGTTTTAACAAAACTAAGTCCTACAATGGACAAGCAGATGAAAAATATCCTTGGGAAAAAAAACATGGATTAAAGATATTACTAATAGTAAAAGCACAAGTAAACAAGAAATAGCAGAATGTATATTTTTCTTACTTAGAACATAAGCACTTTGTCAACAACTACACAAAACAGTGCCAGCATAATGAGATTTAAAAGGAAGATGACAAATTGACATGGTCAGAAAACAATTGGGAAAGTGCATTTGCTTCTCATCTAAGTGTATGTTATGCCTTGAGATAATGGTTAATGATGGTGTGAAGCTATAGTGGTCAGCAAAACTGTTAGCAACTAAGTGCTGAGAAAAGTGTCAATTTTTATTGAGCAATAAATATCAATAATGATTTTGCTGTGAGTTTTTTATGTTGATATGAATGATATGAAATAAGATATCAACTCATGTAGAATCGTTGCTTGTTTATCATCATTCCGTCTTTTCTTTTTTAATTTTTAACTTCTATTTTGTGGATTTTTATAGCACATATGCATATATATCATGTCAGTACAGCAGTATAAATATGTAAATTATAAACGCAGTGTATATAGAGTATAAACTTAAAAGTTTTAATAATAAATGTTCATGATTAAAATGGTTTGGCAATAACTGTCTTAGGATATGAATGGCTCATAGTCTACACAAATTCATACAAATCTAAAACCACTAATGGAATTTGTTTATTCAAGCATTCGGTTAATTTGATAAATATTTAGAATCCATTAAACAGGCTCTTTGGCCCCATGCCAGAAAATAAAAAAATGATCGCATTAATGCTAAAAGGTCTGTATTCAAAAAAGAGAATTTTGATAATGCTATAGCTAGTTTCCTTACAACATGCAGTTAAATTAGGCTAATACAGCACATTACATGAACATGAAAATAGGCCTCCAAATACAATGTAAAGATAAGTTTTCCAAAAATTACAAAAATAAAAACAAGTAATAGTTTATAATAGCAGTTAAACAAATTTAAAAGAAAGTAATAGTTGTGAGCGTATAAATAAATTTATCTTTACCTGCAACTCAAAAAGCTTGTTTTCTATATAATTTATTGATATGTATATAACATAATCCCACTATATAAATCATACTATACATCATTAAATGTTAAATATTTTAAATAAAGATGCTTCCATATTTGTGAGTTATAATTGTCCCTGATTAATTGAAAGTACAAAAATTTTTATAGAAATGCAATTGTGTCTCTAAGATATTAATAATATTATTCTTTGTACAATATATATTAAACTCGTAGTAAAATATAGTGCATGTTTTTAAATTTCTGTGCATACTAATCCTTCATATTTAAGGCTTTTAAATATAAAATTTATTTTATAAATGCAAGAAAATCAGCTAAGTTTGGTATTCCTCTTGAACTTAAATATTCAAAGTAATTTAAAATGTGCTTTTAGAGAAACATTTTTTTCTTATATGAATATTTAAAAATCAGTGATATATTTAAAAGAACCCAAGAAAAAGACACAAGAATAATAAATCATGCTGCCACACATTTTAAATTGTAATCACATAAAACAAACTTCTTAAACTTCCCAATTAGATCGAATATATTTATTGTTATTACAGATTTTTTTAATGAAAAGATCAAAACAGAGCTATCAAACTTTAGAATATCAATTTTTTCCAAAAGTCTTGAAAAGATTCTTTATTTTTTAATTTTTATTGGGGAATATTGGGGAACTGTGTTTTTCCAGGACCAATCAGCTCCAAGTCAAGTCTTTTTCAATCTAGTTGTAGAGGGTGAAGCTCAGCTCCAAGTCAAGTCATTGTTTTTATTTTTGTTTTTATTTATTAAATCTAGTTGCAGAGGGCGCAGCTCACTGGCCCATGTGGGAATTGAACCAGTGACCTGGGTGTTATGAGCCCTGGGCTGTAACCAACTGAGCCAACCGGCTGCCTGTGAAAATATTCTTATATCACGCTAACATGTATAATAAGTTATGATTCTAATTCTTCAGTTAGAAAACAGTGATTTACATTTTATTTGCAAACTATAATTTTTATTTTGATGTTTGGGGAACATTGCAAAAGAAAAATATAGAGGCAAAAAGCATATAGGAGCATTTGAGGAATTTTATTAAATCCATTCTATTTTTTTCTCCAATACAAAAACTAAAAAGTAAAAGTAAAAAGCAAAGCAAAGGAAAAAAAGAAACTGTCAATCTCAAAAAAAAAAAAAAAAAAAATGCTTCAAATGGAAATACACAATATTCTATTTCCAACTCTAGGCTCAATTGTTATTTCAATTAAATATTAGTTAGTCAAGTAGGGTAGTCAAATAAATGTAAGATAATGAAAAAATGAAGTGCTCTTAACATAATCATCTTCAATTTAGTGTGCAGATAATAATGTGAGCTAACTAATGACAAACCCAATGCAAAGCAGTCCAGGCATTAATATTTATCATGTTCAAGGGAAGTTTACCAATTTAAGTTGCATGTTAGCAGAGTGAAATTTTTTAATACCTTAGAGACACTCGTTGCATTTCTGTAAAAAATGTTTGCATTATCTATTAGTCAGGAGCAATTATAATTTATATGATTTTAAGCATTTGATCCTTGGGAAATTTATTAGCAAAAATGTGCTGCTGTGTTTTAGGTGCTAGAATATGGCACCTCCCACATTTAATATATCAACTAACTGGATGAATTTTAACTCCAAAGCATCTATGTCCATTCTCCCTCTTTTTTTCCCACATTGTAATTCCATTTAGGTGAGATAAATAAAATTTCTCAGTGTCTATTAAAATATCCCCTTTATTCATTTTTTTAAAAAAAATTTATTGAATTTATTGGGGTGACATTGGTTAGTAATGTTACATACTAGTTTTCTTTTTTTTTTCTTTTTTTATCAAATTTATTGAGGTGACAATTGTTAGTAAAATTACATAGATTTCAGGTGTACAATTCTGTATTACATCATCTATCAATCCCATTGTGTGTTCATCACCCAGAGTCAGTTCTCCTTCCATCACCATATATTCGATCCCCCTCACCCTCATCTCCCACCCCCCACCCCCCTTACTAGTTTTCAAGTGTACATTGCTTATGTGTTCATCACCCAGAGTCAGTTCTCCTTCCATCACATACGTGTATATTTGCTCCCCTTTTCCCTCTTCTACTTAATCTTGTGTTTACACCAGCCACTACTGACAAAAACTAAGTTTTATTCCTTAAAAACAAACGTACTAGTGGCATTCTCTGCCAATTTCCCTTAGACTAATTGTTTAAGGTTCATTACACTCAAAGCTCAGTCTCCTCTCCAGAGCATGCTATGATCTTGCTACTCTAAACTTTTTGATATTCACTCTGGACACATCTGACCTCTTCAATGCACTGGACCTTTACAGATTTCAAGCCTAAAGAAGTCTCCAAGAAACGGTGTTTTTCATTTTCTTTTTTTTTCCCCAATAGTCTAAAATTATCTTCATCAAAATATGTATTTCTGTTACTGTGGTGAATTTAACTTGTGACCTCATATTTGTTGATATTCCTCTTTCTAGGAGGTAGATCTTAATTTTCTTCCCATTGGCTTTAGATCATGTGTCCAGTTTGAGCAGACAACTTTAGAAGCTAATAGATATATCTAAGAAGTTTAGATTTATTTGGAAAGAAATGTAAAATTAAGCAGATCTTGAACTTTCTAGAATGTCCAAAAATCTCTACTTTAATTTGAGTATATTCAGATTTTTAATAGAATGTATAATTTTTAATATAAAATCATAAACTGAGTTGTAAAAATACTAGAAATTTTACTGAAAACTCTCTTAATCAATGATGCATTTTTAAGGACTGAATTTTGAATTTTTATTTGTAGTAAGATGAAAAAGCAAACCAATTTATAGACTTATTTTTCTCTTCTCTCCAATTAAAATAACACTTTATGGAGAGGCTATTGACTTTAAAAGACATAGTGAGAGAGACAGTTACATTATTTTAAATTAATCTTCAGAACAAATCTATGAACTCAAATAAAGAAACTGTTGCAAACTCATTTAAATCACAGCCCCATAAGCACATCTAGTTCCCCTTCCTACCTCCTAAATTATCAGTGAGCACAATTAGTTGCTAATGGACTCCAAAGACAGTCTGTGGGAGCCTGTACAAACATGGAAAACTCTACAGTAGTATATTTGTAGGAGATTTTTAAAAGTTGCCTTTTTATTCATTTACATTTGAAACTAAAATTAGTACTGTATTAAAGTCCATTTCCTGTTGTTTAGTCATCTGGGGACATGAAAACAGCATCTCCCTCCTAATTGCTCTATGTATGACTCATTTATATAATCCTATCAACCTTGTCCTTCTCTTTTCCAAGCTAAACAAATCTAATTCCTTTAATTTCTATCTGCCACATGCCTAATTATCTTTGCTCATCTTCTCTGACCATCTCCTGTTTTTCCACATTTTTAACTTTTTAAAGTTGTGTCTAGCGCTAGACACAATTATAGAAACCTGATTGATATAAAACAGCAGGAAGATTACTTTCTACTCCTCCTATAATTATTTTACTTAATACTTCTCAGTATCTTATTGGATTATTTTTCATCATGTTATTTCACATTTCACAGTAGATTTCTCCATGGCCAGAGATACTATCTTCAGTAGTCTTTCCTTTTTGTTTTCTTCTAAACCTTATGGTATACCCCAGCACACACACAAAAAGTTCTCTTTTCAATTAATCCATACATCAACAGTTTTGAGGCTCTGACAGTGTCATCTACCCTCTCTTGCTCCTATGCAATCCACCCATCTTTCACCATCAGATGAATCATTCTAAAGTAGCATGATTCACTATATCCTATGGGAAACTACTCCCTGTTAACTGTCACATTCAGCCATTGCCCTACTTTCAGACCTGCACATGAAGGTGCCTGGCTATACTTGATTATATATGCCTGACAATTTCCCCTATAATGCCTTCTTCCTCCTCTACCATAGAATTTATAAAACTAATTAAGTATTTGTCTTCCCTGCCCGACTCTAAACTCATTGAGAATACAGACTATGTGAATCACTATTTATCTTGACAGCCTGGGATTTCATACTAGCACTAAAACTCTCAGTACATTCTTGTTATCAGAATAAATATGTAAGTTAATTAACATGCAAATAATATAGTGAAAATATTAAATCAGTGTATTTTAAATACTTTCAAAATTAAAAATTTTCTGCAGCCCATTAGAGATGTCTGAATCCGAACTTTTTGTCTAGCCTACAAAAGAGACAAGGGTGAATGTTATCTTGGAAAGAGATGACAAAGCAGTAGCTCCTGTGTAAAGAAACTCTTAGTTTAGAAAAGGACAAAGGAAACGGACAAAGAGTCAGACTTGAGGTCTTGGGCACTCATCTGGGTTATAACTTCATAGAGAAAGGGACCATAAAACTACAAAACACCCCCAAATAGAGGAGAAAGTTGAGTTAAGCAGGGCTTTTGTTTATCTTCTTACTAGCCTATCTGGACCACCTTGAAGAGAGCCTGGTACCTACACAATTTTAGGAGAAGAGAAACAGTGATTTATTTAGACACAGAAGGTGTTAAGAGTATTCCTAGTGCACCGAAATCAATTTGTGGGCACTATGGAGAGAGCTGAAAGCTACTATTTCTATTGTATTGAGAGAGGGTAATGACCCCATTACCAAGGCTACAGCTTAAAGAGCCTAGGATACATAGTGAGTGGAAGATATTTGAGGCATCAGCAAGACCTGTGATCAACAGGGGTCCAGAAGAAGGGCTCAGCTGCACAGGACACAGATGGGCTTTCCCAGCCACAATTTACTCTGTAAATAGCAGGAAGACACCCAAAGCCACATAGTATCAGTGTATGAGCCAATGAGGAACCAAGAGACAGCCAAAGGATTGAATTCAGAGCTTAGGCTCATGGCCTTGTCTTGGTAAGAACACATAAGCAGACCTGTACACATCAGGCATATTGAACAGGAAACAATTCCCTGGAAGACTGAGCATTTCCCCAAAGGAGACTATTTTAAAATGAAAACAGGCTTCTTGAACTTTTGATTGCAATTTTTCAAAGCTTGCCTGTCCTCAGCAGAAATGAAAACTTTCTAGGCTAATGAAAATGTTCATTAGTGTTAACTAATACTTTTCCTAGAATACTTAGTGGGTATTATGAAAACATTCTACCCAGCAACAGACAAATGAAAGGACCATTTGCACCACTGGCACTGGAGTGGATGCATGGGAATTTCTCGCCTCTTTATCACCTCTACATATCCATTCTAAAGCTGCATGCAGACTCAGAGTGTGAAATCTTCCCACAAAAGCCAGCTCTAATTTTCTGGTACAAGCCCAGTACCAGTACTTGGCCTTAATAACTATACACTCCTGTTATGAGTTGACTTGTATGCCCCCAAAACTCATATGCTGAAGCCATAATCCGAATGTGACTGTATTGAGATACAGGGCTGTTAAGGAGGGAATTAAGGTTAAATAAGATCATAGTGGTGAGTCCTTAAATTGATGGAATTGATTTCCTTATTAAAAAAGGAAGAAACACCAAAGTTCTCTCCCTTTGTGCATAGAGAAACGGTCATGTGAGGACACATGGAGAAAATGGCAGCCTATAAGCCAGGAAGAGAGTTTCACCAGGAGCCAAATGTTCCAGCACCTTGATCTTGAATTTCTTGCCTCCAGAACTGTGTTGAAATTAAATTCTGTTGTTTAAGCCACCCAACCGGTGGTATTTTGTTATGGCAGCCCAAGTAGACTAAATATAACCCTTTAAATATATTTTCTATGGTTATATCAAGCTCTTCATTATGTTGCATAATTTGCTATTCATGTGCCTTACTCATGAATCACCTCATCTTTCTCTTTTTTTTTTTTTTTGGTTCTTCCTAATCCTGGTACTACTGAGCTTTAAGAACTGGGTGTGCTTCTAACCTTAGATACCAGCACCCATTCTGCTTCCTCTATGCTAGGATCTCAGAGCTGCACAATGTAGCTCTGAGATCCTAGCATAGGATCTCTTAATTTAACCTACGTTGCTCATGTTTATTTGTTAGAGTTTGTTCAGCAATTACGCTTTGAATTTCTTAGGAAAGTATACAAACTTTATACTTCTTGAATAAATCCTCCTACATCCAGCAGGAAGTTTGACTAGTGAGTACCTTCTTTCAAGCTATGGTCAATGTTGACCTTCCAAGTCTTGCATTTGTAGTTTTATGAGGTTATTTTATTACTATACATTTGAATTCCATACTATTGATTTTTTTCAAGTGTACTTTGCTTTGGATTTTATACACTGTCTAGCTGTTTAGACATATTTATTTTTTCTTTATTTTGTTTGCTTGGGTTTCTTTATTTGTTTGTTTGTATTAAAATTTTACTATGTGGCCACCCATTCAAAATATGTATATCTCTTCTATCAAATATCATCATACCATCTCTAAAATATTGTAGAAAAAACACACAAAAGACAATGGAGTCAGAAGATCATTAAATAATGCTCTCTTTTTTTCTCTGAGTTTCTTAGCACCCTCTTAAAAATATGGGAAATTCATTCTCTATTGTAAAGAACAACTAGAAAAAATATTTGAAAATGGTTTTAAATCATGAAAAAAGTAAAAATACGATATTGTTTGGAAAAATCGGAAATTTTAAAATTATTAAAGTTCCAACAAATTGAAAATGCTTTATAAATTATTTAAAGCAAAATGCTACATCGTATTTTGTACATTATGGCAAATGTCAATAGTTTATCAAATTAATTTATCATTGTATTATTTGGTTAAAATATAATTGAACTTTTAAATACCTAAATTATCATGCAACCATGTTGATAGTTTTGATGCAATTATTCGTGAACAAATTTGCTGTATATAGGCTGTAACAGACTTATTGTGCTTACATAAGTCAAAACATTTGTCATGGTCACCTCTTTGCTGTCACTAAATCTGTGAATTTAATTTACTGTTTCTCTATGGCTTTCTTTGACTTAAAAGGACTGAGTGAGGTTTAAAAAAAATAACAAGATGTTAGAAGGAGTTTGGTGATGGCATTGAGAGCAAAATCAAATTTCAATATCCATGTGGCTTGTGTTCCAAGGGCAGAAACTTTTGAATTGTGCTAAAAGAGGTAGTTAGGAGAAAAGGAAACTCATCACTGTCTCTGGTTGGGGCATTAAAACAAAGAAAAAATGTGTGTACATAGATACACACAAAAATGCACAAGCACGTGCACAGACACACACACAGTATTTTTTCCCCCTATATACAAGTACTCAGAGTGAGGAACTTAGGAGATCATTTACTCTATCATACGTTACCTATTACCACCTTATTCCAGCTTACAATTTTTACAGAAAAAAAAAAAAAATCTTACCCTAAAAGTACCTGGCATCAAGCTTGATTTACCTAATTCTATTTCATAAATACCTTCACATAGTCATATCAAGACAGGAGAAAGTATTAATCCGTACAATTCATTATATAATGTTGCCTTTTTCTTTTTGTTTTTTATCTTCTCAAGAATGCATACTTTTTATGAGCTAGCATATTTTTAATTAAAATAAGACCTTGCTATTTTGTCCATAAAATTAAAAGAAACTCATTATTAAACCCAATTACAAAGTGTAAGTATCATTTCTGTCTGGCTTTAAGTCTCTGATCAATATGAGAGTAGCCAGGAAGCATAGGAGGTAATCTATTCACTAATAAACTGTAACTGAAACTCTGTAATTTATTATGTTTTCAGAATTTAATGTGCACATAAATATTTCAATTTGCTCATTTCAAATATATTCAGAAAGATACTAATAGATATTTGGATAACACTAAAGTCGTGAAGTCTGAGGTTTTAAAATTGAATTATTATGCTAAATGGAAATAACCAGTGATGAAGGGCTATTTTTCTTATAAAGTATCATACTCCCTAGTTTTAATCATTTTTTACTTATATAGGCTTTCTCCACTCCCTTGTCTGTCCCAAATCCTGCAAAACCAGAATAAAGAATGATTTTGTACCTTTAATTTACCATTGTACTTGTATCTCTTTTGTGGTATACCACCTTCTATTTGAATTATATTCATGTACCCACATATCTAGTTTTTTGCATATTAGATACTATAAAATGTATTTGACGATGTACTATATTTATTACCTTCCTTTATTTTCTACAGAACTTGGTACAGTGTCTTACATAGAGTAAATATTCAGTAAATATCCCCTGACTCAGTAACAAGTTCTTAAAGGAAGGTTTCCTAATTCATTTTTGTCTGAGACACAAAATTAATAGATGTGACATTTCAAAGTAGCTTATAAGACATAACTCCCAGCTGACTTTTATAGTAAGTGGTTGAGAACCAGTGCAAGGATTCACCCTATAACATATGTAAGGGTCAGATTTGTCTGAAGAATTTTGTGAGGAGGTTGTTAACTGGAAAGACCTGTACTGAAATTTCAGTCTCCAAAAGGTAGACAATGCAGTCCCCTATTCTCAAGTTGATGGTGTGCAGGACCACTTCAAAGGTTCACTATTTGTTTCCTGCCATTGGAGATCCAGGCGGCTGAGGCCTGACCCATGTCTGACAAAATGGTTAGGGGGACCTGACTAGAGCAGGAGAGCGTCTGGGACTGAACTAGACGCTTTTTTAAGCAGCTCAAAGGTTTGTGAATCCCATCGACCTCTTTAAAAAGGTTTCCAGTTCCCAAAGAATTCTAGCAGAAAGTGAGATGGCCTCCGAAGAAAGAGATGGAGTGTATCTTCAGGTGCCAAAGCAGAAAAAAGGGTTGGGCGGTGCGAATGAAAGAGTGACGTATTCTACACTGAAAGAGTTGCAGTTGAAGGGGCGCAACATTGGTCATGTGACCACAGACCACAACAGCGCCAAGACCCTGTCATACCTGTTCAGCAAAATCTTTGGCTTTACTTTCCCTTCCTCTCCTCACAGACCAGCTATGGAAAGGCTAAGAATCTTACATTAAAAGGAAAATATCAGATGGAAGAGAGTAGAAGGACCACTACTTTATTTCCAAAACTGCAGGTTCTCGCCTGCAGCAGGCCTCAGATAGAGGTGAGGGAGACATTTTTTTTTTTTTTTTTTAAGAACTCTCTTGAGGTATAATTGACATACAATAAACTATAAAAATTGAAAGTGCAACATTTACTAAGTTTGACATATGAATGTATCTGTGAAAACCACACAACAATCAAGGTAGTGAATATATCATCACCCCCAAAAGATTTCTTCATGCCAATTTACAATCCTTTCCTAACTCCCGTGCCTATCCCGCCTTCCCATCCCCATACAACCATCGATCTACTCTCTGTCATTGGAGATGAGTTTGCATTTCTCGAGTTGTATATACATGAAATCATATATATTATTTTTTTTAGGGGAGGAGAGATTTGGTTTATTTTATTCAACATAATGATTTTGAGGTTCATCCGTGGTGTTGGTTTTACCCACAGTTTATACATATATATGTATGTGTATATATATAACATATATATGATACATATTATGTGTATAATATATATCATATATATCATATATTATACATCATATATTTAATATATTATATATCATATATATAATGTATATTATGTGTGTGTGTGTGTGTATATATATATATATGCATATATCCTATTTTTTCCCTTTGAGTAAATGCCTAGAAGTAGAATGACTGTGCCATATGGTTGATTTATGCTTCACTTTAAACAAACAAACAAAAAACCTTCTCAACTTTTCCCAAAGTGGTTGTATCATTTTCTATTCATGCCAGCTGTGTATGAAAGATTTCAAGTTCCCTTCCACACTCTTCAATACTTGATATGGTCAGCCTTTTTTAATATTAGCCATTTGAATAGGCATGCCATAGTTTCTCATTGTGATTTTCATTTTTATTTCATTAAAAATGAATGATGTTGATTGAGCATATGTTAATGTGTATATTTGCAATTTACTTAAAATTGAACATTTGAAATTACAGAAATTTTTTTTTATGACTTTAAGTGACACTAGGTTTCCTTGGCTTAAAGAACATGCCAGTCACAATTAAATGAACTTTTTTCCACTAATAATTTCAATAAACATCTCCAGACTTATTATCTCAGTAAATCTATAACATGTTTAATTAGTTAAAAATTCTAGTGTAGTTGTTAATGTGGGAGGTTTTTAATTAAAGAAACCTGATTTAAGGAAACAGTAGGGCAATTTTATTTTACTGTTTTACTAGCACTAAGCAAGGCTTTTGTCAGAAATTAAGCATATTGCTAAAATAAATGGCAACACTGAACAGTGATGTGAGTTTCACAGGATATGTATTAAATGTTTCAAAACAAGTTTCAGATAACTACTTCAGACTGAAGGCACCACACTGAGCATCACCTAATAAATGAACATTAAATGTAAAATCAATAAAATATTATTATAAAGTCCATTTCAAGTTATTCAGTGTGTATTAAACACCAATTCTATTCCTAGTAAACTGTGATACATTAGAGGCTTCAAATCTATCATATATGTGTTATGAACAATCTTACGTATGTTCAACTTTTACTCTAGGACAGAAAGGAACTTACGTTACATAATCTTATATTTATTGTTTTTTTCCTATTTACCAGTTATCCATGCATTTTCCCCAATGTATTGCTATCTTGGTTTATAAAATCTAAAGTTATTCATTTATTCAATAAAATTCCTTCAGTAACAATTTTTTTAAAAGGGTAAGAAGTTACCCTGACAAGCAGCCATAAGATATTTCCAGCTTGATAAATGCAAGCCCTCTGACATCACATTAGACCTTTTGCATTATTGATCTAATAATGAAGAAGAATTTAAGAATGGTGATCTAATATTAACCCTCAAAGTAAAATTCCTTCAGTAACATTTTTCAGTAACCACCAAAGTAAGGCTTCAGATATGTATTAGCCTTATCGGTGTGATCACTTGGTAAATTATATAAATGTCGAATCTGTATGTTATATACCTGATACTAAAATAATATTATGTGTCAACTGAAATTGAAAAATAAATTGAAAAAAAAAAATAAGGCTTCAGCAGCATCTGTGCTGTCAGTCTACTTGGATAATGGTAATAAATTGGCAAGAAAGGTCACTTTAATAACTCAGCTCATATTAAAAGACAGCTTCATTGTAAACTCAAAGAAGTTTCATTTTCCAATGCCACATACTCTGAGAAAACTTTTTTTTTTTTTTAAATTAAAATGTATTGGGGTAACAGTGAGCTCTGATGTTCATTGCAGCTTTATTTAAGGTGGCCAAGACATGGAAAAAACCAAAGTGTCCTTTGACAGATGAATGGATAAAGAAGATGTGGTACATATACACAATGGAATACTACTCTGCCATCAGAAAAGATCAAATAGTTCCATTTGATTCATTAGTTTTTGATATAATTTATCACTCAATTTTTAGTTTGTGAATTGAAAATGCTGGAAAAGAAAAGAATGGACTCCACTAGTTAGAACATTTTCAGAGTTGTTGAATACTTTTTATCAGCAGTGATCAAAAGTGAGGATATAGATGAATTACTCTTCCTGGGTAGAAATCTAAGAAACATTGTCCTCTAATCAGCTGTAACAAGCTGATACTTTCCATTCCAATTCCACACTAAATGTATTCTATCCCCACCCTTTTTCCAACAGTGAAATACCTTGCTACAGTTGTGCACAATATATATTCTCATTTGTCAGTTTTGGAATACACAGAACATTTCAAATTTACTAGTCCATACCAATAAAGAAATCTCACTAACTATACTTCTGAACTTAAGAAATATATATATATATATATATATAGTCTTTATACTGAAGGTGTTATAGTTATGTGTATAATACTGTGATAATGTGTTTACAAGTTACTTGGGTTATTTCTTTGTTCCATCCTTCAGTTCCATCCTTCATCTTCTTGAAGAGATTTGTAAAATACTAAGATGAGTCAAGAAGTTAAATTTCTTCTATTCAGTAAATATCATGTAGCTCTCAAATGTCATTTGGAGCTATTACTTTGACAGCATAGAAAAAATATTTTATGAAGAATTTTGAAATAATTCTAACCTAAAATTTTCTTGGCCCATATTTTATTGAAAAGCATTTTTAAGAAATTGATCAAACATCATAGTTTATCTAGGAAGACTTTTAGTGCAAATGAAAGCAGGTAGTTCTTAAACTTTTATTTTCAATGTTAGATTAGCACAATAGACTAGTAGATAGAGTCACAGATCATTAATTGCTCTAACAGAAAAGACCATGAGACATTATTTTGATCTAGATTCCTGTCTTGATGAAGTGTAAAAGCAACCTACATTGGAGCAAAGTTACTTTTTAAACCTATGTAAGTGATGGGTGAAAAGTGCAAGTCTATAACTTGTGAACAGTAGAATTCTCAATGGAATTAACCTATACGGTCAAAATAATATCATGGTTTCCAGTAAGAATTCATGCAGGTGAAAGGTAAGAGATAGTTTTGCAAAAAGTGTAGGGAAAAAAATGAAAAGCTGGTCATTTTTTTATCTTAAATACCAGACACTAATTCTATTTATTAGCCTTTGAAGTTTCCTGTTTTTCCATTGATTATTCAGTATAATTATAACTATACATTAAAGAAGGTCACCTAGGACAAAACTGAATATAGTAAGCTTAAATTTTAGTTTTGGAAACTCACTCAAAATGGAAATGAATGTGGTTACTTAGAAAAATAATCCTCAAACCAATTAACATATTCCTATTATTTCTGTTATGATGCAAATTGCCATTAAAAATCTGTGCAAAATTTTTTTGCACATCACTTACTGAAATAGAACATTCTTACCATGTAACTTTAAGATGTAGAAGGATTATCATTATGAATATTTCCAGCATTATGAATTGCACAGCAGTCTCTCCTTATCCATAGGAGATACGTTCCAAGACACTCAGTGGATACCTGAAACCACAGATAGTACTGAACCCTACATATACTGTTTTTTCTATAAATAGATACCTCTGATAATATTGTATCTACCAATTAGGCACAGTAAGAGATTAACAATAGCTAATAATGAAATAAAATGATTATAACAATGTACTGTAATAAAAGTTATGTGAATGCTTTGGCACCATTATTAAATAAAATAAGGGTTATTTCAACATAAGCACTGCAATACTGCAACAGTCCATCTAATAACCAAGATGGCTACTAAATGACTAATGGGCAGGCAGCATACACGGCGTGGATACACTGAAGAAAGAGATGATTCATGTCTAGGGTGTCAAGGAGCGTGGTGGCATGAGATTTCATTACATTACTCGGAATAGTGTGCAATTTAAAGCCGATAAATTGTTTATTTCTGGAATTTTTCATGTAATATTTTGAACCGTGGTTGAATGAAGGTAACTAAAACCACACAAAAGCAAAACCATGAAAAAGGTGAGCCTACTGGCACTTAAAACATTTCTCATGAAATGAAATACATAAACCAGTTATACCTGCCAAAGTTATATATGTATATATCTATATCTATAAATTACATAGATATATATCTATAGATATATATAGTTTTATATATATATATATACATATACATATACATATACATATACATATACATATATATGTAACTGCAAAAGGTATCCTATCTTATCTAATATATGAATAATCCATGAGGTGGAATAGTAGCATGATTACTCATAAGTAGACACACGCATACACACACACAACACAACATACCTAGTTGTCAAGTTTTTGGTCCTATTTCTTTATCCACTGAGAACTTAGACAGCCACTTGAAAAAATGTCTCACTTCGATTGTGATTATTCTGGAACTCCATGTGGGCTGCTTGTCCATTATTGGGACCTCAATTTTATATTAGAAACCAAAACCTGTTTCACCCCTTAAATCCTATTATCACTTGGAATGTTCCAGACTCAAAAATCTCACTGACTTCTTCCACAACCTAAACCGTATACAAGGTCTGATTATTAAGTTTGTGAACTTGTTGCAATGATGTTGCTAACCTTTTTCTATTTTCAGAGGGATTATTCATTATGAATTTCTACCAACTATACAAACAGTTAACCAAATTTACTATTTGGAAGTGCTGGAAAGGCTGCGTGAAAAAGATTACCTGAACATTTTGCCAATAATTTATGGTTCTTACATCATGACAATGCACCAGCTCACATGGCACTGTCTGAGAGGGAGTTTTTAGCGAGTATACAAATAATTGTATTGGAACACCCTCCCTACTCACCTGATCTGGTGACTTCTGTATTTACCTAAAGATAAAGGAAATATTGAAAATAAGATATTTTGATGACATTCAGGACATCAAGGGTAATACAATGATATATCTGATGGCCATTCCAGAAAAAGAGTTCCAAAATTGCTTTGAAGGGTGGAGTAGATGCTGGTGTCGTGTCCGTGCATTGCTTCCCAGGGGGAGTGTAGCTTCGAAGGTGACTGTAGTGATATTCAGCAGTGAGGTACATAGAACTTTTTCTAAGTTGTGTTCGTGAACTTAATTTTCTGACTTTGTATTCAACAGCTTGCATTACTATCACTACCATCATTCATCTTCTCAATTCCCCCCCCCCCCCCACTATCTACTCCCTAATAAAGCCTATTTCCTTTGCGATCACTCTTCTTTCTCCTACATTTTCTCATCCTGTGCACAGTACTGAATTTTGCTGGACAAAAAATTAATACCGTATAACTAACACATTGTTCCCATTTCAAATACCCTGTTGTTGAATAATGACAAATCAAATGGATCCGTCTCTTATTATGTTATTTTGTGTCTCAGTTTCATTTCCTATAGTCAACCATCCTTTTTTTAAAAAAACATATTTTCTCTTATGTTAATGAGCGACACTTTCTTAATTTTCTTCCTGTAAAACTGGCTTTTCCTCCTCAATAACATTTTCTTTCTCCTCTGTTATTACTCTATCACCAAATATTGAGAACTCTGTTTTTTTCCTGTATTTTCTTTCTATTCTTAATCTCAATTCTTTTAAATTATATCGTGTATTACCATATCTTCAAATCCAATGGCATTGTCAGTTGTACCTGTGGTAGAAGGAAACGTTCTGCCCAATTATCTACTTACTCACTTTCATGGGAGGATTATGTCCCTGCTCAGACATCTGGGCTATCATAACACATTGACCAATGAAAGGTGAGTACAAGTGACATATGCAATGTCCAGGTAGTCCAAGTGCCATCCCATGCTTCTGTAATTTTCTTTTCTTTCTGATTTATTTTCCTTTTCTTTGTTATTTCTCTTCTTTTTTCTTTTCTTTTTTCTCATTTTCTTTTTTCTCTTTTTTCTTTTCTTTTCTTTTCTTTTCTTTTTTCTTTTCTTTTCTTTTCTTTTCTTTTCTTTTCTTTTTTCTTTTATTTTCTTTTCTTTTCTTTTCTTTTCTTTTCTATTTCTCTTTTCTTTTCCATCCTTCACCACGAATACATGTTGTTCCAGACAGGTTTTCATTCAACCCAGATTCAGAACTGAAGAAGACAGATGACAAGATCATAGACAATGTTTAGCTGACATCTAATTGAGAAAGAAATTAAATTTTGTAGAAGCACCCACTGAAATTTGGGATTATAAGCACCTTACTTAGAAACTTCCAAAGACATTGTTCATATTGAGATTAAAATTCAAACTATTACGTTACTTTTGAAAAGTCCTACATCATCTGGTCCTCGACTGATTTCCCAGCCTCTTCTATCATTCTCCCACCCTTTCACAGGGTGTTCAGGCATCTTGTTGTTTTCTCATTTTTTCCTTGGTTCTTTATAATATCTATTACCTCTGCCTGGAATGATGTCCTCCTGATCTTTGTATATATGACTCCGTGTTTTTTTTGTTTTTTTTTTCTTTTGAACTCAGCTTAAATGGCATCTAAGCTAGGTTAAAGTGAAATAAATAAATAAATAAATAAATAAATAAATAAATAAATAAATAAATAAAGTCATAGTAATTTCTCTCTCTCTTAAAATTAGAGTCAGGGTATATTGGAAGTTTGTGACCAGAGCACTAACAAAATCAATAAAGACCCTAAAAAAGGCTCTTAGTGCAGGTAAATCTCTACTAGCATCATCATCAGAAAATGATTCACAATATTTTCCTAGCTATACTGAAGTATAACTGGCAAAGAAAATTGTAATATAGGTAAAGTACCCAATGTGATGATTTAATATACCTCTACCTTGTGAAAGTATCCCCACAATCAAGTAAATTAGTACATTCATCATCTCATTAGTTGTGTTTTTTTCTTTTCTATTTTTATGAGAATCTGAAGATCACTCTAGCAAATGTCCATTATACAAATGTTAATTATAATCATGGTAGTATATAATAAATCCTCAGAACTTATTCATTTTATAACTGAAAGTTTATAATGTTTTACTAAACTCACTCCATTTTTCCCAATCCCCAGCCCCTGACAACTACCATTCTATTCTCTGTTTCTATGTGTTGTTGTTTTTTTCCTGCCTGTAAATGATACCATACAGTATTTGTATTTTTCTGTATTTGTATTCTATATTGTATTTTACATGGCACAATATCTGCCAATTTTATCCATGCTTCTCAAGTGGAAAGATTTTCTTAATTTTTAAGGCTGAAATATAAATATAAATATAAATAATCCATAAATTATATATATATATATATATATATATATATATATATATATATATATATCCATTATCCATTGATAGACACTTAGCTTTTTTTTTTTTTGGCTATTGTCAATAATGCTGCAATGAATGTGGGAGAGCAGATATTGCTTCAAGATAGTTTCATTTTTTCAAATATATACACAGAAGGAGAATTGCTGGATCATATGATAATTCTGTTTTGAATTTTTTTAGGAACTTCCGTAGTATTTTCCATAGTGCCCCTACCAGTTTACATTCTCACCAACAGTGTAGAAGGACTCCCTTTACTACACGTCCTCACCAAAACTTATTCTTTCTTGTCTTTTTGGTAATAGTCATATGAATAGGTATGAAGCGATATTTCATTGTGGTTTTGATTTATGTTTTTCTGATGATTAGTGATGCATAGCATCTTTTCACATAATTGTTGGCCATTATGTATCTTATTTGGGAAAAAAAAAAAAAAAGTCTATCCAGGACCTTTCCCCATATTTGAGTATTTGATTGTGTTGTTGTTTTCGTTGCTATTGAGTTCTATAAATTCCTTATATATTTTGGATATTTAACTGTTATTGGAAATATGGTTTGCACACATTTCCTCACATTTAGGAAGTTGCCTTTTCATTTTGTTGATGGTTTCATCTGTTGTGCAGAAGTTTGTTAGTTTGATGTAGTCTCACTAGCTTATTATTGTTTCATTGATATATTTGTCGCTTTTATGTCAGTACTATACACTTTTAATTATTGTAGCTTTGTTACACAGTTTCAACTCAGGAAGTGTATATTTTTTTTGTCCCCCTGTGGAAAAAGCTATTGGAATTTTGATAGTGATTTCACTGAATCTGTAGATAACTTTGGGTAGTATGGGAATTTTAACAATATTAATTCTTCCGATCCACAAACACAGAATATATTTCCATTTACTTGTGTATTCTTCGATTTCTTCGCTAAATGTTTTATAGTTTTCAGTGTATAGAGCACCTTTTTGGTTAAATTTATTCCTAGTATTTTCTTGTTTTTGATGTTATTGTAAATGGGTTTGTTTTCTTAATATCTCTTTCTGGTTGTTTCTTGTTGATGTATAGAAACACAGCTGATATTTATATTTGATTTTGTATCATACAACATTACTGAATTAATTTATTATTTCTATTTTTTGTTTTGTTTCATTTTGCGGTAGTGTCTAGGGTTTTCTATATATAAGATCATGTCATCTGCAATCAAAACTAATTTTCTCATTTCTGATTTAGATGCCTTTTATTTCTTTTTCTTTCCTAATTTCTCTGACTATGTCTTCTAGTACAATGTTGCATAGAAGTGACAAGAATAGGCATTCTTGTTGTGTTCCTGACCTCAGTAGAAAGATTTTCATACTCATATCACTGAGTATGATGTTAGCTGTGGGCTTGTAATATATATGGCCTTTACTGTCTTGAGGTATGCTATGTCTATACCCACTTCGTTGAAGTTTTATTATGAGACATTGAATTTTATCAAATGCATTTGCTACATCTTTGAGATGATAACATGCTTTTTATCCTTCGTTTTTTAATGTGTATATTTATTGATTTGCATACGTTGAACCATCCTTGCATCCCAGGAATGAATCCTACTTGATCATGGTGTATGATACTTTTAATGTGTTATTGAGTTTTATTTTTGTATTTTTTTTATTTTTTTTGGATTTTTGGACATATGTTCATCAGGGATATTGGCCTGTATTGTTCTTTTCTTGTAGTGTTCTTATCTGGTTTTGGTATCAGACAAATGCTGACCTTGCAAATATGTTTGAAAGTTGATCCCTCTTCAATTTTTCTGGAAGATTTTGAGAAGTATTTGTATTATGTCCTCTTGAAATATCTGGTAGAATTCACCAGTGAAATCATTTGGCCTTAAACTTATCCTTTTTAGGAGGTTTTTGATTACTGATTCTCTTTAGTCATAATAAGTATTTTGAGTTTTTTTATTTGTTCGTGTTTGTAGATAACTTATTATAAAGAAAAAGGTGTAATTTATGCCAAAGAGGCTTTCTATACCCTCTCACTGGAATAGCCTCTCCAATACTCTTTAACGTATCATTCCATATTTAATTATCTGCATGACATTTGTTACCAACTGAGTTTTTCGTTTTTCTGTCTCCATTTTCTTAGCTATATTGTAAGGTCTAACAGAATACGATCTTACCTGACTTCTTTACACATATACCTTAGTGCCTATAGCAGTTTTTTGACAAATAGTAGGAAGCTGACTAATATTTTTGAAAGAATACAGAAAGAAATGAAGGGAATATATACATATATATGTATATATATGTATATGTATATATATACACACACATATATGTGTGTGTGTGTGTGTGTGTGTGTGTGTGTGTGTGTGTATCATAAATGCTCTGCTGGTACCAGTCTTTAATATGATCATTCATTCTTTATGAATTATCTTAGAAACAATTTTGAATTGTGGCCAGACACAATGTAAGGTGTTTGACAAATATTATTATCTTTATTCTTCTATAGATGAATTTATTTTCGTTTTGAAGTCCAACTCCACCAAGTAGTGAAAACTATATCTGTTTAACTTATGACATCTTGAGTCTCTGTATTTTGAAGAAAACAAAATACATTTTGGCAGGAAAAGGTATTGGAAAGATGTGATAGTTGCTACCTATTCATCTTTCGTCTTTCAAGTATCATCTAAGAAGTCTCTTTATATTTGATCTTTGGATATAAATCAGTGCCAATCTCATAATCATCCTTCAACTTCTGCCATTAAATTATCTCTCTCTTTTTTCTTTCTTTCTTTGTCCCACCCCTCTTCCTCTTCCTTCTCTTTCTTTTTCTTCCTCCTCCTCCTCCTCCTTCTCCTTCTTCTTCCTCTCCCCCCACCCCTGAGATCCTCTAAGACTACAGAAAATTAGAACATTCAATGGGGTTGCCTTGGTTGTTACACTCTCCCCAGTTTATTTTGCTTTACATTAATAAAAAACAAAAAACAAATAAACAAAAAACAAATAAACAAAAATAAACACCATTCTTATCCTTATGTAGTCATGCTGCTCGGATATATAAAAAATCTATGATATCATCTAAGACTCTCATACTTTATGGAATCCCAATAACAATTTCTATTCTGTTCACTTGATTCATGGTGGGGCAAGCAAAATCTCTAGGACCCTGCCATTACCTTGGGCATAACTTGGTCCTGAAGTTCAGTTTCCTATAATTTTCTGAGTTACAGTTATTCCCTTTCAACTTCAGCTCCAAAGACAAAGCTTGGTTTACAGACAAGCTTCTTTGTTTAATTCTTCCACTTTTCCTTATAACTTTCCCCTTCCTTCCTTAGTTCAGTGGCAACACAGACTCTTTCTTCTTATCTTCCCAATCCTTGTGAACATACAGTAGTTGGACCCAAATCTCCAAATATTTTTATTCTTAACCTATATGTACCTATCAGAGGTAAAAATCAAGGTCAAGTCAAAGAACTTTCCTCAATAGAATGCTAAGTCTTCAATCAATTCAACCACTTTAAATATAAGGACAGATTTATAGCAAATTATCTAGTCCAACTAAATAATTCTCAGTATCAAGTCTTCCCAGAAACTATGTTTGTATTTATGTATGTTGAAAATCACAAATACCATCAGTGTTTCTCAATGTACAATATCTAACTCACCTGTAATCACCTGGTAGTTAGTTGAGAATGCAAACTCCTGATTCACACCCCAGAACTATTTAGTGAGAATCACAAGGATGAAGGAAAAGAGAGCTAATTCTTTATACTACAAAAATGAATGTATTAAAAAAAAGAAGCTGTAAAATGTGCATAAGAGCACGTATTTTGAAAAGTTTAGATGATGAAACTAACCCCTTAACAATTACACATGTATTTAAAGTTACTTACTTGTTGTATAAATAATCCAATTCTATGATCTTCTTCAAGGTAGACCAGTAGCTTACACTAACAAAAAAGGCTAAGTTTCAAGAGTGCATTGACCACAGAGTACAGATATGAAGTAAATTTTTCCACAAGTGAATGAACCAGCCATTTGATTATAATATCATATTGCTGGTGTTCTAACAAAGCTGGAAATTTCAGGCACTATTGATTATATCTGAATGATTCAGTTTAGCTGATATGAGAGATTACTATCAACCTTCTTGGCTAGCTTCAAAATCCTGACCTTGGTTCACTTTCCTGGACTTCTTATTTTAGAAACAGATTTAATTCACAAACTTGTTATGAACAAGCCTGTGTCTGATGTAACTCCTAAAGTAGTTAAATAACTATTAACTTTCTTAAAGTAATTAGGTTAATTGATCTATTGAGATTACTAAATGTTCAATATTTTAAAATGGAATTTTACATAATTTCTAGACAAGAATCGACTTTCAATTATCTTACTCATGAAGGATTTTTTTTTTCGTTTCAGTTAATTCATTTGTAATACTTGACTAGCAAAAAATAGTGTTACTCAAGACATTGTTAAAGAATGCTATTAATCAGAATACACTGTAAATGCAATTATGTATGTATTTTGTATCAGTTTAAAGCAGACAAGTGCATTTAGTAACTCTCTGAAAATTGACTTTAAGCATCATTTTATTTCTGGAATTGTTTTAAACATGAGTGAAACTCAGACAGGAGACTTGGAATAATAATAGATGTTAGAGTAATTATGAGAATGCTTATTGAGCTTGCAATATTAATTATTTATCCCCAGTTATACTTTTTAGTCTAAAGCCAATCAACACAAGCCATTAGGAAATGGGATCTGGATGCAGACTTCCTGATTACACAATTTAGCCACGTCACAATAGTAAATGTTTCTAATTCTCGATTTTCTAATATAGATGGTTTGAGGACAGAATCAGTTATTAGTTAAATGCATAGTCAATACTCACTCAGTGATAGTGATTATTAGAGCCTAGATGATTTTTTTCTTGGTTATATTACTTATATATTCCAATGTAGCTAAAAAATTTTTGAAATGTGGATCCTTCTATCTCTGACATTGTATGTGTGTCTCACACATATCGAATCTTAAATTTCATTGATTATGTTACCATCTTTTGATGTAAAAAGAGACTGAGATGAAGGAGTTGTAAAGATCTTCCCAAGGACGGAAGACATGTAAGCATGTGACATCAAGCTTTTTAAGGACACAGTAACTACTATTGAAGTTCATTTAGAATTCCACATATTTTAAAACATCTAGAAAAAGAAAAGAAAAAGGAAAGGAACACTTCTGTTTACTTTGCTTTCCAGTTTACAAATCAATAAGGCTTTCCAATCAGTATCTTGTATAAGCATGTCGTGACCCTGGTCATCATAATTATGGCCACAGAGCCAACCAACACAGCAGATTACTCTATTACTATACAATGTACATATTCACATGAGAAATGTCCAAAAGGTGGAGTACATCTAGCTTCCATTCTTAAGTTTCATTGCATTATAATAAAGAAGAACATGAGAAAGAACTATGGAATCAACCATTTTATTAACTACATTAAAGGGAGAGAATTATAACATCAGGTAACAAGCAAAAAATACAATACTCCACAGAGAATTTGTGTAAAATATAGTAGTGGGCATTCTAATGTGAATTGAATATATATATATATATATGTGTGTATATATATATATATATATATATATATATATATATATATATATATATATATATATTTAACAAAGACCAAAGTATACTTCCAATTTTGTAACCTGTGACTTAGCGTAAAAGAAATCCTATTTTTCATTTTCCTCAGGCTATCACAACTAACTTCTAATAATTTACCAGCCAAATTGGTTTTCCAAATTCTAATGTCTGCCTATGCTAATAGAATCTATAGAGTAATGTAATTACCTAATCCATTCATTACATGAGATAAAGATAGTACAGTTAAAATGTCAAATAGAATCAAGGCTATCTGAATAAGAAATATTTTCAATTGTAATTTTTTATTTCCCAAAAGATACATGAAAGTATAATTTCCTGCATGCATGAAATGTTTTATATTAAGCTTCTGAAAATAAAAGTCTTAGGAATCATTTTAAGGTATAAATTACTTCATATTTGTGACCTTCTACAGGTTTCCTAATATTTCAGAGCCTCAGTTTCTTCATCTCTAAAATGAGAAGTATGAGCCAAATTTTTCCTTCACTACATTAATAACCAAGGATTTTATAAGCCTGGAAAAATAATCAAATTTTAAATAGGAAAAGAATTTAGTGGGATTTAGCAATTTAATGGGATTGGTGCAATTACAATACTTGATTGACATTGAAAGCTAAAATTGAATTGAAAAGTGTTTTATAGGAAGAAGGTAAAAATGCAACTCAGTAAACTTATATTTAGCACTCATATGCTTTGAGCAACATTTTTTTTTTTTTAAATCTCAGAAACAATGAATCTTTGAATGTGACCCCGAAGCCAGGTGAAATCAAAAGGGAGAAAACCTGTCCAGAACCCATTATAATAATTCTGTGAGAGTTTTCAGTAGCAATACATCCATACAGGATGGAAAGTGAGGATGAGAAAAAAGAAAAAAAGAGTAATCAACACTTTATCTGCAACACACACACACACATACACACACACACACACACACACACACACACACACACACACACACTTGATGTCATTTTGGCAATCTCAATGGGTCCAAATAAAACTATTTTCTGTAAAATCCAGATAGTATGGGGAATCTGAAGATGACAAAAGAAATTTTAAAGGACACATAGTATACTACATTATTTCAACAATTATCTTTGAGTGCTTAATACATTAAACAAAACACATATCTGAGCAAAACATCAAAGATCCCAGTGCTTATAAGGACTTTCATTCTAGAAAAGGAAGCAGCTAATAAACAGTGGCCATACAAATTATATGACCTATGGAATATGGAAAAGTGCTTTGAGAAGAACAAAAAAAAAATCAATAAAAAGAGAGAGAGAGAAAATGGGTAGATAAAGAAATATAAGGATATCTGTTTACAAATTACTCTCCAGACACATTCGGCTGCATGCAGTATAGACAGGAAACAGTCAGGGACGTGAGTTGAATCCAGTCTTTCAAAACGTGTCAGTGAAGCCAAGAGAGGGAAAGTGATCTGGGGATGTAAGCAAGGGATGATTATCATGACTGACTATCATATTAAACCTAGTAAGCAAGCAACAGAAACTATCAAAGTGGTAAAGAACAGTTAAAAACAAACTATGTCATGTAGGATCAATAAAATGTATATTAGGTTGTTCAAAGAATGACTTAAATGAGGGAATAAGAGGGAATACATTTATTCTAAGCTGGATCCTTACAAAAGAAATAAAGCAATAATAAAATAATATACTATAGTAAATAGTTGAGTATTGTTATTAGGAAAAATAAAATCATGTGAAACTGAATCCAGCAAATGATGTAAACCTTTTAGTATTCTAATTGCAATTTGACATTCATCACTTAGAGAACATTGGAATTTGCATTTTTTCCCTTATTTACTTATATTGGCTGACATTTTGCAGATATGGAAACAAAGGCACAGATAAAGAAATAGCTGCAGATAGATAATAGTTTCAGGACTTAGATTCAGAGGTCCACTCCTGCCAGTCACTTCCAGAAAAAAACAGAAGTCGTCTCTGGTAGACATGTTGAGTCATATCTCTTTGTATCACTCTGTGAGTACAGCAAGACACAAGAACAATTAATTGTAATGTCAATGATAGTTTTAGTTCTTCTGTGCATGTTATTTAGACTATTACATTATTATTTTATGTAACTATAATAATTAGATATATTTAGAGACATCCAAAAATTAAATAATAGGTGGAAAATTGACAACTTGAGGGAGTAAAATTTGAAATATATGTTTGTTTGTTATTTTGGAAGATGGAGGAACTCTGAAATACCTTAAAATTGACTTTTGGTTCATTGTGTTTTTGCCAATCTCCATAGCAAAAAAAGTGCTATTTTCCTTATAGCAAAGCTGTCAATGATTGTTTTCCTAACAGGTACAATAATGTCTACATGTAATCCTGATGCCCGCTCTGAATATAAAACAATACATCATTTTGCAATTTTGCTATAAAGAAAATCCTTCAATGTCATTTTTCTCTTTGTAATGTACTTAATAAATAGAGGTAAAATTATTTTATTACATAATTTTAGTGAGTTTTCATTTAAACAAATGAAGATTAATATTAGACCTTCTGATTTAAATGCAATTTAACCTTCATGTTGTATTTTGAAACATACTAAAATCTTCAGTTAGAATTGATATAAATAAATATTTTTATTCAGTCTCATAATTTTTTTTAAAAAAGTCTTTTTTTAGTGCATTTCAGAAAAATACTAAAATCATCAGTGACAAGGTTAACATTTCAGGGCATTCCATCTGTCTTTTGAATATGCATTGTCAGACAGCCCTAGACACCACCAAAATATGTTGACCGAACAGTAAATCATCATCATGATTGCCATTATTGATCTGTAGAGTCAGTAACCGAATCTATCCATGGGATTCAACACCATCTATCTTGATATTATATAACCCCATCCTCCTGCCTAAACCCATTAAACTGTCATCCGTGGGCTTACATCATTTTTATTTGAGGGGCCTAGTGAAACTTTGCACTTTACTTGTTTTCTAAAACACTTCTAAGACCAAACCATCTCATCAGGAAAATTCCATTGTTTCCTGTTAACGTCTGTTACCAAGCATGGAGTCCATAATAATTTTAAACGAGAGGATAACAATCATCACTGAACATAGCATGGCATATATAGTGTACATATTTATTTACATGTCTATGGAAATATGAGTGCATAATATTGTCATTTAAATCTATTGGAATATGGGAAATATTATGTCTATCTGTCTTGGGATACATTAAGAATTGATTAAAAATTGGTGAATAACTATTTAAATATTGTTACCTATATCCCCCAAATAATAAAATAATAGTAAAAATAATTTACTTATAAATTATGTAATTAATACAATATAGCTGGTTAAATTGACTGTATTTTGGACTGTGAAATCAAGGTCTTTCTTTACCTTCATTTCCAAGGGTTTCCAGGGATCCATTAATGGATGTCAATGTGTGCATAGCTATCTTCACAATGCATGTAAAGGATTGTGTGTACGTACATTTCTGATAATTGGTGAGAAAAAGGTCAATAGTTTCCATGGACTCTCAGGAGACAACATGGTCCATAATTTATTGAGATACAGGATAACTAAAAAAAAATTTTAATTTAAAAAATAATAAGAAGAATCAATACGCTGAAAATAAATATGTGGCATACTTAGTTTATACTCAAAACATTGAAAGTAAGCATTGAATATTGGTTTAATATCAAAATGTAACACAAAACATGGTGCATTGTATAAAATGTGTTAGAAGTTTACAGAGGAAAGCAAATATATATTGTATGCAAAGAAATATATATATATGTATACATATATATGTGTGTATATATATACATACATATATGTGTGTATATATATGTGTATATATATACACACACACACACACATATATATATATCTATATATACATATATAAGTTGTTATAATGTATACCTTCTGGCTTATGACTTTTTATGTTCTTGCTTATATTTTCCCTAGTCCATAATTATAACTTACTTTTTTCACTTATGAAATATAAAAAATTTCTGGTATTTTATATTATGTTTGTCAATTATATTTCACAGTGATGAAACTTTGAATTTTTAAATCATAGAAGTTGTGTGCAATTGAACATACTCTTTCGAACCATCATTCTAATTGTGAGGTCAGAAAATAAACTACAGATCATGGAAAATAATAATTCCCTTTTGTTTCCCACATTTTTTTCCCCTTGTCAAAAAATTTAGAGGAAATTTAAGAGGCAGATAAAATAAGCAATTTCCTCTAAATTGCTAGAAATTACATCCAGTTAAAGGGAAAACAAAATATTTTTCCTGCCCATGGTCACAAAGCTTCACTGTTGTTTCCCAAAACCCTGAGACCCAAAGGGTAAAGTTTTAACTAATCTTTTTCTTTTTTTAACTTGCTTTTGGAAAATGTCATCCTTTACATCATGGTAAATTTCCCAGTAAGTGTCAGAGCACTAGCAACAGTACTGTTTAAAGAAATTTAAACACACACACACACACCATCTTGTCCAATAATTTATGGACCCCATGTCATCTAAGAAAAATGGATGTAATAATATAGGTTGCTCACTATGTATTTATAAATGCATTCAACAATCGTAATAAGTCTATTTTCCTTATCTTCAAGAGGCTCCCACTTTGGTGGATCATAGAATTATGATACAACTACTATAACACAATGAGTTCACTGCAGTGATGGAGACACTGTAAGCAGTATAAGAGCACCTGAAGTAGTGCTTTTCCCTAACGAATTAGAGGGGATGCTGAAAAGATTCTCTGGGATGACAGTAGGACTGCAATGTTCATAGTTGCATGTGTCAACTCCACCATTCTGTGAGTTCCTTGATCACAGTTCCTTGATCACTTTGTATAACTGAATACTGTGGTACCTCAGTTTTTAAACGTAATCCGTTCCCGAAGACGGTTCGAGCTCTGAAACGTTCGCACATAGCCGACAGCTAGGCCTCAGGATCTTGCACTCAGTGGAAGTCTTGTGACATGTTTAACTTCCAAGGTGTATTCGAAAACCAAACATTTACTTCTGAGTTTACGACGTTCGTAAACCGAAATGTTTGTCAACGGAGACTTTCGAAAACCGAGGTAATACTGTATAACACGTCAAATATGTCACATGGCATGCAGCATATGGACTACATTGCACAAACTGGCTTCTTCATGACTACCTGACAGTGAATACCTGAATTTTATCAGTTTCCACTCTAGTAGGCCTAAATTATTTTCTAAAAACTGTATTGTGCTTTGGCATGTGTAGAAGACAAAAGTCAAGCATTAATGAAAATGCATACATCTCAATTTTTTTTAGGGTTTCTAAGATATTGGCCATTAATAGGGTGCCGTTAGTGCTTGCCATGATGAATTTTGCCATGGTAGGCACAAAACTTTTTTTCTCTCTCTTTATTTATCTGTATACCTATAAATATAGATATATAGAAAGTGATGAAAAAATTGGTGGTAAACAATAATGTATGATGTAGAAAGTTGAAAGCAATCCCAAGTTATTTGCCTGAAACCAGAATATAGCAAATAAACTTTTCAAGATAGATAAGTGAAGTTTATATACAGAAAGTGCCAAAAAATATATACATTTTAATAAAGGAAAAAACTGCATTAAAATTACACTGATGGTAACCACTTTGAGCGCCTTTTGTAATTGCAGAAGTCAAAGGTGACTTATATTCATCTTTTGTTATTGGTATAGAGTATTAAATTTTAATACAGTTTTTTTTTCCTTTCTTAAAATGTGTATACATTTTTTGCATGTCTGTATTTAAAACATCTTTAAAGATGTAATTAAACATGGTAACTGATTTTATATTTAAATCATCTCTTTGAATTTTTCATAACAAATATAAATGTGTTTTGTACCAGCAGAATCCCATTTCATATTTATTTTTCAAACAAATAACATTTATTGAACATTCTTCACACTAGAGATTTAAAGGGAACTAAAACAGTACAAAATTTTGGATCCTGAAAAATACATTCTGTGTGATAGATGCCAGGAATATTCTCCGATGAATAGATATTTTTTTCTGTATCGTGATCTTAAAAACTTTAACCCTCCCCCTCAAAATTACCTAGAGCCTCTTAAGTGAAAACAAAAGAAAACAAACAACCAAAAAATAAAGAGCAACATTTGCAAGGGCTCATAGGTGTGAAAAAACCTGGTGCACAGCAAGCAGAGAGCGGTTGTTCTTGCAGTGAGTGTGGGTCAGTGAGGATTTGATGTCTGGGAGAAGTAGTCAGGGGACAGATTGTGCACCTGGATAATGAATTTAAAACATTACTTAAATTATGACACAGGGAAATCACTGGAGGACTTGTGAAAAGATTTGTGTTTTACAAAGTCTGGGTTCAGTGTGAGAAGTGAACTCAGTGCAGTAGAGACTCCAGGCAGAAACAAGGCTAATGAGAGAGATGCTAACTGCCCAAATTCAGCCTTTCCAATCTCCCACAGTAATAACAAGGCTCATGTATCCTTATTCAGATGTATGCCAACAATGGGAGAGTGGTAACAGTCTACTCTGGGGAAAGGCAATAAGCGAGTGGGTACATTGTAGAGAAATTTAAAACAATAATAACACCAACTAAAAGTCTGTCTCTGTTTTATTATCCATATGAGCTGACAATACTAAACAATATTAGAAAATATATTTTGTTAGCCCAAGTTCTAAACAATTACAGCAGTTAATGTTTAGTTTCAGTAATGTATCTGTAAGCTTCAACAGATTACATTTGTGTTACTTATTTTTTAATAAACATTAACACAGAATTTCTAGTTATACACACATCCCCTAATCCTTGGAGATTCAGCTACAGGTGTTCATCTTGAGAGTAAGTTTGTAAGAATTCATAACTGAACTTCTTTCAGTGCATTTTGTGTTTCCAACATCAAAAGTATTTTGTAATTTTTTTTGCAAGAGCTGCATGTGTGCAATGTAATGTTTTATATAAGTTTCAGGTATACAAAACAAGATAGTGATTAGACATTTTCACCCCTCACCAAGTTATAAGCCCCCTCCCAGTCCACTACCCCTCTGACATCACATATCATTGTTACAATACTATTGACTATATTACCTATGCTGTACTTTACATCCAGTGACTGTGTGTGTTTCTGTGTGTGTGTGTGTGTGACTATAGTTGACATTCGACATTATTTTACTTCAGCTTCAAGTGTACAGCATAGACATTTTCTCTTTTATGCATTATCTTTTCCCCCAATGTAATGTTTTAATTGAGGTTAATCAGAAGCAAAACCTATTCAGAAACAGTCAGGAACAGCCTTGAAAAAATGTATAATGAAACACTTAGCTTTGAAATCATTCTTTGACAATTGGTGCACAGAAATTGTGGAGCAGGCCATTAATTATGCAAACACAAAAGTAAGGAGATGGAACCTTCTGAAAAGTAGAATCAAATTTAAAAGAAGAATGCCCAGGTAACTGACAAAAGATGTTAATCTTATACTGTTAAAGACGTTAATAGAGCAAAATTTGATTGCCTCGATTATTTTCATTAAGAACTTGATACTCATTCTAATGAATCAAAAATGTCAATGTTTGCTATCAGCCATTTTTAAATAATTTTGTAGAAGAAAAATCACTTTAGGAATTTTAATAAATATAATTGAAATGTATGATGTATGTTTTGTTTAGGATATTTTAATTTTGTGAGAGAAGGAAAAAACACTATACTAGATTCCCAAATAAGAATTTTATGAATTTGTGAATTTATAGTTGACTTATCTTAACAATTTATATGATACTTCATATGAAAAATACTTCTGAAAATTAAATTATATTCCAAAATTGAAATTAATGAGAAGCATTCTTTGAACAATAAGGAGAGAAGTAGGTTAACAAATCTTCCTACAAAGCTATTAGATATGAACAGGATCAATTTTAAAGAAGTCATTTGTAAATTTATATAAGTAAAGCTCAAAATTAAAAGTGGTAATATTTTTATTAATGGAACAGATCAATATAGGCATATGTGTTTCCTATACTTAATGCAATTTAAAATTAGTAATTCACTATTTTCATATATATATATATATATATATATATATATATATATATATATATATTATATTTCTGTCAGGGTTTCATACACAAGTTTAACAAAATAAAATCCTCACTCTGAATTGTTCTAGACATTATTGTCAATTGTTTCATCTTATGATATTATTCCTGGAAATAATTGTCATGTAAATCAGGTGGATGCTAAAAAAGATCCACTCTGACTGTCAAATAAGCCATGCATTCATTCCATTGCCTTCATTAGACCCCCAAAACCTCATATTAAATCCAACCTTGTGCCAACCTCTAGGGATATTGAAATAAATTCTGTCAATAATTAATTGTATAGATCGGATACAAAGGATATGAAGGAACTGTAATACATTTGGTTAGGTAGGATAATGGCCTTGAAATTATATGAGAAAATTATTGTGTTTTTTGTTTGTTTGTTTGTTTTGTTTTTAATAGTCATCCTGTAAGTGAAAGGCTATGAGGTCTGAGATTTGCTTAGATACTTCTTTTTTGGAAAAGGAAAGAAAAGGTAAAACACAGGAATAAGAAAGAATTTGAAAAAAGATGAAACAAGTTTAGGAAATCGTTAATCATTTTTTACTCCGAGTGATGTATGTTGGGGGGGTGGGGGGGCGGTATTATCCTATACTCTCACCTGCTGAATGAATGAAACTTGTCATAATAAAAAATAGCCAAGGAAAGTGTTTATCTTGATATATGGATGTCGATTAATACATTATATCATTATATTTTCTGAGAGAAGCTACCTGTATATAGCATGACTGAATAAAAGAAAAAAAAGTTTGAGTTTCCTGTACCTGCCTCATAAACCCAAGATCCACACCCAAACTGTGTAGTTATCCTTCCTTAATAGGGATACAGAGAGGATTATTTTTCAGAAGATATATAAAGCTTTTCTCAGTCTGTCTTAATCTTTTGCTCTCTCTCTGTCTCTGTCTCTATGTCACATCAGTACATCTTATTCTGCCTCCACTCAGAAATTTCAGCTTGAAAATCAAGCACATGGGGAAGTGGAAAAAATACAGTAATTTTAATCACAAAAATTAAAAGATGGAGAGAACTCTTGTTGTAATGCATGATGGGGATTATGAATAAATGTATTGCTCAGGTCGGAGATTCAGGGAAATATTCAGTGGGAATAAGAGAAGAATTTACCTAATGTAGTAATACACCCCAAATAATATTAATAGCTTCAGTTTATCACTTTTTATATACCAGGGGGAAAAAAGTTAAGAAAATGTTTGAAATAAGTAAGCAGACATCTGCAACAAGCACAGCTATGGATTTGGGAAAAGAAAGTGAATATCCTGCAGTGAGGAAGCTGACACAAGCACCTCACTCACTGCTCACAGAAGCATTGGGTCAGGCAGGGCAGCTAATCCAAAAGAGAATACACTGGAAGTGAAGGTTAATGATGCCATCAATTGAGTGCTATAAGGACAAACACCACAAGAAAGCATGAAAAGAGGGTGGGATTTCTTAAGTCTATGTAACCACTCAAGAACTGACCTGTGTCAAGAAATGTAGAAAGAATAGGACCAGTTCTACAGAAGCAAGAGCAGCAAGTCTGGAGCCATGAAGGAGCATATTTAATGGCTGGTTGAGATGTGAGGTGGTGTGAGACAGATGGAAGTCTTGGCAATACAAGACTGCTAGCAGCACCACAGGCTTGGCCAAACAAGATTTGCTGGCTTGTTGAACCACCAAGGGAATTGAGCAAGACTAGCGGATATAACCAATTTTAGAATTGGCCAAAGGAAAAATAAAAAGATCAAAATAATATGAATAATTAAAAGCAGGGAAAGTCTGAGAAACAAGTAAAGTAATCAATAGTACCAAGGGTTAAAACAAGAATAGGAATGTTCCCAGGCAATTTCAAGCAAAAAATTGAACCTGACAAAGTTAAATAGTTACGGAAGACTGTCAAAGACTATTGCAATGACAGAGAGAAAGCAAAGCACAGCCTGCATTCAACTCCACCGTGGGCATGGGGGGAATAGACTGGAGAGTTTTCAATATGTGGGATGAAAAAAATAGGCTGCTTCTGTTTGCTAATTGGCTTGACCAAAGGAGAATTAATTGATCCCGTCTTCATGACAGGAAGGAGTTCTACAGCTTGGAGTTAGACTGGAAGGGAGTTATCATTATTCTTGATGATAACAGTTCTAAAAATGTCTCCTGGGTCCTTAAGAATGGCCTTCCAACTGATAGAGCTACTATCTTCCAGTCTAACTCCAAGCTGTAAAACTCCTTTCTGTCATGAAGATAGGAGAAAAATGTGATATATAGAGGATGTGTTACAGAATTGTACACCTGACCTATGTAACTTTATGAACCATTGTTGCCCCAATAAACTTTGACTTTAAAAAAAGGCTATATATTATCTGAATATATAATTTTATAATGCTTTCATTAAAAAAAACACATTTTTTTTTTCTTTTTTGGATAACTTTAGGAAACATTGTTTAACCTGTTTTGTTTGGTTTTGTTTTTATCTTTGATTAAATTCCTTGATTCAAATTATAATATTTTTGTTGTTATACTATTTAGAATAATTAATGAATGACCTCCATCATTTCTGCCTGAAAACAAAAAAAGAATAGAAAAAGAAAGGTAGTCCTTTGTCATAAGATTGGCAAGAGGCTTTGGAAAAAGATTTACATTTCAAAAGGCAGAAAAGAATTTGCAATTACACATTTTCCAAAGTAAATGTTCTAAGAAAAGGGAGGCCAGGGGCCTTGAGTCAGAAACAAGCTTGTCTAAATTTTAGTCAAGCTGAGAGAAATGATAAGGCTATCTTAGAGTCTATTGTTACAAAGAACAATGGAGGAATGGAACTATCTCAATTGACTAATTACTTCTGAACACCTTTCTATACTTTAAAAAGATTCAGTTGTTAAGATTGGCCCTAATTACCAAAAACAGTATGGCCTTCTTCATTTTACAGTTGTTTTTTTTTAATCGAGACATTTTTCTTTTAAGATTTAGGAAGAGGTATCAAATGTCCTTTACCAAAGAGCCTTTAATGAAACTGGAAGCCCTATCATAGCTAAAAGAGATGCAAGTGCAAGGGAGAACATTTAACATGTGGTCAGTATCAGAGGACCTGGATATGTAAGATACAAGTCTTTCAGCCAACTTCCCAGTTCATATTTCCAGTTTGGAATTATCCAGTGAGAGTACTTAGTGTCAAATAATAGAAGCTAATGGAAGTGTCTGACCATAATACAGAATAGATAGAGAAGGGCTGTGACTGATAACCAACTCTTTCTAGAGATACAAATTAAGATAATGAAAGAGATAATCTAGATCTGAATCAACTAATATGGGAAGGAAATTGATGAATTAAAAGGTGATGATGCAATGGTATGAAGAGTCACCTAAGTGAGTGTTCACCAAATTCTTCTTTTCTTTCTGGGTACAAAGATAAATGATCCCTCCCCCCACCGCCAACCACCACCACCACCACCATGTGAGAAGGTGAGATAATGTGATCAGGTTTCAGCCAATAGAATGTGGGCAGAAATGATACACCTCTCTTCCAGGTCTTTTGTTTAAATTTTCTTTCTCTCTCATTATTCTTGATGGCTGGCCAGTAAAAGATGGTATTGTGGAGAACCCCATTTTACTGAAGGACATTGGAAGACATTGGAACCACCTGATGGAAGAACCAAGAGCATGATGGAATTTGTTCTTCTACTTGGGAAGAGCCGGCATATATATTTGTTGTGCTGAACCATAGAGATCATTGGTTATTTATTTTGGTACGATGCTGAGTTATAGTTCTTGAGCTAAAGTGAAAAAAGAAAGAAAGAAAAAAGCAAGACTGGAAATATAAATGTGGAATGAAACAACAAAATTGGAAATTAATGATATCTCTTGGAAAAAGAAAAATGACAAAACAAACAATGATCAAAAATAGAGCCTTGAAGGAATTCCTAAAATTAGCAAACAAAGGGAGGGTAAATAGCTGAAAAAGAAGAAAATAATCTGGTTTTGCAAGAAAAATATAATAACATGATGTCATTGGAAATGAAGGAGTACAGATTTTCTAAATGATGGGATAAACTGAATAAATGAGATCCAAGAATACATTGATTAAATATTTACATGATGGAGATTTTGAAATCTTATATTCAATATTATAAAACTGGCCCATGACAGAAGACATTTTACTGTGTTTTCATTTTAAGAGAGACATGGATTAACTAGTAAAGGAAGATTAAATGATGAAAATTCTATTGCGTAACTCATAAAAATTTTATTGTTTTAATCAGAATAAAATATCATGAAAATTTGAGCAACAAATATATTTTAATAATTTTTGTTTTATGTCAAGCTACATACCAGACAGGGAGCCAATGCAAATAAAAGTAAATAGATTTTCTGTCCTCTTGTTCCAAGAAATTATTAGCAAATATTTAGTTTCTTTTTAATAAGAGAGATGGTTTGCTTTTATTATTGTGAGATAAAAGAGATATTAGCGAAAATGCATCCAAACTTACAGATAGTGATAATGTATAGAGGAGAAAGAGATTCTAGAATTTCATGCAATTGTAGGCTTTGAATCTGAAAATATTTAACTAGCAGAAACCTCTGGAGACTATCCATGAATAATTTACAGGGTTTTATTGTGTTCCTGAAATTAGAAGTAAAAATTTAAGTGAAAGTCATTTTTCTGGAGAAAGGAGATAGACTTTCATCAAATTTTCAATATGTTCATGATTCAAGAAGATCAAAAACCACCACTATAGTCCAGCTTTATCCTTTTTCAAATGAGGAATATGAAACTCAGACCAATGAAATGTCTTATACAAATTCCCACAGGTAGTTGCAAAATTAAAACCAGAACATACATTTAATCATCTACAGTCCTTTATTCGTTTTTTAAATATATTCTTTCCACTATCTTTACTATTCTCCAAAGAATTTTAAAAACAGTTAAAAAACTTTTAATTCTAATGATTTAGTTATAGTTATACTGAGAGGCAAAAGATGCTGTGTCCATTTCTTTAAGCTCTTAAAGCAGTTATTTTCTGTTGTTTCCTGATGTCTGGAAGTCATTCTAGTAAAGCATAACCTTTTATATGTTTGAGGACAGTTATTAAATCTGTCTAGGCCTTCCAGGCAAAATATTCCCAATTCTTCTACTTTTTCTTTACGTATTATATTTTCCATCATTCTTGTATTTGCTCTTTTATTAAAACCCTCCAAGTCTTCCCCATGCCTTCCTATGTTAGATAACCACAAATAAAAGATATGGTAAATACTCTAATAAAATATGCAGTTCATGAAGCATTTTCTATTATTCACTCTCTACTTCTGTAGATACTTCACTTACGCAATTACTTTGGTCTCGCCAAAGTTAAAAAAAACAAACAAACACATAGCATGTATCCATGTAACTGAATGCAATACTTGGAAATGTTTAACAGAAGTTTTTGTGAATTTATGAAATTGAATAGCAGTGTGATGTAGTTTAAAATAATAGGCTAGGGAGTATTTTAAACAGCTTTCACAACTTCTCTCCAACAATTAATTAAATGATGACATTGATTATGTTGTTTTACTCTATGGTTTCCTATCTTATTTTTTAAATGAAGGTATTAATACAGAAATTAAATAGTTTATAAACTAAATTTATTAATGAATGTGATATAATGTATTAAAGTTTCCTGGAACCCTACCGGAAAATTATGCTTCCCCATCAGAACTTAGTGCATCGTTTCAAATATATATTAACATTCTTACTCAAGGCTATACATTTATACCAAATGAAGACATGACATTAGTGATTAGATTCATTTTATCATTTGTGTATATCCTATATTGGCTTTCCCCCCAGTTTTTACAATACTGGTGTTGAATTCCACAAAAACTTGCTTCAGTGTTTCTCAGTCTTATTTAACTGTGAAACTCCTGGTTCAAAGGGAATTCTTGATGACCAAAAGGTGAAATGAATAAAATTAATTTTGCTCTAATTTAATCATGAATTGGTAGTTCAGAATCTCATCTTTTCTTTTTACCTTTCTTTACCCCTTTCACCATGATAATTCCTCCAGAGAGTTTATTTTAAAAACAATCATATGGGGATATATGCATATTTATTGGAGGACTATATTTGAACTCTTTACCTTTTCCCAGGTGTAAATTTTATTTTATAGAATATTTTAAGATTTAATTGGGTGTGTACTTTTGTGTGTGTGTGTGTATGTTGATGTGTGTACATCTTTAAACCTAGTATACAGGAATGGAAAACTGACTCTTAAAAATCACTTTTAGCTCCCCCACAACTCCTTATTATGCCATTATTTGTGCTTAATAATTTATATCTAAAAAATAAATTTTTAAAAGTTTGGTGTTGCATGCTTATGCTATTATGAACCGATCCCTCTCAAGTCAGAGGAAAATATATGGAGAAGACCTTGGACCACTACTGTATGTACACTCAATGCCTTATTAAAATAACATTCACATGCCCCAGAATCTCATTAATTTACAGCTCGTTGCTCACTTTATTTATGAATTCACTTATTTTCACAAGTTAATTTAAAGTATGTTTACTAGTATATTATGAAGAATCCTAATAAATAATTGAAACTACTACTGTGGAAATAGATATATTTTGTAGTCTGAAATATGCATAATACAGCTTTTGGAGGAAATGAGAATCCTATCTTTTCTAGATAAAGAATAGTAGTCATATAATTTAATGTCTGAACAATAATATGATATACCACAAGGTAGCATAATATGTCACAATAACAACACTGGGTACCACGTGCCACTGTGCTATAAACTTTGAATTGTTTTATTGATAGCCTGGCAATGTAAGCATGAGTTTCTGGTAATAATTTAACATGAACAATGTATCCGCAGGCATTTTAACAGTGGATATTCTTATTGTTAGTCAAATCTAGATTTATACAAGGCAGGTAAATATAACACGACAATGATATGTGACTTCATAGTTTAGTGACTAATATATTAAAAATATTTTTTCCAAATGCAAATAACTGTCATATTTATTATGCTAAAACAGATATCAATATTTGTCAACATTGAGTTTAGTGAATGCTATGTTTTACATGTGGTTTTTCCCACTGTTCTGTAAGTACACTGATTTTAACTCTTCTTGATTAAATTATATATATTTATTGAAATAACTGAATTAATCTGAGAAAACATGACATGGATCTTGGAGGCTTACAGGAGTTTAAATGTCTAAGTACTTAGCACAGCTCCTGGTACTCAATAGAAGCTATTATTTTTTCAATTTTCCTTCTTCATTAATTTTAAGTTTATGATTTACTTTCTGCAATATTTTTATAAAACACACATACACACACACACACACACACACACACACACACACATATATATTACTGTCAACTCATAAATCGCCAGTTCATATAAAAGCTCTACCCCTCATCTTCAAGGTTAAAACAATTCCTTATTCTTGAATAGTCTCGCTCTGTTGTCATCCCTAAGCAATTATTTCACAAATTTTAAATTATATCTTATTTTTCTTTCATTTGTCAATCTAGTCACAAAGATGTATTGTATACATATTTCACTCTAAGTGCTTTGGTTGGCATGGAAAACACAGTATCAACAAGAATAATGCATTTCTTATCCTCATGGGCCTTGCATTCTAATAAGAGAATGTAGAATATAAAGAAATAAATAATGTAATTCAGAGAGACTATGTGCATTGAAAAAACAAACAGAATTATTGGTCAGTGAATGATAAGGCAAAGCTACTTGGGTAGGTTGTTGAAGGAAGGACTGTCTGAGGTGGTGGCAGGTCTGTTAATCTTATCGATAGGCCATATGAAAATCCTGGGCAAAGACGATTAAGGTAAAGGAAACAACAAAAACAATGCCTTGAGTCTGGAAACAAATTTGATTTGGCAAAGGAAAAGAAATTCAACCAGTTTTACTTAACATTGCAGCAAAAGCTTTCTATTTCTCTCCTTGTCTTTACATTCAGTTGTCCAGACAGCAGTATTCATTTATAAACTTCAACATATGCCTAACTTGGCTAGAGGACTCCAGTGTCTCCTTTTCAAATGTAAAATAAATTTCAAATGATTTAACATAGCCTGCAAAGAGAAGTCAATCTCAGTCTTGACTATGTAGTTAACATTTTCCATAAGTCTTTTCACTCAACAAGCTCCAACCATATTGATTCAATGGTGAAGGGTAGAACATTAACATACATATCAGTTTTTTGCAATCAGTAACATTTTTGAGGATGAAGATGTGTTGCTGAAGGTGACAAGAGATGGTTAAATGTGGAATATAATCATAATACCAGCTATTCTGTAATTTTATAACAAAGGAAAATCAAAGATGTGTCCAAGACATTTGTTCTGAGAAACTAGGTGAAGCGGTGCTGGTGACCAGTTGTGACCTAGGCAAAACTGAATCTGTTATTGCTCAGCAACCCCTCCAATATGAATGTTTTTTCCCATGACCAGAAAAGTCATTAACCTGGGGTCTTTTCAGACTCTATTATCTATACTCTTCATGTCTCATTAGTAATCAGATTTAGTTGATTATAAGTTGGTTGTAATATTTTTTTGTGTCTGCTTTTCATACCAGGGTCATGTATTACCTGACTTAATATTACTAGCTATATATCAGTACTTCCTGCTTTTAATCTTTTTCTTGTAATGTTCCTTCTAAAATGTAAATCCAACCATGCCATATTCTGCATACAATCTTGTGTAACATTTTCTTACCTGCAATATCTAATATGAACTTTGTAAAATGGGGTATACATGTTCATTTATCATAAGTCTTCTTCTTCTACCTCCAATCTCTCTTTTACTATGTCCTATTTAGGACTTTCTTCAGTAGCTATTCTAAAATAGTTGAGGATCTCTAAAACTGAATGCTTCATTATTTTATCTTTGCTTTTTTTTTTCCTTTGAATGTCTTCCTTCACCATTGGGCACATTCACTTTTAGAGACTCATTTCAAGGACATTATCCTAAAGAGGTTTACCTGCCTCTTATTGATCACAGCCTCTGTTTTGAATCTATTTGCCATAGTATACACTTGTTTCTCTTTAGCTTTTCTGATTGCAAGAAATTGAGGTCAATGGTGACAGAGATAAGTGTTATAAGAATACAGATGGTAAAATTAGAAAGAGGTAGTTCTCATGGGGATTTGAAGACATAATTCACAGAAAGGTAGCACTCAAGAGATTAGCTTTATAGCTAGTCTAGATTCAAGGTCTTGTTGAGAGATTAACGACATGAATTTGTGTCTATTTTTTCTCCCTCACTCTCTATGAACCATTTCCATTCTACGAGTCTTCAACTTTTTTTCAAAATTTCTGTTCCTCTTTCTTCATAGTATCCCCATAACTTTTATATTCATAAAACTCAATTTGTCCTTTTCCAGTGCTAACACATCCTGCATAAATGGGAAATCATATATGATTTTAATACATATTTTGGAAAGATAATCTGAATAATCCAGCTAATCTTGATATAAAATCTGTCACACAGTCTATATAAGTCAAAAGGAAGCTCCTGAATTCCTTGCCCTTCATTGCTTACTCTGGATCTATAGCTACATGGTATAAATTAATGCTGGTTAGGTAACAGGGTCTATAATCAAAACGTTTCCATGATAAGGAAATATGGATGAAATGAACACCAATCCAAAATATGTCATCCTCTAATTATTATGTATGTTTTTATTTATTTGATACAGTATCAGTTATAAAGATATTTACTACATGTGATCTAGCCATCACATATAATTGCCATAAACACCCTCATACCCACCTCACAAAAAGTCTGATCAGAAATACAATCTTTTACTAGATCCAGGGGTAAAGAAATGAAGCCTCTTTAAAGCGTCCTGCCAATCTTAGAATCCAAAATTTCAAAGCTGTGTTCATTAATTTCCTAGTTAAGTTACAATCCCATGCTAACATCATTTCTAATTTTTGTGAATCATATGGAATAAATAGTAAATATAACCACGATTGACATGGCTAAAGTAAAATAATGGGATAAGAGCAGAAAAACCGCAATAGTAAATCTCATTTATAAAAAGAATAAAAAAGGTGAAGGACAATAAAATATATTAGTTGCTAGTTGTATCATTTAATGATTGCTGCATTAAAAACAAAAAAATCACAAAATTGTGGACCAAAAGAACAACAGTCATTTATTTTGTTCATATATGTGTAGTTTTGGCAAGTCTTGGGGAGCGTTCAGCAGATAGCTTGTCAATTCCACTTGAGCTGAGGATCCTTCAGGATCTTTCAAAATGGTTAACACACATACACGGACTTTAGTACTAGCTATCTGTTGGAACTTTATCTACACTGTCAGCTGAAACTTATGCACTTAACCTTTTCATGGAGTCTTTCTGCTTTTTCTAGGATAACCATCCCGAAAGACCATGGTGGCTATGCTTGGTATTTTTACATAATATGCTGAGGCAGTCACAAAAGAACCATTCAGATTCAAGGAGAGAGGACATAGACCCTATAATGGGTCACAATGTAGGGGGTCGGGGGGGAATCATTGAAAATGGAGATATTGTTATGGCCATCATTGGAAAACTAAATTCACTAAAATGGTTTTTATTACATACTCCACACTCCAAAATACATCACTGAAATTTCTGGCTCTCATTCCAAAACAACTAACCATTTGTTAGTTTTATTGGATTTGATCAACTACCTAATCACATGGCAAATAATATTTTTCATCATTTCTTTCTTCATTTATGGATGGTATACTTTGTACTCATGTCTAGAAATGGTATGGTGGGAAGAGTCTCAGTGTACTCCTGGTAGGAATTACCCACACAGTAAGTGTCATCATGCTTAGAGTATTTTGGCAGTTCAACTTCTCCCTAAAGGAAGCCCACATTCACTAGGATTATAAACTCTTCCCAGCCGTGTTTACTTGATAATGACATCCATCAGTGAGGATTCTCTTGCTTGACATATTCCCATGCCAACTAACCACACCTTACCTGTCATAGTCTTCAAAATACCCAATGAAACTCAGGTACTAATAGGAAAACGCACACTATTTCAAATGGAGGGAAACATGACCCATTATAGCTTCTCTAGTCAATCTCTATCTAATGAACTTTCAGAAACGTCTACACCACCCAAATTCTTCACATAGTCTTAGTTCACATTTCTGAGAAAAAAATTTTACTTAGGTATTATCATCTTTATTTGCTCATTTTATATAGACTGTAGGTGCCTATAAATTGAATGCTTTGGTGATGTATCAACTTCTTGATTGAAGCACCACAACCATGGAGTGGAAGTTCTGGGTCATATAGTATGAAGCTTGACCACTGCAGCAATGGAGCTGGAGGGATGCAGGGTGGGGATGAAGCAGGAATAGGCAGCTTCCATTGTAAAAGCATATGAGAGAGCAGGCATAAATATTAACATATTGAAAATGATACAATAAAACTTGTATTATATTTTCAATACCTGGTTTCTTATTACATTGTATCTCTTTTGCATTTAGTATACATGCCTGATTAACACTCTGCAGTATGGCTGTACACAGGCATACTCCACTCATATACATTAATAAATGACAGAATAAAGGAACCAATGGGTTATATTCTTCATTATGGCCACTGAGACACTGAGAGGTTATTGTAAACAGAGCTCACATAAAATCTTATTTACAGTAATATGAAACCATACTGTATGTGATGAAAAGTCGAACAATTTTCAAGCACTGAGTCAGGCCCTTTGTACACAATGGGAAGTAAATAATCTGTGAAGCAATTTGCATGTATGTTTAGTGAATCAATAATTTAAATATATCTTATTGAACATATTATCAGGATATATATGTGTTCTTACCTATTAAAGGAAAATATTTCAAACATAATAGCTAATCAGAAGCCAGACACTTCTTTTAAGTTCATGCTTATGAATTGATAATATGAATTCTCCGGTATAAAATGCTGAAAGGCTAAAGTAGGAACTCAAAAAATGGGTATCAAGTTTTGGAAATATTCTGGTCAATTCATGTACATATATTAAACACTTTAAAACATGATGATACATGGTTATCTTAGTTATATATGAGGATGGGGTCACAGAAGAGTGAGAATGGTGAAGTGGGAGAAACTGATCAGGACAAAACTTTATGGATAAGTTTTGGAATATTTCTTTTGTGTAGCCAATCCTGACAGGGAAAAGCATAACCTCAGAATGCAAAGAAACAAGAACAAAAATTCCTGACAAAATGATGCGGAAAACACCACGTATATATGTTTACTGTGTTATTTTTCATTGCATATGCTTCTCTATGTAGTGCAGAAAACGAACATCGAATACAAATTCATGCTTCATATAAATATTGGAATACTGACAAAAATTAGGATCTAATTTTGGTGGAGATGAGATGGAAATCCTAACCTACAGAATTATAATTATAGAAGCAACATAAAAGATTTACTTCTAGGAGAAGGCAAAAGCGGCTTTAACTTGACCATTTTCGTTTTGCAGATATTGCCCATCCAGTGAGAGTTAACTTTAGCAACACATTGTTTCCACTGATGCAAAAACACTGATAAGTCCCAGAATCATTTAATTCTGGTCCTAACTAATGTTCATTCTGAAGCCTGAGATGGAATTTGTCATCTTCTGCTGTGGACCTTGTCTCATTGTGAAGTGATACATCGTGTTTGATGGGCACGTGAGCTGTTGGCTGCCAGGTGTGCCTGTGAATGGTTATTCTCCCCAAATGGTCATCCCTGGAAAGACTTGGAGACATAGAAACACTGGCACCCCTGCAAGGAGCTTGAGATCCATCCATTAAACTTGCTGTAGCAAAACCTCAATGTCTGGCATCATTATATACCTTGCTCTGAATTTTCATATGTTTAATGCAAATCTGTGATTATCAGCAGTTCATCATAGAAATATCTATTTAACAACAAGATAACATTTACATCTCAGTGCTTTCAGGCATTGAACAATATATATGTAACAATATGCACACATGTATATGTGTATGTACTTTATATATATATATATATATATATACACACACACACACACACACACACACATATGAGTGTGTATACATATGTATACTTTATATATATATATACATATATGTGTATATATATATATATATATATATAAAGTACACACACATATATACATGTGTGCATATTTTTACATATATATTTTTCAATATATGTGTGGTGTGTGTGTGTATATATTACACATACAGAGGGTACCATAAAAAATTTATACACATTTTAAGAAAGGAAAAAAAACTGTATTAAAATTGTAATACTCAAAATATACCAATAACATAAGATGAATACAGGTTATGTGTATACATTTTTTGGCACCCCCAGTATATATCTATATATCTATTTATATCTATATCTATATCTATCTATCTATATCTATATATATTATATATAATACATATATAATATATATTGTATATTATGTATAATATATCTATATTTAATTTTGCCTTAGATATATTTTCTGATATATACATACCTTACAGAATTCAGTTCATCTGTAGCAGATTTTCTGATCTATAGAAACTATGAGATAATAAAAATGTGTTGCTTTAGAACAGTCAATTTGTGGTAATTTGCTATGCAGCATAAAAATTAGTACATGCATGCATTACTGTGAGGCTTAAGTAGAACATTTCAGTACATCTGAAACTTATGAATTCAGCCAAAATTTAAAAAAATAACTTTCATCTTTAATAATCATTTCATATTTTCTGAAGAGATATTTAACAATGAAATTAATTTATTTCTCTATTTTGTGCCCTGGATCCATTAGAAAGAGCATCAAAGTAGACAAAGAAGAGAGGGAGTCATTCTTCTCTCCCCCTGACCCCATTTATAGCCCTTAAATGCTGTGGTTTTAAAGCAGCATTGTAAATCATAATCATCCATGAAAGTTATTAAAAAGTTACAATAAAAATTAAAACTATTTCACAACCGCTTAGTATTTGGGTAACGAATGAGTATCTCCGTGTTATCTATCTTTAGACACACTGGGGAGCGAGCAAGTAAGAATTGGGATCTTTCTTCAACTGCAAGTAGCCTGCTGAAGGGCTGTAAAAGCAAATCTGATGGATTTCCTTAATTAACAGCCACTACTTTAATGGCCCTCTCGTTCCTGCAAGACAAAATGTGGTCTGACATTCCAGCTTCCTGCTATTTTATCTGAGACTGTTTTTATATCTAACTCCTTTATTACCTACTTTCCTCTAGTTTCAGAAACTGAGGCATATCTTCTTAAATTTGAAGTTTAGTATTTCAACTTACACTCTTCCTCTTAAAATCTCTCATTGCCCATAGGCTAGTCATTCCATTGTTGTCTAATTTCTTTTCTTATTTTCAAAATTCCTTATCTCTACATTACTTTTAACACAGTTTTATCCACATTATCTATATCTGTTTCCTATCTCAGAGATGGTACACTTATCTATAAAAATGGATGCTCAACAGGGCTGCACACTGGGCTCATCTGTAGATTACTGCTGCAACCAAAGCTTCTGAATTAATTGTAAAGAGTTTGGCTTGTGGTTCAGGATTCTTAAAAGTTGTCCCCAGATAATTTGAATATGCAAAAGTCTGAGAATCACTGATCTATAAAGTTTCTTAGCCAGAACTTGATTCACCCTTTATTTAATCTCTAACTACACATCAAATGCAATTAACAACAAAAATCCTGTTAATGTCACTTCTTAACTATTGTATTAATTCTCTCTGCATGTACACATTGTCACCACTTTATTTGAGGAACTCTTCTTTTCTCAGCATTTTTTCATTAATAAAATTAATCTCACTAACCTTGATCTGCATCCTAGACAGTAAATTTTGTGAACTTTATTAGGCTACTCTTTTTTAAAATTAAATTTTATTGGGGTGACAATTGTTAGTAAAGTTAGATCGGTTTCAGGTATACCGTTCTGTAATACCTCATCTACAGCTCACATTATGTGCTCACCACCCAGAATCAGTTCTCCTTCCATCACCATAAATTCGATCCTTTTTATCCTCATCTATCACCCCTCTCACCCCTTCCCAGACCATTCAAAAAACACAGAGCAGATACTATTTCTCACCTGCTTCAAAAGCATTTAGAAAGTCATTATTGTGTTCAACATGAATGCTTCATTTGGATACAAAGACTATCCTTAATCTGGTACCTGCGTTGCTCTTCAGTCACCTTTTGCAGGACTTCCTCTCTATCCCATACTTTACCAACCTGAGTCCTACGCTGTATCTGATTAGTGTAAACCTTCTTGGATTTCCACATTTAGCTAAAACATCAGCTCTTCAGCTCTATTCAGCTTTTCTACTTTTCAACTTTTTGACTCCCCACTGCATACTCCAACTGAAGTAGAATTGTTAAGCTCTGCTTTTATGCCACAAATGAACTTATTTGTCTTTTTGCATAAAATCTATAAGCTTTGTTGTATTATCTGTTTATAAGTTTTGTTTCATTCTCTAGATTTTAAGCTTCTTAAAGCCAGGGACCATGTACTATTTATGTTGTATTACATTTGTGTCCATTGGTCATTATTGATGAATAAATACTATGCCTTCTAAAACATTAATTCTATTTTAGCAAGAGAAACTGTAATAGCAAAAAGCAATGACTTTTAGATAATGAAATTTCAGACATGAGGAAATATTTTGTCAATGATAACCTCAACTTTGATGATAGTCTGCCCTTATCTAAGTATAAGTAGCACCTATACTTCCTTCCATTAGGTCAGTGCAAAAGTAATAGCTGTTTTTGCAATTATTTTTAACCTTTTAAAACACAATTACTTTTGCACCAACCTAATATAAGGCCACTTTATAACCTTCATAGTTTCCTTCACGTATCTGATCCAGAACAGTTGTTCTCAAAGTGTGACCCTGAGTCAACAGGATTGTCATCTGGGAATATGTTAGAAACACAATTTCTGGGATCTCCCCCTGAGGCATAATTAATAAAAAAACTCTAGAAGAGGACCCAGCAACCCATGTTTCACGTAGTCCTTCAGATATTTCTGATGTTCTACAGTTTAGGAACTACTGTAATGGTCAGGGAAAGAGCTAACATTTGCTGCCTGACTAATTTTACCTTTTTATGTCATGTGTGATGGCTGGGAGAACAGGCTGTGGATGGAAATTATAGCCAATATGCATCATCCGGGTAACATGAGGAAATGGCTTAATCTTTTGAACCTAAGTTTTCTCATTTATGTAATGGGGTAAAATTACATATTATTATAAAATATTGTCTACCTCCAGAGTTGCTGTGAAAATTAAATGAGTTAATCCATAAAAAATGCCTAATACAAATTATGGAGTAATGCTTCTTAGCACAATGTTCGCTCAAAATTTTTAGGTGTTTTTTGTTTCTCTTTAATACTACTGCTTTTATCTGTACTATTACTATTGTTATAATACTATTTTTGAGATCAGTACTAGTATTATTATTAGTTACAGTTGTTAGAAAACTACTGTGAGATGATGTATTTATTCTCATGTTACAGAAGAGGAAACAGGGTAGAATAAAGAGGTAGATTAATAAGATCACACAGCAATTACAAAGTGAAACCAGGATTAAGCTATAAGGCAGTCAGTCTGACCACACCAGAGAACACAGTTGTCATAGTATATATTACGTAAATAATTTGTATTTCAAGTGAAACTAAACACTTACTTTAAGAAATAGCAGCTAAATGAAAAAAGAAGTTAGGAAGTTTGATAAAAACTACAGATACTGTTAAATAATGCCAGGTTAGTGTCTTTTCAAAAATAGTAACTCAACATGTAAAAGTGGAAACAATGTTAAAATAAATATACAATCTTATGGCTATTGATTTTTATTTTTTGAAATTTATAGGTATGAATGTCAACCCAAACTCAAATGTACAAAAAACAATTATATATATTTGCCAGTGATTCAACTTGATTTGTATTTTGAGTGTCCATCACACTGAGGTTAAAGACTTTAAGCTGTTCTGGGGTCCTTACTCAGTATAGAGATGTTGGGATCACTTAGCCCTGAAGTAAACCCTCAGTGTAGAAATCCTGAGATTTTCTTCAACTCCCTTGTCTTCACTCACATATCCACTCAGGTTTTCATTGAAGCTCTCCCCTTTTCTATCTACTGACTTTACTCAGACTCTATTATTCTTGTTACTACTTTCACGCTAATCCTAAAGTCATGTGAATCTTCTTTGGTTTCTTGATCACCCTGCAAATGGAAATTTCTGGAAGGTTATGCATGGCCCTTTTCTGCTTCATGCTGAAAATATCTGTCCCAAGCTATGGTGAACAGAGAATAGCCTAAATGCTTTGACGTGACAGAGAGTAAACTACTGAGACAACAACAAAAAAAAGATATCACTATTTCGCTTAGCATGATAATCTCAAGATCCATTCATGTTGCCGCAAATGGTACTATTTCATCTTTTCTTATGGCAGAATAGTATTCCATTGTGAACACATAATGTGATATATAGATGATGTACTACAGAATTGTACACCTGAAGTCTATGTAACTTTACTAACAATTATCACCCCAATAAACTTTAATTAAAAAAAAAAATATATATATATATATATATATATATATATATACATACACATATATATGTATATGTATATGTATACATGTATATGTGTGTGTGTGTGTGTGTATATATATATATATATATATATATATATATATATATCACTTTCTCACACACAAAAACACAAAATTCAGCCACATTTTAAAAAAATAGCATATTTTCTGTACTATTGTAAGGCTTAAATCAAATGACCTTTTTTTTTAATTAATAGAGTATTTTTTAGGGCAGTTTTAGATTTACAGAAAAAAGTACACAGAGTTCACACATACCCCCACCTCCTTCAACAGTTTCCCTTATTAGCAGCTTGCATTAGCATTATTGTGGTATATTTATCAATATTGATACATTATTATTAACTCGTCTATAGTTTATGTTAAGGTTCACTCTTTATGTTGTATTGTTCTATAGATTTTGGTAAATACACAATGGCATATATTACAGTATCATACAAAATAGTTTCACTGGCCTAAAAATGACCTGTGCTCTACCTATCTTTCCCCCCCACGCCCCTACCCCCCACTCCCACACACAAACACACCATACACACCCAGAATCATATATTCTTCTTAGGTTCACTTTCAGTCTGCAGTCACATAAATCCTTTAGCTTTTCTTCGCAAAGCAAATGAATAAATAACCATTCAGCTGATAAGCTAATTCAATTCCTGGAACATGAACTAGACACAATTCTAATTTCTATAATGTGTTTGGCAACAATGAGAAAAGTTTGCATGCATTAGAACAGACAATAAAACATTTACCCTGGAGAAAGGTGAGAAGAAACATGTTTTTCACAATTTTAGTGATTAAACCCCAAGAAGCATAGAAAATAAACATTAAACATTCCTGCAAAAATGGAATGAAAGAACATTATTAATGGTTTATGTATTAGTAGAGAATTAAGGGGGGAAAACAAGTTTAATAAGAAAATATGCTTAAATTGATAAATTAACTCCAAATGACAGAAATAATTTCAAATTGCCATCAAGCCCAAGTCTCAGGTAATAGAAAGAATTGACTCATAATGCAATGATTGTCTTTGGGTCCTTGCATACTCACCAGACACACCTATATAGTTTTTGATATATGACTGCAATAAACTTTAGAACATAGACAGTTTTGATTATGTAGGCTTATTTATTGTAAAAAATAATTCATATATTTATTTCAAATTTATCTTAATAATGAAGATGATATTTTCATCATCTATGTAAATGCAGTGGTAGTTTATCAGACTGTATAACCCAACTTCATGATGTGAAACTCAAATATCTAATCTCCATGTTAAACTAAGTCATAAGACTGTTACCCCAAAAGAAAACAAAAACATTTGGAAAATAGATGTTTAATGAATATTTTTTTTTTTTTAAGTGAATACATTTTAAAATAGTGAGATAGCAAAAGAAGAGAGAAGTAGGAAAAATGGAAATGAAGGAAGGGAAAAAGGAAAAGAAAAAGAAAAAGAAGGAATAAAAAAGAAGAATTTTCAGAAACTCCAGTGATGAACATGCATTTGATACTGTTTACACTATCACCATTAGCTCTTTCTTCCTTCACCTTAAACATAAATGGGTACTGTGGTATCAGCCCACTTTTCACCATAGAGATGGAAAAGCCTGTTCCTTTCAATAGTATTATATCCTTCCACTTAGTTAATGTCATAAGTTATTTTTTAAATACTCCCTTTCCTTTGACACAAAGTTTAATAGTTCCTGTGAACTATTGATACTTTTTTCTAAAGCATCCATGCTTCCTATAAATATCTGCTTCTACGACTGTATTAAATTGTTATAATCACCATTAATGATTTCCAGGCACTAGACCCTCCCTGTAGATCTACCCAAAAGGCACATGAAAACTAACAGATTAATTCCCTAAATGCTACTTGCTTACTATTACTCTTTTCATCACTTCTCCATTTTCTACAATATCACATCCAAATTCACACCCTCCCCCCATTTATAATCTGTCCCTCAACTACATTTCCTAACACATCCCCCATGATTCCTAGACATGAAAAGCCTTACCTCTATCTTGGTTGGCTGCTAAATACTACTTTTCAATTCCTATTTTGTCATCTTCGTTTCCGGGGTTCTCTAAATGGAATACCATGGGTACCCTTTCCTCTCACCTTTACATTACAATTATTACTTCTGATCTAAGGTTTATCAACCCCCTCTCCTGATTTGCTAGCCAGCCCAGCCCGTGGTGCTCTCTGGCTCACTTACATACTGACCACAGCTGCTGTCAGCACATTTATCCAGCACATGGCATGCAGTGTTCAATGTTTTTAGTTAACATTTCCCCAAGGATAGCAACCACCTCTTTGTTCTATGATTGTGGCCAACAGATTTGGCACAATGGTTAAGAGAACAGATATTAAAACGAGACCAAATTGTACATAGTCTGGCTTCATCACTTACTCTCTTGGGCAAGTTGCTTAGCAACTCTGGGTCTCTGTGTTTTTCAACTGTTAACTGACCCTATTGACCTGATACTTATGATCTGAAGCGTTTGCATTTCAAGGAGTGTTTTGTATAGGAATTGTTCATCATATTATACTTAGTTTATAAATTACTATATCGACTGTGTTTTGTAAATCAATTTTCGTATTTGTTGATTTGATGTAGTAATAATCTATAGTCTGTGGTATTTTATAATTTGCTTTCATATAACACCGTGTGGGTTGCACTGTGCTAGGCTCTATCTGTAAGAAAAAGGATTAACAGTCTGGTTATTCCCCAAAAGGTAAAATTACAACCCAATCGACAAAACAAATCTAACTCCAAAACCCTGGAACTCTTAAGTCTCAGTCTAACCTAAGACCAGCCCAGTGTCCTGCTATTCCAGTCTGAGGCCAACCACTTTGTTCAATAGGCCAATTGCTGTAAAATGAAGGTGTTATTATTATTCAAGTATTGTGAGGCCAAGCCAACAGATGAGGAGAGAATTATCACTGAAAAAGTAGTTTGTTAACCACAGTTGCCATGATGAGGAGGCATGCCATGCCACATAGGGAAGCAGCAGAATCAGTAAGGCAGCAGAAGGAATGGGAGGAAAGCCTGGCAAGGTCCTTTACTGTAGTTTCCTTGGGAAGGAATGGGTGAGGTAGTTAGTGAAAGCAGGTTTAGATTGGCTAGTTTGTATGATTTCTGTGGGCTCTGAGGTTAAGGGGTTGTCCCAAGTTGTGGGGTGCCTGGTGTTGGGGAGATTAAAGCGGGAGAACTTTAACCTAGAGCAGGGGTGTCCAAACATTTTCAAAGTTTTTTACCAAGGGCCATATGCAGTAAAATACACAAATGTCCGGGCCACTCACTCAAGGTGAAGTACATATCGCCTCACCTGATTTATTTAAATAAGCTAAATATATTTTTGGATTTGCTGCGGGCCAATTAAAAATGGATTGTGGGCCGCAGTTGGCCCATGGGCTGCAGTTTGGAAACCCCTGGGTAGGTAGGAGCCAGAAAGAGCAGGTGGGGGAGGGGAAGTGTGGGCTCTGGATTAGTTTGCATATGAGTGGTGCATTCCTGGAAAGCCATTTACTAATTTTAGGAAATAGCTAAACCTGGAATGGGCAGGCCCTCCCTAGTCAGTGCCAGGCCACAGATGTCAGAGCATCAATAATCTAAAAATATACAGGTGTATGTAAAAAGTTATAGATGAAACTCCATTGTAAAGGAACATTTTTTTTTTAAATCTTTGAAACCAATAAGTAATTTGTAAGGTGATATTTTGAGAAACTGTAAATATCTTATAAATAACCTGTTCTCCAGTGGCGTTATATCCAATCATTTTGCTTTGTTGATGAGTATTACATCAGTGGTGGCAAGGTAGTGAGCTTTCCCATTCTATCATCTTTCTTTGCTTATTGTCTTTCATTGTTTAGTAAACAGCTTTCTCTTGACCCTCCTCCCTTCTTTGTTAAAACAGAATTATGTATCCCTGGAAACTTTTGTTATTTATATGTTTAAAATCTATTAACATCAATCATTTTTTAAAATTTCTAAGTATATTTTTAAAATACACAATATGTCTTATTTCCCATGGAAACTCATTTTAATCAGATTCTTGCCCTTTTCAAATACTCACATCAGAATTTGAACATTTCCTTGTTTTTGGAATAATATATTGCATTCTTCTTTCTACTCTGCCTGTCTCAAATATGGAAGCAACCATTTCTCCAAGGAACATCGATGACTTTTACTGGGAACACATCACTATTTTATTTTTAATGTAGAAAAAACTGAAATAATATTTTCTGCCTTGCTGGGGATATTTGTTAAGGAAAATATATAGTGAAAGTAAAATAATCTCAACATTAAAAAAAAAAAAAAAAATTCTGGAGTGACCAAATAATCAATATCAATATTAATGTACAGACAAATTACTTAATAATTCTCTAAGCAGTCATTGGTTTTTTGAACTACATAGAACTTTGTACTTCTTTGCATATGTAAGTATTCATCAATATTCATGAATTACATTGGTGAAACAAAATAGTTTAGACTTGGAAGAGACAAAGTTCTGTGTTAAGTCAGATGTTTTCTTGACAGGGTCTTTTGCAATTTTGTGGTAAATAAAAAGGACAATATCAAATATTCTTCCAAAATTCTGGGTGTGGAACAAAATAAATGCAGGGGGAAAAGGAAAAAGTAAAGTATTTTATATAAATGTTTTTAACTGCGAAGGACAAAGGAAATATTTGGTAGAAGTCAGAACAGGAAATTTTCTGGATTTAATATGATATATATATATATATATATATAATTGGAATTGTTCATACTAAGCAAAGATTGCAAAACAATTAGATTAATTATTTCATTACTCTCTATAAGAATGATGCAGACTGAGCTAAACAATATTTTTTTTTATTTTTGGGATTCTGAGTGATACATGATACATGAGATATAATTTAAAAATATATGACAATTAATAAGCTTGTGAAAGAAAAAAAACAAGTATGATTTAGAGACAAGATTAGATAGCAAATAAAATTGACTAATCCATTAAAATAATTTTTCAATTGAAAAATGACTTTTTCTATCTTTTATGTCAAACATCACATATCTCTAGCATACTGAACTATCAGTAATTCCTATAATATTCTTCCAAAACACAGAAAAATAATACTGCTAAAATAATAAATTACTTGGTTGCTGTGAAATGATTGTATAATAATTTCAGTCAGATTGAAGGAATTGACTTTTTATTTAAAATTAAAATAATTATTATGAGCTTTTTCTACATTATTTTCATCTTTATGTTCCCCTTTAAAAGAGGGACTCTTAACAACATTGATAATGTTGAGGGCAGTCATCAATATAGAATGATTCAAATTAAATGCATCAACACTGATCTCATTGGAAAAGCTGCTGAATGTGCTGTATATATTAAAACACAAAATCAAGTCATACAGGTGATTCTAACAAATTTATTATAGAAGAAACAAATTTAAAATGTAGAAATCAGTCAGACCTATTTTGATTTCTATTCAGCACATTTTATTGATTAAAGGAAACTATTTAGCATATACTGAAAATTAATTAGAAGGAACATGGGAGTGTGTTAATTACAATAAGAAGAATCGCAGTGCACATTTACTATATTCTCGACACAGTAGTAAGTGTTTGACTAACTCATTAATCCTTCTGACAACCGTATGAGAGAAATACCATTACTAGCAACATTTTATAGAAGGGGAACCAAAGCTCAGGGGAATTAAACAATTCACCTGCAGTTGCTTAATCTTGGGTGATGGAGCTGAGGCCCCAAACCAGACAGTATTATCCCATAGTCTCTTGCCTTAAATCATGGGGTCAAGCCTTAAAATTAGGTTAAGAACAATATTTTTTAAAAATAAGATAAATGCAAAATTTAATATTAAAATACCTATACATTTTAATTTAAAATATTTTATTTGAAATTTAAAAGAGAAGGATGATATAAGCACACTGTTTTTTGTTGTTGTTTTGGGTTTGTTTCTTTGCCATTTTTATATATACACAATTTTTTATTTATTTATTTTTTATTTATTTATTTATTTATTTATTTATTTATTTATTTATTTATTTTTTTAGTTATGTGATTTGCCAAAAAATCCAGAACGATTAGAATTCGGACTAGATTCAGATTTTTTGAAATTAAACTTACTTTTATTGTTCTGAGAACATAAAACCTGCTAATGAAAATTTTCAGGATTGTGACTGATTAAACAAGGAAAGAGAGTAATAATAATGAACTCATATGTAATGCTTACTGTATGCTATCCACTTTCTTAACTTTTATATATGTATTTTAACACATTTAATCCACAGAACAACCATGTGAGATAAATTTTTATTAACTCGGCTTTTGAGAAAACAAAAACAAACAAACAAAAACTATGGAACAAATAGAATAAATACATTTCTCAGGATCACAAAAAAAAAAAAAAAAAAAACAAAAAAAAAAACTAGAAAGTCAGGATTCAACCTCCCACAGTGTGGGTCCAGGGTTCTTGCTTTTAAGTCCAAGGAAATGCCAACATTTCAGGTTTGTCTCTGAGAGGGTTTCTATTTGTAGAAATGAAGAAGGCAGAGAAAGCAAAGGCTGTTTTATGATTTTTTTTCCCTAAGAAATGGAGATGTGTAAAAGTTTTGCTGTTTGAGATATCAAAAAGTATACTATCCAAATCAAAATACATTTGAAAAGAAAAATAATATATGAGATTAAATTTTAGCCTGGAAATCAGAACAGACATTTGTAACATCTATTAGAGGAAATATTTAAACTGGGAATAGAAATAACAAAAATAATATTGTTAACAATAATTGTTATTATAAATATAATATGCTACATAATTTACTACTTTTACTTTAATTTTGTAGTTTATAGCTAGAATTCTTGTCACATATATTACCTTATTTAACCTCATACATTATTTAACTTAATCTCAGAGATAAAGTTTTACATGGAACAGAAAAGAAGCCAACTCAGGAGAAACAGTCAGCCAAGGAATGAAACGAGTCTGTACAAATGAGAAATGATCCAAACATGAAACCAATTTCAAGCATTTGATAGTGAGTGGATGATGAGACAGTGAAAGTGACAAGGTAGTTTACACTTTCAAAAGGTTTTCAGAGAAAGAAAAGAAACTGATGAAGAGAGTTTAAAAGAGTTGGTCAGAACTAAAGAAAAAAACGTTACTTTTAGCCTAGGACAAACTGAAACATATTTAGAAACAGGAAAAAAACCAATGGAGAAAGAAATTAAAACATAAAAGTGGGGTCGTAATGGTGAACGAATTGTATTCCTTGAGATATGAGTGACTGAGATCAGAAATCCCCATCTTGTCATCAGGGAGCAAACTAGTAAATAAGGGAAGAAGGCTCAGTAGGACATATAGGGTAGGGATCTAAAACTTTTTGAACTGGATGACTTCAGAAAGGTACATGACAAATTAATCTGTTGAGAATATGAAGTGAGTGGAGAGTATTGAGAAGAAAAAATGGCATAGATATGTAAGGAAGTCTATTAGAGGAAAAAGAAAATAACAAATTTTAGTACAGACTGTGACACCTATCAGGATTTTTAGTTTTGTTTTGTTTCTTTGTCTAAAGCACTTTCAGGTAAGAATATCGTTTTTAATCATTTCAATCTTTTAAAATTAAAAAAAATAAGGCTCATACTTTACTATCATAATATAATCATTAGATATCCTTTGTTGTGTTAAGTAGGCAGTCAATGGTAAAATCTAAGAGAGACTGGATGGATTTTCAAATGGGTCCATAAAGGATTTCTGTCATCATAAAACGTTAACGGGAAAAAGATTTTTAATAGCGGTTACCATAATCTACATTGGAGCTCAGAGAAGGCAGAAAAAGTCAATCATTAAATGATTTCTCATTAATTAGTGTTTCAGTGTCCACAGCGACTTCACCTTTATTCTATCGGATACTGGAAGTTCCATGTGTAACAAATTAAGTTTTAAAAACTCATTTAATTTTTCTAATTGTTTTAGTTCTATTTATTTTAATCTTCCATTTGTGAAGCTGTTTTCTACCTGCTTATTGTCTAAAATATGATACACACCTCTGGTGGGAAAACAAAACATGAAAATCATGAAAATGAGAAAAAAACAAACTGAAATTCACTCTTTGTAACATCTCATTTCTTTGTGAATTGGGGATTCCATAAAAGTACTAGGGAAATGTAAACCCAAGATTTTTTAAAATTTTAAATGAATCTAGACTTACTATAGTGCGTTAACAAAACACATTTATGAAATCTCCTGAAGAGTTCTAGGAACATCTAAACCCAAATCATATACATGAATCAGAGAGCAGCGATCAAGGGGAAGAGCACTTAATTTGTGCCAGAATCACACATCTATTGTTCTTGTGCAATCATGATTATTTTGTTATTGCTTCAATGGAGAATTATTCTATATACTCGACACAGGTCTGGAGCACATACGAGAATTCTTTAAGTTTTAGTTGAGTGTCATCTGAAAAACTAAGGCAATGAACAAAACAAAACAAAAAAAACAAAATTGGATTCATTTAAAACCAAAATAACAATTTATTCTCAAAATACTATGACCCACAAGGGTCAAAATCACAGTGGTCAATTATGATACAGTATGCAGTTTTTATAGTTTCTTATGGCTGCTGTAACCAATTACCACAAACTTCATGGCTTAATACAATACAAACTCATTTTCTAACAGTTTTGAAAGTTAGAAGTCCAAAATCAGTTTCACTAGGCTGAAATCCAGATAAACACAGGACCACACTCTCTCTGGAGACACTAAAAGAAAATTTGTTTTTTCACCTTTTGCAGCTTCTAGAGTTATAGTCTTTGACTCATGGACTCTCCCTCCATCTTCAAAGTCAGTGGCAAAGCTTCTTCTTCTCTCTTCTGTAGTTTCTGGCAAATATCTCTTTTATAAGTATGCATGTGATAGCATTTAAGCCAAAATTCAGAATAATTTTCCTATCTCAGCATCCTTAACTTAATCTCATTTGCAAAGTCCTTTTTATGCCACATAAGGTAATATCACATGTTCCACGAATTTGGATGTGGGTGTCTTTTGGGGGTTCAATATTCAGCCTAAAATCATGCAAGACACACAGTAATCCATAACATGCTATCGAATATTTTTTTTCCCTTTATCTAGTGTATTGGAAGGATATTGTTCGAAAAACCATTAATAGTTGAGAGCTTGCATCCTGAAAGGATACATTTAACATTAGAAAATCATACTTGTATGAATTCTTAGAAAACAGAGGCTGAGCTCCAGCACTAAGAGCTGTCAGTTTCCTTCCCCACGAGTCCCTGACAAATGATAACTGTGTGGGTGTCTGCAAGCCATAGTTCCCGTCTCTCAACGACAATGCCAAGCAAGTGTTTGCCCATAGACAGGAGAGTAAAAATACAACAATTAAAGCAGAATATGATGAGATCAAATCAAATTAAAGAACAAGGTGGATCTCAAATGAAATGAAAATAATGTTTGAAAAAAGTTATTGAGAATCCTGAGAAATTAGTAGAGAGGAGATAATACATATAGTTGGTGATTGGTCTTATAATAAATTATAAGTATGTGTGACATGACAATCTGGATTAATTGTGTTGACAAATGGTGTCTGTCAGAACGCAATGGTAGAAAATGTAAAGACATTTTAAAATATTTGGTTAAAATCACAAATCATGGATCAGTAAGAGCAGCTGGCACACGCTTAACTTTAATTTTACATCAGAATGGACAATCATGCTTTGGCAAACAGACCTAGACATATTTGTCCATGGGCTTATTGTGGCATGACAAGTATGAAAATTCAGATCTTCACAAATTTCTAATCAAGACATGGGCTCCACGTCTATGTGCCACTAATTGGACTATTATGTGCTGCCATCTTTGTTAGGTAACTCTTCATATATTTATCTCATATCAGTTCAACTAGAATTATTGCCAGGCTTTAAGGTCGCTTCTCATAATGAAAGAAGAAAAGGTGGAACAGAGCACAGCTTAGTCCTAAGACATAAGCATGCATAGTAATAAATATCCTGAGAAAAAATATTGTTTCCCTTTTGACAATAGCAAACACAAGAGTTCAAAGTGAATTGTGTTCTAACATTCCTCAAGTAAATCTTTTTCATTCATTGTAGTACCCAGCATAGCACCCAATAGAGAGCATGTAATCAATAAAAGTATATTGAATAGAGCTTATTCATGCAATTTGTAAAAACTAATCTGTACCCAGCCAAATAATTTATTTTCAAAACAAGAAAAAAGGGAAAAAAAAGAAAGAAAAGAAAAATCCTCAGTATTAACCAAATAGGACATATGTTTTCCTGTAGAAAATAAGAGGACTGAACCATGGTTTAAATAAGTTACCTTCCGCATTTTTAAACTACCCTTTAGATTCATGACTTTAATTCACAGATACTGCTTCAATAACTAACCAGAGCTTAAGGTCGCTTCTTATACTGAAAGAAGAAAAGACGGAAGATGTTACAGAAACTATTCTATCTGGGCACATGGCCAATGAAAACAAAATTTAATTTTCTGAATCTGGTTTTCAGATAGGTACAGTTTTGAAACTGAGTTCTGAACACTGGTATATAACCAGGCATAACTGTTGCAATTAGTGAAATATATAAAGGGAGTCAAACTCTTCTTTTTTTTATTTGCTTTGCTGGTTGGAATTTGTACATAATGGTGGCCTCTGAAAAGTCTGTTCTGGACCATGGACCATGAGAAATGTTCATGAATGGTGGCTCTAACAGGTTGAACTCCCAGACACAGACACTGAAATGCAGTTTGGCATGCAAGATATTCATTAACAATGTCTTTTAGATCTTCCACAGTAGAATGATGGGGAAGAAAATAAGATTGAACAGAGGGAGAAATTGAACTGAGATGAAATTCTCATAATAGCCTTCAGCAATCTCATGAGATCTGTGGAGCTAGAGCTGCTCTTCAAAATAACCCACGGTGGGTTGAAGTGGCCTGGGCTTTATACTTTTATACTGCTCAGTTACTGACTGTGGATAACCCTAGGAAGGCCTGAGGCCTTGGGAGAGGCAGCTCTTTGCAGCTGACGCAACCCCTTAAGGGCTGACAACTGTGTCCTGACTATTCACTAACAAGTAGGAAAACAAATCCTTCAATGTTGGGTATCCAATGTGACTCAGTCTCCAAACAGTGGCCATGTCAAATAGGTAATAAACCAAAAAAGTATAATGAGTCCTGAACCCTTGAAAGAACTTGCCAGTCTTGGACTGCTGACCTCTGGACTTTGACATGACAGAAAATATTCAAACACACTCACTGTTACACGTCCTCCACTAGCATGGCTTTTATGAGGTTTGACAATTAAGTTTGCAAAAGCATCCTATAACAGAAAAGTACTACATAGCTCATGGCAGAATATCGCTATGGTCACCTTCGAAGCACTCCTCTTGCGAAGCTGTGCACCAAATGCCAGCACCTACTCCACCCTTCAAAGCAATTTTGGAACTCTTTTTCTGGAATAGCCATCAGAGCTGCCGTCTTTTATCCTTGATGTCATGAATGTCACCAAAATGTCTTCCTTTCAATATTTCCTTTATCTTTGAGTGAAGAAAGAAGTCATTGGGAACCAGATCAGGTGAATAGAGAGGGTATTCCAATACAGTTACCTGTATTTGTCTACAGGCTAAAAACTCCCTCCCAGGACAGTACCATGTGAACTGATGCATTGTCGTGAGGCAAGAGCCATGAACTGTTGGTGAAAAGTTCAGATCATTTTTGTCTAACTTTTTCATGCAGTCTTTTCAGCAATTCCAAATAGTAAAGTTGGTTAATTGCTTGTCCAATTGGTACAAATTCATAGTGAATAATCCCTCTAATATCAAAACAGATTAGAAACATCATTTTGACTCTTGATTTGGACTGACGGAACTTTTTTGGTCATGGAAAATTGGCTGATTTCCATTGTGCACTTTGATGCTTTGTTTCAATGTCCTATTGGTACATCCGTGTTTCATCACCAGTGATAACATGGCCCAAAACATCGTCTTGCCTCTCCAAAAGTTCTTGGCAAATGTCGACTCTTCTTTGCTTTTGTTCATACATGAGCTCCTTCGGGACCATTTTTGCACACACCTTTCTCATGCCAAGATATTCAGTTAAGATTTTCCTGTTTCTCTATCAATGTTTAGTTGGTCTTTTATGCTTCTCACAGTCAGTTGAAGATTTTGAAGCACAATTCGATGAATGTTTACAATGTTTTCGTCAGTTCTGCTCATTACTGGCCACCCTGACCTCTCTTCATCAGTGACCTCTCCCCTCTGAAAAATGTTTAATCTATTTGTACATTGCTTTTTTCTTCATGGCATTATCCCCATAAATTTGGACTAACATGTCCCCGACTTCACTTCTATTCTTGCCAAGTTTAACAAGAAATTTAATGTTTGTTCTTTACTCTAATTCAAGCTCAGACATTCTCGTGATGGCACACAAAAATAGGCAACAAGAATAATGGACGCCACTCTGCAAGACACCGCCACATGTTGACATGAACTCAGCTGTGAGACACTGATATACCAAGGTTATGAAACCTCATTGAGCTGTTTGTACAGTGCTACCAATATAAGTGCAAGGTGACAAGTTCGCGAACTTATTTGTCAGAACTCATATTACCATCTGTATGCAATGAGTTCCAAATTTTATCTCTAATCTAGAGTAAGTACACCAATTTTATAAGTGAAGTACTTGGCACTTCCAGTTGGAACAATATTGCATCTCTATTTTAACTTGATCAAACTGAACATCATCCCGGACCAAACAAGATTTTCTTTCTGTATTACCAATCTCGGTACATGGAACAAAAATCCATGTATATGTTTTTATTTAATAATCCGAATTCTTATTTCAGCTCTTAAAGCGTTTCCTGAGCTGACCTTCCCTATACCATCTCATGATACTCCCATCATACGTTCAAACTTCCCTTTAGTTCTATAAAGAGGCTATTTTCTGTTTTTTCTCTAACCCTTTGTCCAATACATTCCCTCTTTTTATACTCTCTTGTACTCTTCTCCCCTTCTATTCACAATTAAGATTCCAAGTTGGATTTTTCTGGTCAATTGTCCACATTATAACTCAATTGCATTTGTAATTATTTATTTCCAAAATAAATTGTCACAATCTGATTACACTTGTGTGTCTCCAGCACCTATACATTGTCTGTCCTATAATAGATCCATATTGACTAAAAAAATTGAACACATGGTTGAATAAAAGAAACCCCTGGTTCTATCTATTCTTGTTTTCTCCCCTTTCCCTAAAAGCAAGCTAGTCTAGTCTTCACAGGTTATAAAAGCAGTGAAAACTAAACCTGAAAAAAACATATTAGGATCAAATAACAAATTATGGTAAATATTAGAAAAGTTAAATTGGATTTAATTTGTATAGTGTGGAGCAACCGAAAAAAATTTACAAAGTCTTTATGTAAGATCATGAGTTCAAGTTCCAAGCTCTAATCAATTAAAGTTTAGAACCAGAATGATCATTGCATCAATTGAATTCTTACTACAAATATGTGATCAGTGTTAAGCTGTGGATCATTTCATAGAAGGAATTCTGAAATCGAGATGGTAGAATATCAAATGTGCTCATTAACTCTTCAGATAGTGTTAAACAGTAAGAGGGAAAAAAGAAGTAGCTTAAAACTGAGGATATGGTAACAATTTAAAGTGATTTCCAGGAGTGTAAACATACACAGAACAAAATACATTCAAGATAAGATGAAGATAATATAACTGGAGAAGGAAATAACTTTGTAAAAGCAAAAATACAAGATGTGCAAGAGTGGCAGATACATAGTTAGGTGTCATAGTAGATAACAAACTAACCATAGTCAGTTTTGCAGCTCCAGGGAAGGCAAATATAGCGTTGAAATCTAAGTAGGAACAGTGCACCCAGAGATGGTGTAGTGAGTCTCAACTTCTATTCTTAATGTGTTGGCTGTTTTTTTGTTGTTGTTGTTTTTTTTTACACTTGCTATCAAGGAGCTTTGTGGAAAATGTGGAGCAGACTCAGAGGAGGAAACTATAACCTGCTAAATAGTTAATACGTTCAATAAAGGAAGAATAAAAAAGAGATGACCATACTGAGAGGTAAGAGTTATGCTGTGCAAAGGATGGTGCCCAGGTCATCTCCACCAAGCCTTAGTTTGGAGGGAACTGTGAGCAGTCACGTGATAGACTGCATATAAGGGATAATTACCTAATGCTTGTTTAAACCAGCATGGGATGCTACAAAGACAAAAATAAAAACTGATTATGTTTATTTTTGAATGATTTAACCAAAATTCTACTCAATGGGAAATGGTGAAACAAATATCACCCTTAAACATTTTGATGCTATAATTCTTAATTCATTCTCTCTCTCTCTCTCTCTCTCTCTCTCTCTCTCTCTCTCTCTCTCTCTCTTTCTCTCTCTCTCTCTCTCTCTCTCTCTCTCCATGTGAGGGTACAGCAAGAAAGTGGCCATGTGTATGCCAGGAAGATAGATCTCACTAGAAATGAACCCTGCGGGACCCTTGATAATAGATTTTCTGGCCTCTAGAACTGGGCAAAAATTAATTTCTGTTGTTTAAGTCACACAGTCTGTAGTATTTTCTTATGCAGCCTGAACAGATGAGACGAGATCGTTTATTAAAAGGACTATACTAAAAACCATGTAGTTGTAATGTCAGATTAATAGGACATGAGCTCAAGTACAGACTTTAGCACAATAAAGGATGAAGTCAGAGAATTAGTGGTAAGGAGACTGTAAGAGAGTATGACTTTAAAGACATTCTCCCCTTTGTTATTCACATTTTAGAGGAGCTGACAGTGAGACTTGTAGCTGTTGTTAATCTTGTGGGTGTTTTGTTTTGTTTAAATCTGAGAAAGGCACAATTGTCTCAAATTCTCTTTGTGTTTTATTTTTGATACATTGTCTTCTGCTAATATTAATTAGATCAGATTTTTTAGTATGCATATAATATTTACAGTAATTGCACATTTGCAGAAAAAACTAGCATAGAAGTAAAACCGTAGAATATATGTTGAGGTGAGAACACTAAGACAGTGGTGTCCTCAGAGTCATTGTTTTAATATTCCCTTTTCTTATTCATTCTTAACATCACTTTTTATTTTATGGCCTTGAATAAGAGAAACTACTATTAGTTTTGAGAACTAACCTGACATTATATTTCTTTAATTCAATGCTCAATTATTAATTTAATATAGAAATTTAAAAATATGAATTGGTGTGTGTTTACTTAAAATTAAAATGAACTTAAAATGACCTTACCTAAAATTAAATGACCTAAAAACTGTAGAAAACACAAATCTACCATAATGCCATCTTGATTAACCTTTTTCGTTACTAACTTTAAGTTGCAAAAGGTTTAAATGAGAAAACTAAAGAGACAAAGAACAATAAATTGCTTTGGAAAAAGGGATGGAAGGATTAGAAATGATTAGAGATAAAAATGTGACAATTGAATATGTAGAGAAAGACTTCACTTTCTCTAAAATATAAATTTGTTGATAGAGATTTGTTTTTATATTCTGAGCCATAGTTTGATCTTCTGTTTCTCATGCAAAACTTATTTTCTAAAGAAAAAATACTGTTACAATTTGATATCTGATCTAATATTTCCAAAGTTGTTCATCATTTTCTGCAGAAGTAGAGAAAGGCTGTTAATTATCAAACTATCTTTCAGAATATTGGCTTTCCTAATTATAAGTACAATCAAGAGTATTTGACTATGATTTTTACAAAATATAACCTCCTTACAGCAGATCATTCTATTTTAATTCTTACTTATTCGACAATATCAGAAAATTTTAGTGTTCACATTTACGTAGCAGACAGAACTGACATGAGAAGTTCCCCTGCTTCTCCAAACACATAAAATAAAACAAAACAAAATAAAATAAAAATGTGCAATTTTCTTCAAGGGTAATAAAACACCTACCGTTTAGTCTTATATATGATATTAATTATCATTTCAACTTATTTGGCCTAAAATACTTGCATGCACTTAATTAGTAGTAGCATGTAGATAAAGACTGAAACAAAAATACATTCATTAAAAATAATATGCATATTAAGTTCTCAAAAAAAGAAAAGTTTTCAAAATATCATTTTCGAAGGAGGATTATCCAGGGACTCCATAGTTAATTGCAAATACATTACAGAAATGGAAACCCTGAAATACAATTTCTATAGCTTAAGGAAAATATCTTTGTATAAAATAATTTTAAATAGTATTCTATGCTACACACTCATAGGCGAAACAAGATCATTTTAATTTCTTATTAGCTATGTAGCCCATGCAAATTGAAGGCCATGTTTCAAATGTCATTTTCATAGTGAAAATGTTTTTTAGGTTTTTAAAACTACACCAAATAGTTACTTAGAAACACATCATATTTGTAACAAATTTCATTTTTGGTATTTGTGCTTCTGACAGACGTGCCTCTGATAGAACCCTGGCAGTTGAATTTCACTGAAGTTTTTGAACACTTATGTTGCATTATTTGAGCCTCTGAATCTTAATGAGCTTTGGCAGACACACTTTTTTTGCTGTTTGAGTAGCACTCCACATCAATGTTAATGAATATTTTTACAACATAACTTGTAAAGAACTGTTCTGTCCATTAAATTAGATGGGACTTTTAGCATCATCCTGAAAAATAGATGCATCAGCTGTTTCTGAGCACTTTTAAATACATGATATATAACTTCTGGACCACACAATGAAGTTGATTGAACTTATATAAAAATATTCTTGATGTTCTCATACAGAATTTTCTAAGACCAATGTCAGTGGAGAGGGCAAATGGTTAGATACAAAGAGAAGAAAATGTTGAAAATCTGAGGAAAACTAAGAAGTAACACTTGGAAAATACGTTTACAGCCAAATTGTGTGGAAAGCAACATTGAGCACATTTGTTGAAAGGATAAAGGGACTTTTATCATAAACACACTGACCTTGAGAAAATGAAGGCAAAGATAGATTTAAAACATGACAATACGTATCTTTGATAAAGTTTTGCATTACCTTTTCTTCCCTAGGACTTAAGGACTATTAAGGAAGATTTTTAAACATGACTAAATTTGAGACATTTTCTTGCTGAAATGGAGGGTTCTGGGAAATAAATTCACGTAGCAGGAAGAAAAAAAAAATCTGGTAAGAGAAAATGACATTTTTCTGTATTTTTTATAAAATGTGTAAAGAGAAGAAAACTTTTTTTGAATGTTTTCATTACTTACAATATTAATAAAAATATCTTATTTGAAAAGTGAAAACCATGGAAATAACTCTTAATATTTACCAAATTAAACTGGTAGAAAACATTAACAGGATATCTTATCATACCGTGTTTTATAGCTCTACCTTCCAAATATTTAAATTTAATAGCAATATAGCTCAGAACATAAAAAATTGAACATGTGTAATAGGCAGCTTCTTTCCCTCAGTAAATCTAATGGCAAGTGAATTATGTTTTTGTGAAAGCAACTGAAGTTTCTCTGTTTCAGAGGCTTTGGAATAATACATCAGAAAAATGATGGAAAACAAGTGTCTCCAATACCATAAAATTATGGCAACATAAAATACACTGTGAAGTCATGCTCTGAACATCAATAGAAAGTATATCAAAATGTCTGTTTTATGTTTCTCCTACTGCCAGAAACACATCCTTCTATAAACTACCAAAATATGAAAATGTTTCAATTAAACATATCTTACATTTTGTGTACATTTTATTATTTAACTGGTACTCAGATGCAAATATTGGATAGTCAATATATTCTTCCCAGATCTCTCAATATTAAAATTTCAATTAGATAAAAATCTGAGAAATTAGCTTTTCTATATATTTAGTCCCATTTTATGTTTGACAACTAAATGTCTGTTGCATCAAAGTATTTCTATTTTAAAAAATAGTTAAATTACTTTCTAATTAATTATAAGAGCCTGGTTTCACCAGATGTCAAGATAGCACATTATATCAGGCATTAATTTAAGGCCATATACCACAAAGTATATTTTCATTACTTTATTAAGCTGTTTTTAGATGAAGTAATTATATATCTGCAGCAACTGAGATAAAATATATGAAAAAATACCAGTTTGTAATCACTTATCTGTGATTACAAAATCCTGAAACCTCTGAAAACTGAGAGTATTTTCAATTACTCAGTAGGCAATAATATTTAACCTGCTCTGTATTTACTTAAGGAATGAATAGGTTTGAGGTCATTTATAGTTTTTCTTCCCCATTTAGTGAGAATATTCATACTATTTTCTGTGAACATAACACTATAGTTAACCACAGACCCCACTAGGAGTTTGTATATACAGTATATATGTATATTGCTATACAAAATTCTAAATCTTAAACATATCTGGTTTCATGGGTTTCAGAAAAGAGATTATGGATGGATATGTGTAAAAATGTAAGGATGTTGATTGACTTACATATATTAAACTATCTTCCCAGAGATTAATCCTAGTTGGTCATCATGTATGATCCTTTTAATGTGCTGTTAGATTTAGTTTACTAGTATTTTATTGAGAATTTTTGCAGCTATGTGCATCAGGGATATTGGCTTGTAGTTTTCTTTTCTTGGAGTATCTTTGCCTGATTTTGGTGTCAGGGTTATACTGGCCTCATAAAATGAGTTTAAAGGTTTTTTCCTCTACTTCTGTTTTTTGAAATAGTTTAAGAAGGATGAGCAGTAATTATTATTTGAATGTTTGGAAGAATTCATCTATGAAGCCATCTGGTCCTGGGTTTTTCTTTCATGATTGAAATTACTGAGTCAACCTCTTTATCAGTTGGTCAAACTTTCCATTTATTCTTGAATCAGAAAAAGCAGTATAAACACACACACACACACACATACACACACACACACACATACACGTGCGCGCACGCACTGCAATATTATAAATCCTTAAAAAAAAAAAAAAGAAATTCTGCCATTTGTAACAATATAAATAAACCTGGAAGACATCATGTTAAATGAAATAAGCCAGATGAAAAGTAACAAACGTTGTACACTCTTATTTAAAAGTAAAATCTAAAATAGTCAAACGTCTAGAAGAAGAGAGGACAATGGTAGGTGCCATGGATTGGGGAGAACAGGGCATGTTGGTCAAGGAGTACAAAGTTTCAGTTGTAGAGATAAGGTTGTGACTAGACTTAACAACATTGTGTTGCATAGCTGACATTTTCAAAGATGGGAGATCTTAAGTGTTATCACTGCACACTCAAAAAGAAAGAAATTGGTAAATTAGCTTGACTATGATGATAATTGCACAATGTATTTGAATACCAAATCATCAAGTTGGACACTTTAAGTATATATGTTTTTAAATTGTCACTTATACCTAAAAAAAAAAAAAAAGAAAAAAAGAAAGAAAAAAGATGTGAGGACTATATTCTAGAGTCAGGCCATAAAAAGAGCCTGTAGTTTTTCTCATAGTCCTCCATTCTGAGCTCTTTGTAGCAAAATCTGAGCTATGTAGAACCTCTTTGACCTTGGACCAATGACTCCTAATTGTCCTCCCTAGAAGTCACATCATTCTGCATGACATTGTACTCACTACTTCATTTTTTTGGCAGTTCCATTATCCATCTTTGAAAACTGAGATTTCAGTAGAGTCCTAATCTTCTGTCATGGTAGAAATGAGCTTTTGTGCTATAATTCTATTAAAAGAAAATGTTTCCTTTGTCCACAATCAGAACTTCTCATAAAATGCAGCACCTTGATCTTATCACCCTAGTCTAAGCTGTGGTTACTGGAGGAGCAACCAGACTGGTCAACGTTTGTCCACTGTTGTGCCCTTCCATTCTCTTTTCAATAAAGCAACTCGTATAAATCATGTTATTCCTTTGCATAAAACCTTGCAGTGATTCTCATTTCCACCCAGGGTAAAATAGAAATTCTTTCTGATAACCTAAAAGCCCTTTCTGTACTGGTTTACCCACTGTTTCTCAAATCTCATCTCCTGTAATTTATTCTATTTTAGCTTCAGCTACAGTGGCCCCTGCGTAGCTGTTACTCTCACTCAGTTGAAGGATTTTGCATTGACTACTTCTGCTGCCTGAGATGTTGTTCATCAAATGATCCACCCAGTGAGATTGTTCCCATCCTTGATGTCTTTGCTAAAATGTCATGTATAAGATAAAGGTTATTGATTACATTTTGCAAATTACAGCAGTGCCCAAGCTCATTTTCTATAATCCCAGTCCCTCTTACTCTGTTCCATTTATTCCATAATCTTTTGACATACTATATGATTTATTTATTTAGCAGTCATAATGATTATAGGGAATTTTGTCTGCATGCCAAGTTCATATAATAGCTTTTGTCATTAAATAAGCATCCACTAAATAGTTGTTGCATAAGTAAATTAATGATTAAAATATGGTATTAGTGATTAGCTTTATTCAGCTATCCATTTAGAAACTGTTGGATTGTTGGAAAAAAACTTGGATGAAAAATTAGAAGAGCTGGGTTTCTGTTTATTGTTTGCTTTGTAGTTGACTATGCCAACTTTAGACTTGTTATCTGATATGGGATCCCATGATATAATCTGTAACAGCAACAGCAAAAAAAAAAAAAAAAAAAAAAAAAAAAAAAAAGTGGGGGAGGGAATTGAACTAGCTAATTTCTCATTTTTGTTTCTTCTCATTTTCCATCCTCTCATTCTAGGAATGATCTATAGCCTCCCATTAAAAAAAAAAAAAAAAAAATCTAGGGAAAAGTGTCCAACAATTAACACACAAATATTCACAATTCATGATGCATAGTGGAGGAGAGAGTAAAAAACTGTTGAATAAATGAATGTATGTGTGGATGAACATTTTAAGTGTATAGTTTTAAATATTCAGATGATAAGCTTATGACTGTGGAAAGCAATTCAAGGACTAAACAGAGATTGGGAGGCATTGCCAATTCTCTCATACTACAAGCATAGAAAACGGGGCAGCAACAATATAAATGCCATTGATGAGTCACATTCTACTAAATGCAATGAGGAATGACCCTCGTGGGAGTGTAGAAAGGATACTTATGGAAGTGTGCCATGCCTGGGAAATTCTTTCTCAGTCTTGTTAGACTTAAAAATGCATCTGTAGTTGGAAATGGATAATGACCTTCAGGAAATAAAGGATGACCTAAGCTTTCACAATCTTGTTCTGATGAGAGTAAGATATTAGTCCAAGAAGAAATGTTGCCAACAGTTAATCCATGGGCTGTATTTCTGAAAATGTTGCAGTCTCTGTCTACGGAATAGACAATGATGTAGTAGTATATTAAATTGTACTTTTGCTACCAAGCTGAAAAATGAAAAATAATTGAATTCTACATGGCAACAATTCATAATACCCTTGAAAAGTTAGGCAAAGGTTATTTTAGTCATATTTATATGTACTTTAAAAAATTAATTGGACTTGTCAAAGTGTTATAACCAAAAATGTCTTGGCTCGGAATTAGTGCCTTTTTACTAATATTAATATTTGTGCTACATGTAAAAACAATCACTAGAGATAAATGCATTTAAATGTTTTAAATCCATTCATATAGGTGCAATATTTTGCACTGAGCAAAATCAGAAAGACTTTGCAAGCTTTTTCTGTCTCAAATGGATAATAGATTATATCTGAGTATTGTCTAAAAGTTCAGGGCAAACCAGGAAGAAGCATAATCCATAGCACAAAAAATGGACTGAACCAGATTACTAAGGTACTATGAATTTTGTCAAAACAGGAAAAATCCAAGGTACCCTGAGACAATAAAATTGCAGTGTTACTTTCAAACAAAATTTGAGGAAAGCCAGATCCATAATTTCTGATTCAAAGTGCTCATATCACAGAGATAGAACTTAGTAGGAGATAGAACAATAGGTGGAGGCAAAATGACTGGGTTTGAGGTTCAGAAAGGGCAGCAAAGGAAGAGATTTAGACACAGACATGAGTTACCTGAGGAAAAAATATAAGTGAGGCAGGCAGCCCTTTAAGAGCATCTCTTCTGTGCTGTCATACACTGTGGCCTAAAGGACCCACATAGAGCTGTCCACATCATCCCACCATGAAAGGTGAGGGAAAACCAGTCTGAGTAAAACATCTGTCTTCCTTAAAATAATAACACGTGAGGGGAAATACATTCAAATTCACTAAACCTGGACTCTAGGTTTAAGTATATCTTATCTAAAAATATATCATTAAATAAGGAACCTAAGAATTTAATCTCATTTTCTAAACTAAAAATAAATTCATGTCTTCGTTTAAATGTTATTTTAACCATCACCAGTTTTTAAGCATAAACGATGATCGACCTGACTGCCATGTGTTTATATTAATTCTCTCCATTGAAGTAAATGATCAGTTAATGATAATTAATTTACAGCACTATTTTCCCATCCCTTCACACTATCCAGCATCTCTGCTAAAAACTTTTTGCATCCCGCTATCTTCCTCAGGGTTTGGAAAAGCAGATTCTTTCTTACCTTTATCACTTCCACACCCCAAACAGTGCCAGACCCCTGGTAGAAACTCAATAAATAGTACGTGTTGAACTAAAGTAAACTTTGACTACCCTGGCGATATTCCTCAATATCAAAATCAAAATGTCTAGAGCAGAATGTCCAGGCATACCCTTTATATTTTAAAAACAGCAAAACTTTAACAAGTCTGCATATATATATTTCCCCCCCCATAATTCTCAGTTTGGGTTCCCAAGAGTAATGTTTGAAATAATGACTGGAGTGCAAGTAGGTGTTGGGGTGACCCTAAAGCAGCTTGGAGAGCAGTGAAACTGAGACAGGATAGAGGGAAATTATAATAAAAGATGAATGTTTGATATTATAATTGCTGTGAGCATCTGGAATTTGATCCCTCTGGGGACCTACCAAAGAAATGTGTAGAATAGACTTTAGAATGGTCCTGTGCCGGATAGGAGGTTGGAACATTTACCTATTATTGACTTCCATCCCCAGTGGACAAGATTGTTCCTGGTGGTCTTAGTGTCCCTGAACTTCTGTGTGGAACCTTCAGGAGGGCTGAGCGGCCCTGTTCAGTTTTAGAAAAAAGCTTCAAGCAGAAAGTCAGAAAAATGCCACACAGCACTTTTTAGGAGGGTAAGTCAGCCTACAAGATATTTCTACAAAAGTTGTGCTGACATCAGAGGTGAGCTGAAGTGATATGATATGGGGCATAAAATGAATATGCTACATCAAGGGAACTTAATATTCTATTTTTTTAATTTTATAAATTGTGTTAATAAAACATAATCTTAGTAGATTAAATACTTAATATATTATAAAATCCCAACACGCCATTTCTTTAAATAATCAACTATCAAGAGTGTTCCCTATATTCTTTTACACATAGCATGTTTCCTAAGAAACTCAGTGCATTCGTTCATTTATTCATTCATTCTACATATACATGTATGTATTAGGGACAACTGTAGTGAGTCAGTTTCCCAGGCAAAGAGGAAACATTTAGGAGCAACACATATAAGGCACTGTCTCCTGGAGCTTTTATTTGATGGGGAAGGAGGTTCAAGTTCTTACATTATACAAGAGCTAAGGAAACTTGGATTCTAACTGTTTATATAATCTACTTAATATTCACAGAGTGACAAGACCATGGGAAATCCTGTATTCTTAAGTAGAAGTTAATATATCTCATGTTAAATATTCCGTGTTCTATATATAAAACAGTGAGTGGGCAGGTCAGGAAAATACATTTGATAGGTTGCAACTCTATTTAATTTTTAGCAATCTCATATAGTATATCAAATTAAATGCTTAACTAGGACACATCTTATGTCAATAGTTTGAAGGCAATCGGATGAGGGCTCCTTGAGTTAAGTTTGAATATCGATCGTACCAGTGATAGCAATAATAACATCACCAAGTGACTGACAGTGAGGATAAGAGAATTGATATATGGAGAACTTTGTAAGAGGTTAGATAAAATGAGAGCAGGGGAAAAAAAAACAAGTTGCTATTGAGGTTAAAAAAAAAATCTGTAAAACATTACTCCTGAGGCTAACATTATATATCAGACTTCCTGCCTAGAGCCTGAGTATGCTGCAGCCCAGAAATAATTTAATGTGCAAGAAATGTAGTACAGTAGTTACTGGGGTACAGACAGGATCTGTCCTTCCAGGTATGGTATCCATGGCTAAGTCATTTGATATGCCTCAGTTGCTTCATCAAGTAATCAAAACTTTTACACTGAAAATGTTCTCAAAATTTCACAATTAAAGCATTCTCCAGAAGTTCCCTGTTTCCATGAATAATTCTTGGGGTGGGGGAAACTAGTCAAATTGTGGTTTATATTGTTGGAAATTTGATGATTTGGACATAAGCTACAAAATAAATTTTAATTTGCAACAGATTACATACATGTTAAAGTTAAAAATGTCATTCTAAACTTTTCTTATTGTTGATTTTCACAATGCTTATGGATCGAGACTTACTATATAGAGGTGATACTAGAAGTCCTCATGATGTGCACATCAAAGCTGATCAATCAATGTGGCTTCTCTTAAAATATATACATTTATTCAGGATAAACAGCCATGTATCATAACTAAAAATAAAAGAATTAGAAAAGACAAAAATGATAAAGTACACGTTACCATATTTCTAATGTCATTTCTTCATAGTTGTGAAGGGAGAAAAAACACATCTAAATTTATACATTGTTTACTCGTATGGGACAAGTTAAACATGTTTTGAAAAATACAATGCACACTTTAGTGTTTTGTAAGGCTAATAATTCTTCCTCTTGGAAGAAATATTTTAACATTCAATTTTACTATGGATTATTATGGTTCAAAGTTTGAACCACCAAAAGATGGTGCCATTCTTTCATCTATTGTCTTTTCACTCCAAATATAGACCACTTTTCTACACTTTCTTTTGTGATGTTGGAACTGCATCTAGTAAGTCAATTCTTTTCTGTCAGGCTTTGTAATATTTCTTCTCATAAGGGGATTTAGATGGAGGTTGAAAGACAGGAGGGTCTAGGAAAGACCGATTCTGTGTTATTTTCATGCTGCTTCTAACAGCTTCTCCCCGCTAATTGACATTTAGCCTGGCAGGAGCAGAGCTATTGGTTCCAGGTCCAGCTTTTTCAGTCCTCCCAGGCCTAGCCTTATACAGCCTCACCCCAGAGGTACCAGCAACAGCCAGGCAACACTTCCTATAGAGACATCTAAGCTTCATCTTTAAGGGGTCCCTTCTCCAACTGTCTAGGTTTCCATGACCCCTGCTTCTCTATCTAGCTTGATAGCTGTGCTGAGTGTCACTCATTTGCTTATTCAGTCTTTCAGCAACCAAATAACAAATTACCCTATGCTACACTACTTCTGTTGAAATTATTGATTTGTACTCTGTTTTCTTACTGAAGTTTTACTGATACAAAATATTTTCAATAATGTACTTTTCTAGACTATTTTTTCTACATCATGAGTTTGACAAACCTAAAGAATTTTCAGGAATTAAGTCAAAATAAAAAAAAATACATACTGTGTTTATCCTAAATACATATTTGGTTTTGCATTCCTTAATGTGGAAAAAAATAACACTAAAATATTATAAGAAGAGATAAAAAATACCAAATATTTTGGTTGTTTTGGTTTATGGAATCTCTGTGACTATTGTTTGGCAGGTTATTTTCGAAGACATTTATTGATTGTCCGGTTACTTATGAACACATACACCCACACATTGACACAGAGACATATTTACATATATCAATAGTAATGTAATTTTCCATTGGTTTGAAAATTGATTCTGTTATAATAATCACAAGTATCTTGGTAATAATTTGTAAGGCTGTTTAATAAAAATAATTCACCTGGCTGAAAGCATTTTATCAGTTACTTTTTAGCAGTTTCACAGAAGAAAAATACCAATTACTCAATTTTCAAAAGAGTACAGATTTCAAGCTTTAAAAATAATACAGAAAGTACTATTATAATGCATCCATTATTTTTCTTTAATGCAGACTTAAGTGTCTTTTAAGTAAGGCCAGATAATTTTGAATTCTCAGGTGAAATGGGCAGATTACATCATGTTTTTTCAACAACCATTATAAGATCGTCTATGGAGAAAATGAGAAATGCATGAATCTAGATTGTGCTCTTCACTTTCTAAAATCAAAGAAGCTATGAGTACTTATGCCAATTGTAGGGGAGAAGTGTGAAATAAAAACAGAGACCTTACATGTATTTAACATTCTAATATGTTAGCAATATTATTTACTCTAAATTTGACCAAATTTAGAGTAAGTCTTATTTCTATAATGTGAAATTCAAACCAAATAAGATGAGCTACTACATTTTAATGCCATTGGACAAACTTTTATCAACCATTGTAGGCTAAGAATTGCAAAAAAGATAATAAGCGTATTATATTCTACAGGAATTTGCTTTGTGGTATATGGAAATAATGTAGAAATTATAATACAAGTTTGTAACAAAAACAACTAGAAACAAATGTTATGGGGACATATACAAGTGATTGAATAGTCTTAAAACACTTTATTTTTAAAGAAGTATTGATGTAAAGTACATTTTGTAGGGAAGAATCTTCTCATACATTTCTTATAAAGATGTAGATGAGCTGAATCTTATTGCAAATGTATGTGTGTATATACTATAAGATGGGCAGTGGACACAGGGTGCTATAGTCTATGAACAGGAAATGGTATCAATAGAATAGAGTTGATACTATGAAAGCAGATTAAGAGATAATAAAATGTATCTACCTTCCTCTTAAGTTTTCTTAACTTTGTTTACAAATTAGAATTTAGTTCACATTGTTTCCTTCGTACATATTTAACTTGGTTTTAGGTTTTGTATATATATATAAAACCTATATACATTAATGAGCTAATTCCAAAAATTACAAATATATTTTATAAGTGATAAATTCATAATTAATGTTTGATTGAATTTAGCCACGCCCCTTCCTTTAAAAAAAGTTCTCAGTAGAATGAAATACTCATTAAACACATTTCAAGGAGGAGCTGTTTTTGCTGGAAAAAGAGAAACAGACATTAGTGTACACCTTTTGCTCACTAGCTTTGAAAACTATCTCTTCCTTCCTACACTCTATGTTTTAGGAAATGCAACATTGCTTTACTTAGTGTTTGTATAAATTTTATATTATTTATGTCAGACAGTATGAAAAGTATTTCAATTTTCTTACAACACTTTTAGTCATAAATATGGACCTTTAGACTTTGACCATTTGAGACTATCAGGTTTAGAGCAATGAATATTTATACTGTGAATCAAAGATGGGATTTGCATGTGCACTAGGAGAATTAGAAAATGGTAATGCTCATGATTTCAACATTCATAGCCCATTTCAAAAGCAATTTATGAAGTGAAGAGTGAGAATTTTCACTCTCTTTTAGTCCCATAACAATGTTCAGGGGTAAATCATATTCCCAAAATCTTTTGGTAAAATTTATTCTGCTTGTTCTAATTCATCCCAGAAGGGTTTTTTTTTTGTTTTGTTTTCAACCTAGTTATTACATGGGTCATAAAGGCAGAATTCATTTTAAAAATAAAATTATATTATTAAAGGTCTTATTAGAACATTTTTAATTGCTTGAGGTATTATTTGAACAGTACATTTAGCATTATTTTAGTAAATATTTATTGAGTACCTACAATATACCAGGTGTTATAACAGGTGCTGTAACATGTAGTACGGGGGAGAAATTTGTAAAAATTTTATACCAACTACACTTTAACAAGAATTTTTAAAAATTAAATTAAATTAAATTTGAAATGCATATATAATCCAATACATAACTATTTTATATAGATAAAACCTTTTGATATGTACCGTTTTCCTTTTTCATAAAGCTTTATTTATTTTTGCTTACATCTGCTTTAAAAACTACATAATGTGTATCAGCACATGGAAAGTAAATCATAAAAGCAGTGAATTTGACATCTATTCTCAATTCTAGGCTAGCAGTTGGTAAACATGGCTCCCTGGGAAATGTAATGTAAGCTTATGACCATCTAAAATCAGTGGTTTATGACTGAGATGGCTTTTTGGGGGGAATTATTTACATGGCTACAGTCATTGCTTACAAACTTCACATTTTAATCTGGGCCGCAATTCACTCACTGTCATAAAAAAGCACCTGGTGTGTTGAGTTGCTGTCACCGATGACTCTTCATCGTTTGTACCTTGTGATTGTTCGTATCATTGTAATTATTAGTAAAACTTTATTTGGGGTAAATTCTCTACTTTTTGTGAACGTGATTTCACAATCTGATGCTTCAAGTTATTAGATCAACTTAGTAATAGTCAGGATTCTGCATTAAGAAAAATAATTTAAATAAGTAACATGGGCAATCATCTGAGGTAGAATGCCAAGAATTTCAGTAGACTTAATCATTCATTTTATGGCTTTCTCTTGTGACCTTTAGGAATGATTCAGTGGTATCAGACCAACACTATCTAAACACAGGAAGTTTTAAGGTTGATACAGTTAAAAGCCAGAGGAAAAAATAAGGGTTTTATGCCTAAGGTGACTAACATGGTTCAATATGGACAGAATAAAAAGACCAAGAGGACTAAAAAGACTGATGAACTCCAATAAATGGAACATTTTGAAGACTACATGATCATGTTGAAGGAAAATGTCTGATACACTAAACATGAAAGCATTATAAAAGGTAAGGTTGGAATATTATAGAGAAAAAAATTAAAACTATGTCTAGACATGGTGCAGTTCTTTGTTATTCAGAGTCACTGTATTAGTTAGCTGGGTCTGCCATAGCAAAATACCACAAACTGGATGGCTTGACCAACAGAGCTTTTACTCTTAACTATTGCACAAAATAACCACGCTGATTTTTTTTTAAATTTGTCAGACTAACTTAAATATTTACATAATGTAGGGGTTTTACTTGTTATTTGAATTATAAATAATATAATTTTAACCAATATTTTTTAATCCCTTGCAAAAATAATCTGTAGCCTAAGCTTTCCTACTTGCTACATAACTGGCCCATACAATGTTGAAATATGAATTAGGTATGTAAAGTTTGTGTGTTTTTTTTCTTTCTTCTCCTATCATATCAGTTCTTCCCCAGCTTATTTTGGTGTTCACTATATTTTTTTGTTCTTTATCATAACCAGAGGATTCAAATAATTCACCATATGATTGATTTTTTAAATATTATCTCTAAATATTATCTTTAAATATGCATTATATATAAATTAATACATTTATATTATGGAAACAATGTTTAAAGTCTTCACACTTTTTGAAGATCTTTAAGTTTTAGAAGACATTTAAGTATATAAACCTAGTATTTTGGAATATATTCTTTGTATATGCCATTCATTTTATGGATGTTACTCTTATATCCCTAAGTGAAATTGCTGTAAGCAATGTAAGAACACTGTACATAAATTAATATTTTCTTTTTTTATTGAGGCCACATTGTTAATAATATTATATGTGTTTTGGGTGTACAACATTGTAATTTGCTGTCTGTATACACTGTAGCATGCTCACCACCAAAAGTCTAGTTTCCATTCATCACCATATATTTGATCCCATTTACCTATTTTGCCTGCCCGCACCCCCTATTATTTCCCACACTTTGCATCATTTTCTTTTTCATTGCCCAAATTTCCTTTCCATAAAAACGATTCTGTTGTCATTTATGAGATTCTGATCTTGTTCAAATCTTGATTTTCTTTAGGCTCTGTGTTCATATGCACACATGGACTCTGTACAATATATTAAAACATCATACTTTAAGCGGAATAGTAGATATGGCATGGGTCTCACAAATAATGATCTAGACTTGAATGAATTGTATAATAAAATGTTTTGATTCATTACCTATTAAAAATTCATAGGAGTGGTATCTTAGATAATGGAGTCCTAAAAAGATACATCTTGTAGAAGGGTTATTTTTATGATACGATATCACCACTGATCCTGAGTATAAATAATGAGCCAAATATTAGCATCTTCTACCATTGTAATCTTATGTTAGTCAATGTTTTCCAGAGAGAGATGGTGGTGTAATTTGAAGGCCTGAGAGCCAGGGAGCTGAGAGTGTAGATTCCAGTCCATGTCTGAAGGCCTGAGAACCAGAAGCACCAAGAGCAAGAGAAGACCAATGTCCTAACTTAGCAATCATGCACAGAGCAAATTCAACTTTTCTCTACCTTTTTGTTCTGTTCAGGTCCTAAATGGATTGGATGATGTACTCCCACATTGGGAAGGGTCCATCTGCTTTACTCACTTCACCTATTGAAATGTTTTGAAACACCCTCACAGAGGCACTGGGAAATAGTGTTTAACCAGATATCGGGGCATCCTATGACGCAAACAAGTTGACACATAAAGTTAGTCATCACAGGTCTTATAATCATTCTTTATTAGCCCAATATCATTCAGTGAAGATCTTACCTTACTCAGAATTCTGAATCCTAATCAGGACTCTAAATATTTATCTTTCTATCTAAAGGTAATATAACTAAACTCTTGGCTGTCTCTCTCTCTCTCTCTCTCTCTCTCTCTCTCTCTCTCTCTCTCTCTTTCTCTCTTTCTCTTTCTCTCTCTCTCTCTTTCTCTCTCTTTCTCTCTCTCCCTATCTTCCAAATTATATAAAAGGATACACACAATGCACTGGCCTTCATTTTTTATTTGTATTTCCTCCTGCTGAAATTGCAGCAAAGCATTAAATCAAAGAGTTGCCACAATAGATGGGAGTGATTCAGTATACCATACTTAAGGTGTCATTTAATTGTATAAAAATCAAATGATTTCATCCCCTTTGAGTTTTCAACCTATTAAAACATAGATATAGAATTTTTAAATGATAAGGGATTTATTCCCTTAGCTAAATTTTAAATAATTCGAAAAAAAATCATGTTATTAATGCATTTATTTTTTTTATTTTTTATTTAAGACAACACATTTCACATTACTTTTTATTGTCCTTTACCAGGACAAATACATTTGTTTAAAATGACCTATTTTCTATCTTAAGAAATTAAAATTTGATTAATATTTATGAGGAGGACTAGATTATTTCTACTTTCCAATACGTTTTTATGAAAGGAATTTTTTTTTTTTTTTATTCTCCAGTATGTCACTGGTAAGCTTAGCCTAAACTGAGATTCAAAACCATGTAATAGGGTGGTGGGAATGGACAATTAGGACTCTATGAAGACAATGAGGATACTCCTGGGACAGAACTCAGAGGATAAGGAAGCTGGAAATGGACAAAACAAAGCTGGAAATGGATGTATTGAAGCTGACCTAACAGAGCCATTGCAGGAAATGGTCATCACTTTTGCCTTCAGATTTCTTTCTAAACCCTGGAGCTCTTTAACTAAAATAAAAAAGAACTAAACTCTTCTAAGTTTTGAGACAGAAACAGCAGTACTTCAGTATACTTTAAGCCAGACTAAATGTCTATTCTGGTCAATGGCAGCTGAGATTTCTAACATGGTAGACTAAACTGTATCCTTTTGATTTAGAAACTGAGAGTTGCTTTTTCACCCTGGCTCAAGGGTACATTGAACACAGACAAACTTCTTTTTATGATTGTTTTAACAATAGGGAAGATGGAGCCATGCTGTATGACCAGAGAATTCAATAGTGGAAGGAGGGAAGTCAAAGATTTTGCGAAGTAGTTAAGTGCCATGAGGAGGTTCCAAAAAGGAGTATAGGGATAAAATCCACAGGCAAAGTGGAAGGTTTAGCATTATTAGGAGCAGATCCTTTCTCATTGTGATAGAAGAGAAAAAGAAACAGAAGAGTGCTGATGAAGGAATCCTTATAGAATTGGCGTTTGGAACATGAGGTTTTATCCACCATATGTTTTCAATGTTCTCTACCAAGTGAGAAGTAAGAACACTTAAAAGTGTCGTACTGTACAGATGAAGAAGAAAGAAGAGGTGGGGTTCATAAATTTAAAAAAAAACTAGTGATAGATGGCAGATAGTATTCTAAAGAGGACACAGTATGCCCCATCTCACATGCTCTTCAGCACTGTGACATTACCACTTTCCCATTGAGAATTGAATATTATTTCTCAACCTTCCTGAATCTGAGCAGACTTACTGGCTCCTTTCACAAATAAAATGCAGTCAGAGTGACTCTGTGCCCACTCCAGATGTAGCCTTTAACAGGGCAGATTCTGATTCCTCTTCTTGGAAGCTAGTTCCACATAAGAAATGTTGCTGTACTGAGTCCATCATGCTATGAGAACACAAAGCTATAAGAAGGGGCCATAGGGGATAAGGTGCTATGGAGAGAGAGAGGGAAAGAAGCACCAAAGTACCAAATGTCTGGGTAAGAAACTCACTGTGAATATCCTGCACACTTCAGAATTCAGACCACTCTATCCTCAGACATCTGTCAGCAACCAAAAAAAATGACTACACAGCTGAGCAGAAGCAAATCACATAACTATGAGACATGGTAATGATGTATTATTGATTTAAACTAGTAAGTTTTGGGGTGTTTGTTACACAGGAATAGATAATTGGAAAATAATGTTGAATATGTAGTTTTTAAGGGTGCCAAAATGAACTAACCAGAGAAATATTGTTGAATGTATGAAGCGATGCTGAATGCCTAAATAAGGTATGCATTTGTTAACTCTATGTGCAGTTGAGTAAATCCATCCAAGCAGTAACCGTGAACAAAATATGAGCACTAAACACAAAACAAAATATTTGGGCTTAGTCTAAGGTTGACTTTTAGCCAGGACAATTATTAATACAAGAAAATGAAAATCAATCAAGAGAGTAGAAGACCATAACAAAGAATTGTTTCAACCGAAACTCAATATTTCATTGCCTTTGATTATTTTTAAGATTTTTATGCAAATTATTTTGGAGTGCTCTGAGTCTCCATCATCATCATCATCAGCAGCAGCATCATCATCATCCTTATCACCCTGAAACATGCTCTTTCCTTGAATGTCATCACAGGTTCTCTCTATAAAAATAGTAGCTGGAAATCACTATACTTTTCCTATATATAGTTTCTAATCTTTCTCAAATGATTGGCATTAATTATAGATCATCATTCTTGAGACGGTATGTGCGTACAGCATTCTGATTTGGTAAAGAAGTGTCTCTGTCCTTCCTCAAGTTGAGGCTTATAATTTAAAATCTAGAAAATTGTGTTGAATTTTGAAATAGCAGGTAGGTCCTCCTACGCCACATTTTCCCCCTAAATAAAGTGGTTTTGTAGAATTTTTTTTTTTTTGAATGTGTCCTGTTTTATATTATTTAGGACAGTATCTGGAGACTTTATCAGGCATTAGAAAAACTAGAACAAGAAATGAACTTCATTTAGGTTCGCTTTTTTTTTTTTTAAGCAGACTTTACTATATGAAATTGTTGACTGTATTAAGCAAGCAACTTTACAATGATATGTCACACATATGTCACACCTCCATTTTTACTACACTTCTGAACTGTGAGTCACAGTTAAAATTGCCAAGAAAAAAGAGTAGTATTCATTTTAATAACTGATTTTCTCTGTTTTCTGTTTTCCTGGCTGCCAGAAAGCAACTGCTAGTCCTTTTATATGCCAATGGAAACCAAAATAGAATGAAACTCATTTACACTGACTGTGCCAAAGGGGAAGGATGTGAGAAGCTGATATAAATGAAGTTGAAGTGTTTGTTCTACTTTGATTTTTTTTAGGAAAGAGAATTTCCTAAGAAAATATAAGAATCGCATAGCAGTAATAATCTTGATTAACTATTTATATCAAATTAAAAATTGAATTGTCCATAAATATATTCCCTGTGTTCATCATAAATGCACAGAAGTAAATACTTGATGGAAAAAATTTAACACGACTATTCAAAGAATTATGTAAAACAATAGATTCTTATTGGACAAAAAAAGATGTGACCTCACTTTTTCTCCTCAGTCATACAGCCTTTGCATAATCCTCTATTTTAGCGACTCTACCATGTTTCCCCGAAAATAAGACCGGGTCTTATATTAAGTTTTGTTTCAAACGGTGCATTAGGGTTTATGTTCAGGGGATGTCATCCTTAAAAATCATGCTAGGGCTTCATTTTCATTTAGGTTTTATTTTGGGGGAAACATGGTATTAAACAGTGCTGCCATGTCCAAGAAAGAATAAAATATAAGGGAAGCAATTTATCTTCTGAGGTAGCTTAGCCACTAGAATGTAGCTCTTTCTATTTTAAAACACAGACCCCACAGATATTTACACAATTGGGAATTAGACAAGTCCACATTTATATTCTCTTTCATTTACAAATGTCCTATTCAGTCATCTGTTATTGTGTAAGACAAATACTTCATACATCACTACTATGTGATTTCAATAGTACTGTCCATCTTCTAACCTGTAAAGACTTAGATCCATTCATAGAAAACAAGAAGGCTACACTATCTGTGTTCTAATAAACCGAGAGATGCCAGATATTCCATTCCTTTCTGTGTTGGTAAGTTAGGTTTGAAAATTTTTAGACAAATATGTGCACATTGTCTATTGTCCGTGTCAGATCTGGCCATTGTTAATGAGATGCTGATATTGAATATTTTCACTTTTAAAGTTATTAACATCACATCAGCCAATGTTTATTCATTGATACCCTGGTTGTGTGTTGTGTATTGGATGCACTTGAGCGTCTATCAGAATAATAAACTGTCTCGTAGGTTTGGCATATTGTTCAAATAGAGGTTCTCAGTCTCTGGCAGTTGAATAATTCTGTCGTCTGCTGCCTATAATTGTTCTCCATCCCATAATCCAGACACAAAGCAGGGCTGACTGTGGCTGTCACTGATTCCTAAAGTATTTTCCTCTTTCTTAAAATGACTTAACCCTCATCCACTACAAAACAGCTATTTGGGGATTCTGCTCTTTTCCATTCTTCATACAAGAATTTTTCCACATTGTTGGGTGAGCACAGTTCACATACTTGCAAATCATTACATATCAGACTTTTCTTCAGTGGTTTTTGCATCTTGTTGAAGTCCAAGGCTCAGAGGTAATGCTCCTGACACTTTGGAAAAAGTCAACGTCTTAAAGTTTATTACAAGGTAGCACTGTCATAAAGATCTCAATTCTGTATGGCATTATATGTCACATTTGGCAACATATTTTATCTCTCAGATTTACCTATTCTCAATAAACCAAAATAGGTAGTATCACAGTGTCTTGAAGCTGCTCAGAACCTGGGCCCGGAGGGTCTGAGAAATTTCAAGGAGCAGACAAATAATGGAGTTAGGATTCAGCCTCAGTCAAGGCCATGTTATGTGACCTCCATGCACAGAGAAGTAGAAAGGGAGAAAGACTAGTAAAATGCAAGATGAATTTTATTTATTTTACTTTTTTTTCAGAGAAAGGAGTTAGAGTTTGTTAAATGTAAGTACATACCTGTAATGATACTTGATTAAGTATGAGGTGCTAAGTTTTGGTCAATTCAAGGAAGTTCTTTTCTATAAATTATCTGTAGTAGTATCTCCTAAAAATTTATTTTGTTGAACAGTAAAAGAAATTAATATGTCCAAGGCATTACTTGTAGCTAACTTTTATGTCTTTTATTCCTTTTCAACTAGCTTTGAAACTTTTATGGAACTAAAATTAACTGATTAACAAAATTGCATCTTACATGATGCACTACTTCCTTTAGAGGAAACTTATGAGAAAATATTAAACAAAGAATAAATTTTTTTAGTGATTCATTACGATATATTTAAACAATTCTGCAACATTTGGGTATTATAATTCTCACTGTGATTCTTTAAACTGTAACAAAACTTTCCTATTAAAATTGTGATTATGCATAATAACCATCAATCATTCTATAAATAACATTTAACAAAAGTTTTTCTTTCTTTTGTCATCATTCTATACTTAATCAATTAAATGAAAATGAGGAAATTAAGTTTGCTCAGAGAGTATTCTATTTTGGACTTTTGAATTTATTTAATTTCTCTAAATTACATCCTGCTAGCTGAGTAAGTAATTTGTTGTTTGTTATTATTGTTTTTCTTGATGGCTTAAATGTCTTAATCAGTTATAATTATCTGCATATTCAAAATCCACTATTTTTCTAAGTTAAAGCAAATGTTTAAAGGCCCTTAGTCATATTATATAATTTGCCTTCCTATATTATCTAGAACACTATAAAATAGAAATATAATGCAAGTAACAAATGTAATTTTTAATTTTCTAGTAGTCATATTAAGAAAGTTAAAGAACAGGGAAAATTTATTCAGTAAGATATTTTACAAAAACCAATATGGTAAAACTATTATTTCAACATGTAATCAATATAAAAATTATAAATTAGATATTTTATATTTTAAAACCGTATATCAAATCCATTCTGCATTTTTACATACGTTATATCTCAATTTGAATTAGCCACTTTTCAAGTGCTCAATATTCACATGTGACTAGTGGATACATATTGGACATTGTAGTTCTAGAAATAGCAGAAGGAGAACAGCTATTGGTGATTTCTGCATAGACCCATTACTTCAGTGAGGACTGCAAAAATAAAATATTCTAATCCAATTGTTCATTCTTCATATGTTACCTAAACACATTTGTGTTAGTTGAGAATATACCTTTTCCAACAAGCAGTAAATATTATACACAGCAAGATGAACCTATCTTCTATAAGTATCTTGTATTCATTTAAGCTTTGCTTTTTAAAATAGTATCTATTAATATGTCTCATTTAGTGGGTGATAGATCCAAGTGAGAACATTTTGCTTTAAGTAATGTAAACCAATTCAAAATTGCCATTAAGTTGTGATTTTGAATTGCTCCAGTCATGGCTAATTACCAAAGAACGAGTTTTAAATTCTTTCCATTTGTCTGCTCTCTTAAATTAAGAAAAGAGAAAAGATGTTGATGGCTGAGGTAGCATGTGATTTGCTCCAATCAGAGATGTTTTGTCACGTGTTTATATTTACCCTTTCCAGTGAAAGTTTACATGCCCGAAATGGCTTGGGAACAAACTTACTAGAAATTGTGATTGTCCAATTGCCTTAAATATGCATCTGGAAATTTTCAGTATGTTTGCTTTAACCCAAAATGATATATTTTTTTGAAAAGCTAGAATTCCTATAGTAACTCATTATGAGACGGTCAGAGATAGATTGATATTTTGCATGTGTGCCATATATATGAGTTTAAAAATCAAATACCTTACCATCTAGACTACATATTTTTCAAGTAAACACCTAGGAACGCAATTCTTTATATTATTTTATTCGTATTTTGTACTCAAGAATGTGAACAAGGACTTATCAGTTAAAAATAAAGGAAAACTCCCACCAACAGCCTGGCATGTTGCATGCATGTCATAAGGGCATCCGTGAGCAAAGGGCAATAAAACATAGGACAGGAAAATGTTCTGAGAGACTGAAGGCATAAGATTGCAACTTTTCTTTACATATAGATAATATTGATCTCCAGTGAGTATTGAATCATCTAATGACAGTGATACAAATTTCATTTAGTAAGCCATTTTCACAAATCAGTAGCATGTTCAGACAGGGAGGAAAAAATGGCACAGATGATGATGAGTCATGTGGTTTGGAAAACATCATGAGCTGATATTCCTCTTGAGGTAAGCTGTTTTCCCAACTATTCGATTTTTGGCAATCTAGCTAAAGGAATGAGATTAAAGGGATTTAGGAGCCAGGTACAAAAACAAAGCAATGATGAGCTGAATGTGTATGCATGGGGGAGGCAATTGAATGTTGGACAGAGTCTCTATATTCGAGTTGATTGCAAGAAAATATTTACTGATTCCCTCCATATTATATAAAATACATGTGACTGTTTTTTTTCCATTACAAAGGATAATTCAGTGCTGAAACTAATTCATTTCATTTTATATACACCAGCAAATGATTAATTAAAGATTTTATGATACACAAGAAAAACAAAACACCTCAAGGCTTAAAGATCATCATAACAACAGAGGTCCATTGACATTGGGGAGAAAATGCATAAGTCAAATATCTTATTCTTTCCATTCCCTTTCATACATTGCTCTTCTAGCAATTATTGTTGAAGAAACCTCATTTTATTAAAAAAAACGCAACATTTTCATTTTGGAATAAAATATTTAGCTTATAAGAGTTGAAACTTTAATCTGAATTTGCCTTTTAAGGTTATCGCATTCTATTATCTGGAAGCCCTATTTTTAAATGGGAATGATAAGTTATTTTTTCCAAATTCAAGATATTTAGAGATTCCTCCAAAAATGTTAATTAATTTTTTTGATATGGAGATTGGGTTTTTGAATTGATGGACTGTTATTCTAAGGCTGAAAATTGTGTATCAGTCAATCTAATGTTTTCAATTCAACATCTTCAGATGAATCATCACCTTCTTTCTTAGCCATTTCCAGATGTGTGGTAGGTAGGTGGCCAAATTCCTGTTTACAGGAACTTTACTATGCCTCACACAAGGAACACAGGAGCATGGACTATTGGTCCTCAGTGTTTCAGCTCCTAGCCTTGTCCACTAAAGCAGCTAAGAATGGAGTTCATTGGTGACACAAACTACCTTATGTACACTGTTTTAAATATTCCAAGATCAGTGGGAAATATGGTTTCTAGTCAAATCACTCCATAAAATCTGTATTTGTGTAACTGGATTCAGTACCTACATAAACTACAAATCTAGTTTTTAAATTACTGTTAGTACATAAGGACAGGTATCATTATTTTCACTTTGCAATTGAGGAAACTCAAATCCAAGAAGAGTTATAAATCCCACTCGAAGCAAAACAAAACAAACCAAACAATAAACAAACAAACAAACAAATAAAAAATCACCTAGTAAGACTGAAAAAAAGATTTAACCTACAACCTCTGTCTCCAAATCCAAGGTTCTTTGTACCACACTCTCCTTGTACAGCATGTGAGAACCATGCTTAGTAAAAAGTGAATGCCTTGATAATATATAGACACTTAATTTCTCATTCCATTTTCACCTCCTAGTGTGGAGCATCTTGTAATTAACTTTAGCTCATTTATTTATTTTTGTCTTCATGCCCACTTGTATTTATTCCTTCAGGCATTTCACCCTCCTCACCCAGCAATATTAATAATGACTTTTAACCTCATAATAAATCTGTTCCTCAGTCCTGTTTTCTCCTCTGTTATTTTTTTTTTAATCTCATGTGCTCAATGCTAACAGATGTCTCCTTACAGATGCCGCACTAATTTATCAAAAATAAGTTTTAATTTTTGCTTAATTTTCCTACAATGCTCAGTAGTTCTGCCATTACCCTTTAACCTTTGTGAGTGTCCTTTACCCTGAATGTCCCAGACATGCTAGTTTCTTGGGTTATAGGCATTGCTAATCTCTTCCCACCATTGCCATCCTATGCTAGCACTTGGGGAAACACGTGGGTTATAAAATAGAGACATTTACCACAGAGTGATAAAAATACACACTTTGAAAAAAAACAAAAAACTTTTAAAATAACTTCAATATTTCTTTGCAAAATTTATGTCAATGTCATGAAAAAAATTGTCTTGTGCTACAAAATTGAAAAAAGAAAATCTATGACCACCCAACTAAACATATTTCTGAAGAAATTGTGCTTCTTACTAGAACTCTGTCTTTAAAATATTAGCTCCAAATCTTCCAGAATCCTCAGATGGTTCAATCACATATGGCTCCTCCTCAAAGATATTTGAATTCCGAAGACCTTTTATAAAACAACTACTCTTTTTAAATAAAAGTCAAGGAGAAAAAAAGAACTTTTTAGCAACATATTGGATTTCTGATAACTTCACAATTTTCATCTCTCATTTTTATGGATTTTACTGTTTTAATCAGAATTGTTTCTTATCACCATCGCTGTCATCTTACTGATTTGCAATCAAATTTTCAAAATCTGTATTTGTCATCACCCCATTGATCCTGCCACCCTGCTCTCCTTATAATATCCCTATATTATATCCAATTTTTTGTGTGTTCTTTTCTCAGACTGAGAGAAAATTTCCTCAGGTGCATCCTGTATATATTATTCCATTTTACATAGGCTATTATTTTTTATTTTTTTCAACTTTTCTTTTCTTGGTCACCACATATTAATTCTCTAAGCCATTTCTTGTTCTTTCCATGATTGGCAAATGCATGACAACTCCTTCCAGTACAGGCTAAAAAGGTAATTGATATCTTTTATACATCACTCTCACTTATAATGGAGAATTACACATAAATCAGATTAGGGAGGTTATTTCTCTGTAGGTATTACTGCTAATAATCCATTTTGCTAAAATATTGTCAGTGAACATACTTTTCTTGTTTTCCTTTGTTTTATTTTTACAGAAGCAAAATATTGGCTAGTAGCAAACCAAGAATTGGACCTGGAGTCATGAAGTTGACTTTTTAATCCCAGGTCTGCCACTGAATAAATTTGTGTCTGCTTTTAAGGTAAGTCATTAAAACTCCTTGGGCTTTAGTTTTCTTAATCATGAAATGATAATGTACCATTTGTAATTTAATTTTCCTAAGAGTCTCTAAAATGTATTGAAATATTTTAAACATATGTCATATTGTGTCAGGTAGAGAGCAAATCAGTCAAAAACAGAAAGAAATTCTATCCTTCTTTCTCCTGTTCCTGTGTAGTGCGTGGGACAAAATGAAGCTTCCCATGATAGATAGATAGATAGATAGATAGATAGATAGATAGATAGATAGATAGATAGATAGATAGATAGATAGATAGATATATCTATATATATATATATATATATATATATATATATATTAAATTTTACATCTTTCTTCTTTCTATTTGTTAAAGTTCATTTAACTGTTTTCAAAATCTGAAAAAATGTGCAGAAAGATATATCAGAAGATTCAACCTGACCTATGTAGACTAATGATTTTACCAATTACGACTAATAAAACTATTGGAACTTCTTATAACAATACTAACTTCGAGAAATTACATAAATATTTTTGGTAATATACTTATTTAGTAACTCTAATCCTTAACGCACATGTTGTATTCATTACATAATTGATTAAGTAATTGTATATTTAAACAAAATATGATATTTTGTGATTTGCTACACAGATTTTCCTTCTTCTTTTTTTTTTTTTTTTCCTTCACAATGTGTAGTAGCTACACAGGCAATACAAATAGACTTTGCCTAACCTGGCAAAAAAATATTGACCCAAAATGAGTATCAAAATTTTAAAAATTTCTTGTTATAATAGTAATTTCTAGGAATGGTCACATTTATCTATGTGAATTTTTTGTGAAGTTGTTTGTTTCCCAAATGTTCAAAGCAGTTTATTATAGTATTTATGAATTTAAGTTGAGTGCTACTAAGAGACAAAATATACCTATAACCTTCCTCATCCTATGTTTATATATTAACATGATCTGCTACCAATTTTAAAAATATGTTTAGCTTTATTTTTTATTAGTTTCAGGTGTACAAAACAACATAGTGATTAGACATTTACACACCTCACAATGTGATGACCCAAATAAGTTTATTGCGCATTTGACACGATACATACCTATTACAATACCATTGACTATAATCCCTATGCTATACTTTACATCCCATGACTATATGTTTTTTATTATAATTTATAATTTTATACATATATAAATTATATATAAATATATAATTATAAATTACATATTTATAATTTTTAATTATAGTTGACATTCAATATCATTTTATATTGGTTTCAGGTGTACAGTGTAGTAGTTAGGCACTTATATAATTTATGAAGTGAACCCCCAGTAAGTCTAATACCTATCAAACACTATATATAGTTTTTAGAATATTATTGACTGTATTCCCCATACTGTATTTTACATCCTTGGGTCTATTTTGTAACTACCAACTTGTATTTCCTAATCCCCACACCTTTCTCACCCATACCCCAAAACACCCTCCCTTCTAGCAACCATCAGTTTGTTCTCTGTATCTATGAGTCTATTTCTGTTTTGTTTGTTCATTTATTCTGTTATTTAGATTTGACATATAAGTGAGATCATATGGTATTTGTCTTTCACAGTCTGACTCATTTCACTTAGCATAATACCCTCCAGGTTCATCCATATGGTTCAAATTTTAAGATTTCATTCTTTTTAATGGCCAAGTAATATTCCATTGTATACATGTACCATATCTTCTGTATCCAATCATCTAGTGATGGGCACTTAGGTTTCTTCTATATCTTGGCTATTCTATAAAACATTACAATGAACATAGGGGTGTGTATGTCTTTTTGAATTAGTGTTTTGGATTTCTCTGGATAAACACCCAGGAGTGGAAAACTGGGTCATAATATAGTTTTAATTTTTTGAGGAACTTCCATATTGTTTTCCATAGTCGCTGCACCAATTTGAAATCCTACCAAGAGTTCACAAGGGTGAACTTTTCTCCACATCCTCACCAGCACTTGTTGTTTGTTGATTTATTTATGATAGCCATTCCAACAGGTGTGAGGTGATATCTCATCTTGGTTTTTATTTACATTTCTTTGATGATTAGTGACATTGGGCGTCCTATCATATGTCTATTGGCAATACCTATATCCTCTTTGGAGAAATGTCTATTCAGGTCCTATGCCCATTTTTTAATTGAACTGTTCCTTTCTTTGGTGCTAAGTTGTATGAGTATTTTTTAATAACTTTTGGATATTAACCGTTTATAAAATGTATCATTGGCAAATATCTTCTCCCATTCAGTAAGGTGTATTTTCATTTTGTTGATGGTTTCCTTTGCTGGGCAAAAACTTTTTAGTTTGGTGTAGCCCCATGTATTTATTTTTTTCTTTTGTTTCCCCTCCCAAGGAAATATATCAGTAAAAATATTACAAAGGGTAAAGTCTGAGAGTTTACTTCCTATATTTTCTTCTAACAGTTTTATGATTTCAGGTCTTACATTTAAATCTTAAATCCATTTTGAGTTTATTCTTTTATATGGCATAAAAAGGTGGTCCAGGTTCATTCTTTTTCTGCATGTGTCTGTCCAGTTTTCCCAACACCATTTATTGAATAAACTGTCTTTATCTCAGCGTATATTCTTGTTTCCTTTGTCATAGATTAAATGATGATATAGGCATGGGTTATTTCTGAGCTCTCTATTCTGTTCCATTGATCTGTGTATCTGTTTTTATGCCAATACCATGCTGTTTTAACTATGACGGCTTTGTAGTATAATTTGATATTGAGTAGCATGATTACTCCAGCTTTGTTCTTTCTCAGGAATGTCTTGGTATTTGGGGTCTTTTATGGTTACAAATGAATTTTGGGAATATTTGTTCTAGTTTGGTGAAAAATGCCATTGGTATTTTGATAGGAATAGCATTGAATCTATAGATTTCTTTGGGTAGTATGGACATTTTGATGATGTTAATTCTTCCTATCCATGAACATGGTATGT